>NW_027361872.1:4821250-5502500 GCF_039654945.1 Dendrobates tinctorius
ATATTATTTAAATTCGCCCTGCTGGAGGCGGTGTATCCAGGGTCACGTGTGCCATAGAAATTCGCCCTGCTGGAGGCGGTGTGTCCAGTCACACGTTGACCATCACACTAAGACTGACAACTACACTGTGACAATTAGGGTATTGTTATATTTTCTCCAAATCTGAGAAAAACTGTCTGATTATTCTGATGAGACATTGTTCAGCTTTTAATCACAGTGGCATCATATTTTCTCGGATATGGAGAGAGAAAAAAAATATTTCTCCACCTTCTTCAGTCAATCAGTCCATGAAAATCAGACCACAAACAGATGTTCAGTGTTATGACAGCACAATTTTTTTCATGGACCCATACACTTGTATTGCTAATTGTGATCCGATTGCTTTTATCAAAACCACACGACTTCAATTTTTTCCACTGACCATTTTGTCCAAGGAAAATAATTGGACATGTCCACAGCCCCACAGGATATCATAAATACGAGTATATGTGAAAATCACGGATAGTACTCATACGAGAAAATTGGTTCTGTGCATGAGCCCAAAGGGGTAGGAATAGAAAAAAGGTAAAAGTTAATGCATGGGACAAAACAATTATCAAAGCACAAATATAAAATGATCTCTTCAATTAAAATAGATTAAACAAACAACATAATTGTGTCTTTATTGCATTTTACCAGTTATAAATGTTCACACAATTATAGACCGCCATGTATGTATATAAGAAAATAACATATTACCTTATAAGTCTAAAAATGGAAATGTTGTGGCTGTTGAAATCAAAGAAGGCATATGTGAAATATCTCTTGGTCCTTATAACCAAATTTGACTTGGTCCCTGAGTGGGTAAAGGGGACATCCACTTTGGGCAACCCATTTTTGTCAGACAGGTCATGAATCCTTCGGTTGGAAGCTCAGTGATCAGCTATAATCTCCGGCACCTGGTAGCAGGTTTTCGATACCCAATGGCGTCGCAAGAGGAATAATAAAACATGAAAATTGCTCAATGAAATTGGTAGCTCTGGTCTACTCTGGATAACACTGGAGATAAGAGTCAGGAGCAATAGCACACACATATTGAGAAATGCTAAAAGGCTAGAGAATATAGAAGGTTCCACATAATAAGATTCACTAATATTCACAATAATCACAGCTGATTTCCTGAAACTTTTAGTTGTTGGATGTATATCCCAACTCCATTCTTTACTATCCCCCCCTCAAATAGCTTGCTATGCTCCTTCCATTGGATACGATGTTGAGCCCTAATTTGCTAGCCCTTATGAAAAAAAAGGGGCTTGTTATTGTGAAATATGTACAGATATATTCTATTGACTTGATAAGTCTTGTAGAGTGATCTTTTTCAATATATATACTGTATATATATATATTTCTATATGCAGTATACGGTATATATAAAATTTAGTCTGTCTTGATTGAATCTTTTATTTTTAATAACTACAGTTTTATGCTCAAATCCTCATCATATAATTTACTCTATATTCACAAATAACATGTTCTAAAATGATTTAGCTTTTTTGCTTCCCACTTATGTTGGAAGAGGTTTCCTATTTTGTTTAAAAGAATTATAACATTTTAAAATAGGGGTTAAAGACTTATGCTCCCTTTCATGACTCTCAGATTCCCAGATTTTGGCAGAGAATGATGGGAGCATGTAGACATCTGGAGAGTCACAGTACATCAAATTACATAATGAGAATAATATTTGTATTTATTAGTCCAGAACATTATTTTTTCATATATTACCTTACATTTTAAGCTTATGTAGTTTACATATTACATATTATTTAAATGATGTTCCTTAAAGGGGTTGTCCCATGAATATTATTTATCTCCTATACAAAGGATACATAATATAAGTATGACTGTTGCTGATCCAGCTTCTGAGAACCCCCAATAATCCCAAGAATGATGGTCCTGAAGTTCAGTGTGGAAGAAACAGTAGTGAGCATGTGTGACCAGTGTTCCATTATCTGTCTGTAACTTCTACACATTGCTATTGAACAGTGAATAGAGCAGAGGTCGCACATGCTCACTAACACTTCACACAAAGGATTGTGATTGGATGGGATTCCAGTGTTTGGACCCCAAACACTGTCAGGGACAAGATCATAGACCTGCACAAACCTGGAATGGGCTACAAAACCATAAGTAAGATGCTGGGTGAGAAGGAGACAACTGTTGGTGCAATAGTAAGAAAATGGAGGAAATACAAAATGACTGTCAATCGACATCGATCTGGGGCAGCATGCAAAATCTCACCTTATTGGGTATCCTTTATCATGAGGAAGGTGAGAGATCAGCCTAAAACTACACAGGGGGAACTTGTTAATGATCTCAAGGCAGCTGGGACCACAGTCACCAAGAAAACCATTGGTAACACATTACACCATAAAGGTTTAAAATCCTGCAGTGCCTGCAAGGTCCCCCTGCTCAAGAAGGCACATGTGTGAGCCCATCTGAAGGTTGCCAATGAACACCGGGATGATTCTGTGAGTGATTGGGAGAAGGTGCTGTGGTCAGATGAGGCAAAAATTGAGCTCTTTGGCATTAACTCAACTTGCAGTGTTTGGAGGAAGAGAAATGCTGCCTATGACCCAAAGAACACCATCCCCACTGTCAAGCATGGAGGTGGAAACATTATGTTTTGGGGGTGTTTCTTTGCTAAGGGCACAGGACTGCCGCATAAATGGGAGAATGGATGTAGCCATGTACCGTAAAATCCTGAGTGACAACCTCCTTCTCTCCGCCAGGACATTAAAAATGGGTGGTGGCTGTGTCTTCCAGCAAGGCAAATACCCAAAATATACAGCGAAGGCAACAAAGGAGTGGCTCAAAAAGAAGCACATTAAGGTCATGGGGTGGCCTAGCCAGTCTCCAGACCTTAATCCCATAGAAAACTTGTGGAGGGAGTTGAAGATCCAAGTTGCCAAGCAACAGTTTCAAAATCTTAATGATTTAGAAATGATCTGCAAAGAGGAGTGGACCAAAATTCCTCCTGACATGTGCGCAAACCTGTTATGATTCCACCACACGGCGGGGGAAGAAGGTGCCACTGAGCTCCACCCCCCACTGACCCTACCTACTTGCCGGTCCCACCCTAGCCGGTGGGCGACAACTGGGCGGCAGTCCCTACCTCGGCGTAAGTGCAGGGAGCTACAGTGAGGGTAAACCGAGGGTGGAATGAGTGCAGAACAACCTAAGGGAGGCAAGCAGCAGCAAGGAGGACTACTAAAGTGAAACTAAAGAGTGAATGAACCTGAAGGGTTAAACCACTAAACCCCACACTAACACAAAAATACTAAGCTTTCAGCAAAGACAAAAGCGGAAGACTGGAGTCCAGAGGTACTCAACGAAAGAGAGACCGGGAGGCTGTCAGAGGTTGTCCAGGACAGCGCGGTAGAGAAGGCAGGAATCCGTACCACAGAAGAATCACCGGCAAGGAGTGAAAGCCCTGTGGAGTGCTAAATAGGAAGAAGGCGGGACATAAGCACAGGAAACAGTGAAGCAGCCAATCACTAGAACGGAGGAGAACGAAGAACGAAAAGAACTAGTTGATCAGAAACTGTATATTCAGACCGGTTGTGTGGCACAGCCAGTAAGGCAGCGAGACTTGCTGTGGAACACAGACTAGACCCCGGTACGAATCCTGACATTACCCCCTCCTTTATGAGGGGCCCCTGGACCCTCACACAGGGAAGGCTTCTCAGGAAAATTGATATCGAACCTCTTACATAACCTGGGAGCATGAACCTCAGAATGAGACACCCACGACCTCTCCTTAGGGCCATACCCCTTCCAGTCCACCAGGTACTGCAGGAGCCCACGAACTTTCCTGGAGTCCAAGATCTTTCTTACCTCAAACTCGGGGTGACCAAGTACAACAACAGGAGCAGGAGGTGTGTCAGCCGGACAAACTGGAGGTACATAAGGTTTTAGGAGAGAGACATGGAATACCCTATGCACTCTCATCGCCTGAGGGAGGTCCAATTTGACAGAAACAGAGTTGATTATCTGAGATATTTTAAAAGGACCAATATACCGGGGAGCCAGTTTACCAGAGGGGACTCTTAGTTTCAGATTTTTAGTAGAAAGCCACACTTTCTGCCCCACTTCAAAGGAAGGACTTCTCCTCCTTTTCATATTAGCAAAGTGGCACTGTGACTCATGAGCCTTTTTGATGTTGCTTTGGACTTGCTCCCAAACTGACCGCAGATCAGAGGAAACAATCTCTACCTCAGGATTGTCCGAGGGGTCCCCAGAGAAAGAGCTGGATTTAGGGTGAAATCCCATGTTGCAGAAGAAGGGAGATATCCCTGTGGAAGAGTTCACCCTATTATTTATGGCAAACTCTGCCACGGCAATAAAAGATGCCCAGGTCTCTTGCTTATCAGCCACATAGCAACGTAAGAATTGTTCAAGGGCTTGATTGGCCCGTTCTGTCTGCCCATTGGTCTCCGGGTGAAAGGCCGATGAGAAAGCAAGGGAAACGCCAATTTTACTACAGAAAGCTCTCCAGAATTTGGAGACAAATTGGGTACCCCTATCTGACACAATATTAGAAGGAATTCCATGCAGCCGCACCACATGATTTAGAAACAAGGGGACCAATTGCTTGGCGGATGGCAATTTGGGTAAAGGAATAAAGTGCGCCATCTAACTAAAGCGATCCACCACAACCCACAAGGTAGTCATTCCCAGGGAGGGAGGTAAATCAGTAGCAAAGTCCATGGAAAGATGGGTCCATGGCTTGGAGGGAACAGGTAGAGGACATAGTTCTCCCAAAGGCCGTGAGCGGTTAACCTTAGACCGGGCACAAATGTCACACGCCTTGACATAGGCAGTGGCATCCCGGCGTAAAGTCGGCCACCAAAAATTTCTGGAGATTGACTCCATAGTACCCGAGATACCAGGGTGACCTGAAAGAGGAGAGTTGTGGTGTTCATTCAGCAGTCTCAAACGCAAATGACAGGGAACTAACCATTTATTATCAGGAGAGCCGGACGGAGACAAATGTTGAAATTGCTTAACTTCAGCAAACAAATCAGAGGAATTAGCAGCCAAGAATACTTTATCAGGTAAAATGGGAACAGGTGGGATGTTTGACGGTTGTTCAGGCAAGAAGCTTCTAGATAGCGCGTCTGCTCTGGCGTTTTTGCAGCAGGGTCTGAAAGAAATCACAAAATTAAAACGTGAAAAGAACAACGCCCACCTTGCCTGTCTTGGATTAAGCCGTTTGGCCGTTTTGAGATATTCAAGATTTTTATGGTCGGTGAGGACAGTAACAGGATGTTTGGCCCCCTCCAGGAAATGCCGCCATTCCTCAAAGGCCAATTTTATAGCGAGCAGTTCCCTATTCCCAATATCATAATTTTTTTCCGCTGGGGAAAACTTCTTTGAGAAGAACGCACAGGGTTTCAAATGAGTCACAGACGAAGTCCCCTGAGAAAGTACTGCCCCCACCCCTGCCTCCGAGGCGTCAACCTCAACCACAAAGGGTCTCTCCTGATCGGGCTGGGTAAGAACAGGAGCAGTGGCAAAGCTCTCCTTAAGAAACGTGAAGGCGTCCACTGCATCTTTACTCCAGTTTACCAAGTCGGAACCTTTCACAGTAAGATCTGTGAGAGGTTTCACCACAATGGAGAAGTTTTTTATAAACTTGCGGTAAAAATTGGCAAACCCCAGAAATCTTTGAAGAGCTTTCAAAGATGCAGGACGAGCCCAATTAAGAACCGCTTTTACCTTCTCCGGCTCCATTGTGATGGCCTGGGGTGTCAAAATATGACCCAAGAAAGATAGACTTTGGACCCCGAAAATACACTTTTCTTGCTTGGCGAAAAGTTGGTTATTGCGGAGTACCTGGAGTACATCCCTTACATGATTTAAATGTGAGTCCCAGTCAGGAGAGAACACCAAAATATCATCCAGATAGACAATTACATAGCGGCCAATAGCATGTTGGAAAATATCATTAGTGAAATTTTGAAAAATCGCCGGAGCATTGCACAGCCCAAAGGGCATAACTAGACACTCGAAGTGGCCCTCGGGGGTATTGAAGGCGGTCTTCCACTCGTCGCCAGCCTTTACACGAATGAGATTATACGCCCCTCTCAGGTCCAACTTCGAGAACCATCGAGCCCCCTGAACCTGGTTAAACAGGTCCGGAATCAACGGTAGTGGATATTGGTTACGAACAGTTATTTCATTAAGACCACGGTAGTCTACACACGGCCTAAGGCCTCCATCCTTTTTACTGACAAAAAAGAAACCTGCGGCCAGGGGTGAGGTGGACGGACGGATATGCCCCTTTCTTAGAGCCTCTTGTACATACTCACGTAAAGCTTCTCTTTCAGGAGGAGATAAATTATATAGGCGTCCCTTAGGGAATTTACAATTGGGAACCAAATTGATAGTACAGTCATAGGAGCGATGAGGTGGCAACTGCTCAGACTCCTTCATAGAAAAGACATCTGCGAATTGGCCCAAAAGATTCTGAAGAGAAGCTTGTACGGAGACGATACCACAAACGTGTGTTAACAAGCATTTCTGTGAACAATCTGCACCCCACTTCTCTAATTCACCAGAAACCCAGTTAATGTTGGGGTTATGGAGCTGGAGCCATGGAAGCCCCAGTATGACACTAGTTGGGAGGTTATGCATAACCAAAAATGACAGCTGTTCCACATGCAGTACACCAACTTGAAATGATAGCAATGGAGTACAGAGACTAATCTCCCCACTTGCTAGTGGGGTGTTATCAATACCAACTAATTTAGTGGGGTGAGCAAGTGGAATTAAAGGAATACCCAAAGAGACAGCAAACTCATAACACATAAAATTAGCAGTAGCCCCTGAATCAATCATGGCAACTCCTTCTCCCTTAGAGGAGGTGAAAGCAATAGAAATTGGCACTAAGAGTCTCTTAGAACTTAAAGGAATTACCTGTCCACCCACAGGCCAAGGTGGTGTATTCCGAGAAGATTCCTGTGGAGTGCCCGGGCGCTGCGGGCAATCCTTTATCCAGTGCCGAGGATCCCCGCAGTAAAAACAGGTTCCAAGTGCGTGGCGTGGACGGCATGGACTAGGATCTGTGGTAGCTTGCATGGCTCCCAATTCCATAGGTTCAGCAGCAGGCAGATTCGGAACAGCCGGAGTGACCCTAGAGAAAACGGAAACTTGTGCTGCTGCCTGCTCCGATCTCCTCGCCCTTAACCTGTGATCTATTCTGACCAATAAAGCCATCAGCTCCTCCAGAGACTGGGGCAGGGTGTAGTGTACCAGTTCATCCTTCAGGGCTGGTGAAAGGCCCCGCTGAAATTGATTCCGAAGGGCGGGATCATTCCAACGGGTAGCTAAGCTCCATCTACGAAACTGGGTGCAGTAAACCTCTACCTCCTGATCACCCTGGGTCAGGGAGGTAAGGTTTGCCTCGGCCAGAGCAACTTGGTCAGGCTCATCATAAATATTTCCTAAGGCTTGAAAGAAGTTGTCTACTGAATCACGGAGATTTGAATCTGGCGGCAGAGAGAAGGCCCACTCTTGGGGTCCCTCCCGTAAGCAAGAGATTATGAAACGGACTCTTTGAGCTGGGGGGCCAGAAGAAAGAGGTCGTAATTGAAAATATAATTTACAATTTTCTCTAAAAGAAGCAAATTGGCTTCTATCTCCGAAAAATGGCTCGGGTAAGTTAACTCTAGGCTCAGAATTAGTTGTCCCTGCAACGGCAGCTGCTTGAATTTGCTCCTGACGCTGGACCTGCACAGCAAGATCTTGCACCAGCTGAGTAAGACCCTGCATTTGATTGACTAAGGAGGTCATAGCGTCCATAGGGAAGGCCGGTGATTCTGTTATGATTCCACCACACGGCGGGGGAAGAAGGTGCCACTGAGCTCCACCCCCCACTGACCCTACCTACTTGCCGGTCCCACCCTAGCCGGTGGGCGACAACTGGGCGGCGGTCCCTACCTCAGCGTAAGTGCAGGGAGCTACAGTGAGGGTAAACCGAGGGTGGAATGAGTGCAGGACAACCTAAGGGAGGCAAGCAGCAGCAAGGAGGACTACTAAAGTGAAACTAAAGAGTGAATGAACCTGAAGGGTTAAACCACTAAACCCCACACTTACACAAAAATACTAAGCTTTCAGCAAAGACAAAAGCGGAAGACTGGAGTCCAGAGGTACTCAACGAAAGAGAGACCGGGAGGCTGTCAGAGGTTGTCCAGGACAGCGCGGTAGAGAAGACAGGAATCCGTACCACAGAAGAATCACCGGCAAGGAGTGAAAGCCCTGTGGAGTGCCAAATAGGAAGAAGGCAGGACATAAGCACAGGAAACAGTGAAGCAGCCAATCACCAGAACGGAGGAGAACGAAGAACGAAAAGAACTAGTTGATCAGAAACTGTATATTCAGACTGGTTGTGTGGCACAACCAGTGCCTTGCTGTGGAACACAGACTAGACCCCGGTACGAATCCTGACAAAACCTCATCATCAACTACAAAAACCGTCTGACTGCTGTGCTTGCCAACAAGGGTTTTGCCACCAAGTATTAAATCTTGTTTGCTAGAGGGATTAAATACTTATTTATCACTGCAAAATGCAAATAAATTTATATAATTTGTACAATGCGATTTTCTGAATTTTATTTTTGATATTCTATCTCTCAATGTTAAAATTAACCTACCCTGAAAATTATACACTGTTCTATAGACTGTTCATGTCTTTGTCAGTGGGAAAACTTACAAAATCAGCAAGGGATCAAATACTTATTTCTCCACTGTATATTCTGTTCTTTCGACAACTCCTTTAGGCACTTACTAGATATGAGTGGATCTTTTGAAATCAAAATTCATCAACTTATTCAAATTTGTACCAAAAAAATTAATTATCTATTTGTAAATTCAAGCTCATTTCAATACTGGTAAGTTTGTATTTGCTCAGAAAATACATGTGGGGGACAGGAGAGAATGGTCCCTGCTGACCATAACTGCTACTAAAGAGAGAGAGGGGCCCCGATTATCATAAGATCTTACACTTTATAGAGAGAGTGTAAATTCAGTCTCAAAATATTTGAAAGCTCGAAAGCATAAATTTCAGGAAATTCGACCGAAACTTGATCCTCCGTGGATCGATCCACACATCTCAAGCACTTTGTTTATTTTTAAATATTTGTTATTTTTTTTATGTTTGTTTCCAAGCCTCTACAATACATATCAAACACTTTCAAATCATTCATTATATATAAGACAGAGCAAAGTAAAAATGGCTGTCCTGAGCCAGTAGAGCGAGGACCCATGTAATAATTGTTTTAAATCCAAATGATTCTAAGGCAGTTAATGAATTAGAAGAAATGCAGAATAGTTGTTAGATAGCTTATAGCAGTAGAAGGTTGGACATCAGATTAAGTATCTAATGCTTTACACAGAAGTTACCTTTATATTTTTTTTATCTTTTTGCTAACATGACTTTACTCCATCTTTTAGGTCTCGTAGCTACTGCTTTCACTCTAATTCCCAAATAACATGTTCTAAAATAATTTATCATTTTTTTGCTTTCCACTTTTGATAAGCCAAGAGCTGAGGACCGAAATGGTTTCAGAAGGATAGTTAAATATTAATCCCCAAATTGGGGAGAACCCCAAAAGAAATCCCTCTCTATTAAACCATAAAATTTAACTTTTAGGGTATGCAAAATAGTGAATTAAAACAGTGCCCCTAATCTGCCTAAGGATTATATTAGTCCTTTATCTGCATTAGGAAATTTAGATCAGTTGACATCCCGGGATGTCAATACTTATTGGCTGAATAGGGCGAACGATTTAGATCCCTTGACCCCCCAACATGTTTCACCGCATGTGCTGCGTCATCAGGGGATGGGAAAATCCCATTCCATTCTCCCATCCCCTGATGATGCTGCACATGTGGTGAAACGTGTTAAGGGGACACTTGCTCTAAATGTCCTAATGCAGATAAAGGACTAATACAATATTAATATATTACTTAGACAGATTAGGGGAACTCTTTTAATTCACTATTTTGCGTACCCTATTTTAGTAGAATTAAATAAAAGATACATTTTATGGTTTCACTTATGTTGGAAGGGGATTCCATTTTGGTTAACCGCTATGCCTATTCATACACACACATCAATATGCCAGTGTAAATAACAGGAATTATCACTTTACAATAGTTACTTGCCAAATGACAGATTACACCGTGCCATTATTTATTTTTTTTTAGCAAAAACTGGGACAAAATGCAGAAACAGTGTGTGAAAAATTAAGCACACCTCATAAATCTTAATCATAAATCATAATCATCACACCTCATTAATCATAATCATTCCCACATTGATGTACATTAAAAAATGCTTCATTGATGTCTTTCTTCTTTGGCATTGTGATAATACACACCTGAAAACTTCAGACCAGCAAACTGGAAAAACTTCTGCTTTTATCGAGGTGATTAGTTACACGTGCTCTTGAACAATTAATCAAGGGTATTTGATTAGCAGGTCCCTGCTGCTACCACTTATTTATGGAAACAGTAAAGGTACTGTCACACTTAGCGATGCACCAGCGATATGACGCGGTCAGGATCGCTGGTACATCGCTAAGTGGTCGCTAGTGAGCTGCCACACAGGCAGATCTCACCAGCGACATCGCAGGGGTCGGGGGTCGCTACTTACCTATCAGACGAGGCGATCCTGACGTCCTCCCGCCCGCGTCCACGCGTCGATCGTCGGCGTCAGCAGGAAGCTGACGACGAGAAACGGTCCAGGCCGTTCTCGCGCGATCAGCGATAATCAGCGGGGGAGCGGTCGGAGGTAAGTATCAGACATAGCGATATCGCTTAGTGTGACAGGCCCTTAAGAGTGTGCTTAAAATGAAACTGTCACCAGGTTTTTGCCACCTAATCTGATAGCAGCAAAACATAGAGTCAGAGCTTAATGTGTCACTTACTGGAATCCTCAGTATAGTTTTGATAAACTCAATGCTTTATCAGTAGGAGATTATCAGGAAGAATAGTAACCTGCTGCCAGGTAATCAAGCATATTCATGAGTTCTGTATAACCCCACCCCCAACAGTTATTGGCAGCTTTCTGCCAATGCACATTGTACATGGAGAGCTGCCAATCAGTGGTGTGGGCGGGGTCATATGCAACTCAGAGTTCAGAAAACTGGTAGATGTGCAGCAGATGAAACACTGATTTTTATAAAAATGATAGCAAGGAGCCCAGTAATATTAATAATAAATAATAATAAATTTTATTTTTATAGCGCCGACATATTCCGCAGCACTTTACATTTCAGAGGGGATTTGTACAGACAATAGACATTACAGCATAACAATAATCACATACAGTAGATTATAACAAGTACCAAGAGGAAAGAGGGCCCTGCTCGCAAGCTTACAGTCTATGAGGAAAGAGGTAGACACGAAAGGTGGGTGGTAACAGTTGCCCTGATTGTATGGACCAGCCATAATGTTAAGTGTGTGACAGTACAGACACAGAGGGCTAATGGATGCATAAAGCATGTGGGAACATAATGCGGGAAATCTGGTTATGGTAAAGCTTTTGGCTGTGCCACACAGGGATAGATTAGGTTAATGTGTTGAGGCGATAGGCCAGTCTGAATAAATGTGTTTTCAGGGCACGCCTAAAATTGTGGGGATTGGGGACTAATCGTATTGACCTGGGAAGTGCATTCCAAAGAATTGGCGCGGCACGTGTAAAGTCTTGGAGACGGGAGTGGGAGGTTCTGACTATTGAGGATACTAACCTCAGGTCATCAGCAGAACGGAGGGCGCGGGTAGGGTGGTATACTGAAACAAGGGAGGAGATGTAGGGTGGTGCTGAGCCATGGAGGGCTTTGTGGGTGAGGGTAATAAGTTTATACTGAATTCTGGAGTGGATGGGTAGCCAGTGTAATGACTGGCACAAGGTAGAGGCATCGGTGTAACGATTGGTGAGGAATATGATCCTGGCTGCAGCATTCAAGACAGATTGGAGAGGGGAGAGTTTGGTAAGAGGGAGACCGATTAGAAGAGAGTTACAATAGTCCAGACGAGAATGAATAAGAGAAACAGTCAGAGTTTTTGCAGAGTCAAAAGTAAGAAAAGGTCGAATTCTAGAAATGTTTTTGAGGTGCAGATGACAAGAGCGAGCCAGTGATCGAATGTGGGGGGCAAAGGAAAGCTCGGAATCAAGTATGACCCCAAGACAGCGGGCCTGTTGCTGGGGAGTAATAGTGGAGCCACACACAGAAATAGCAATGTCGGGTATAGGTACATTAGTAGAGGGAGGAAACACCAGGAGTTCAGTTTTTGACAGGTTCAGTTTCAGATATAGTGACGACATGATATTAGACACAGTGTTTAGACAATCGCCGGTGTTTTTTAGAAAGGCTGGCGTGATGTCAGGAGAAGAAGCGTATAATTGGGTGTCATCAGCATAGAGATGGTACTGGAACCCAAATCTACTGATTGTTTGACCAATAGGGGCAGTGTACAAGGAGAAGAGGAGGGGGCCTAGAACCGATCCTTGGGGGACCCCAACAGTAAGGGGAAGGTGAAAGGAGGAGGAACCGGCAAAAGATACAGTAAAGGAGCGGTCAGAGAGATAGGAGGAGAACCAGGAGAGAACGGTGTCCTTGAGGCCAATGGAACGGAGCATAGTGAGGAGGAGCTGATGATCCACAGTGTCGAATGCTGCAGAGAGATCCAAGAGAATTAGCATGGAGTAATGACCATTTGATTTAGCTGTTAGCAGATCATTAGAGACTTTAGTGAGGGCAGTTTCAGTGGAGTGTAAAGAGCGGAAACCGGATTGGAGAGGGTCGAGAACAGAGTTTTCTGAGAGATAGCGGATAAGACGGGAGTGGACCAGGCGTTCCAGGAGTTTAGAGATGAAGGGAAGATTAGAGACAGGTCTATAGTTAGCGGCACAGTTTTGGTCGAGGGATGGTTTTTTAAGTAGTGGATGTATGATGGCATGCTTAAATGAGGAGGGAAAAATACCAGAAGAGAGAGAGAGGTTAAATATTTTAGTTAGGTGAGGGGTGACAGCAGGGGAAAGGGACTGGAGGAGATGTGACGGAAATGGGTCACTGGTGCAAGTAGTTGGGCGAGAAGATGCAAGGAGCCTGCTTACTTCTTCTTCTGTGACTGGTTCAAAATCAGAGAGTGAGCTAGATGTGGTGGGGGAGGGAGGACAGTGCATGGTATGAGGTGATTGGGAGATAATTTCGTGTCGAATCTGGTCAATTTTTTCTTTAGAGGTAGCAAATTGGTATATCATAACAATAAAACATAACCTTTAATGATTCTTTAAAAACCATACATCAAATCTAAACAAACATGTGCCAAAGTGCAATTGTGCAGTGCTCTATTAAAAACAAACCGTTTTGTACTTTATGAGGTACCATATGGCCCTTGACATTATCGTATTTCTTGTCCAGGTGTTTCAAAACCTGGACTCTCCGACCATATGGGCCTTATATATATGTGATTGTGTGCCAACCGGCCTTTATGTCATCAGAATTATTATTACTTAATAGACATGTATCCAGCCCGTATACAAATAGCACAGCATATGTACAGCATCGGGCAAATGCATAAGCATAAAATCACCTCATCAGCAAATTGTATCCATTTATGATACCACTATAGAAACTGAGACCGCTGTACTTATCTTTAAACGCTTCTATAAAGAACGGATGATCCAAAATTTTGGAGATCGGGTCACGATCTTGAGGTTTTCAGATGGACCTTACCTGATCATCCGTTCTTTATAGAAGCGTTTAAAGATAAGTACAGCGGTCTAAGTTTCTATAGTGGTATCATAAATGGATACAATTTGCTGATGAGGTGATTTTATGCTTATGCATTTGACCGATGCTGTACATATGCTGTGCTATTTGTATACGGGCTGGTTACATGTCTATTAAGTAATAATAATTCTGATGACATAAAGGCCGGTTGGCACACAATCACATATATATAAGGCCCATATGGTCGGAGAGTCCAGGTTTTGAAACACCTGGACAAGAAATACGATAATGTCAAGGGCCATATGGTACCTCATAAAGTACAAAACGGTTTGTTTTTAATAGAGCACTGCACAATTGCACTTTGGCACATGTTTGTTTAGATTTGATGTATGGTTTTTAAAGAATCATTAAAGGTTATGTTTTATTGTTATGATATACCAATTTGCTACCTCTAAATATCTGACATTGGTTTGAGACACCCCCGCTATATAATCAATTTTTTCTTTGAAGTAATTGGCCAGATCGTCAGCTCTGAGCTCCGTGGTTGGGGCCTGTACTCTTGGATTGAGTAGAGAATGAAAAGTGTCAAAGAGACGTTTCGGGTTATTTGACAGTGAGGTGATGAGGGTGTTGAAATAGGTTTGTTTGGAGAGGTGAAGGGCAGTGTTGTATGTTCTAAGCATAAACTTAAAATGGATGAAATCTTCGTGTAGATTGGATTTTCTCCACAGACGTTCGGCGCACCTGGAGCACCGCTGCAGGAAACGTGTTTGCACCGTGTGCCAGGGTTGTCGCCATCTGCGTTGTGGTGTTCTATTTATAGGGGGTGCAAATTCATCCAGGGCACTTTGAAGTGTTTCATTGTAATGCTTCAATGCAGAATCAGGACATGAGAGGGAGGAGACAGGGGCCAATGAAGACTTCAAGTTCTTCATAAGTTTCTGGGTGTTAATGGCCTGTATGTTTCTATAAGTCTGGACAGTGGGGGTGACCTGAGCAGCCTGGCAGTTCTTTATAGAGAATGAAAGAAGATTGTGGTCAGAGAGCGGGAGAGGGGAGTTTGCAAAATCATCCACTGCACAAAGCCGAGAGAAGACCAAGTCGAGGGAGTTTCCGTCTTCATGCGTTGGAGAATTAGTAAGCTGCGAAAGGCCAAATGAGGAGGTTAGAGATAAAAGGTGAGTAGCAGATGGTGAGAGGGGAAGAGCAATGGGGATGTTGAAATCTCCCATGATGAGGGTAGGGATGTCACAGGAGAGAAAATGTGGAAGCCAAGTGGCAAAATGATCCAGGAACTGATGGGAGGGGCCGGGAGGACGATACACCACCGCCACTCGCATGGAGAAGGGGGTGTAGAGTCTGACGGCATGGACCTCAAAAGAACGGAAGACAAGTGAGGGTACTTGAGGGATAACCTGAAAGGTACATTTTGATGATAGGAGCAGACCAACGTCTCCACCTGCTCTATTGTCTGGTCTTGGGGTATGAGAGAAGTGTAGCCCCCCGTTTGAAAGAGCAGCAGCAGCGGTAATGTCTGACTGCTGGATCCAGGTTTCAGTAAGAGCCAGGAGGTTAAGAGAATTAGAAAGGAAGAAGTCATGGATGAAGGAGAGTTTGTTACACACTGAGCGAGAATTCCAAAGTGCACAATTAAGAGAGACAGATGGCATGCAGGGAATATTAATCAGATTAGAGGGGTTTCTAAGTGTAGCAGTCGGGGGGTTTGACTTTCTATAACATGGGGGACCAGGGTTGGGAGCAATGTCTCCTGCGACTAGGAGAAGGAGGATAGAAAGAGTGAGCAGATGGTTAAGTGATTTGTGAGAGCGTCTCTGATGTTGAATGGTGGGACTGACTGGATCTGTGCAATTTAACGACGTGAAAAGAGCGTGAGTGCTATACATAGGAGAGGAAAGAAGCGAGGGGCCAATATGGATGGAGTGTAGAGAGTTAATGCCAAGGCGGTGGATGTGTGTGAATGCAGCGGCCAGAATATAAATTACACAAATGCATATGGTATATATTTGTTGTACTCCTATTGTACAGGGAGTAGATGTATATAAAGTGATACATCACTGGAATCAGGGTTTTTGACCGATAGAATTCAAAGTGGGTGCGCTTAGTTTTTTTCATAACTTTATATGACCTTTTGTATGGTTTTAGATGTTCACTAGTCTTATCAAGTTGTGTTTCATAGGGTATGCTCAGTCATACACATGACTAAGTATTGCTCATAGAGATTCATTACAGCTGATCTTTTATATATAGGATATGCTCATATTTGTCTTTATATGTGATGTGGGTGTTTCTATAGTCATGCTCAATGACATGCATAACCTTTTGTGGGAATTGTGTTTGTGAGGGGAATGAATACAAGAGTTTATGGTAAAAAATAAAATGAGTTATGTCCAGCAGTCCTGGTGTCATTCTATCCTGAATTTTGTGGAGAAGACTGGACATAGTGTTTTAGACTTTGCAAAGGATTTTAACTCTGTCCCTTAGGCTATGTGCCCACGTAAGCAGAAGTTTCCTGAGCAAAACCAGAATCCTTCCTAGGAAATCCGCATTTTTTTCGCTTTTTTTGTGGTTTTATTGCGTTTTTGCACGTTTTTTTGTGCGGATTTTTCACGTTTTTTTTCCCGGAGCATTCTAATACAATGAACATCGTGACAAATCCGCAGATTTTCAGCAAAATTTATGAACATGCTGCGGAAAATGCGATGCTTAATGTATGCCTTTTTAAGCATTTTTGCAGGGAAAAGGCGCTAAAAAAAGCGTAAAAACCGCAAAAAATCCTGAACGTGTGCACACACAGCCTTATAATGACCAAGCTGTAAAGACTTTTTAGAAATACAGCCTGCAATTGAACTAAAAACTGTCTCAAGGAAAATATCCAGAGACTGATAGGTTATGACTTCTACTCTGAATGGTTCCTGATAGTAGGTGGTGTGTGTACCCCAGGGTTCAGTGTTGGGTCTGTTATTATTATACTTACCTATTTGTGAAGAAGGAATTATTTTCACTATTTCTATTTTTGCAGATGGAATAAAAAACAGCTTAAATGATTTTTTAGAATAAAATAGTATTCATGCTTACGGTATATGAAGGGAGGCGATTGTTGTTTAAATATTGATTCAATCTGATGACCTCTTGAGTCTTGAGATCAAAAGGAAATTCTTAAGGTTTTTTTTATGATTCATCTGGATCAATGTGGTGATATGGGAGGTGGGTGAGACAAAATTTACTTGTACTTTTCCATTAGTCCATTATCTTCTCCCATCCCTCATTTGTAGTTAAACGGAGTGTCTCATGTTAAAAAATTGGTAAAATTGAAAAGTGCAAATAAAAACAAGCAGCATACCTAGAATGGTGGGGTTTGTATTTCTATAGTTTACAGCTTAATGACAAGCTTCACGATTACTCCTAGAAGAGGATTTCCCAGAAAAATAGCATGTGCTTCCAAGCAACCTCTGCTAGGAGCATAGAGGAGTGCACAGTTCCAGCAGTTCAGCTATGCTGTCAGCCTGAACTGTCAATCCTCAGGATTGTACCACTACCTGTCAAGCAGGAAACTAGGAAGCAGAGAAGTGGAGAGCTCCTGAAGATAGGATATTAAGACAAGCGCTTTAGAAAAGTACTCCCATCAAACTTTTTATCCTATTAATATATTGCAGTCACCATATTATATAGCACAGTGTACTTACAATTGCTATTTTTGCCTTTCTACCCAGTTAATACTTCTCTTTTTCATTAGGTCTATGAGATCACATGATTAAAAACTGGCTAGCTGAATCCTTCTAAGATCTATGTAGAAAAAGTAAGTATTTTCCTGGCACGAGTCATCATTATAACTACAATTCTGCTCACTACAATATCCGTGGTAGAGGGGAGGAGCGGGGCACCTGGGTGAGGAGTTGAAGAGGGGAATGAATCAGGCAAGGAAGACAGACTTCTTGCTTTTACATTGGTTAGAACACGGAGCAGAAAGAAAAGAAAAAAGAGAAGAATTAACTGGTTAGAAAGACAAAATGAGCAACTGCAAGTTCACTGCGCTATATAATATGATAACTGCAATAAGAGGATAAAAACTTTGAAGGGCGTGATTCTTTAATGGCCACTTGTCTTTTAACCATGCTAAGTAACCCTATGTATTTCTTTGGTAGTATCTTTGCAAAAGCCCTTCTGGAACAATCGATAGGTGGAAAACATAAATTATGTTCAATGGTTGTTAATTTTGCAGTTTAAACCATGATCCTTCATAGTATGGGCCATTTTTATGTGGTATGGTACTTGTTTGTTATTCTGTTCTTCATTCCGGCTAAAGTTTGAATACAATTTTAAGAGTTTAGACTATTTTCTAGTTTCTCCTTTTTTCATACGGATTTATGTGTCATGGTCAGAGTAAGTTCACGGAAATCACTAATACTTCTCCATTCTTTGGGAACAGCTGTTCCTCATACTCAGCAAGGCCAGACATTTAAAGTTAACAGAAATAATATAAGTAAAATAATCCCATTAAATTATTTTCAGCCAGATACCATCAGGATAGGAATAAAAAGAGTCATTTTACAAACTGTGAATGATGGAGGGTTTTATGGATAGAGAGATTTAACATGTGAAAACAGTATTTTTCTCCTCTGGATTATCAGCTTCTAATCTTCTATACATTTCTCTATTAATACAAGGGTCAAGAAAAAGTGATAAAAATCCTACAATCAGCTGGAAAGTTTTTATATGTACTTAGTTTTAGCAAACTGAACATATAAAAAACAAACAAACAAAAAGTTTGTCACGATTAGAGATGAGCGAACTTGTTCGTAAAACGTTCGCCAATCTCAAATTCAGTACGAACGTAGCTCATTTGGATTCGTGTTTGCATTCTCGAGCATTTTCTTAAAAATCGGCAAAAGTATGCCAGGGTCGGTAAATGACTGAGTTCACTAACTGAACTCAGTGTTTCCGGTAGCAGCACGGGTAGCAAAACGTCCTACACACGTGTACACTGATAGCACACGGGTGACATCCCTGTGTCATTAGTGAGACCCATTTCGGTGCCTGGGAATCATCTGTTCCCCGGCGCCGGGTGCTGAAGTGAAAACAGCTAATGTTATGTTCCTCTGTTCGTGTGTGATCAGCACTAGCAGGAGACAGTGTTGAGAGTTGTGTTCAACTATTAACAGTGAGAGCAAGCAGCAGCTGATGGGAGTATTCATCAGCCGCTGGCTGTGCTATAAATAGATAATAATTTTTAAAAACTGACGTGGGGTTCCCCTGTATTTTTGATAACCAGCAGGCAAAACTGAGAGCTGCAGGCTGCAACCCTTAGTTATCAGCTTTATCAAGACTGGTTATCATGAATAGAGCGGTCCCATGCTGTATTTTTTTATTATTTAAATAAATAATAAACAAAGCATTGGGGTCCACCCCATTTTTGACAACCATCCAAGCTAAAGCAAACAACTGGGGGCTGCTAATCTCAGGCTGGAAATAGACCATGGATATTGCCCCCCAGCCTAAAAATAGCAGTGTGCAGCTGCCTCAAAAAAGGCGCTTCTATTAGATGCGCCATTTCTGATGCTTTGCCTGGCTCTTCCCACTTGCCCTGTGGCGGTGGCAAGTGGGGCTCATATTTGTGGGGTTGGTGTAACCTTTGCATTGTCCTGTGATGTCAAGCCCATGGCTTAGTAATGGAGTGGCGTCTTTAGTCCATTACTAATCCTTTAGTTATATTATAAAGAAACACACAGCTAAAATAAAGTCATTCATTTGAAATAAAAACAGAACACACTTTTCCTTTTTTATTTAAAAATAACAAACAAAGTTATATTCACATTACACCCATTCCATTGAAGCCCTCATCTCATGTAATATTATAAAAATAAAAAACAACCATATCCCTCACCTTTCCGTCGTTCTGTCTCACATCGTAATCCATATCTGTGGATAAAGTTTTCAACCAGGACTGTGCCAAGATGCAACTGTCCATGCTGAGAACTAATGAGGTATGAGCTGCTGCGAGCATAGCATCAGTGAGAAGCGGTGACCTCATTGAAGTTACCGCAGGTGACTGAGACTGCGGTCCCAGCCAGGCTGAACTCGGTGAGATCGCCACTAGCACAGTGAGAAAAAGTCTCACAGTGCAGCTCTGATCTCACCGAAGTCCCTGCAGTTCAGGGGCCCAACTGTGAACGCAGCCTCAATGACCTGCGGAAACCTTGATGACGTCACCGCTAGTCACTGAAACTCCTCTTGCAGCAGCTCATTCCTCAGTGATTCTCAGCCTGGATGGTCGCATATTGGCGCAGTCCTGGGTGAATACTGTTTATCCCCAGACATGGATTATAGCGTGGGACAGAATGACAGACAGATGAGTGATTTTTTTTTTCATTTTTGTTTTATTAAAGGAGACCATGGCTTCAGTTAAATGGGCGATGAAATGAGTATGGTTTAAGTTAGATTAATTAAAGGGGTCTGTGTCTTTCTTTCAATTATATGACTTTATTCTGGTGTTTCTTTTATACAATATGACTATGGGGTTAGTAATGGGGGTGTCTTATACACGCCTCTCTATTACTAACGTCTGGGCTTGATGTCATCTGACAATACAAAGATGACATCAACCCCCAACTATTACCCCACTTGCCACCACACCAGAGAAAGTGGGAAGAGCCAGGCAAAGCACCAAAATTGCCGCATCTAATAGATGTGCTTCTTCTGGGGTGGCTGCGGATTAATATTATTAGGCTGGGCAGGCCAATATCAATGGCCCTCCCCTAGCCTTAGAATACCAGTCGCCAGCTGTCTGAGAACCCACGTCTTTTTTTTTCATTTATTTACAGTGCAGACGTGGCTGATGAATACTCCTGTCAGAGGTGACTGGTCTAGCTGTTATCAGCGGCAGCAGGCATGTGCTGCTGGGAGTAGTAGTCACATCAGCTGATGCTATCATCTGACAGATCGGCAATGACAGCCACATTGGTCTTCAGCAGAACCCAGGTTGTCATGCCAACCCATTGGTGCCCTGCAGTCATGTGTTAAGGGGGGTAATGGGTGTGGTTTGCAATTGCCGCTATCGGAATTCAACAGCGGCATTTAACATGTTAACAGCCATGGGTAGATTATGATTTCTCCCGGTTAGGGGCACATGACAGCTGATCAGATCAGCTGTCATGTGCCTGAAAAGGTGCAGGAGGAGAGGTGTGGCTTTTGACGTTCAATTATGCTCGTCGAACCGTCCGTCGAACAAGTCGACGAACATTTAAATTTTCTCCGAACCAAATTTCAAAACGTTCTCTCATCAGTGATACCTGATTATCAGAATTTCTTGATAACAGTTGCTGATGCTATAGTGGAGAGGTGGTCAGCATTCCTATGAATTTGCATGCAAATTCCAACAACCTCTTCGATGAAAGCAAAAGAGAACATTGCCCAATTCTCAAAATAGATGTAGGTCCTATTAATTTGACACACATCTACTATACATGTATGGCATACACAGTGGGGAAAATAAGTATTTAATACACTGCCGATTTTACAAGTTTTCCCCCTTACAAAGAATGGAGAGGTCTGTAATTTTATTTGTAGGTACGCTTCAACTGTGAAAGACAGAATTAGAAAATGGAAGAAACACATGTTGACTGTCAATCTTCCTCGGTCTGGGGCTCCATGCAAGCTCTCACCTCGGTGGGGTAAGAATGATTCTGAGAAAAGTCAGGAATCAGCCCAGAACTACACGGGAGGACCTGGCCAATGACCTGAAGAGAGCTGGGACCAGTCTCAAACATTACCATTAATAACACACTATGATGTCATAGATTAAAATCCTGCAGGGCACACAAGGTCCCCCTGCTCACGCCAGCACGTCCAGACACATTTGAAGTTCGCCAATGAACATCTGGATGATCCAGAGGAGGCATGGGAGAAGGTCATCTAGTTAGATGAGACCAAAATAGAACTTTTTGGAATAAACTCCACTTGCAGTGTTTGGTGGAAAAAAGATGAGTTCAACCCCAAGAACAGCATTCCAACCTTTAAGTACAGTGGGGAAAACATCATATTTTGGGGGTGCATTTCTTCAAAGGGGACAGGACGATTGCACTGTATGTAAGAGAGAATGGATGAGGTAATGTATCGCGAGATTTTGGCCCACAATCTCCTTCCCTCAGTAAGAGCATTGAAAATGGGTCGTGGATGTATCTTCTAGCATGACAATGACCCGAAACACACAGCCAGGGAAACTAAGGAGCGGCTCCATAAGAAAAATTTCAAGGCCCTGGAGTGGCGTAGCCAGTCTCCAGACCTGCACCCAACAGAAAATCTTTGGAGGGAGCTGAAACTCAATGTTGCCCAGCGACAGCCCTGAAACCTGAAAGATCTGGAGAAGATCTGTATGGAGGAGCGGGCAAAAATCCCTGCTACAGTGTATGCAAAATTGGTCAAGAACTGCAGGAAGCATCTGACCTCAGCAATTGCAAGCAAAGGTTTGTGTACCAAATATTAAGTTCTGTTTTTCTGTTGTATCAAATACTTATTTCGCGCAACAAAACACAAAACAATTATGTAAAAATCATAAAATGTGATTTAGTAACATAGTAACATAGTTATTAAGGTTGAAGGAAGACTTTAAGTCCATCTAGTTCAACCCATATCCTGTCCTAACTTGCCCTAACATGTTGATCCAGAGGAAGGCAAAAAAAACCCCATGTAGAAAACAGTAAGCTCCACATTGGGGAAAAAAATTCCTTCCCGACTCCACATACGGCAATCAGACTAGCTCCCTGGATCAATGCAATATTAAGGAAACTAGTGCATATACCCTGTAATATTATACTTTTCAAGAAAGGCATCCAGTCCCTTCTTAAATTTTAGTAGGGAATCACTCATTACAACATCATATGGCAGAGAGTTCCATAGTCTCACTGCTCTTACAGTAAAGAATCCGCTTCTGTGAGTATGCTTAAACCTTCTTTCCTCCAGACGTAGAGGATGCCCCCTTGTCCCCGTCACAGGTCTAAGAGTAAAAAGATCATTAGAAAGGTCTTTGTATTGTCCCCGCATACATTTATACATTGTAATAAGATCACCCCATAGCCTTCGATTTTCCAAACTAAATAACCCCAAGTGTAATAACCTGTCTTGGTATTGCAGACCCCCTAGTTCCCTAATAACCTTGGTCGCTCTGGATTTCTTTTTAAAGATTCTGTCTTTCATGGTTGAAGTGTACCTACGATAAAAATTCATGAGCTCCGAAAAGCCACGCCCCCAACACTGATTGGTAGCTTTCTGCCTATACACAGTAAGCTATCAATCAGTGGTGTCGGAGGGTTTATACAGAGCTCAGCTTTCAGAGCACTGCAAGATCTATAGTAAGCAGCCCAACAAGTGATACATCACTGGAATCAAGGTCTATGCCAGTACATTATGCCAGTCTCAGAACAAGTAGCAAATACTTGGTTGCAGATTGCCTTTATCGCTAACCAACCTAAAGTGAAATTTTCCTTGAGAATCTGGTTGATTGTACTGACTGGTTCACATTTGGGATAAACTAAAATTAAGCTGATATAAAAGTTTATTAGATTGGTCGGTCACCTCACAGAAACCACTCATATTGGATGATCACATCGATTACATGAGATGTAAAGCTCATGCACCCTGCTAGCTTTTTCCAGTACTATGATATTGAGGACTCATCCTTATCAATATAAGATTGTGTAATGTCCAATACCGATCAACTATTTCCAGCACTAAAACAAAATAGAACAATACAGCTATGTTATACTGCTTAGTGGCCTCTGCCAGTAACTGCAGCTCATCTCCTATTATTTGCAGGAGGGACAAATAAATAATGAGACTCAGCCATCAGGGTTCTGCTCAGTTCACTATATACATCTGACTGCTGCTGGTTCGTTAGACCTACTTCATTCACTTCCACGTCATGCACTGCCCACCGATTGCATGATGAAGTCAGCTGCCATCTTCTGCGCCAGGTACAGAAGAAGACGCCACATGTAGTGGGATCAAACAAAGGTGAGTAGAATCATTTATTTTTTATGCATTAAAGAACAGCTGCAGAATGGGAAACATATATAATAGGATGGGAGATACATATTGCAGGGTGGGGGTCATATATACCAGGATGGGGGTCATATATACTAGGATGGGGGTCATATATACTAGGATGGGGGTCATATATAACAGGATGGGGGACATATATACCAAGAAGGGGGACATATATACCAGGATGGACTCAGTATTGGGAACATATATAACCACAATAGGTCCAGGAAGAGGAACATGTATACTAGGATCGGGGAAATATTTACCAGGATGGGGGACATGTATACCAAAATGGTGGTCATATATACTAGGAAGGGCCCAGGAAAGGGGACCTATATACCAAGTTGGGGAACATATATACCAGGATGGTTGTCATATATACCAAGATGGCGAATAAAAATACCAGGATGGGAGACATATATACCAGGATGGGCCCATAATGGGGAACATATATACCAGGATGAGTGACATATATTCTTGGATGGGGAAACATATACTAGGACATGAATACCAGGATGGGGAACATATGTACCAGGATGAGTGAAATATATTCTCGGATGGGGAAACATATACTAGGACATGAATACCATGATGGGGGGACATACATACCAGTATTGGCCCAGAATGGGAGACATAAATACCAGGATGGGGGACATATATACTAGGATGGCCCAGATGGGGGACATAGATACCAAGATGGGGAACATTTATGCCAGGATGGTGATCATATATACCAGGATGGGGTACACAAATACCAAGATAGGCCCAGAATGGAAAACATATATATCAAGATGGGAACATTTCTACCAGGGTGGGGGATCATGTGTAGGATGAGCAAAGGATGCGGGTCATATATACCAGGATGGGGGACATATATACCATAATACGGAACATATATACCATGATGAGAGACATACATATCAAGATGGGGCCAGATGGGCCCAGAATGGTGGACATACTGTATATACCAGGATGGCTCAGGATGGGGGACACATGCCAGGATGGTGGTCATATATAGCAAGATGGGGAACATATATACTAGGATGGGAACAAAATGGGGAACATATACAGTTGTGCTCAAAAGTTTACTTACCCCGGCAGAATTTTTCCTTTCTTGGCCTTTTTTCAGAGAATAAGAATGATAACACCAAAACTTTTTCTCCATTCATGGTTAGTGGTTGGGTGACGCCATTTATTGTCAAACTACTGCGTTTTCTGTATTTAAATCATAATGCCAACCCAAAACATCCAAATGAACCTGATCAAAAGTTTACATACCCTGGTGATTTTGGCCTGATAACATGCACAGAAGTTGACAAAATGGGTTTGAAATGCTTCTAAAGTTAACATCCTCACCTGTGACCTGTGACAAATGCTAGGAAAATTGTTCGGGATGCAAAGAAAAACCGACAAACAACATCAACTGAAACACTGGACTCTCTGAAAACTAGCGGTGTGGCTGTATCAAGATGCACAATAAGGAGACACTTGAAGAAAAATGGGCTGCATAAATGCAAAAGGGACTTATGTTATGTATACTACAGTATCAGTACTAATGCACGCAGCTCATAATTCTGGGTTTAAGGACCTTGTATAATTCTTTTTTGTCATAAATATCACTAAAATGTTCTAGGGTAGAACTACTCCATAATAAGCAATTTGATGAATACTAACGAGGAAAAATCTCCAAGTATTTCTGAATATAGATTTGGAGACACATAGAAGTACAGCATCGGCACATTGCATTTTATTAAATGCACTGTTCGCAAACATTTCCGCTAAACGCACAAAATACAGAAAAAAATAATTGTCATGTCTCTTTAACTCTCCTTTGCTTTGATCCTATTTTATGTTGTATTATAATAAAAGATGAGAAACAGGTAAAAAAAAAAATCTTCACTGTTATGTCTCAGTGGTACAGTCATGTCTCTGTTCTCTTTCTTGTCTCAGTGTTTAGCTGTAAGATAACTAACTGCAGCAGAAACCCCCCTCTGCTCAGGATATAGGCCGTACTCCTTGGATAGTTCATTAATATCAGATCAGTGGAGGTCCTACACCTGGTAACCCCATAGATCAGCTGTTACTAGAGGTAAACAGTTTATGGAGTGGTACACCAGCGCTGTTTCACACAGATTCAATGTAGCACCCCTACTCGTACTGCAGAACATCTCCTATTCAAATTATTACATTTGGCCAATGCTGGTGCTGGTAGCAGCTGATTGGTGAGAATGCTACGTGTTGGACCACCTCTCCCCCTACAGATCTGATAATGATGACTTCTAAGCAAAAGTCATTAATATCAGTTTAGTGGAAAACCCATGTAGCCCTGTTATGATTTGCAGGATTTCTCGCAGACTGAATGTTTCAGAATGATGCCGGAGCTCAGCAGAGCAGGGTATGTCAATAGGCTCTTGGAATATTTATACTTTAAGGTGTTCTCATGTTCAAGAGAACTGAACCTTGTTTTTTTTTTCCTGAGCGGGCAAACCCCGCAGTCACACTATATGCTGCCTTGTTTTCCCATATCGCCAGATGGGCTGTGTTTGTTTTACCTAATTTTGGACTGGTTTATGCAGCACAGTGTTAATAAACTAGTTGAAAACTTAAACGGAAAGTGTTCCTGTGACTATCTGTTTGAGCAATCTTTCAATGCAAATTGAAATGCAAGCTTTCCCTTCTCCAACAGCTATCCCTACAATAAATACAGCTAACAGCAGTATTTATATAGAATAACATAGATGGAGTCCTGAAATGGACTATTTGGTTGTAGGTTTCATTAGGAAGGACTGTAAGGCAAAAGAAACCCTGGCTATAGGCCTGTAACGCAAACTTTCCCTTCTCCAGCAGCTATCCCTACACTAACTATTGTTCAACATCGTTATCAATGATTTAGATGAAGGAATTGAGGGTAAACTGATTAAATTTGCTGATGACACAAAGCCAGGAGGGATAGCTAATACTAGAGAAGAGAGAGAGAGGATTCAAAAAGATATAAATAAACTGGAGCAGTGGGCAGCAACTAACAGAAAGGTTTTTAACAGGGAAAAATGCAAAGTACTACATCTGGGCAATAAAAATGAAAAAAGCATATAAAGAATGGGAGGAATAGGGCTAAGCAACAGCACATGTGAAAAAGATTTGGGTATACTAATAGATCACAGACTGAATATGAGTCAACAGTGTGATGCAGCAGCAAAAAAGGCAAATGCAATTCTAGGATGTATTAACAGAAGCATACAGTCTAGATCACGTGAAGTCATTATTGCCCTCTACTCCTCTTTGGTCAGACCTCATCTGGAATACTGTGTCCAGTTTTGGGCACCACATTTTAAAAAAAGACATCAACAAACTGGAGCAAGTTCAGAAAAGAGCGACCAGAATGGTGACCGGTCTGCAAACCCTGTCTTATGAGGAAAGTTTGCAGGATTTGGGAATGTTTAGCTTGCAAAAGAGAAGACTGAGCGGAGACTTAATAGCTGTCTACAAATATCTCAAGGGCTGTCACATTGTAGAAGGATCATCTTTATTCTCATTTGCAGAAGGAAAGACTAGAAGCAATGGGATGAAACTGAATGGGAGGAGACACAGATTAGAAAAAACTTTTTGACAGTTAGAGTGATCAATGAGTGGAACAGGCTGCCACGAGAGGTGGTGAGTTCTCCTTCAATAGAAGTCTTCAAACAGAGGCTGGACAGATATCTGTCTGGGATGATTTAGCGAATCCTGCTTTGAGCAGGGGGTTGGACCAGATGGCCCAGGAGGTCCCTTCCAACTCTACGATTCTATGAGTATAACTACAGATAACACCTGTATTTATATTGAATAGAATAGATGGAGCCCTGAAAAGGACTATTTGGTTATAGGTTTCAGCAGGAAAGACTATAAATATAAACCCTGACTCCAGACCTGTAATGCAAACCTTCCATTCTCCAGCAGCTATACCTACTCTGTTTCTGGGATACAGTGTGGCCAGCATCACGCCACTGGTTCTTATATAGATCCGATGATGTGTTGTGGCTGGCCAATCACAGTAATGCCAGTAGCCATCATGGCTAAAGCATTACCATGATTGTCAGGCAGTCCCCTGTTTAGGTGGATGAAAAACAGCCGCAAAACATGCGTGCGAGGACTTGAGCATGGCGCTCGAGCACCAGTACCGAGCATGCCCGAGCATCCTGATGCTCGATCGAATATTGAGCAGTGCCGAGCACACTTGCAAATCACTAGTAAATATGTAAGCGTAATGTAAGTAATGTCCAGAGCTTGTGCAGGGAAGCAAATTTAGATTGATAAAAATCTCATTCAAACATGTGGTATGGTTTTATTATTATTATTATTATTATTATTATTATTATATTTGTATTTTTAAGTATTTTTTTCCCTAGTCAAAGGCAGATTTGTTTTATAACTTTAAATAAGTCAGGCAGAAGTTCTGTCCTTCATCACACTGAAATACAAGTGCACAGTTGATTAATCCTAGGCTACAGTGCATGTTTTTAGGGAGGTCAGAGGAGAAAGCTGTTGGCTGAACTAGTTTTTGGCTTACAATTATCTAAGTATGGCTTGGAAACCTGTACAGTATAATCATGTAATGGGTGAATGTTTTGCAGCCCATGCGATGTGTTACAACATAGCTCCAAAGTTACTTATGAGCTAATAGCTTTATTAATTGAAAAGTAAAATTAGATCTTCTTTAACATAGGGTTGTAAACTATTTCCCTTATAAAAAAAAGATAAACAGGTTTCATGGTTTGAAAAAGGTAAATCATGAAGATCACAGCCACTAACTGCTACATAGTAGAAACCAAACTGTAACGGAGCAGCATGGTGGTTAGCACTTTTCTAGCCATACTTGCAGTGCTGTATCCAGGGTTCAAATCCTACCAGGGACAACCTCTGCAAGGAGTCTATATGTTCTCCCTGTGTCTGCATGCGTTTCCTCGGGTTCTCCAGTTTCCTCCCACACTGTCCAGACACATACTGATTTTAGATTATGAGCCCCAAATGGGGACATTGATGTCTCTAAAGTGCTGTGGAAATTAATGGCGCCATATACTGGTAAGTGAATAAAATAAATAAAAATAACAATTACTATAAGTAGCACAAAGCCACAGATAAGGGAAATATTATACAATATTAGCAATTTTCCATTTTTGACTGGTGTTTTACTGTAGACCTGATACATGATAACGACACTCAATCCCATGAAAAGCATAAAATATGAACCATTGGAGAAGACGATGACTTACAAATTTACATGTTTTGAGTGAGTGATCAATAGTTGTAGTTTCATTACAATTGCTATCAGCTTCTTCACTGAATCCATTCCTCAACACGTGAGCTGGATTCAATATAAGTCAATACTTTAACAGAATAATTATACTCTTTTCCAGTAAAATAACACTTACATTTTAAAGATGTCCTGGTGAAAATTCTGAAATACTTCAGGTGGAATGACTTTAAAGGAGAATTGGGATAATGACCTAGAAGAAAGTAGATGGCATTTTCAATAATTGTATTTAAGAATTTACAAACTTAAAAATGTAAAGTACTGGATATGTTTATTTGCTATCTGAGCTTGTGCTTATTCACGTCCTAATGTCCTTGGTGAAGTACATTTGGAGATAAAAATTCACTGTCCAATAAAAATATATTTAGCCTAGCTGTAAATAACCAAATAAACATATTGTGCCAGAAGGACAAGCTAGTCTTTGCTGGACTAAAAGGGACATCACTTGGTTGTTGGAAATGTAATAGCGTCAAGACAACGTCAAGCTGCAAAACCATGTAGATACATGAATAGCAAACATAGAATGATCCCTTTTCCAAAGCAAAATATAAGTAAATGAAGTGTTACACACCGGCACCAGATCTGTGCCTTGCTTCCCTCACCCTGGTTCATTAGACTTTGTTGTGCGCCACGTCGAGATTTACACATGGCCCAATGTGATCCCATGTGAGCATCTGCCCAGGCCTATAAAAAGCTCATCCAGACACACACCTGTGTCTTGGTATTAAGACTTCAGTGTTGCTAGACTCTGGCTTACTCTATACACCGTGACCCACTCAGCTTATGTCTGCAGTGCCCTGGATGTCTCCCACCTGCCTGCAGTCTCCTGGAAATTTCCTGCCTACCTGCGGTTTCCTGCACTCCACCTGCCAACAGTTTCCCACATCCCACCTGCCTGCATGCAGTTTTCTGTGTATCTTCTGCCTGCTTGTGGTTTCCTACATCCCATGTTTCTGCATGTGGTCTCCTTTCCCTCAGCTGTCCATGTCCTCTGTGCCCTTGCTATCTCTTGCACCCAGTGGCGGATTATAATGAGGTCAATTTGGGCAGTTGCCCCGGGCCCAGTGGGGTTAAGGGGCCCACAGCCCAGGCCAGTAAATTGCCCCATTATAATCCGCCACCGCGCAGGGCCGGATTATAGGCAGGGCAGGCGGGGCTTCAGCCCCGGGGCCCCCACCACAAGAGCTTCTAAGGGGGCCCCCACCACATTCCTGCTGGCTGCTGCAATGGCACTCCATCTTCTCCCCACCTAAAAGTGAGTGACCGTGGGGGCGGCATTATGTGCTCTGCTACCAGCAGCATCTAAAAGTAGCGTGAACGCTGATGCTGCTGGTAGCGTGCAAAGGCTTGTGATGAGATCACAGGAGGTAAGGTGTCAGGGCCCCCGATCATGTGACCCCTGTCTCCTCCCCTCCTGTGACCTCATCACAGGTCCTGTGCGCACAGCACTGAGCACTGAGAGCAGCCATGTATGTGGAGTGCGGCTCTGCGGGTGGAGGTCGGTGCTGGAGGCCCCATTATTCTCTATGTAGAGTGTGGCTCTGCGGGTGGAGGTCGGTGCCGGAGGCTCCATTATTCTCTATGTGGAGTGCGGCTCTGCGGGTGGAGGTAGGTGCTGGAGGCTCCATTATTCTCTATGTGGAGTGCGGCTCTGCGGGTGGAGGTCGGTGCTGGAGGCCCCATTATTCTCTATGTGGAGTGCGGCTCTGCGGGTGGAGGTCGGTGCTGGAGGCTCCATTATTCTCTATGTGGAGTGCGGGTGGAGGTCGGTGCTGGAGGCCCCATTATTCTCTATGTGGAGTGCGGCTCTGCGGGTGGAGGTCGGTGCTGGAGGCCCCATTATTCTCTATGTGGAGTGCGGCTCTGCGGGTGGAGGTCGGTGCTGGAGGCTCCATTATTCTCTATGTGGAGTGCGGGTGGAGGTCGGTGCTGGAGGCCCCATTATTCTCTATGTGGAGTGCGGCTCTGCGGGTGGAGGTCGGTGCTGGAGGCTCCATTATTCTCTATGTGGAGTGCGGCTCTGCGGGTGGAGGTCGGTGCTGGAGGCTCCATTATTCTCTATGTGGAGTGCGGCTCTGTGGGTGGAGGTCGGTGCTGGAGGCTCCATTATTCTCCATGTGGAGTCTGGCTCTGCGGGTGGAGGTCGGTGCCGGAGGCCCCATTATTCTCTATGTGGAGTGTGGCTCTGCGGGTGGAGGTCGGTGCTGGAGGCTCCATTATTCTCTATGTGGAGTGTGGCTCTGCGGGTGGAGGTCGGTGCTGGAGGCTCCATTATTCTCTATGTGGAGTTCGGCTCTGCGGGTGGAGGTCGGTGCTGGAGGCTCCATTATTCTCTATGTGGAGTAGGGCTCTGCCTGTGGAGGTCGGTGCTGGAGGCTCCATTATTCTCTATGTGGAGTGCGGCTCTGCGGGTGGAGGTCGGTGCTGGAGGCCCCATTATTCTCTATGTAGAGTGTAGCTCTGCGGGTGGAGGTCGGTGCTGGAGGCTCCATTATTCTCTATGTGGAGTGTGGCTCTGCGGGTGGAGGTCGGTGCTGGAGGCTCCATTATTCTCTATGTGGAGTGCGGCTCTGCGGGTGGAGGTCGGTGCTGGAGGCCCCATTATTCTCTATGTAGAGTGTGGCTCTGCGGGTGGAGGTCGGTTCTGGAGGCTCCATTATTCTCTATGTAGAGTGTGGCTCTACGATTCGTGACCCCCGTCACGTGACGAGGGGGGCCCACAGAGTCTGAACTGCCCCGGGCCCTGGCTACCCTTAATCCACCCCTGCTTGCACCAATGCCCATTGCCCATATACCCACCCGGACATTGGGCTTGTAGGATCTAACTCACCTGGTGAGTCTAAGAGGAAGGTGGCTTTAGCAGCTAATAATGATCAATTTGCTTTATTAAAGCATCACAAAAACAGAAACAGCAACCTTTTGACCCAATTATAGGTCTGTCATTGTCAAGCACGTTGAAAACTTACCATCTTTTTTATTAGGCATTCTTGCATGCTGTAAGCACTGTACTATTATTGTTGTTCTTTGGCTTTGCTGAATTTTTGTTACATTGGTTTAAATTCTATTTGTTAATGTCACGCATAGCAGTAGATAAATTTTGCACAATGGTGCCTGTATCACACTGAGCCAGAATTCCACCTTACCTCATGGTTCTAGTTTAAATCAAGTTGGGACTGGTAAGCATTGAGCCATTTTTTGTACCAGAAAAGAAGATTACATTTTAATATTTGTTAAACTCTGCAAATTTACATCTAATTAAAAATTAAAGACCTAATATTTCAAGAAAGTGACAAAAGGCATTTTTTTCATATTGATTACTTTTGTGATATGTGATGAATGTGCACCAAAAACAGAAGACCATGAAAGGAATAAGTCAGCAGGTTTTTGCTGTGTAACCTGAGGACAGCGTGAGGTAGCAGCTGAGAAACAGATTTTAAGTGTTTTGTAATTCATTAGGCTGTGTGCTGTTGTTTCCTTACAATGAATGTTTTATTACCAGGGGATTATCACTGCCAGGACTACAGTGCATCTGGTCCATCTGTAAGAAGAAGGATTGTGTAGCGGGTACCTGTTCTGTGCCGGTTCTGGAACTGTCTGGGCTGTCTCTGTTGTTCGGGGGGATAGCTTAAGGGACCGGACCAATTCTTGCATGTGTAAGCAGGGGGCATGGTTAAGGGGGTACAGCTTCAGCGTGTGCGGAAACAGGCAGACTTGGTGGGAACAGACAGCGCTCAGCAGGGACCAGTGAGTGCTCTGGCTCTGGAGCGCAGGCCAGCGCAGTACAGCACAGGCCCGCGCTCGAGCACCACCACCACCGCTGGCAGAGACTGTGAGGAGAGACGTGCAGTGTGCCCGTTGGTCGCCATGAAACGAGGTGCCAGACGATTCGGGCCTGTGAGTACCATGCGCATGCCGTCTAAGAGAGACTGGGTATGGGACCGTCATTTACACCCTGATTGCCCAGTGTATATCCTTGCACGGTGGGTGCAGACAGTGTGGTGGCCTGCACCCTCCCGGCTACATCAGTATATGGACTAGGGGCAGCAGGAGGTACCAGAGACCAACCGCTGTTGCCAGAAGACGGATCCGCATTGTCTTCAGGACCCCCACCGGACAAGTGCCACGCCGGCCGCTGTGGACATCATCTCCTGCTCCGTGCTTCATCCCATCCTGGGGAACGTCTGACAGGATAAGTGACCTAACAAGAACTGTGATACCCTTTCTGCTGTTCTTTAACTCTGCATACTGTTTATACTTTGAACTGCTTACGCCCCTGTTAACCATTTACCTCCCTGCACACGGATCCACACATTCCCTGTTCAAGTAAAGTTATTAACTCTTGCTCTGCCTTCTGTCTGTCACTGCATCCCGCAAGCTCCTTACATGTCCACACCCCTCCTCTGATAAGCAGCTCACTGTCAAGAGACACATAGAGTTTCTTGTGTAGGCAAGAGCAATTTTCTGAACTCTGGTACATGCTGCATCTAAGAACTTTGATTGTATCACAACTGCTGCACCCAGTAAACTAAATGATAAATCATTGGAATTATGGTTTATTTTCCTACTTTATGCAGCTCTCAGATGGGGTGACAAAAACCTTGCTGACAGATTCCCTTAAACGAGAAACTTAGATCAGCAAAGAAAATAAATCTGCCTTAATGTTTTCAATGTTCACATCTGCCTCACTAGCTGTATGAATATTTTACTACCTTCACTAGGCTTGCCTTTCTCTGAAATCAGAATAGAGATGATCCAGGTCTTAGATATTGATGATCTATCAGTAGAATAGGTAATCAATGTCATTTGGGCCTAACACTTGGGAACTTCCACTGATCAGTTGATTCCACGGAGGTCTGATGCACACAGTGTGCAGAGCTGAAATACTACAGCTCTGTACCCAGAGTAGTGGCCAATTGTAGGCACTGAAGCTAAGATCCTAACTTCAATGAGAGATAAACATCGGAACTAGGGATGAGCGAACATGCTCGGTGATACTCGGTTATCACTTCATTATCACGGTGCTCAGATGTGCTCGTTACTCGGCGAGTAATGGGCGGTGCTTGATATAAAACTCTAATCCCTGCCTGGTATCTTTGGAGCCTGTTACACAGCCATTAAGCATGTGAGTTACTGTAATATCGAAGTGAACTTGTGGCATTACTGTGATTGGCTGTGATTATAAAAGGACAGGTGCCGCTTGACTCGTCACACTAATGCCATTGCACAGCTCTGTGACACTTCGCATTGGAGGGAAAGAGTGCTTGTCTAGGCCTGTGTGTGCACAGTATTACGAATCTGAGGCCTGCAGTGTAGACACTGGTGCTGAAGCTGAGCCATCATACTGACAGCCCTTCTAAGGGCAAATCATTTGCAGCACATACAACCTGTATTTAGCCTAATGAGGGAGAGAGAGTTGCAGAAGCAGGGACAGGGACAGAATCCAGTCTGTAGACATGGATTAGGCCTGTGCAGTCCATTGGCTAATATACACCTACAGGTTTTTTTTTGTGAGTGCTGGAAAAATGTAATATATTTTGATCCATCAAGTATTACGCACTTTGAGATCATTTTTTGTGATATATAACACACCCAAAAATCATTGAAACATTTTCCTGGGCTACATTTCACAGCGATAGACTATTCCATAGTGTGGAGAAAATTTCTGTGATCTCTAAAAGTGGACAAAAGCTTTTGAAAATTTTGTAGGCTTCTGTTTCTCAGACATACAGTGTTTCGTGGTCTGTGAACATTTCTGTGATCTGTAAAACTGCCAAAAAGTTTTTTAAAATTTTGTACGCGTCCATTTCTCAGACATACAGTGTTATGGGCTCTGTGAACCGTTCTGTGATTTCTAAAAGTAAACAAAAGCTTTTAAAAATTTTATAGGCTTCCATTTCCCAGCCATACAGTGTTATTTGGTCCGTGAACATTTCTGTGATCTCTAAAACTGATAAAAAGCTTTTTTAAAAATGTTTAGGCTTCCATTTCTCAACCATACAGTGTTACATGGTCTCTGAACATTTCTTTGATGTCTAAAACTGAGAAAAAGTATTGAAATATTTATCTGGATTGAATTTGATTGTCATCCATACACTTTTGCTTTCTTTCTGTTACATTATGGTGGAGTAAACTCAAAAAAAGCTTTGATTGCTGGAAGTGAATGTTGGAAGCCAACATGGACATTTTTATGTGTTATAAGAGCAATGAACATTCAATTGGATCCAGAAAATGCTTCCAGCAGGCTTGGCAGCACCACCCTATCTTCTACAAGGTCCAGTCTCACCAGGCTAAAGTCTGGATCACTTAATCCTCACCGTGATCCTCCTCCTTTCCGCCATGTTGATTCCCAGGAGGCTAGTGATCCCACACTAGGACACTCCGAGGAGCTCTTTACCACAAAATTTCTTGTTTGTAGACTGTCAACCTGCATGCACCAAGAGGGACAGGATGACATGCTGTTTAGTGAAGCACAAAATACAGAGCAGCCACGGCCACAAGAACATGATGGTGGGGAACGGCAAGTTTGGGATAAGGAGGAAGATGATGATGAAACACAGTTTCTGTTAAGTCTTGTTGTTGTTAAGTCAGGAGGACCAAGTTGCGGTGGTGAAAGGTGAGGTGGTGGATGACAAAGTCACTGACCCAACCTGGCAAGCTAGCATGCAGAGTGTGGCCAGCAGCGCTGAATGGGAGAGATTTGCAGCACCAAAACTGATAGGAAGTAGAATGACTAGAGGGAGAAAGTGGGCAACTGTTCCGACAGTCCTGAATTTCTCCGTCAAAGAGTTAGGTATTCCTCAGTCTGGGACATTTTTAAAGAGAGTTCTGAGATAAATAAAATGGCCATTTGCAACCTGTGCCATGTCAAGATAAGCAGGGGCCTGACCACTAAGAACCTAACCACCACCAGCATGATCAGACACATGTCATCTAAGCACCCAGCTCGGTGGGCTGAATGCCTGGGTCCATGATTGGTGCCATTGTGAGACACCACTGACTCTTTCCCTGTGCTAGGTGCTTCCCTATCCCCTGTCCAAAACACTGGCACAGATGCCTCCTGCCCTGCACCTGTCCTTGCACATTCTGACTTACCATCATTAGGGACTTTCTTTTCAAATAATTTTATTGGTTTTCAGTAATTAAACAGGGTAAGGGAAGGAAGGTAGGAAGGGAGGAAAGGGAATGGGAAGTAAAGAACCTTGTACAGGTACGGAAAAAATTTAAAACTAGAGAACCCACAAATAGGCATTAAATTGCATATAGCAAATAACAACATAAAAGGAAAAGAAAATCGCCAATCCTTATTATGGGGTAACATTCTTGGAAGGAGTTACAACATCCCGGTACTACAACGGCCATGTTTAGGCCTCAAAATATAATACCTCTTAATAGGTCTATTTGATATGGAATTTGCTGTTCCAAGTCTTCCATTTTTTTGTATATTTGTGGATCTTATTGTTGTTAATCGCAAATCTGAGTTCCAAATCACTATGTTGGCCTTTTTTATCAAGTATGTCCGAAAACTTAGGAACCTCAACTTTCTTCCACCATTGTGCTAACATGGTCTTAGGCTGGTTTCTCATTCGCGCTTTTTAAGCGCACGCACGGCCGGGGGTAGCTCCGCCCCCGAGCCGGCTCTCTGCCCGGCGTGCCCGCCCCTTCCTTGTAGCGCCGCCTCCTAGCGCACAGCGGCGCCTGCGATCGGCGCACCCTATCTTTAGCATAGGGTGCGCAGATCGTGCGCAGGCCGTGCACTAGTTGCGCTTTGACCTGCGCTGCGCACTTTTGACGGTGCGCCGTGCGCACCAAAATCCGAAAAGTTTGATTTTGGCGCGCACGGCGCACCGTCAAAAGTGCGCAGCGCAGGTCAAAGCGCAACTAGCGCACGGCCTGCGCACGATCTGCGCACCCTATGCTAAAGATAGGGTGCGCCGATCGCAGGCGCCGCTGTGCGCTAGGAGGCGGCGCTACAAGGAAGGGGCGGGCACGCCGGGCAGAGAGCTGGCTCGGGGGCGGAGCTACCCCCGGCCGTGCGTGCGCTTAAAAAGCGCGAATGTGAAACCACCCTTAGTCACTAAGAGGATGTATATGATAATGTATCTTACCGAATCATTAAACTGTTCCATGTCTAATGAAAGAAGTGCTCTTTCAGGTGTAATTGTGAAGTCCTTAGCAATGAGGTTAATGTGCTGTGTGACCTGGAACCAGAGGTTTTTGATCTTTGAACAACCCCAAAATATTTGGTAGAGGTTCCCTTGATGTCCACAGCCTCTCCAGCACAAGGAAGATAATTCTGTGTTAAAATGTGATAACCTTGTCGGGGTATAGTACCACCTATTTAACAGTTTAAAATAACCCTCGTGAAGACTCATTGATATGTTGGAATTGTAAGTGAATTTGATGGCATCGTTCCAATTCTCAAGACGGATATCAGCACCTAAATCGGACTCCCATCTCTTCATGTATATGTTTTTGTGGCTCGTTAGGTCATTGACGACAGATCTATACAAATTACGCAGACTTCAGAGGTTTTTATTTTTAAGGTTGCACAACAGTGAAGTTAGCATTATATAATTTAAAGTCTTCCCTTTTATGATTTTCAAAATTCTGTCTTTCAACATGGTGTAAAAGACCAGCTCAGATGATGGTAGATTATATTTAGCCTTGATCTCACTGAATTTCAAGAACTCCACTCCACTAAAAATATCCCCCACCTTTTTGATTCCAGATTTCCCCCATACTTCCGGCATTGGGAGATCGTCCATCAGTGCAAATGAAGATAGGGGTAGTTTTAAGATTTGCTCTGCTTTTTTGATATTTTTAGTCGGCTTAATGAGTTCCCTCCAGGCTGAGATTATCGACCGAAATATAGGATGCGATGAGTTCGCACTGTGCTTTTGCAGAAGGAAGTAAAAGAAAAGCTTTCGCGTGGAACCTCTATCACTAGCATCTCTCTCCAAGTCATACCAAGCTGGATGTGTCATGTTTTCCATAAACCAGTGCCAGCTCTGTTTGATGAGCGAGGCCTGATAATAAGCGTATATGTTGGGCAGTCCTGCATCCCCATGTTTTTTATTTTTATAAAGTAAGTCTGCAGATATTCTTGCTTTCTTACCTTTCCAAATAAATAGTCGGATGAGCTCTTGAATTTTATCAATGGATTGGCATGCAAAGCTAACTGGCAAAGTTCTAAATATGTATAAAATTTTGGGAAGGATAAAGGCTTTGACTGCCAGCATCTTCCCAAAAATGGAAGTCTCTAACTGAGCCAAAAAGGATAGATCGCCTGTAATAGTCTTTATAATGCTGTCTAAATTGGCCCTAACTGTGGCTTGGATTAATCCTGCTATTCTAATCCCTAGATAGACAATCTCTTTCGCGTCTCAAATGAACTGGGTTTGAGTCTTTATTTTGTTAATTTCGGATTGTTTCATGTTTAGAGTTATAATTTTGGATTTGTGTGGGTTTATCTTAAAATAGGATGCTCTAGAGAATTTTTCTAGTTCATCTGAAAGGGCTTTAATGGAATTTGCGGGATCAAGAAGTGTGAGGAAGAGATCATCTGCGAATAACCCGATTTTAAAATTTCGTGATGGCAGTTCAAAGCCTTTAATATCATTGTTTAATCTAATTTTTTCGGATGGGGGCTCTATGGCAAGCACAAATAGAAGGGGAGACAGGGGGCACCCCTGTCTTGTGCCATTAGTAATGTCGATCGAGCCAGAAAGGAAGTTGTTTGCATAGATCCTGGCACTAGGACCCGAGTATAGGGCGAAGACTGTTGATAGAAACTTCTCGTCAAAGCCAAATCTAGCGAGAGTTGTTTTTAAATATAGCCAGTTTAGTCTATCGAACGCCTTCTCGGCATCCAGTGCCAGAAAAGCAGTTTCGGTTCTCGAATTGTTAGCTAAATTTATCAGGTTCAACACCCTTCTAGTCCCATCTGAGGCCTGGCGGCCCTCTGTGAACCCTATTTGATCATCCACCAACAGACACGGAAGGATGTTTTTTAGTCGGTTTGCGATGATCTTTGAGTAGATTTTAATATCGCTGTTTATGAGCGAGATTGGCCTATAGTTCTGTATTCTCTCGGGGTCTCCCCCTCCTTTGGAATCATGACAATTGTTGCCTCTAACATCTCCTTTGGGATGGAACCCCGAGAGGATGCCAAACCAAAGACAGAAGCCAACTGTGGAGCCAGAATTTTTGAAAAGGATTTATAGTATTCCCCAGAGAAGCCATCTGGCCTTGGTGATTTTCGGGACTGCAGTTTCTTGATAACGTCAACTATTTCACTCTCTGTAAAAGGGCTATTGACATAATTCAAGTCCAGCTCATCAACTCTTGGTAAATCGATACTCTGTAGAAAAGAATCCACAAAATTCGAGTTAACCACCGGTGTTTGGGGGTCATCTTTCAGGTTATAAAGATTTTTAAAGAAATCTGCAAACGAGTTGACAATGTCCCTAGGGTGAATTTTGGGATCACCCGAGGGAGAAACAATCTTAATTATCCTTTTTTTGATTCTTTCTCTTTTTAATTTCCTCATCATAAACTTGGTAGGCTTGTTGAGAGATGATCATTAGGGACTTTCAACAGGCTCCGCTGAAGCTAATTTGTCTAGGAGACAAACCGCCCAACGAGGCAGAGTTGCTTAAAGGAACAACAGATCAGACAGATCTGTGGTTTTTACCACTTATCCTCCATCCAGGCATGGTTGTGTGAGATAATGGGCATAATCTAGTCATGACTGTGAAACTTGACAAGCTCACACATGTACCATGCTTGGAACATGTGTTCAACTTGGTTGTTCAGCGGTTTTTGAAAACATATCCAGATTTGCCATTGCTTCTAGTCAAAGTACGTGTGTCAGCGCCCATTTGCGCAAATTGGCTACAGCCACCGCCGCTCTGGCTATGCTGCAGCCATGCATGCAGGTGCCAGCTGACTGACTGGTGTGTGACGTAACCACAAGCTGGAGCTCTACACTGCACATGCTGGCAAGGCTTTGTGAGCAGAAGAGGCCAGTGGTTGAGTACCAGTTCCAACACACCTGTTGGTATTATGGTTAGACTCCGCAAACAACAACTGAAGAGCGGGCATGGATGTCTGACATTTCTTTGGCTCTCCAAAACTTTTGAGGACTGGTGAGCGGTGATGATGCCATAGTCAGTGCAACTATCCTGCTTCTTTGCCTCCTTAAGCAGTCAATGTTCACAATTAAATATGAAGCTTTGCATGGAGAGCAGATGGGGGTGAAGGAAGACATACAGTAACACAGAGCTTTCAGCCATCTCATCTGCTCAGTGGGGATTGGGTATTGAGGTGAGCACCGAGGAGGAGGAAGAGGAGGAACAGAGGCTAGTAGCCACACAACCTTTGTCCCGTCCCTCCTATGTGCGTGGACTGAGGATGGAAATGAGGAGGAAGAGATGGAGGAGGAGATGGAGTCGTCATCATGGTGGAGACAGGGAAGTGTTGGATGGATGGAATTTGGCACATTTGGCTGACTTTATGTACCACTGCCTTACCCATGACCCTCACATTACATTCATCTTAGCTAAAAAAGAGTACTGGTTGTTCACCCTGCTAGACCCACGCCACAAGGAAAACTTTGCATCTCTTCTTACTGAGGAGGAGAGGTCTTCTAAAATGGTGCTATACCAGAAGGCTATTGTGGAAAATACGTTGAAAAAATTTGATTAGATTAGAACAAGGATGAATTCTTATCGCCACACAATAAGAGAAAAAAGAATAGATTTACCTGTAGCCAAACATTTCTGAATCACTGATCACAGCACCATGGATATGAAATTGTATTATTTGTATTAAAAGGTAATTTTAAATCTCAGAGAGACAGATGAGTCTGGGAGTACAAACTTATCACAACCTTTGACACACTCAGTGCAGGAATGAATTAGTCGCATGGATTTATGTCTTTGTACATCAACTAAGGAATTTGCTCCTCAGACCTTGTGGGGACATCACAAGCCAGAACCAGACCCCATTCAGAGGACAATAAAACTTTCACACTCATTATCCATGAACTGTTCCAATATTTACGGCCACAAATGTTTTCTCCCTCTCCCATAATGATAGTTCTGCTTCACGTCACTTGTCTTATCTATTGCATTATTTCTGTGTCCTGCTGTGTTTAAATATGTGACTCTTCAGATTTTGTATTATTCTATACCCTATGAAGAGACCTGAGCAGTCTTAAAAGCTTAAAATTTGTTACCATTAGAGTTGAGCGATTTTTGTTTTTTTAGGGTCGAGTCGGGTTTTGTGAAACCTGACTTTTCCAAAAGTCGGGTCGAGCAAGATCGGCCGATTATAGGGAAAAGTCGGGGTCGTCCCGAAACACGAAACCCAATGTAAGTCAATGGGGAATAAAAGTCGGCAGTGAGAGGAGGACAGGAAACACACCTACAGTGCCCATTTGAATGCCAAAAGCATCAATTCTTCTTACTTAAGCTTGTCAACCTTAATTAACTTCATAATACAAGTTACGCACTGAAAAATGGGGGTTATTTGGCTAAAGTTGTGGGGGGGTAGGGCTGGCTCCAGGTTTTCATGTGCCCTGGGCGAAAGAGCGCCCCTTTAACACATACCACAACTCATCATGCTCCGATACGGCAGAGAAATAGCGTTTTTTTACAATGAAAAATACTTCACTTTTTACATCTCATGACGAGGCCCATCTATTTCTCCATACAGAATCATTGGTCCCATATAATGTTTGAAACAGTATATGATGAGCTCCACATAATGCTACAGTATATGTTGGTCCCCATGGATGAAGCTCCACTGTCTTATGGGCCCAAATAATGCTCCAAACATAATGGGCCCCATTTCTAATGCTCTAGTGTATAATGGGCCCTGTAAATGCTGCTCCAGTGTCTGATGTCCACCTTTGGAATGTTCCAGTGTATGGTGGGCCCCATCTATCATTCTCCAGAGTATAGTGCTCCCCAAAAATTGCTGTCCCAACATTGAAAACAATCAAATAAGTCTCCTCGCTAGGGAATCCCTGTACTAGTCTGGACTCCTCGTCCTCCCCATCTTCCATCTCACTGCACAGTATTTCAACCTTGCAAGTGCTGTGATCCTGAGCAAGCAGGGGGGGCCCACTCGTTGGCAACGGCACTGGCACAGGGCCCCTGATAGTACGGTGGTGTGTCTGTTGGCGGGTGGGCCGAACCTGCACTTTCATCTGCAGCTTCCTCTTTGTCACCGTGTAAGATCGAACTGTATGTGGGAAGGGTAACCTGAGTTTCATCAGGGTCAGATTCAGGCCGTGTAGCGTGCGAGGGGAATGTAGTGGTCTGGGTCAATGTACCAGCAGATTCATCGAGCAGTGGCTGGGCATCAGTGCACTAGTGTCGCCCCCAGGAGTACGGTCGCCACAGTGGCATTACCTTCCTCCTAGGGAGTGTGATGTCATGCTTGGGAGCAACGAAGGATCTCTCTAGCAGGTTAACTGATTGGGCGGCGTTATTCCCACGAGTTATGACCCTCCAAACAGCGTTCATGAAGGCAAAGTGTTTGTTTTACGTGGGCAGTATGGATGCAAAGCTGAACCTTAAAGGAATGTCCAGAAGGGCACCACCAGGAGTGGAGCCTACGGTTAAATTCGACTCCACCTGGGAAACCTCAACCATGCCAGCTACAGAAAAGATGCACACATTGCAAGCTTAATTCCATTAACGAACGAGACTCCGTCATGCCCCGCGGTCCGAGTCCGGCTTACTAGAGGGACACGTGAGGCTCTGGCACATGAGATTGGCCAATAACTGGTGTGTCATGCCCTTACATGTCCGTGGCTGCATGTGCGCTACACTGAAAAGGCCAGCGTTTGTCACTTACAGGTGCAGATAACCCGCTGAACAACGTTAGTGATGGGGATCACTGATTACAATTATTACCCGCGAACGATGATTTCCCAGTAAGTGCAGGTCAACCACAGTTCCGGAATTAGGCCTAACCGTCATTCCTGAAAAAATGAAAAACTTACGTGTGCAAACCACAGGTGCTGTAGCTTGCTTAACAGCTCGCCAGCCGTTCTCACGCCCAGTATGGATTACACGTGATTGCACAAAGGTGAGAAAGGGTACCGTATCCCCGGATAACATGTATGGATAGCGTACACATTCAAAATATATGTCTATACATCAGGAGGCAGGCTCAGACGGTGTTAGGCCCAGTATGGCTTGCACATGATTGCACAAAGGTGAGAAAGGGTACCGTATCCCCGGATAACATGTATGGATAGCGTACACATTCAAAATATATGTCTATACATCAGGAGGCAGGCTCAGACGGTGTCAGGCACAGTATGGATTTGACGGCCCAGACTACACAGCGGAGGAGCAGGGAGAGGTAAAGATTGCAAATGCTGGGGCCCTGCCCAAGCAAGGGGGGCCCACTCGTGGGCGTCGGTACTGGCACTGGGCCCCTCATAGTACGGCGGTGTGTCTGACGGCGGGTGTGCACCACCACCGTCAGAGACACTTGATTGCACTATGAGGGACCCTGTGCCAGTGCCCACGCCCAAGAGTCGGCCTACCCACCTGTCCAGGGCAACGGCACTCGCACGGTGTCGTGCGCTAGGTGGTGACCCCGGCCATGGGGGGGGAGGCAGCACAGTTAGGGAGTTTTAGAAAGTGGCATATGTTGATGTTGGACATTCAGCTGATGCAAAAGGCGAAATAGGTCAAGTCCCAGGAAGAGGTGGACCAAAGCAAGCCATTTTTCTGTCACCCTATGTGTCATCAGGGGAAGGTGGGACAAAATCCTTGGAAACCCATGCATGGTTCATTTTAATGAAGGTTAGATCATCCACATTTTGGGTTGACAGACGGGTCCTTTTTTCTGTCAGGATTGATCCAGCTGCACTGAAGACTCTTTCCGATAGCACACTTGCAGCTGGGCAAGCGAGCTCCTGTAAGGCATATTGTGCCAATTCAGGCCAGGTGTCCAGTTTAGCAGCCCAATAGTCAAAGGGGAATAACCTGTGTGGGAGAACATCGATATGGGAGGAAAAGTAGTTTGTAACCATAGTTGACAACTGCTGTCTCCTGTCACTTTCCATCGATGCAGTATTACCAGTTGTGTGAGCGGTACTTGAAAAATCAGTTCACAACATTGTCATGAAACCCCTGTCTCCAATGCCACTTCTGCTGTGTTCACCATGAACACCTCTGCCAAGCTGCCCCCGGCCCGTACGGCTCGTGTGAGAACCATCACCGCTGCTGTGTGCTGGGAATGCCTCAAGCAACCAATTTACCAGAGTTGCTTGTTTATTAGCCAATATTAGGTCAAGGTTCTCCTGTGGCATGATGTTTTGTAATTTGCCTTTATAGCGTGGATCCAGGATGCTGGCCAACCAGTAGTCATCATCGTTCATCATTTTGGCAATGCGGGGGTCCCTTTTTAGGATCTGCAAGGCATAATCTGACATGTGGGCCAATGTTCCCGGTGTCAATGATGCACTGCGAGTGCTGGTTGGAGGAGCACTTTCTGGCAAATCCACATCCCTCCAGTCACGCACAAACCCTGTACCAGACCTTGCCACGCCAACATTTTCACTTGCCCCACGAGATGCGTCCTCCTCCCCTAAGTAATCATCCCCATCATCATCCTCCTCCTCCTCCACCTCGTCCAGGAGAGGTCCCTGAGCAGACAATGGCTGAATGTCATCAAGGATTCCCTCCTCGTCAACATTGGCTGCAGACGCCTGCTCCTTAAGGTGCGTCAAAGTTTGCATGAGCAGACGCATAAGTGGGATGCTCATTCTTAGGATGGCGTCGTCTGCGCTTACCAGCCGTGTGCATTTCTCAAAACACTGAAGGACTTTACAGAGGTCTTTCAGCTTCGACCACTGCACACCTGTCAACTCAATGTCTGCTCTCAAAGTGCCTGGCCGTGTATCCTCCCACAAATGCATTATGGCCTGCCTCTGCTCGCACAGCCACTCCACCATGTGCAGGGTGGAGTTCCACCTTGTTGCAATGTCGATAATGAGGCGGTGGTTGGGAAGGTGGAGCAATCGCTGCAGCTTCTGCATACGAACGGAGTGTACAGGCGACCGGCGGATGTGCGCGCACAGTCTTCGCACCTTCTGGAGCAGGGCTGTTAACTCCGGATAATTTTTGAGGAAGCACTGCACCACCAGGTTCAAGGTGTGAGCCAAGCAAGGTATGTGGCTGAGTTTTGAAAGGGCTATGGCTGCCACAAAATTACGGCCGTTATCACTAACTACCTTGCCTGCCTCAAGATGTACACTGCCCAGCCATGACTCAGTTTGTCGCTTCAAGTACTCGGCCAGCACCTCGGCGGTGTGTCTGTCGCCCAAACACATCATCTGCAACACAGCCTGCTGACGCTTTCCACTAGCTGCTCGATAGGGGGACACCTCGTGTGCAACAGTGGCAGCTGCAGATGGAGTGCTCGTACGACTGCGCTCTGTGGACGAGCTTTCGCTTCTGGAGGAGAAGGAGGGTCGAACGCCTACAGCCAACTGTTTCCTATACCGTGGGCTAGGCAGCACTGTCCCACCACCGCTGTCCCCTGTGGACCCTGCATCCACCACATTAACCCAGTGCACAGTGATGGACACGTAACGGCCCTGGCCATGCCGACTGGACCACGCATCAGTTGTGAGGTGCACCTTTCCGCTCACTGACTGCTTGAGTGCATGGACAATGCGGTCTTTTACATGATGGTGGAGGGCTGGGATGGCTTTGCGAGAGAAGAAGTGGCGACTGGGTAGGTCATAGCGTGGTACTGCATAGGCCATGAGTTTTCCACCAACCGATAGGGCATCATCTCAAACGAGATTTATTTGGCAATGTGGGCGATCAAACCCAGTGTACGCGGATGAGAGACTGAGTACTTTCTTGACCTACTCATAGTGTCTGGGAGGGTGAGCTGGACTTGAGAGCTGCATATGGTGGAAGTAGCTGTGGACAGGGCGGACTGAGAGAGGGTTGATGATGGTGATGGAGTTGGTGTTCTTTCTGATGGCCTAGATTCAGTATTTCGTTGATATAACAGTGGGATTCCCTGACTGCTGTGGCCTTGCAACGACACCTCAACATTTGCTGCTGTGCTAACCGGTGGGCTTACAGTGGGGGAAACAATGTAGCGTTGCTGACTACCTTCTTTGTGATCAGTTGCACATGTGGCACTTGAGGTTTGGTGTTGTGTCCACGCTTGCAAGTGCATGGTGGTTAAATGTCTAAGCATGCAACTGGTATTTAAATTTTTCAGATTTTTCCCTCGGCTAAAGGTCTTTGCGCACTTCTTACAGATAACCTTGGCCTGATCATGAGGATTTTGTTCAAAAAAGTGCCACACTGCACTCTTCCTACTTTGGCAGACATTTTGCGGCCTAGCACGCTGTGATCTTTTGACCCTCTGGACAAGCTGTCCAGCAACTCTTTTGATTTTTGGAACCTGTCTTTGGAGTGCTCCGGGCCTGCCAGATAACAGCTGTTGCAATGTCGATGTCTGCTGTGGATGCTCCTCTTCTGAGCTATTGGAAGCAGCACCCTCTTCCCCCAATGGATGCCAATCTGGGTCAACAACTGGGTCATCCATCACCTCCTCTTCAATGTCATGTGCACCTTCCTCTGTGTCACCGTGTATGGTGGTATATTGTGCGGGAAGGGGCACCTGAGTCTCATCAGGGTCAGAATCTGGCTCTGTACACTGCGAGGACAATGTAGTGCTCTGAGTGAATGTACCAGCAGAATCATCTATCAGCGGCTGTGCATCAGTGCACTCCATGTCAGATTCATCTTGGCCTGGGTAATTCACCATTTCACTTGATAATCCAGGCATGGTATGTGAAAACAGCTCCATGGAGTAATCAGTAGTATGGCCTGCGTCATCCTTCAATCTTGGTTGGGGTGAAGGACACAAGGAAAGGTGTGGTTCATGAACATGAGCCTCCAATGACGACTCAGTGCTTTTACTTTTTACAACTTCAGAAGAGGAGGCGATAGAGCTGGAGGCTGAGTCAGCAATGTAAGACAAAACTTTTTCCTGATGCCCTGGCTTTAAAAGAGGTTTGCCAACTCCTAGAAAACTAAGCCTTCGAAGCCTTATGGAGCCAGACGATGATGCAGGCTCAACACCTCCTGCATTCGGTCCTATTTTGCTCTTGCCACTACCATCAGATCCACCACCAACACCATCATTACCAGCTGCCAACCCCCGCCCAATTCCACGGCCTCTTCCACCAGCCTTCCTCATTTTTTGTAGAAATGTAGACAAAATACAACAAACTATATAGTAATGTAAAACAAGGTACAAGGTGTCTATAGGACAGGCGAGATTTTGAATTTCTGCACACACTAGTGGACACTGGACACTTTTGGATTGTGTGAGGCCCACTGAATATCAGAGCGCTATGTCACAGGCTCGATGGCACAGGTGTGAAAAAAGTGACTACAGGATAAGGGAGATTTTGAATTTCTGCACACACTAGTGGACACTGGACACTTTTGGATTGTGTGAGGCCCACTGAATATCAGAGCGCTATGTCACAGGCTCGATAGCACAGGTGTGAAAAAAGTGACTACAGGATCACAGAGATTTTGAATTTCTGCACACACTTGTGGACACTGGACACTTATGGATTGTGTGAGGCCCACTGAATATCAGAGCGCTATGTCACAGGCTCGATGGCACAGGTGTGAAAAAAGTGACTACAGGATCACAGAGATTTTGAATTTCTGCACACACTAGTGGACACTGGAATCTTTTGGATTGTGTGAGGCCCACTGAATATCAGAGCGCTATGTCACAGGCTCGATGGCACAGGTGTGAAAAAAGTGACTACAGGATAAGGGAGATTTTGAATTTCTGCACACACTAGTGGACACTGGACACTTTTGGATTGTGTGAGGCCCACTGAATATCAGAGCGCTATGTCACAGGCTCGATGGCACAGGTGTGAAAAAAGTGACTACAGGATAAGGGAGATTTTGAATTTCTGCACACACTAGTGGACACTGGACACTTTTGGATTGTGTGAGGCCCACTGAATATCAGAGCGCTATGTCACAGGCTCGATGGCACAGGTGTGAAAAAAGTGACTACAGGATAAGGGAGATTTTGAATTTCTGCACACACTAGTGGACACTGGACACTTTTGGATTGTGTGAGGCCCACTGAATATCAGAGCGCTATGTCACAGGCTCGATGGCACAGGTGTGAAAAAAGTGACTACAGGATAAGGGAGATTTTGAATTTCTGCACACACTAGTGGACACTGGACACTTTTGGATTGTGTGAGGCCCACTGAATATCAGAGCGCTATGTCACAGGCTCGATGGCACAGGTGTGAAAAAAGTGACTACAGGATAAGGGAGATTTTGAATTTCTGCACACACTAGTGGACACTGGACACTTTTGGATTGTGTGAGGCCCACTGAATATCAGAGCGCTATGTCACAGGCTCGATGGCACAGGTGTGAAAAAAGTGACTACAGGATAAGGGAGATTTTGAATTTCTGCACACACTAGTGGACACTGGACACTTTTGGATTGTGTGAGGCCCACTGAATATCAGAGCGCTATGTCACAGGCAGAAATTGGCTAGTGTATCACAAACTACAAGGTGTATGTAGAATTGGGCAGAATAGGAATCTCCCTAGAGTGTAGGTCTGTAAGAACGGAACAAGTCCTCCACTTATCCTTCCACAGTGACACACAGATAGCTTCACTGTGGCTGTGAGAACAGCCGTTACACGGTAGTGTGTGAGGAGCATACACCGCTGTATGGTGTGAAAAAATGCACGCTCAGTACCTCAGCAGGACAAAAAAAAAATTGGAATTGCTTTTAAAAAAGCAGTTTGCAGAGCAGTGGGTAAACAGCAATGCAGCTGTCAGGAAGCCTTAGAAGGCAGCCTAACAACCAACACCGCTGATCCACCACAATATAGCCTCCCCTTGCACTGCACACACAGTGACTGGTGTGTTGTACAGGCAAAATCGCTAGCAGCAGAAGCAGTTTTTTTTTCTTCTTCCCTGCCTAACGCTCTCCCTACAGAATCAGCAGCAGCAACCTCTCCCTATGCTAAGATCGGCAGAAGTAAGATGGCGGTCGGCGTGCACGCCCTTTTATAACCCCTGTGACGCCCACCAAAGCAAGCCAATCACTTGCATGCCCTTCTGAAAGATGGTGGTGACCCCTGCCTATGTCATCACGTTGCCCACAGTGTCCGTGGATCCTGATTGGCTGAAAAAGAGCGCAAAACAAACTTTTGAAACGTGACTTTGGCGCGTAAGTCGCCGACCTCGTGGCCGACCTCATCCTAGGGTCGGGTTTCGTTTCATGAAACCCGACTTTGCCAAAAGTCGGCGACTTTTGAAATTGTTCGACCCGTTTCGCTCAACTCTAGTTACCATCTTTTCAGTTAGCCATTAAAAGGTATCAACCACTGATGACTCTCAAATCTAAATATTTTTCTATCTACTGGCTGACACAGTACAAATATATATATATCTTACCTGGCTTATGTACAAGTCATTATACAGGAAAAAATGTTTATTAGCATTTATCTTCCTGTAAAATGTAATTTCTCGTCGGTTTGGTATGTTTTATTGTCACTTCTTAAAGTGGAGTAAAAGTGTGTCAACATTTTTCTCAGCATTGATCTGGGAGTCAGAGTTGCTTCCAGGAGTCTTCCCCATGCTGTTTTCCTTCCATTCCGCACTTATTGCACCTATTTAAACATTTTACTGCCCCGCAGACCTCTTCGTAGCATCTGCCAGAAAAAAGCTTGGCTTTCACATTGACTCCCATTCAGGGCTGACGTCAGCACTCAGTGCACACGGGCAAGTGTCGGGACCCTGGACAAATAGGGGGCGCTCCCCCAGCAGCTGTGCAGGGCCACCTGTTTCTTCTGCACTGCTTAACCCATCACTTAAACAAACATGGCTGCGCACAGTGCACTGTGTGGCTAGGTCTAATAGTAATGACGCAGCTGATCCGACACACAAGCAAAATTAAAGGCACAGTGCTGATCAGGAAGCATCATTATTAGCAGACACAGCCGCACTGTGCGTGGTCATGTCTGTTTAAGTAGCGGCCATCAAGCAGTGTGCCCATCATAGCAACATGCCAGAACAGCTGTATGGGAGGCAAATGAGGCATGTTGCTGGCTTCCCAATATTAAAAATATTTCTGATGTTTCTGGATGTCTGCGTATGCATGTAAGATGTGTATATTGGTGTGTATGACTGTATATATTTATGTAGTTTTGTGAATTTGTCTTCAAATATGTATATGTATCTGTGCATTGTATCTGTGCATGTGTATGTATGTGCATGTCTGCACATTGTGTGTGCACGCATGTCTGTGTACTGTGTGTGTGCACCTTTCTGCATACTATCTATGGGTGCATGTCTGCGTACTGTGTGCGCATGTCTGCGTACTGTGTGTGTGTGAGCGCATGTCTGCGTACTGTGTGCACGCATGTCTGCGTACTGTGTGTGCGTGAGCGCATGTCTGCGTACTGTGTGTCTGTGCATGGTATGCGTACTGTGTGTCTGTGCATGGTCTGCGTACTGTGTGTACATATCTGCGTACTGTATGTGTATATGTGTGGCGCCCCTGAGGCTCAGTCGCCACAGAGGTACTGCACCTTCTCCTAAGGTGTGGTGCCCCACTATCCAGGTAAGTTGGGGGCTCCTGACCATGCTCCAACACTCGCACCCCACACAATAGAGTAGTTCAGCAAAACCACATTGCAGCTCCTTGCTTAGAGAGAAGCAGAGCACCTTTGGTGGTTCCCTGCTTGGAACACTAGACGTGCTGGGAGGTGGGTGGAGTTCAGAATATATATATAAGAGCGGGAAAGTTCCAGGATTGAGGTTCAGTCTGTCAGAAGGAGAGCAGGAGAGAGGAAGCCACTCGAAGTGGAGTGGGGATCCCTGGAAGAGGGATGGAGGAAGGAGTGCTGCAGCTGCCTCAGTGATCTGAGCCAGCTGGCACGGGAAAGGAAAGAAGGAGAAGGGCATTGAACCGAAGCCTGAGCTTCCATAGAAGGGAAAAGACAAGTACGGAACGTAACATAGTAACATAGTAATATAGTTATTAAGGTTGAAGGGAGACTTTAAGTCCATCTAATTCAACCCATATTCTATCCTAACTTGCCCTAACATGTTAATCCAGAGGAAGGCAAAAAAACCCCATGTGGCAAACAGTAAGCTTCACATTGGGGAAAAAATTTCCTTCCCGACTCCACATACGGCAATCAGACTAGCTCCCTGGATCAACGCAATATTAAGGAAACTAGTGTATATACCCTGTAATATTATACTTTTCAAGAAAGGCATCCAGTCCCTTCTTAAATTTTAGTAGGGAATCACTCATTACAACATCATATGGCAGAGAGTTCCATAGTCTCACTGCTCTTATGGTAAAGAATCCGCGTCTGTGAGTATGCTTAAACCTTCTTTCCTCCAGACGTAGAGGATGCCCCCTTGTCCCCGTCACAGGTCTAAGAGTAAAAAGATCATTAGAAAGCTCTTGGTATTGTCCCCGCATATATTTATACATTGTAATAAGATCACCCCTAAGCCTTCGATTCTCCAAACTAAATAACCCCAAGTGTAATAACCTGTCTTGGTATTGCATACCCCCTAGTTCCCTAATAACCTTGGTCGCTCTTCTCTGCACCCGCTCCAGTTCAGCTATGTCTTTCTTATACACCGGAGACCAGAACTGTACACAGTATTCTAAGTGTGGTCGCACTAGTGACTTATATAGAGGTAAAATTATGTTCTCCTCATGAGCATCTATGCCTCTTTTAATGCATCCCATTATTTTATTCGCCTTTGCAGCAGCTGCCTGACACTGGCCGCTAAATGTGAGTTTGTCGTCCACCCATACACCCAGGTCTTTTTCAGTAACTGTTTTGCCCAGTGTTTTACAATTAAGCACATAATTATACATCTTGTTCGTTCTACCCAAGTGCATGACCTTACATTTATCCCCATTAAAGCTCATTTGCCGTTTATCAGCCCAAGCTTCTAGTTTACATAAATCCTCCTGTAATATAAAATTGTCCTCCTCTGTATTGATTACCCTGGAGAGTTTAGTGTCATCTGCAAATATTGAAATGCTACTCTCTATGCCCCCTACAAGGTCATTAATAAATATGTTAAAAAGAAGCGGGCCCAAAACTGACCCCTGTGGTACCCCACTGCTAACCGTGACCCAGTCCGAGTGTGCTCCATTAATAATCACCCTTTGTTTCCTATCCCTGAGCCAGCTCTTAACCCACCTACACATATTTTCCCCTATCCCCATTGTTCTCATTTTATGTATCAACCTTTTGTGTGGCACTGTATCAAAAGCTTTTGAAAAGTCCATGTACACCACGTCCACTGCATTCCCTTGGTCCAGTCCAGAACTTACCTCTTCATAAAAGCTTATCAGATTAGTCTGACAGGAATGGTCCCTTGTAAACCCATGTTGATATTGGGTCATGAGGTTATTCTTCTCCAGATACTCCAGTATAGTATCTCTTAGAAAACCCTCCAGGATTTTACCCACAGTTGAGGTTAAACTTACTGGCCTATAATTTCCAAGTTCAGTTTTTGTCCCCTTTTTGAATATTGGCACCACATTTGCTATACGCCAGTCCTGTGGTACAGACCCTGTTATTATGGAATCTTTAAAGATTAAAAATAATGGTCTATCTATGACTGTGCTTAATTCCTGCAGTACTCGGGGTTGTATTCCATCCGGGCCCGGGGATTTGTCAATTTTAGTGATTTTTAGACGCCGCCGTACTTCCTGCTGGGTTAAGCAGGTGACATTTAACGGAGAATTTTTTTTATCCCTGATCATGTTATCCATCATGGGATTTTCTTGTGTAAATACTGTTGGAAAAAAGTCATTTAGCATATTGGCTTTTTCCTCATCCTCATCCACCATTTCACCCAGACTATTTTTAAGGGGGCCAACACTATCATTTTTTAGTTTCTTACTATTTATGTAGTTAAAGAATATTTTGGGATTATTTTTACTTTCTCTGGCATCTCTCTGTCTCAATCTTTGCTGTCTTGATTTGCTTTTTACAGAATTTATTTAATCTTCTGTATTTAGTTAATGCCTCATCACTACCTACTTGCTTTAATTCTCTAAATGCTTTATTTTTATTTTTTATTGCGCCCCTTACAGCTCTATTTAGCCATAGTGGTTTCCTCCTATTTCTAGCATGTTTATTCCCATATGGTATATATTGTGCACAGGTCCTATTCAGGATGCTAATAAACGTCTCCCATTTTCTTTGTGTATTTTTATGTTTATGTAGGAGTAAAAGGGAACACAGAGGACGTGGGTTAGAGGAAGAACTCTGCCTAGAAGTTCTAAGCGCATAGCCGGGGCCCGGTCCCTGAGGTTGTATGGACATTGGACACTAATGGTTCTGCAGCAGACACCGTTGGAGTAGTGGGCTGTAAATGCACTACTCCCATCTAAGACTTGAGGGCACAACAGCAACACAGATAGAGAGCCGGGACTCAGGAGTAGAGAGTCCCCGAAGCAGGCTACAACTGTCTGCCATGCAAGTAGAGTTCTTGGGAACATCTGTCAGGAGGAACTCCAGTGTAACATAGTACTAGGAGATCTTCACACTTAAAGGCGCTATAGAGGAGACGTTCAGAAAAGGCACATAAGTTAGCGGAGTGTGGAAGGGAGCATTCCATCTTGCCTGGAGGTTGACTGAGTCCCTGACCCGGAGGCCACGGCACAGAAGCGGGCACTACAAACTGTGAGTAAAGCTTTGGAACTACATGCCCTGGTGTCCTCCATCCCTTCCTGCGTCCGTCCGCCTGGCACTGCTACATCCCCTGCGCCGGACACTACACCATCTAAGTGTCTCCACATCTACACTGCCCTGGGACAACAGCCCTGCCTGTCGAGGGCTATACCATCCTTGCTGCACCACTCCATCTGTCCCAGAGGATCTGTCTGCAGCGTCGGCTTAACACCTCCCTTTCCGAACACCACAGGTGGCGTCACAAACTATTCATTTAGCAACATTCAAACCATTCACATCGTCCAATTACTTGGGCGCCCAGGGCCACGGTCAGGGTCACCGCCGCTGTGACACATCCCACTGATACCGGCCAGGTACCGAGTACCCCACGGCCCTGGATGGGCGACCCATATGTCTGCACTGCCTGCATACTGTGTGTGCATGTCTGCATACTGTGTGTGTGTGTCTGCACATGGGAAGGATGAGGGGGCAGGCTGGGCCCTATGTAGCATACCTATATTTCTCTGTGGTATCTGTGCATCATGAATTGTGGTATGTGTTAAAGGGGCCCACTGACACTCTTTCACCAGGGGCCCATGAAAACCTGGAGGCAACCCTACTGCCAATATACTTGTTACTCTAAATAAGCATGCAAGTATTAGGAATTGCTCAGTTCGAATAACGAGCAGACAAGCATTTTCGTGCTTTCTCATCCCTATTCAGGAACTGAGATCAGCCACCACATAATTTACAAAGGTTTGGTGTCCTAACTGGAGATGAGCGAATATGTTTGAAAAATGATTGCCAAACAGAAATTCGGCACAAATTTGGCAAATTCGGATTCGTGATCGGAAACATGAGCAAATGTTCATAAATTTGTGAAAAATCGGTAACATTTGGTAATTAGTGCAGGAAAATATTTCATAGAAGTGTGTTGTGCACTGCTTCTATTCTGCTCCATGCACGAGTAGACCTTTCAAAATCTTATTTTTTCAGTAGCTAAACGTGATACAGCACGCCATATCCCACCTTGTCTCTTTCGGTGATGGTGAAATTGTTCTCTGATTTAAGCGGATGCACAGTAAAAATAAATATTTTTTGCAGTTGCTAATGTGATTCAGCATGCTATATCTCACCTTGTCATTTAGTAGTGGCAAAATTGTTCTGTGTGCAGAGCTGTTGCATAGTAAATAAAAAAAAAAATTGCAGTTGCTAATGTGAATGAACATGTCATATCCCACCTGATCATTTTGTGGTGGTGAAATTCAGCTGTGTGCAGAGCTCATACACAGTAAAAAAAAATATTTTTTTCTGTGACAAACATGATAGAGCAGGCTAGATCTGAGTTTGAAATTGTTTTGACCATATATTCTATTGTACACAGGCCTCATCCACAGTAAAAAAAATTCTTCTGTTAGTAGCATTATACAGCAGGGTAGATGTCGGTTTTCTTACTATTGTGCTACCTAAAGCAGGCTACATTTCATCTTTTCATTCGTAGGTACAGATATTGTTCTCCATACAGGGGTACAAATAATAAATTAAAAATCTGTTCTGCTACTACTGTGCTCCAAAAATATGGTCACATCTAAGGTTGTAATTTTCTTGCGCTCAGATTTTCTTCCAGGAAGATGATGCCGAGGACCGAAGGACAAAGCAGGAAGGTACGGGGATGGGAGAGGTACCGGGAATGCTGGGGGGATCCCATTTCTCTGTTCTCTGATATGCGAGATCATATCAGAGGAGAGAGAAATGAATTATAAATCAGACTTTTTTTGTGGCCGTCATTATTTGGTGAATAATGGTGATCATGTGACAGGGGACCATAAAAAATGGCCCTGATCATTTTCTCCAGGGTGTCAGCTATCCCCGGCAGCTGAGACTCTGGAGATTTTTCGACACTGGGGGGTGCTATACACTTATTTCTCAGTGCAGTTATAAAGCAGCGTTGGAAGGGACCTCTTGGGCCATCTGGTCCAACCCCCTGCTCAAAGCAGGATTCGCTAAATCATCCCAGACAGATATCTGTCCAGCCTCTGTTTGAAGACTTCTATTGAAGGAGAACTCACCACCTCTCATGGCAGCCTGTTCCACTCATTGATTACTCTAACTGTCAAAAAGTTTTTTCTAATATCTAATCTGTGTCTCCTCCCATTCAGTTTCATCCCATTGCTTCTAGTCTTTCCTTGCGCAAATGAGAATAAAGATGATCCTTCTGCGATGTGACAGCCCTTGAGATATTTGTAGACAGTTATTAAGTCTCCTCTCAGTCTTCTCTTTTGCAGGCTAAACATTTCAAAATCCTGCAACCTTTCCTCATAAGACAGGGTTTGCTGACCGGTCACCATTCTGGTCACTCTTTTCGGAACTTGCTCCAGTTTGTTGATGTCTTTTTTAAAATGTGGTGCCCAAAACTGGACACAGTATTCTAGATGAGGTCTGACCAAAGAGGAGTAGAGGGCAATAATGACTTCACGTGATCTAGACTGTATGCTTCTGTTAATACATCCTAGAATTGCATTTGCCTTTTTTGCTGCTGCATCACACTGTTAACTCATATTCAGTCTGTGATCTATTAGTATACCCAAGTCATTTTCACATGTGCTGTTGCTTAGCCCTATTCCTCCCATTATGTATGTGCTTTTTTCATTTTTATTGCCCAGATGTAGTACTTTGCATTTTTCCCTGTTAAAAACCATTCTGTTAGTTGCTGCCCACTGCTCCAGTTTATTTATATCTTTTTGAATCTTCTCTCTCTCTCTTCTCTAGTATTAGCTATCCCTCCTGGCTTTGTGTCATCAACAAATTTAATCAGTTTACCCTCAATTCCTTCATCTAAATTGTTGATAAAGATGTTGAACAATACAGGGCCCAGGAAAGAGCCCTGTGGTACCCCACTTGAGACATTCTTCCAACTGGATGTGCAGCCATTTACAACCACACTTTGGGTCCGATCACTAAGCCAGTTATGAATCCACCTAACAGTTGTCTTGTCCATTCCATACTTAGTCATTTTTTCAATAAAGATTGTGTGAGATACTTTGTCAAATGCTTTGCTGAAGTCAAGATATACTATATCTACAGCATTTCCCTGATCCACCCAATCAGTGATTCTGTCATAGAAGGAAATTAAGTTAGTCTGACATGACTTATTAGTTACAAACCCATGCTGACTCTGTTTAATCACTTCATTCTTATCCAGGTACTGACATACATGTTGTTTAATAATTTGTTCAAAGATCTTTCCTGGTATAGAATCCAGGCTCACCGGCCTATAGTTGCCTGGGTCCACCTTCTTCCCCTTTTTGAAGATAGGAACATTTGCTCTTCTCCAGTCTTCTGGGACTTCTCCTGTTCTCCACGAATTTTCAAAGATTATGGAGAGCGGTTCAGAAATTTCTTCTGCTATCTCCTTCAGTACTCTGGGGTGTAATTCATCTGGACCTGGAGACTTGAATTCATTTAGGTTAGCTAAGTGTTTCCTCACTATATTTCTGTTTATAGTTATCCTGGATTCTTCTATTCCCTTAATAGGACAGTGAAGAATAGTTGATGTTACATTTCCTTTCTGAGAGAAAACAGATGCAAAATAGGAATTTAAAAGTTCGGCCTTCTCAACATCCTGTCTTACCATTTCATCATTTTCATCCAGTAAAAATCCTATAGCATCTTTGACTTTTCTTTTACTTTTGGCACATCCCCAAAATCCTTTATTATTGCTTTTGACGCCTCTTGCAAGCCTCAATTCATTGTCAGCTTTAGATAATCTGATTTGTGCCCTGCAGGTTCTGCAGACAGCATTATATTCTTCTTTAGATATGCCTTCCTCTTTCCATTTTATAAACATTTTTTTCTTCCTTTTTAGCATGTGCTTAAGTTCTGTGTTCACCCATCCTGGTTTACTTAAATGCTTCCTATACTTCCCTCTTTTCGGAATTGTTAACAATTGTGCTTTGAGAATTTCATTTTTCAAGATTTCTGTCAGGACTCTAATGTCAGGACCCTGTCAGCATCGGCAAACTGCCACGCAGAGCAGGGTGACTTACCCACACTATGGGAGAGTGTGGGGTCCAACACTGTAGTGATGGTTCAAGCAGACAGGACCTGCAGCACTGAAAATAGTAAGGAGTCCCAGGACCTACTACCATGTGACTGCAGGGGCGGGGCTTAGCGTCCTACTGCTGTACATGATGTAATGTACCTACTGCAGGGAAACTGTAGTACAGGAGAGGAAAACGCAGGTCAGACAAGCGAGGGTTCATACACGGAGAGGGCTGTGCGGTACCAGAGGGACGAGCAGAGAATAATCAAGTCACAGGCAGAGGGTCATACACAGAGAGGTAGCGCAGTACAAGAGGGACAGGCAGAACTCGTAACAGGGACAGAACCGGATCAAAACCAAACAAGCAAGCAAGATATCAGCCACAAGGTAGAGCCTGAAGACCCACCTCTTCCGACAAGCCTATAACCTGCAGTAACCACCGATCGACCAAACCGCTGCATGACCAGCTCTACCCTCGCCTACTGTATCCTCACCCATCCCTTGTAGATTGTGAGCCTTCGCGGGCAGGGTCCTCTCTCCTCCTGTACCAGTTATGACTTGTATTGTTTAACATTATTGTACTTGTTTTTATTATGTATACCCCTCCTTACATGTAAAGCGCCATGGAATAAATGGCGCTATAACAATAAATAATAATAATAATAATAATAACAAGGTACACGTACGCACGAGGTCAACTAACTCAGCCGAGGGCAGGAGTATAACTGACACCGGACCTAGGTCAAGTGAGCATTAAATAGCCGCCCTCTGCCAGAGAGAGGCAGAAACAATTAACCCCTGTCTGACCAGGACGGGCCAAAGACAAACCCCATCCTGGATTATGACAATTTCTCATCCTTCCTGGACATTTTTGTCCTTAAGGATATCCAGCCATTGGATCCCTCCAATTATCTTTCTGAATCCGTTAAAATCTGCCTTTCTGAAATCTAACCTTGACGTCTGAGTCTTCACAGGTCTTCCTCCTCTAGTTATCCAAAATTCTAAAATAGCATGGTTGCTACCTCCTAGGGTCCCAGCAACATTTACCTCCTCAACCATTTCCTCCATGTTTATAAGGATTAGATCCAAGGTAGCAGTTCCTCTTGTTTTCTCCCCTACCTTTTGGAAAATAAAGTTGTCGGCAAGAGAGGATAAGAATTTCCTTGACCTGTTAGTTTTGCCTGAGATTCCCAACAAATGTCTGGATAGTTGAAATCTCCCATGACAACTATGTCATATTTTTTGGAGAACTCGGCCATTTGATGCATAAAGAGTTCATCCATATCTTCAGCTTGCACAGGCGGCCTGTAGTAAATGCCTACAATGGTGTCCTTTCCATTGTTCTGACTTTGTATTCTTACCCAAACAGTTTCCACAGAACTCCCAGTCTCTGAAGCTTCAATCTCTGTGCAGATATACGCGTTTCTAACATACAATGCAACACCTCCTCCTCGTTTATCAAGTCTGTTTCTTGCAAATAAGCTGTATCCTTCTAGCCTTGTATTCCAATCGTGTGTATTGTCCCACCAAGTTTCAGTGATTGCAATGACATCATATTTCTTTTCCTGTGTTAGTAGTTCCAATTCTCCTTGTTTGTTGTCCATGCTTTGTGCATTAGTATAGAAACATTTTAGTTTGTGATTGGTTTCTCTTTCTCCAATATTTTTATTAATTAGATTCTTTTGTCTTTGTCTTCCTTTCCACTTCTAATAGCAGAGTTCTCAATAGCATTTGTCAGGTGTATGGCTTTTTCTGGCCTTTTGCTTACCTTCCCGCATTGTTCTAGTTTAAAGCTCTCCTGATGAGTGTAGCAAGGCTACTTCCAAATACATGTTTTCCAGTCTTCGTAAGGTGCACCCCATCTCTAGCAAGTAGTCCATCGCATAGGTAATTCACTCTGTGATCCAGAAATCCAAATCCTTGCTGACGGCACCATCGACATAGCCAGTTGTTCACCTGCAGAATCTTATTCCACTTTCTTGTTCCATGGCCATCCACTGGGAGGATGGAAGAGAAGACCACCTGCATTCCCAGTTCTTTCACTTTCTTACCTAAGTTTTCAAAGTCTCTGCAAATGGTTTCCAGTTCATTTCTTGCAGTGTCATTTGTCCCCACATGTATTAACAGGAATGGGTAGTCATCTGGGAATGGCATATCGGCGGTCATTAAGGGGTAAATTTAGAGAGTCATGTCAAACGAAATAGTTAATAGATAAAATTTCCTACATTTCTCCTTTACATCAGTACAATTTTTAAATATTTTTTATTGCTAGGAAGTTATAAGGTTTAACCCCTTAACGACTGCCGATACACCTTTTAACTGTAGCAGTTAAGGGAAGTTAAGGGCATTTATTCCTCAGCGCCGCTTTTTAACGACACTGAGAAATAAGTGTATAGCGGAAATTTTCAGGGGTCAACATGATTTGGGTTGGTTTTTACCGACCTCAGTGTTGCGATCACCGTTATTCATGGAATAATGGCGAACACAAAAAAAAAGTCTGAATTCCCATTTAATTTCTCTCTCCTCTGATGTGATCTAGCACATCAGAAGAGAGAGAAATAGGGCCCCCCCAGTACCTACAATATCCCTGGACCCCCCTGCATCCTCAGTGATGTCCCTTGGCTGTTAGCATCTTCTTCCAGTAAGAAAATGGTGGGCACATGCGCAGTGCGCCCACCGAGATATGCCGGCCGGCACCAGGCAACAATAGATGATAGGGTCTATCACAGTGATCAAAATAAAAAAAAATAGTAAATCAACCCCCTTTATCACTCCCTTAGTTATGTAAAAATAATAAAATAAAAAATTTATTTATTTCCATTTTTCCATTAGGGTTAGCGTTGGGGCTATAGTTGGGGTTATAACAAAGGTTAGGGTCAGGGTTGGGGCAAGAGGTAGGGTTAGGGTTGGGCTAGGGTTAGGATTAGGGTTGTGTTGGGTTAGGGTTGTGGTGTTGTGGTTAGGATGGTGTTGGGGTTAAAGTTGTGATTGTGGTTAGGGTTATGATTAGGGTTGGGATTAGGGTTAGGGGTGTTTTGGGGTTAGGGCCGTGTGAGGGTTGGAGTTAGAATTGGGGGTTTCCTCTGTTTAGATACATCAGGGGGTCTCCAAATGCGACATGGCTCCCGCAATTGATTTCAGCCAATTTTGCACTCAAAAAGTCAAATAGTGCTCCCTCCCTTCTGAGCCCTGTCATGCGCCCAAACAGTGGCTTTCCCCCACATAAGGTGTATCGGCGTACTCAGGAGAAATTGCACAATAAATTTTGTGGTCCATTTTTTCCTGATACCCTTGTGAAAATAAAAAAGTTTGGTTCCAAAGTAAATTTTTTTAAAAAAAGTAAAATGTTAATTTTTTCCTTCCACATTGCTTTAGCTCTCGTTAAGCACCTGAAGGGTTAATAAACTTCTTGAATGTGGTCTTGCGCACCTTGAGGGGTGCAGATTTTAGAATGTTGTCACTTTTGGGTATTTTCTGTCATATTGAGCCACCAAACTCACTTCAAATGTGAGGTGGGACCTAAAAAATAATGATTTTGTAAATTTTGTTGGAAAAATGAGAAATCGCTGGTCAACTTTTATAACCCTTATAACATCCTTACAAAAAAAAAATTATGTTTCCAAAATTGCGCTGATGTAAAGTAGACATGTGGGAAATGTCATTTATAGAGTTGAGCGATACCGTCCGATACTTCAAAGTATCGTATCGGATGGTATCGGCCGATCTTTAAAAAAAGTATCGGTATCGCCGATTCCGATACCGGAAGTCCCATTCAAGTCTATGGGACTTCCGGTATCGGAATAAGAAAAACCCTTTCCTGCCCTTGTACAGCCTCTCTGGGGTCTGTACGGGCCTTTCGGGGAGCTGTGCCGGCCTGCCAGGGGGTCTGTGCAGGCTCCGGTGGTCTGTGCCGGCCTGCCGGTGGTCTGTGCAGGCTCCGGGGGGCTGTGCCGGCCTGCCGGGGGGCTGTGCCGGCCTGCCGGTGGTCTGTGCAGGCTCCGGGGGGCTGTGCCGGCCTGCCGGGGGGCTGTGCCGGCCTGCCGGGGGGCTGTGCAGGCTCCGGGGGGCTGTGCCGGCCTGCCGGGGGGCTGTGCCGGCCTGCCGGGGGGCTGTGCAGGCTCCGGGGGTCTGTGCAGGCATCGTCCGATGGGACTACAAGTCCCATCGGGCGATGCCTGCTACCATGACAGTGATTGACACATTAGCCAATGATGGGACAGTAGTAGTCCCATCATCCGGCTAATGTGTTAAATGTAAAAAAAAAAAAAAAAAAAAAAAAAAATTACATGCTACATACATACAACATGCATACTACATACATGCTACATTCATACTACATACTACATACATGCTACATTCATACTACATAAATACTACATGCAACATACATACTACATATATACTACATGCATGCTACATACACTCACTGGCCACTTTATTAGGTACACCATGCTAGTAAGGGGTTGGACCCCCTTTTGCCTTCAGAACTGCCTCAATTCTTCGTGGCAGAGATTCAACAAGGTGCTGGAAGCATTCCTCAGAGATTTTGGACCATATTGACATGATGGCATCACACAGTTGGCGCAGATTTGTCGGCTGCACATCCCTGATGCGAATCTCCCGTTCCACCACATCCCAAAGATGCTCTATTGGATTGAGATCTGGTGACTGAGGAGGCCATTTGAGTACAGTAAACTCATTGTCATGTTCAAGAAACCAATCTGAGATGATTCGAGCTTTATGACATGGCGCATTATCCTGCTGAAAGTAGCCATCAGATGTTGGGTACATTGTGGTCATAAAGGGATGGACATGGTCAGCAACAATACTCAGGTAGGCTGTGGCGTTGCAACGATGCTCAATTGGTACCAAGGGGCCCAAAGAGTGCCCAGAAAAAATTCCCCACACCATGACACCACCACCACCAGCCTGAACCGTTGATACAAGGCAGGATGGATCCATGCTTTCATGTTGTTTACGCCAAATTCTGACCCTACCATCCGAATGTCGCAGCAGAAATCGAGACTCATCAGACCAGGCAACGTTTTTCCAATCTTCTACTGTCCAATTTCGATGAGCTTGTGCAAATTGTAGCCTCAGTTTCCTGTTCTTAGCTGAGAGGAGTGGTACCCAGTGTGGTCTTCTGCTGCTGTAGCCCATCTGCCTCAAAGTTCGACGCACTGTGCATTCAGAGATGCTCTTCTGCCTACCTTGGTTGTAACGGGTGGCAATTTGAGTCACTGTTGCCTTTCTATCAGCTCGAACCAGTCTGCCCATTCTCCTCTGACCTCTGGCATCAACATGGCATTTCCGGCCACAGAACTGCCGCTCACTGGATTTTTTTTCTTTTTCGGACCATTCTCTGTAAACCCTAGAGATGGTTGTGCGTGAAAATCCCAGTAGATCAGCAGTTTCTGAAATTCTCAGACCAGCCCTTCTGGCACCAACAATCATGCCACGTTCAAAGGCACTCAAATCACCTTTCTTCCCCATACTGATGCTCGGTTTGAACTGCAGGAGATTGTCTTGACCATGTCTACATGCCTAAATGCACTGAGTTGCCGCCATGTGATTGGCTGATTAGAAATTAAGTCTTAACACACAGTTGGACAGGTGTACCTAATAAAGTGGCCAGTGAGTGTACATACTGCATGCTACATACATACCACATATATACTACATACATACTACATGCATGCTACATGCTACATACATACTACATACATAACACATATATACTACATGCATGCTACATACATACTACATGCTACATACTACATATATACTACATGCATGCTACATACTACATGCTACATACATACTACATACAGTATATACTACATGCATGCTACATACATACTGCATGCTACATGCATGCTACATACATACTACATATATACTACATGCTACATACATACTACATATATACTACATACATACTACATGCTACATACATACTACATATATACTACATACATACTACATACATAACACATATATACTACATGCATGCTACATACATACTACATGCTACATACATACCATATACATACTACATGCATGCTACATACATACTACATGCATGCTACATACATACTACATATATACTACATGCATGCTACATACATACTACATGCATACCACATACATAACACATATATACTACATGCATGCTACATACATACTACATGCTACATACATACCATATACATACTACATGCATGCTACATACATACTACATGCATGCTACATACATACTACATATATACTACATGCATGCTACATACATACTACATGCATACCACATACATAACACATATATACTACATGCATGCTACATACATACTACATGCTACATACATACCATATACATACTACATGCATGCTACATACATACTACATGCATGCTACATACATACTACATATATACTACATGCATGCTACATACATACTACATGCTACATACATACTACATATATACTACATGCATGCTACATACATACTACATGCATGCTACATACATACTACATGCTACATACATACCACATACATACTACATATATACTACATGCATGCTACATACATACTGCATGCTACATGCATGCTACATACATACTACATACATACTACATGCTACATACATACTACATATATACTACATACATACTACATACATACTACATGCATGCTACATGCATACCACATACATAACACATATATACTACATGCATGCTACATACATACTACATGCTACATACATACCATATACATACTACATGCATGCTACATACATACTACATATATACTACATGCATGCTACATACATACTACATGCTACATACATACTACATATATACTACATGCATGCTACATACATACTACATGCATGCTACATACATACTACATGCTACATACATACCACATACATACTACATATATACTACATGCATGCTACATACATACTGCATGCTACATGCATGCTACATACATACTACATACATACTACATGCTACATACATACCACATATATACTACATACATACAATACATTCATACAATACATACATAGACATACAGTACATATAACATAGAGTAACATACTTACCAATACTTGTCACATTGTTCCCCGAAGCCATTGTCTTTTCCGGAATAAATATTAACATAACAAACCACAAAAATACTCACCCACGATCCGAAGCAGTCCACGAGTGTGTCCCACGACGATCTTGGGTAGAGAACTGCAGCATCAGCTGTTGCTGCCGTTCTCTACGGGCTGCAGGAATCCAATGACGGAAGGTAGGTATCCTTCCGCACTGTATTCCTCCGCCACTTAAAAAAAAAAAAAGTCCCTAGTCTCACTTTATGCCATTGCTGTGTGGGAATTTCCCACACAGCAATGGCATAAAGTGAGACTAGGGACTTTTTTTTTTTTTAAGTGGCGGAGGAATACAGTGCGGAAGGATACCTACCTTCTTTCATTGGATTCCTGCAGCCCGTAGAGAACGGCAGCATCATCTGATGCTGCAGTTCTCTACCCAAGATCGTCGTGGGACACACTCGTGGACTGCTTCGGATCGTGGGTGAGTATTTTTGTGGTTTGTTATGTTAATATTTATTCCGGAAAAGACAATGGCTTCGGGGAACAATGTGACAAGTATTGGTAAGTATGTTACTCTATGTTATATGTACTGTATGTCTATGTATGTATTGTATGAATGTATTGTATGTATGTAGTATATATGTGGTATGTATGTAGCATGTAGTATGTATGTAGTATGTAGCATGCATGTAGCATGTAGTATGTATGTAGTATGCATGTAGTATATATGTAGTATGTATGTAGCATGCATGTAGTATATATGTAGCATGTATGTAGTATGTATGTGGTATGTATGTAGCATGTAGTATGTATGTAGCATGCATGTAGTATATATGTAGTATGTATGTAGCATGTAGTATGTATGTGGTATGTATGTAGCATGTAGTATGTATGTAGCATGCATGTAGTATATATGTAGTATGTATGTAGCATGTAGTATGTATGTAGTATGTATGTAGTATGTATGTGGTATGTATGTAGCATGTAGTATGTATGTAGCATGCATGTAGTATATATGTAGTATGTAGCATGCATGTAGTATGTATGTAGTATGTATGTAGCATGCAGTATGTATGTAGCATGTATGTAGTATATATGTAGTATGTATGTAGCATGCATGTAGTATGTATGTAGCATGTAGTATGTATGTAGCATGCATGTAGTATGTATGTAGCATGTATGTAGTATGTATGTAGCATGTAGTATGTATGTAGCATGCATGTAGTATGTATGTAGTATTTTTTTTTTTTTTTTTTACATTTAACACATTAGCCGGATGATGGGACTACTACTGTCCCATCATTGGCTAATGTGTCAATCACTGTCATGGTAGCAGGCATCGCCCGATGGGACTTGTAGTCCCATCGGACGATGCTTGCACAGACCCCCGGACATCAGCACAGACCACCGGCAGGCCGGCACAGCCCCCCGGCAGGCCGGTACAGACCCCCACAGGGTGCACAGACCACCGGCAGGCCGGCACAGCCCCCCGGCAGGCCGGTACAGACCCCGGGCAGTCCACACAGCCCCCCGGCAGGCCGGAACAGCCCCCCGGCAGGCCGGCAGAGACCCCCGGAAGGCCCGAAATGACGGCGCATCATGATGCGCACACACCGCGCATCATGATGACGTCAGGCCGTCAATCAACTGAACTTCCGATTCCGATGCCGAATTCCGATATTGAAAAAATATCGGAAGTCGGTATCGGAATTCCGATACAGCAAGTATCGGCCGATACCCGATACTTGCGGTATCGGAATGCTCAACACTAGTCATTTATTAAATATTTTATGCAATACGACTCTGATTTAATTGCACAAAAATTAAAAGTTTGAAAATTGCAAAATTTTCAAAATTTTTGCCAAATTTCCATTTTTTTCATAAAAAAGCAAGTCATAGTGAAGAAATTTTACCATTAATATGAAGTACAATATGTCACGAAAAACATTCTCACAATTAGTGGGATCCATTGAAGCGTTCCAGAGCTATAACCTCATAAAGTGACAGTTGCCAGAATTGTAAAAATTGGCTTGGTCATTAAGTACCAAATTGGCTCAGTCACTAAGGGGTTAAAAGTTGACCAGCAATTTGTAATTTTTACAACAAAATTTACAAAATCATTTTAGGGACCACATCACATTTGAAGTGACTTTGAAGAGCCTATATGACAGATAATACACCAAAGTGACACCATTCTAAAAACTTCAACCCTCAAGGTACTCAAATCCAAATTTAAGAAGTTTATTAACCCTTCAGGTGCTTCACAGGAATTAATGGAATGTGGAAGGAAAAAATAAACATTTATCTTTTTTCATGATACAACAACCCATACAAATACAGGGCACACCAAACTGCAAGAATTAAATCAACACCATAGAAAAATCTGTATACTGTGCAAATAAAAACATATACTTTATTAGTTCAAAAGAGAGTACTTCACAAATAACAGTACAAATTTCAAATAGATATAGTTACAAGGTCACTATTTCACAAAAGTGGGGGATTCCACCATCAAAAAAGGAGCCTGATCAACAACCCATGTAATGAATACATGTGCATTTGTTCAAAAATAGCTATTGCTTCTCAAATACCTGGTACCATTAGTGTCCGACCAGGGCTAAATACAGAGTCAAAGCTAGAATAATGAGCACTTACATGGGTGGTGGTCTGCCCAGATGAGGTGTCCCCAGGCGCCCCAACGCGCGTTTCGTCCCTTCGTCAGGACGAAAAAACACATAAAAAACCCTCAAAAACTCCCAAACATTAAAAGAAACCAATCCCTCAAAGAAAGGAACTAAACCCAAAATTTTCATTGAGACCCTGCGGAGTAACTGTCTGGAGACAATCCAGCGGCTTTCGATTTGTGCAAGTCTCTTAAGAAGATCACCCCTTCTTTGAACCACAGATACCTGGTCAATAGCTCTCAGTGTCAAAAGACTTGAGTTAGCATTGTGATAGACCTTAAAATGCCTGGGTAAGGTCTTCAAGGGATGATCCTCTCCGCTGTTCTTAGATTTGTCAATATCCCGCACATGCTCCCTCACCCTTATTTTGAATTCACGGGTTGTCATTCCCACATATATCTTTTTACATGGGCATTGGGCATAATAAACAACACTCGAGGAAGAACAGGTGAGTTTGTGCCGGATTTGAAAAGTACGTGTGCAAATGGAATTTTGAAAATCTTTCGATTTAACCAAATTTCTGCATGCCTGGCTTGCATAGGCCGCAGGGGAAAAAAACCTTGAAAAGAGTTGGAACTGGTCCCACCACATTTTGGATCATCTGAGACATAGTGACTAGGTACAAGGAGATCTCTGAGATTCTTAGATCTCTTTGCTGTCACCAAAGGCTTTACAGGTATGAGATTTCTCAATATTGGATCCGTTTCCAAGACATTCCAATGACTCCTAAGAATGTCCACTAAACTATTCCATTGGCTATTGAAGGGGTTGATAAATCTGATCTGTTCTACTTTTTTGTCATTGTTAGAGGATGGATTATATAGAAAAGAATTCCTAGATATTTTGTTAGCTCTATTATAGCCTTTTCGGATAGTTCTATGGCTGTATCCTCTTTCTCGAATCCTCGAGTAGAGGTCTTGAGCCTGTTTTTGAAAATTTTCCTCAGTAGAACAGATCCTCCTAATCCTCAGATGCTGACCTACAGGAATGCCTTGTTTTACTGCTTGTGGATGAGACGATTCAGCATGTAAGATGGTTTTAGTAGCTGTCGGTTTTCTATATATATCCGTAATCAGCATTCCTGTTTCATTGGTTTGTATGTTTACATAAAAAAAATCACTTGCCTTCCATAGGTAAATGTCAGCTTGATGTTTAAATCATTATCATTGAGGTCGTCCATCAGATTTTTTAATTCCTCATTGGATCCCTCCCAGACAAACCATATGTCGTCTATATAGAGGATCCAATGATGTATCTTATCCACATTTCTTACTGGATTACACTGAAACACCTCACGTTCCCATGCCCCAAGGAACAGGTTTGCATACGATGGGGCACAAGTGGTCCACATTGCTGTTCCCTGGGTTTGGAGGTAAACTTGATTTTTAAAAATAATGCAGTTGTGCTTCAGTATAAACTCCAGTAATTCAACAATAAGGTCCGCCAGGGGTTTATCTAAATTGCTGGATTGAAGATACCAAGAGACTGCTTTGATACCGTCAGTGTGTCTAATTGATGTATACAAACTTTCGATGTCTGCTGTCACCATAACCATGTTGTCATGAAGCATAAGGCCGTCAAAATGTTCCAATAGAGAGGTGGTGTCCCTAATATAAGAGGGTAATGCAAAAACCAAAGGTTTAAGATAGAAATCGATCATCTGACAGACAGTTTCACATAGCCCCCAAATTCCTGATACAATTGGACGCCCCGGGGGTCCACTGGGTTTTTATGTATTTTGGGGACTAAGTAGAATGTCGAAAGATGAGGTTTTCTGGAAACAATTGTTTCCATCATTTTCTTTGGGATTGCACCATGATCATAAGCTCTTGTCACAATGGTAGTCAATTCCTCATGATATTTAACCAGCAGGTTGTATGACAATTTAACTTTTTTCGCCAAAATTTTCCTTTAGACCCATTTTTTTTTACTTTCACAAGGGTAACAGGAGAAAATGGATCATACAATTTGTTATGCAATTTCTCCTGAGCAGAGGTCAGTGACCCTTTCAAGGTTCGGTTCGATTCGCCGAACGTTTAGATGTTCGCCGAACATGTTAGCCAAATGGTTCGACAAACGTACCCGAGCCCCATTATATTCAATGAGAGGCCAAATCAAACGTATACACAGCACCATAAGTTGTGACAAAAAACTTCCCGAACAGCTAAAATTAGAGGCAGACACCATGGAAAGTGGCATCAATTGACCCACAGTAGAAATTTGCAAATGTCACTGTGGCAGCTATCAACTTTCTGAAATGGTCTGTATCAAGCAGGCAGAAAGGCGGACTTTCCATGGCCAACAGATTAGAGATGGTGGAGTTCAAGCTCTTAGCTTTGGCATGTGTAATAGGAAACATCCTTTTACATGACCACAACTGTGGGGCCGAGGGCTGGCCACTCTGTTGAGAGAGCGTGGAGTACGGAAAACAGGACAAATTGCAAGTGAGGTGTAGAAGGAAATGTTATGGTGGATTGAGAAAGATGTGTTGTGACTCAAAAGCAGCAGTCATGTCCACTTCCATAACAGCTGATGAGCTCTCACTCACCTCGACTGTAGGGGTAAACAAGTGGAGTTTCTGCAGCCAGAAATCTGTGTGGGAAGACTTGTCATGTTGATGGAGGAGGAAGGAGCAGCAGATGGGGTTGATGGGATGGCTGGTGGTTGGCGAGGCCTGCTAGTCAGCATTTTAGTGCAGTGAGATTGTCACACTAAGGCATGTTGATCGTGCATGTGTCAGTTCATGCATGTAGTTGTCAAATTATTGCAAGTTTTGACTCTGCTGAGTATTTTTGCCGATTTGAAGAATAACATGTGTTGGGTCATCCTATGAGATTTCAAAAAAGGCGCAGGCTAGGCAACCCTTGACGCCCCTGTGAACTGTACACTCGCGACTGATGCTGGCCACAGCTAGAGTTGGTGCTCAGGATGCAGTGGTTATTGTGGTTGCATCATTTCATGTCTGTGTGGGAAGGCGCAATGTAACCTCCCCATCTTCCTCCTCCTCCACACCAAGTGGGATCTACAACCTCATCATCAACTTCTCTGTTCTCCCACTCCTCACCCTGAGAATCAGCCTCCTCCTCTTCCTCCCCTGAAGAATATGTTGGCCTTTAAGGACTTGCCTAGCAGTGGTGACTTGCTTGTGCAAATGCATCTGTGACTGCATTTTTGCTGGTCCGATGTGAGTCGATACAGAGTGGCTATTCCTGTGCATAACACAGAAGGGACGACATGGAGGGGTAGAAGGGAGTCTAGCTCCAGTGATGACTCCACCAGAAGTGGCAAAGGATCCAGCCACAATCAAGCCAGGGGTACCACAATGTATGTGTGCCAAAGCCCTCTGTCGGCTACCTATTTCGGGAAAACAGGATCCTGCTAAACATGGGTTTGAAAACGGCTGCGGGAAGATTCAAAAATGTAATGGCAGCCAGAGTTTGTTGGTCATTGGCTTGGATGCACTGGTGTTGGTTGCACAGTAAGTGAAAAAAAAATCGGGATTGTTCTGTGATCCTGTGGGCAGGAGGCCCTAAATGTGCAGGAAACCACAGTGATTCACATAAGGTAGGTGGGGATGTGGAAACAGATGACCAGAGAATTGTGCAGGGTCAGGACTGCGCTAGTGGACTGTCAGAGCTTTCATTATGTTGGCCAATGGGCTAGTAAGATGAAAAATACTTGTGTCAGAGTCCCAAAAGCAGTGAGACTGTGGTAATGCAGACCCGATGTGCTTGCCGGGTTGAAGAAAACTGGACTGTGCCCATGAACTGTTGGGCCGCTGTTTTTTTGTGGGCCAAAAGGCCGGTATTATTAAAAGAACTGGGACTTTGTGTTCCAGGGTCCCAACCGAGTGGGATCGAGGATCAAGGTTGAATGGCAGAAAGTCACATTTTGATCGATCATCAAATTTTATGTGAGTTTAATGTGAAACTGTATTTTATGCATTATAGGTGTGCATGTTGTCTTGTAGGTTTCATTATGATCGAGGACCACCATGTTTAAAGAAGGGAGGTATAAAAGGGTGTGATAGACTGTAGTACACCTGCCCCGGTAGACAAAAAATTGTGTAGTGTGAATATTGACATGCACTTTTATTGAATTTTATTTTGAAATGTAAAATGTGTAGAGTCTAATTAATGTACATTGTCATAGTACTGATGCTGCTGTGTGGGTACTGCAAGGTAATGCCTAAGGTAACTCTGGTACACTCAGCTCAGGGGTAGGGAAAATTTAGAATATAACCTAGTAGTGATAGCTAGGAACATTAGGGTGGGCCTATTAATGTATAAAATATAAGGATATAGGATACAGTTAAATGCTTGGGACCAGTCCAGAATGGGAGGGGAATTATTTCTTAGTTTAGTGAGTTACAGCAAGTGTTAGGTTCATGTCAAGATAAAGGTAAATCTCCAGTGGACTGGAGGCACATGGAGTACATATCATTCTGGCAGAATAAGATCGTACCAAATTTCCTGTAGACATTCCTGTAATGTCCGGGGCTTACGGCCCGAACTAGACACTGATGAGTGTGCCATTATCCCTTTCATACAAAGGAAGCTGGATGGGAAACTGCGTGAGGAATATGTGTCTGATCTCAGGACTGCTGTGGCGTTGAATGGGAAATCTCTGGGGCTGACAGGAGGATCAAGCATAGGGATAGTCCGAGTTGAAAGTAGGCAAATGCTTGAAATATACTGTGTTAAAGGAACAAGAACTGGAGGGTGCTGTGCCCAATACTGCACGTTAAAAACTGATGTACTTGAATTGTCCAATAAATTTGAAATTTTTAACTTGAACCGAGTGTCCCCTGATGCATGGGCGGCCGTTCCTGGAACCATGGATGTGGAGATAGTGAAGGCTTCCGGCCTCCAAGTGAGTGTGATGCACCTTACACAAGATAGCACACTGGGACACGATTTGTTTGTATTTTGCCATTGCGTGGGAAAGCAACTGTTTATTAAGAATAGGTGTGAATTTTTTTGGAAGTCCCTCCATTTATAGTAACCAGCAAAGGCAAAGCAGACTGCTGGGGTCTGATATTAATAGGCTGGGAAGGTCCATGGATATTGGTCCTTCCCAGCATAATAAGACCAGTTCACAGCTGTTTGCATTCCCTTGGTCAATTAATAAAAATTGGGTGTACCCCCATGTCGCTTTTCTAAATTATTTAATTTTATACTATCCCTCACTCGAACAGCGTCCCCATTTGAGATCAGGTAGTTATGCAGGCCAGATCATGAGTAGCGCTGGTCAATCACAACCATGCCAATACTTGACTTGACTGTAGCGGCTGTGGAAGTGCCACAGCTTAAAACTTGTTGAGTGGCTGCTCTGCAGCCTTTCAACGAGCTTTATTAAGCATCCAAACTACAAACTGTAACACGAACTTTCGGGAAAAGTCAGTGTTCAGAGTTCAGCACCAGACACTTGGTGTCCGGTACAAACCCCAGAACTTTAGAGTTTGGGTTTGGTCATCCCTAGTTATAAAGAACAAGCAATGAAAAAGTACAGGAATTGAAGCAGAAATCTGTAGCCTCACATTCTTCATGCTGATGCACACTTGATACACATAGCCCAAGATCTGATTAGTTGGGTCCTGCAATACTTCACATCCAGATGCTCTACCCATGTAGTGACAGAATATATTGGAAGGAATTTGGCATCTAAGCAGCATGCTTGTGAATTTCCATTTGGTGCTCGTCACTTCTTGAGCTTGGTCCCTCTCATGGACATAATTGTGCAAACTCCAAAATAATTTGGCAAAGCACACAGAGGATTCCAGGCAATAGCTTAGCTGATCTTGTCTTTACTCCAAAGCATGCAACATTCGGCTACATTAATTGAATACAGACACAGTGTGTCCACATCGGACATCACCTGTCTGAATCCTGCTCATATAATAATAATAATAAATTTTATTTCTATAGTGCTGACATATTCCGCAGCACTTCACATTTCAGAGGGGACTTGTACAGACAATATACATTACAGCATAACAATAATCACATAGATCATAACAAATACCAAGAGGAATGAGGGCCCTGCTCGCAAGCTTACAATCTATGAGGAAAAAAGGGGAGACACGAAAGGTGGGCGGTAACAGTTGCCCTGATTGTATGGACCAGCCATAATGTTAAGTGTGTAACAGTACGAATGCAGAGGGCTAATGGATGCATAAAGCATGTGGGAACATGATACGGGGAACCTGGTTATGGTAAAAAAACTTTTGGCTGTGCCACACAGGGATAGATTAGGTTAATATGTTGAGGCGATAGGCCAGTCTGAATAAATCCGTTTCCAGGGCACGCTTAAAATTGTGGGGATTGGGGACTAATCGTATAGGTACTATACACATGTTCAGGTTTTTAAATACATCAGTTAGGAACTGCTCTGTTGGGGTTACCTTGACGTATGGTAGAGCGGCTTAGTATACATTTTTTGCAAAAAACGTATCAACCAAATACCCTGTTTTGTTAACTTTTTAGTAGAACTTGCCGTTTACTGTTACTTTTTACAGCAGAGAATTTTTATACGCTTGTTTTCTGTGTTTTTCTGTGTTTCAGCCTTCTGGTGCTGTGAACACTGTCCTACAGACTTGTTCACTGCATGCATGGCCCATGTGTTTGTATTCAATTGGTTTCTTGTTTCTGCAAGGTTAGGGAGGTCTCCATCCCTCCCTCATGTGCCATGCACACAAAAGCCGTCTTCTACAGCGTGTCCACATCGGACATTACCTGTCTGAATCCTGCTCATATAGGTACTATACACATGTTCAGGTTTTTAAAAACATCAGTTAGGGACTGCTCTGATGGGGTTACCTTGACATTTGGTAGAGTGGCTTAGTATACATATTTTGTAAAAAACATATTAACCAAATACCCTGTTTTGTTATCTTTTTCTAGCACTTGCTGTTTACTGTTACGTTTTTACAGCAAAGTATTTTTATATGTTTGTTTTACTGTGTTTTTCTGTGTTTCATTCGGCTACATTAAGCCTTTATCTACCATGGTTAAAGTGGAAGCCTTGGATGTTTTGGAGGCAAGTTCATCAACAATTCTGCCTTGATTTTTTTGTGCTGTTACAAATATTTATTGAGAGAATAGGTTGGATGGTTGAAAAGTCCAAAATTGCTACAAAATAATTCTTAAACCAATGGGTAGAATTGTTGTACAGTCATGACCAAAGGTGTTGGCACCCTTGAAATTGTAGAAAAAATTTCAGCATTAGAGCTACATATGTGAACATAGACTCAGCGTTACATTTGTGTTACATTCTTTGTGGGTTTAATAGAGAAAAAAAAAATCAATCACCACACTTTTTAAATGCAATTTAACAAACCCTGTAAATAAAGTAATCAATGTGATGTGCGGGTTGATGTGATTACAGAGAGACAAAATATGTTCATGTTATTTCCAGATTTGTCCCCTTTACATCACCAGATCTTTTAGGTCAGCAGCTTTAGCTCCTGTCTGTAATGTTGAAGCTTGTGGGTTTGATTACAGGGAAGACTCCTCCCAAAAATATTTTATTTGTAATTGCGAGAGGAGCAAAAAAAATCTAACTTTTTCTTCACCGCAGTATACAAGGAACATAAAAGTACATTAAAATATACAATATATCTCTATGTACATACATAACCGGCTTCTGTGTTCACTGCCTGCAACAGAGGTCAAGATCACCAAATTCTCCTATGGTTACCATTATGAGCTTTGTTTCATAGATAAAGCTGCTGTCTATGAACATTGAGCTGTGAGTTTGATTCCTGGGTAGACCTGATCACGGGAGAAGAAACAGTGAATATTTAATTTATGTAGAGAGAAGTGGCTCCGCCCCAGAGGAGGAACTGCGGAGCTATGAAAATGTCGGAGAGAGAGGGTGAGTATTTATAAGTCGGACAGTCCTGGAAGGTTGGGAGCTACGCAGTACAAAAAATAATATGCGATTTTTAATAAATGTAACACAAAATGATGCAATTATCAAAATACTGTTCATGCAGAAACAAAAACAAGCACTCATACAACTACAGCAACCGAAAAAAAAAAGATGGATCTTGGTAGGCGGAGGTTAGAAAAAGAAAAAGATTAGGCTCCCAAAGGTCAAATTTGGCTGCATCCTTAAAGATATTGTCTTATTAAATGGGTATAATTACAAAGTGCTTGTAAAAACATGCAAATTTGCAATTTCCCTCTTATTAAAAGCCTTCTCCATTCTCAAATACAGAGGACTTCTTAATTGTGTAATATATTGATTATTGCAAAGGTTAGCAGGCACCCCAGGGTGGCCTGTCTTCTTAGGAAAGGGTGTGCAATTGCAAACCATACATCAGTGCTCTTAAGCTATCCAAATTGCTTCTGGCATGTCTCCCTGCATTTCCTTTTTGATGCAGAGACCATGCACAATGCAACACTGACGAAGGCACAATTCAAACCAGAGGCGTAGACATGTCAATGACTTAAAGAGGAGTTTATGCGAGAGTGCTCTGAAGAAGTCAGTGTAGAAGCTATTGTAAACACCACCCAAGCAGTACAAATCCAGCATGAAGAATGTGGTGTCCGTGGACGGTGACAACTACCATTTAAATGAAGGTAGGTCAACCCATGTCCGTTCAACAGCTATCAATAGAAACAATCCGGAAAGCACAACAGGATGACCAAATAATTGGCAGAATTCTACCTTAATGAGGACCAAAATCCGTTGAAGCCAGAGAAAATTACTGAATCATCAGCAGTAGCTGTCTTATTTAAAGAATGAGTGAAGCTCTACCTCAGTGCAGACAATATCCTGTATTGCAAAAGAGGACAGAAACAAAAATTTGTAGTACCAGGAATATACCATAGATTGGTCTTCAAAGAACTCCATGAAGACAGACATGGGAAATCTAGGAGTAGAAAAGACTGTGAACCTGGTTGGTGAATGTTTCTTCTGGGACGTTTCCGTGTATGCAAAGAGATATCGACAGATATGTGACCAAAGAGTGTGGTTGTTTGAAAGAGAAGCACCCTAATACACCAACCCGAGCACCTATGGGCAGCATCCAAACTGCTTACCCATTTTAGATGGTTTCAATAGACTTTCTGCTTCTCGAGACTTGCAAAGGTGCATATGAATACATTTTAGTGGTGATTGACCATTTTACTTGATTTGTTAAATCATATGCTACCACAAATAAGACAGCGGCAGAGAAGATCTGCAATGACTTAGCTCTGAAGTTTGGGTTCCAATGATATTACACCATGATCAGGGAAAACGATTTGAGAACCAGCTCTTTGCCAAGTTAGGGAAACACTGTAGGATCCAGAGATCTCACACAACACCCTATCACCCCAAAGGCAAAGGACAAGTGGAACATTTCAACCGTACGCTACTGTCGGTGTTGAGATCTTTGACAGCCAACCAAAAGAAGTATTGGAAGAGTTCTGCATCACAAGTGGTGCATGCCTACAATTGCTACAATTGTACCAAGAGCAAAGCAACAGGTTTTTCACCATTCTTCCTGTTGTTTGGTTGATTTCCAAGATACCAATTGATATAATGTTTGATTCTCCAGTTACAGAGACTTGCAACACAGACCCTGAATATGTTTTTAAATGAAAAGAATGTATAACAGAAGCTTATCTTGAATAAACTGATTGCCAACAATTTTTTTAAGAATGCCAGATTTTTTGACATTCTCTTTTATATAGTCAAAAAATTACTATGATCAAAAATGTCATGGAGCGGAACTGACACCTGGAAGTAGTTCGTTTGTCAAGAATATAAGTGAGAAAGGTGGTCCAAGAAAACTTCATTCATACTGGGAAGACAAGGTGTATGTGGTCCTCAAGAGGAAGTCTGAAGACAGCCCAGTTTATGAAATCAGACTGGAAACAGGAGAAAATAAAACAAGAATAGTACTTTGGAATTTGCTACTACCCTTTGATTACCTCCCAACACACCAAGACATACCGGAAGAGGATCAACGTCGTCAAAGACCAACTAAGAGACTACTATAGACCAAAGCTTTTGAGAAGGACAGTGACCTTGAGAGTTCAAATGAAGACCATACTTTTGTACTTCACATGCCAACAAAAAGTGAAACTTAGCATCCTCATAAAAGTGAACTAAGCCATGAAACTCCAGAGCTCGTGCCAAGAAACACAACCGAAGTTCATTTCAGATCGGATGATCAAATGTCGGTTGCTGAAGATAGCAATAGTAACCTAGGAATAGAGGAATCACCAGACCATACAGAAATGGATGATTTGACAGAAGAACAAGAACCTAAGGATGTAGCTCCAAGGACATCGTAGGAAGTGCTGGAAATAAATGCAGAGGAAGAAACCACCATAACCAAAGAATCCGCAGTATCAGAAGAACAACCCAGCAGGAGGGCTTCGACTCGAGAAATGAGAAAACAAGAGATGCTGACCTATGATACACTAGTTGAACTGAGTAAGGTATCGAGGACTGTTGAGTTAAAACGGGTATTGCTGCCTATGAACCAGGTAAGTCAACCTGAGTGGTATGTACCAGCCATGTACTTTTCTGAAATCTTTACCTGAGTGAATAGACTTTTGACTTAACTTAAACTAAAAGACTTTGCAGTAACAAAGAATAGTAAAAGTATTTTAGACTAATTAGCTTGAGCTGGATGAAGATGGACAAAGAGCTTCAGCTGAAGAGATGCTGATTGTGTAAGTTGTTTTATTTCTTGCAGGAGACCTTCAAGCAAAAGATAGAATAAGGTTGTTGTTGTTAATGTTTTAAATTGAATGCTAAATGAACAATGTCTAACATGCACAGGGTTACACCACTTTCATCACCTTTCCCAAAAGGGTAGCAACAGGGGAAAACAGTTGTCATTTTATCAGTGATACTGGAGGAAAAATTGGAGGTATTGACATTGACGACTAAGGGAGAATAACTCCTAAGGTTTGGTTAGACCAACCAGAACTAAGACGAATGTTGGGTATAACACTAAATTAGTAAGGAAGAGTATGACAAGTAGAAGCTGCACTAATGATTAGAATCCTCTGACAACTAGAGGGGATAAAGTGGTTACAGGAGACAGAGAGTTGTTAGCACAGCCCCAGGGGATTCTAGTAATGTTGCTGTTGTGTTCGGGACTTGCAGAAAGAACCAGTGTCAGGTAGAGTCTACTGACAGACTGAAAAAGATAAGCTGCCAAGACCAGTTCTTTCAGGGTAGTGATTGCTGAAAGCATAGAGGCAGTCAGGCAGCCAGGAGCAAAGTTCATTGCCTCAAGATCAAAGAGTGAGAGAGCCAAAAATACCAGACTCATTCATCAGCCCCCTCCAACTCACTGCAGGATGAAGGTACATGTCAATTCTTTCTGCGGTTTTGAAATAGATGTGGCTTTTCTGGGCAGCTGCGGGCTGTTCTTTTTAGGCTGGGGGCCCCTTACCAGCCTCTTAATACCAGCCTCCAGCTGTCTGCTTTAGCAAGGCTGTCTGCAGAAAACGGGGGACACCATGTCATTTCCTTAAATTATTTATTTAAATAATGAAAAAAAAACAGCTTAGGGACCCCCATCTATTCTTGATAACCAGCCTTGTTGAAGCTGACAGCTGAGGGTTGCAGCCCCAAGCCGTGAGTTTTGCCTGCCTGGCTATTAAAAATACAGGGGAACCCCCGACGTCTTTTTTTTAAATTATTTATTTACAGTGCAGGAGCGCCTGATGAATACTCCCATCCGCCGCTCCTCCTCTCACAGTTATTAGCCAAAGCAAGTGTTGGAAGATGGGATCAGTAGTCCCATCAGCTGACACCAGTGACCGGAGGTAAACTTCATACCTCCAATCACAGCTGAGCGCTCACACTGTTTTTTTTTACAGCGTGGGAACCATGGCTCTCTGACCGGCGGGGATGATTTCACCGCCAATCAGAAGAGGTGTTTGCCACCCTGCCAAGCACATGACAGCACGACAAACATCCGGTGTTTGGGCAGCCAAACCCGAACAGTAACATGGACTAGAAGACAGTGAAGACACCTATCCATTACTAATCCTATATTTGTATGGTATGGTAAATAAAGACACAACTAGAATAAAGTCCTTTATTAGAAATTAAACAAAACACACTTTTACTTTTTTATTTAAAAATAACAAACACAGTTAAACTCACCCAACGCTTATTCCACCAAAGTCCTCATTCTCTTGTAATAAAAATAAAATATAAAAACAACAATATACCATACCTGTCTGTCGTTCTGTCCCATGCCATAATCCATGTCTAGGGGTAAAGAGTTTTCAACCTGGATGGTGCCAAGATGCGACCATCTAGGCTGAGAACCACTGGTGACTGAGCGGCTGCAAGCACAGCATCAGTGACCGGTCGTGATGTCATTGAGGTTACCTCCGGTCACTGAGGCTCTGTTCCCAGACGGGCTGAACTGCGGTGACCTCGGTGAGATCCCCGCTAGCAGACACTGGATGTTCAGGCCCCCATTCAAGTGAATGGGGTCCGGATACTGTTCCCGAACCCAAACTTTTTTAACTGTTCGGCTGAACCTGCTGGACCCGAACTTCCAGGGGTCCGCCCATCTCTATCCAATGATAAAATATTTGCTGTAGAGTAGTGTAGATACTCTGGCCGGAGGTCTGTAGGCCAAAACAACAGAACTCTGGCACAGAGCGTCTAGTTCTAGGACTTCCGTTAGGCCATTAGGGGATCTTTGACATCACTTCCAGCTGGCGGAGCAGGGAGCAGTGGAATGCCGCAGGGGACGAATCTCTGGGGGCCCTGTGATCGCCATTGCCAGCAGCCACATAACCACAGCAACCATCATCCAATCTACTGTTCTGGGGTGTTGACGATTTCTAATTGACCATCATTTCTGAGATAAGTGATTAGAAGGCGGGGAGAGGCGAGGGCCTGTGCTATGGGTGCCGTTTCCCGCCATTAGAAATAGCGGCAGCCATCTTAATTTACATAAGGAACACCATCTTGCAGCATAGTGCAGACTACATTTCACCACTATTACTGTTGTGCATCCTTATTAACCCTTATTTCTGCTATATTAACGCTGCCCTTTCCTAAAAGACAGTTACATGTGCCATCTTGTGGTCAGTTAGACTAGTTAACCCCTAATTGCCTGCAGGGCTAACAGGCTATCTATAATTCTATCTTCTGTCACTGCCACCCTGATGGAGAACCCAAAAAATAAAAAAACAAGGCTAAGTAAATGAACTTTAACACAAATTAAATAATATCAAGACCAACAAAAGAAACCGACTGACAGATGAACAAAGACGTCACTAAGTAGGTAAGTTAAATAATTAGTTTTTGGTTTATTAAATACAGTTATACATTACAATTATACATTTTTTTAATTTAAACTATAAATATCGTGAAATAATGTTTTTTTTTTTCGAAGTGACACGCCACCCGAGTTATGCTTGTTTTTTTGGCGAATTTTGACACACCAAGCTCGAAAGGTTGCCCATCACTACCCTAAGGAGTAAAGAAGTTCTCTGCTTTGACCTCTGATTGTGAAATCTTCTTGTGGGTCCTATTGGCAGCCCCTTACCATTGAAATAAGTTGCTATGTCTTGCTATGTCTTAAGGCCCCGTTACACATAACGATGTCCCAGCGATCCCACCAATGATCACATAGACAGCCTCTCCAGCGATCAGGACCAGCGAGCACGCTGGTTTCTAATGTAAACATAGGGTATCCAGGAGCCGCGGCTCCTAATGTAAACATAGGGTATCCAGGAGCCGCGGCTCCTAATGTAAACATAGGGTATCCAGGAGCCGCGGCTCCTGGATACCCGATGTTTACCTTGGAAACCGGCATACACGCTGGTTTCCAAGGTAAACATTGGGTATCTAAGAGCCGCACGGCTCCTGGTTACCCGATGTTTACATTAGAAACCAGCGTCGATGATCGCTGGTCTCTCGCTGCCACACGATGCGTGCTGGCCAGCGGGAGACCAGCGATCAAAAAATGTCCCAGGCCAATCGAGAACGATCAGCGATACCCGGCAGGGGGGCCGGTCGCTGATCCTCGTCACACACAGCGATCTCGCTGATAACCCAATGGGATATGTGATATAAAGACAGCTCATGAGAGAACATTGTGTCAGAATGACCAAGTGTGGAGCTGGACAGACAAGCGGAGGATAGAGGAGATGTGAGTATTAGTTTGTTACATTTTCTAAACCCCTTCCTAGCTCTTTTGAATCCAAAAAAAAGTTTTTTCACCATTTTGCTAAATTAAAAAAATAGAATGAAAAAAAATCTGATCTTTTTTGTGTGAAATTCAAGGCGATTTCGATTCATTTTGCTTAGTTAATCGCCCATCTCTAACTAGTATGTGTTCATTAAAAAAGACTATATAATTGAGGGAGACTTGTTTCTATTCACATGTATCTACAGGTGCATCTCACAAAATTGGAATATCATCAAAAAGTTAATTTATTTCAGTTCTTCAATACAAATAGTAAAACTCCTATATTATATAGAGTCATTACAAACAGAGTGATCTATTTCACGTGTTTATTTCTGTTAATGTTGATGATTATGGCTTACAACCAATGAAAACCTAAAAGTCATTGTCTCGGTAAATTAGAATACTTTATAACACCAGCTTGAAAAATGATTTTAAAATCCGAAATGTTGGCCTACTGAAATGTACAGTATATTCAGTAAATGCACTCAATACTTGGTTGGGGCTCCTTTGGCATCAATGCGGTGTGGCATGGAAGCGATCAGCCTGTGGCACTGCTGAGGTGTTATGGAAGCCCAGGTTGCTTTGATAGCAGCCTTCAGCTCGCCTGCATTGTTGGGTCTGGTGTCTCTCATCTTCCTCTTTACAATACCCCATAGATTGTCTATGGGGTTAAGATCAGGCGAGTTTGCTGGTCAGTCAAGCACAATGACACTGCTGTTTTTATACCAGGTATTGGTACTTTTGGCAGTGTGGACAGGGGCCAAATCCTGCTGGAGAATTAAATTTCCAATTCCAAAAAGCTTGTTGGCAGAGGGAAGCATGAAGTGCTCTAAAATTTCCTGGTAGATGGCTGCACTGACTTTGATCTTGATAAAACACAGTGTACCTATACCACCAGACGACGTACAGTGTGTACGGAAAGTATTCAGACCCCTTTAAATTTTTCACTCTTTATTTCATTTCAGTCATTTTGTAAATTCAAAAAAGTTCATTTTTTTCTCATTAATTTACGCTATGCACCCCATCTTCACGGAAAAAGCAAAAATGTAGACGTTTTTGCCAATTTATTAAAAAAGAAAAACCGAAATATCACATGGTTATAGGTATTCAGACCCTTTGCTCAGACACTCATATTTAAGTCATATCATGCTGTCCATTTCCTTTTGATCCTCCTTCACCTGTATAATTAAACTGATAGGACTTGATTTGGAAAGGCACACACCTAACTACAGTCATATGTAAAAGTTTGGGCACCCCTATTAATGTTAACCTTTTTTCTTTATAACAATTTTGGTTTTTGCAACAGCTATTTCAGTTTCATATATCTAATAACTGATGGACTCAGTTATATTTCTGGATTCAAATGAGGTTTATTGTACTAACAGAAAATGTGCAATCTGCATTTAAGCAAAATTTGACCGGTGCAAAAGTATGGGCACCCTTATCATTTTCTTGATTTGAACACTCCTAACTACTTTTTACTGACTTCCTGAAGCACTAAATTGGTTTTGTAACCTCATTGAGCTTTGAACTTCATAGCCAGGTGTATCAAATCATGAGAAAAGGTATTTAAAGTGGCCACTTGCAAGTAGTTCTCCTATTTGATTCTCCTATGAAGAGTGGCATCATGGGCTCCTCAAAACAACTCTCAAATGATCTGAAAACAAAGATTATTCAACATAGCTTTTCAGGGGAAGGATACAAAAAGTTGTCTCAGAGATTTAACCTGTCAGTTTCCACTGTGAGGAACATAGTAAGGAAATGGAAGAACACAGGCACAGTTCTTGTTAAGCCCAGAAGTGGCAGGCCAAGAAAAATATCAGAAAGACAGAGAAGAAGAATGGTGAGAACAGTCAAGGACAATCCACAGACCACCTCCAAAGACCTGCAGCATCATCTTGCTGCAGATGGTGTCACTGTGCATCGGTCAACAATACAGCGCACTTTGCACAAGGAGAAGCTGTATGGGAGAGTGATGCGAAAGAAGCCGTTTCTGCAAGCACGCCACAAACAGAGTGGCCTGAGGTATGCAAAAGCACATTTGGAAAAGCCAGTTACATTTTGGAAGAAGGTCCTGTGGACTGATGAAACAAAGATTGAGTTGTTTGGTCATACAAAAAGGCATTATGCATGCGCTGTATTGTTGACCGATGCACAGTGACACCATCTGCAGCAAGATGATGCTGCAGGTCTTTGGAGGTGGTCTGTGGATTGTCCTTGACTGTTCTCACCATTCTTCTTCTCTGCCTTTCTGATATTTTTCTTGGCCTGCCACTTCTGGGCTTAACAAGAACTGTACCTGTGTTCTTCCATTTTCTTACTATGTTCCTCTCTGAGACAACTTTTTGTATCCTTCCCCTGAAAAGCTATGTTGAATAATCTTTGTTTTCAGATCATTTGAGAGTTGTTTTGAGGAGCCCATGATGCCACTCTTCATAGGAGAATCAAATAGGAGAACTACTTGCAAGTGGCCATTTAAATACCTTTTCTCATGATTTGATACACCTGGCTATGAAGTTCAAAGCTCAATGAGGTTACAAAACCAATTTAGTGCTTCAGGAAGTCAGTAAAAAGTAGTTAGGAGTGTTCAAATCAAGAAAATGATAAGGGTGCCCATACTTTTGCACCGGTCAAATTTTGTTTAAATGCAGATTGCACATTTTCTGTTAGTACAATAAACCTCATTTGAATCCAGAAATATAACTGAGTCCATCAGTTATTAGATATTTGAAACTGAAATACCTGTTGCAAAAACCAAAATTGTTATAAAGAAAAAAGGTTAACATTAATAGGGGTGCCCAAACTTTTACATATGACTGTATATAAGACCTAACAGCTCACAGTGCATGTCAGACCAAATGAGAATCAGACCAAAGGAACTGGCCAAGGAGCTCAGAGACAGAATTGTGGCAAGGCCAAGGTTACAAAATAATTTCTGCAGTACTCAAGGTTCCTAAGACCACAGTGGCCTCCATAATCTTTAAATGGAAGAAGTTTGGGACAACCAGAAGTGTTCCTAGACCTGGCTGTCCAGCCAAACTGAGCAATCATGGGAGAAGAGCCTTGGTGAGAGAGATAAAGAAGAACTCCAAGATCACTGTGGCTGAGCACCAGAGATGCAGTAGGGAGATGTCAGAAAATTCCACAATGTTAGTTATCACTGCAGCCCTCCACCAGTTGGGCTTTTATGGCAGAGTGGCCTGACGGAGCCTCTCCTCAGTGCCATACATATGAATGCCCGCATAGAGTTTACTAAAAAAACACATGAAGGACTCCCAGACTATGAAAAATAAGATTCTCTGGTCTGATGAGAAGAAGATAGAACTTTTTGGTGATAATTCCAAACAGTATGTGTGGAAAAAAACAGGCACTGCTCATCACCTGCCCAATACAATCCCAACAGTGAAACATAGTGGTGGCAGCATCATGCTATGGGGATGTTTTTCAGCTGCAGGGACAGGACAACTTGTTGCCATTGAAGGAAACATGAATGCGGCCAAGTACAGAGGTAGCCTGGATGAAAACCTCTTCCAGAGTGCTCTGGACCTCAGACTTGGCCGAAGGTTCACCTTCCAACAAGAAAATGACACAGTTAAAATAACAACGGAGTGGCTTGGGAACAACTTATGGCAGAGGATCCCCAAATCCAGGTGTGAAAAACTTGTTGCATCATTCCCAAGAAGACTCATGGCTGTGCTTGCTCAAAAGGTGCTTCTACTCAATACTGAGCAAAGGGTCTGAACACTTAAGACCATTGGCTAACATAAAGTAATAATATATAAATTAAATGCATAGCATGAGCTCAGATATTTATTTGAAAAAACAATTAACTACAAAATCATAAAGGTAGAGTAAGGCAAAGGACAAATAATACGTGATTCTTGGGCCACTAGATAATACCTAAATGGGAGTCACCAGAATTTGTCACCTGACCCTAACGTAAAGCCCAAAAGATTGCACAGAGGTGCCAGTAGTAGAGAGTATATGGTTCTATACATGGGATATTTTGGAGTAATATCTCAAAATTCATCCACCAATCCATCTCTAATTTATCCATCCATATGGGGTACAAGGACTGTTGCTAGGTTTTGGGTGTGTGATAATTCCCCTTCTTCTCCTACTTTGGTTTAACCCCATCCTCCACTCCCCAGTGCATTGCTCTGTTTGTGTGAGTGTATTTGTATGTTTGTTATTTTTTATTATACCTGTCCGTATTACCTTGTTAGTCTGGTTGGTGTATTATGGTACACTACTACTCGCCTCTTCCATGGGTGAGGAATGGGTACAGACTGAGGGCGGATTCAGGAGTTAAGGCAACCCAAAGTCTTCGCCATCAGAAGTAATATGGGGAACAGTGTGCCCCTAGCATTAGGGACAGGGAAGGAGCCCTTGGTACCAGGTCACCCAACATCAGAGTCATGGCACAACTCCTGAATCATAGGCAAGATGTGTCCACATTGTCTCCATCTACCTCACTACATGTAATCTTCCTTCTTGGGTTAACTTTTAATCACATATTTCAGAGATTTACACGGAAACCCCAGTGTAAGCACTCAGCGCAGAGCACAGGATAAATACGATACCAGATTTATATCATGTTTTTATGTTTGACTGCTGTCACACACTAAAAGACGTTTTTTGCCAAACAAGTTTTTTGCATCCCCATATTTTGAGAGCTACAATTTTTGATGTGACTCATGTGACGATTTGTTTTAATAGAACAAGGTGCTGATTTTATAGGTGATCTTTTCGACCATATGACATTTTTTTATTGTTTTCTATTCCGATTTGTGGAAGGCAGAATGAACAAAAACCAGCAATTCAGGAACAGCTTTTTGCGTTTTTTTTTAATGCTGTTCTCCGTGTGATAAAAGTGATTACACTGCTTTATTCTTCGGGTCAGTATACAGCGATACCATATTTATTGTTTATGTTTTGGCATTTTTACACAATAAAAACTATTTTGTAGAAAAAAGAATTGTTTTTGTTTCGCTTTATTCTGAGAGCTATAGCTTTTTTATTTTTCCACTGACAAAACTGTATGGCGCTTCAGTGATACCATTTTTATTTACGTTTGATTTTTTTATTGCGTTTTATTTCACTTTTTGATCAGCGGTATGTTGAAAAAGCAGAGTTTTTTTGCCATGTGTTTTATTTTTTTTTTACAGTATTCAGTGAAGGGGTTAACTATTGGGACAGTTTTATGTGTCAAGTCATCTAGAACACAGTTACAGTTGTGGCCAAAAGTATTGACACCCCTACAATTCTGTCAGATAATACTCAGTTTCTTCCTGAAAATGATTGCAAACACAAATTCTTTGGTATTATTATCTTCATTTAATTTGTCTTAAATGAAAAAAACACAAAAGAGAATGAAGCAAAAAGCAAAATATTGATCATTTCACACAAAACTCCAAAATGGGCCAGACAAACGTATTGGCACCCTCAGCCTAATACTTGGTTGCACAACCTTTAGCCAAAATAACTGCGACCAACCGCTTCCGGTAACCATCAATGAGATTCTTACAATGCTCTGCTGGAATTTTAGACCATTCTTCTTTGGCAAACTGCTCCAGGTCCATGATATTTGAAGGGTGCCTTCTCCAAACTGCCATTTTTAGATCTCTCCACAGGTGTTCTATGGGATTCAGGTCTGGACTCATTGCTGGTCACCTTACAAGTCTCCAGTGCTATCTCTCAAACCATTTTCTAGTGCTTTTTGAAGTGTATTTTGGGTCATTGTCCTGTTGGAAGACCCATGACCTCTGAGGGAGACCCAGCTTTCTCACACTGGGCCCTACATTATGCTGCAAAATTTGTTGGTAGTCTTCAGACTTCATAATGCCATGCACACGGTCAAGCAGTCCAGTGCCAGAGGCAGCAAAGCAACCCCAAAACATCAGGGAACCTCCGCCATGTTTGACTGTAGGGACCGTGTTCTTTTCTTTGAATGCCTCTTTTTTTCTCCTGTAAACTCTATGTTGATGCCTTTGCCCAAAAAGCTCTACTTTTGTCTCATCTGACCAGAGAACAATCTTCCAAAACGTTTTAAGCTTTTTCAGGTAAGTTTTGGCAAACTCCAGCCTGGCTTTTTTATGTCTCGGGGTAAGAAGTGGGGTCTTCCTGGGTCTCCTACCATACAGTCCCTTTTCATTCAGACGCCGATGGATAGTACGGGTTGACACTGTTGTACCCTCGGACTGCAGGGCAGCTTGAACTTGTTTGGATGTTAGTCGAGGTTCTTTATCCAACATCCGCACAATCTTGCGTTGAAATCTCTTGTCAATTTTTCTTTTCTGTCCACATCTAGGGAGGTTAGCCACAGTGCCATGGGCTTTAAACTTCTTGATGTCACTGCGCACAGTAGACACAGGAACATTCAGGTCTTTGGAGATGGACTTGTAGCCTTGAGATTGCTCATGCTTCCTCACAATTTGGTTTCTCAAGTCCTCAGACAGTTCTTTGGTCTTCTTTCTTTTCTCCATGCTCAATGTGGTACACACAAGGACACAGGACAGAGGTTGAGTCAACTTTAATCCATGTCAACTGGCTGCAAGTGTGATTTAGTTATTGCTAACACCTGTTAGGTGCCACAGGTAAGTTACAGGTGCTGTTAATTACACAAATTAGAGAAGCATCACATGATTTTTCGAACAGTGCCAATACTTTTGTCCACCCTCTTTTTTATGTTTGGTGTGGAATTATATCCAATTTGGCTTTAGGACAATTCTTTTTGTGTTTTTTCATTTAAGACAAATTAAATGAAGATAATAATCCCAAAGAATTTGTGTTTGCAATCATTTTCAGGAAGAAACTGAGTATTATCTGACAGAATTGCAGGGGTGTCAATACTTTTGGCCACAACTGTATACCAAACATTTTATTTTTGTATTTACATAAATACATGTATTTATTGGTTTAATATTTTTCAGTTTTTTTGTTTTGTATTCTGTGATTTTTTTTAAATATATTTTTTAGATACCTTTTTATTAACTTTTTTTTAACCTTGTCCCAGGATGATCAACGTTCCCTGCCCTGTTTGCTGATCTAATACTCTCCAAAGGTTTTGCATTGCAGGGCATTACATCTGTGAATTGAACACAGGCAGGAGACTCTGCCAGGCTCTGAGCAGGGACTTACAGGCGACAGTAGCTAGTTGACCCCGTGGCCATCTTTCGACCTGGGGTCACCATGGAGACCATCAGTACAACGCCCTCCCTCTGCTATGTCGATCAATGTCACTGTCACTATTGACAGCTGCATCAGACGGGTTAAACGCTCTTGATCGATCTAGCACTGATTATGGGCATGGGCAATGAAGCAGGGTGTCAACTCTCTTACAGTCCTAACACCCGATTTTGATCGTGTCACGCTCGTTGTGAGCTTGCATGATTGTCACGCCATATATGTATGGTGGTTTGTGGTAACACATGTCCCACAGCTACGTACATGTACGGTGGATGTCATGAAGGGGTTAAACTTAATGCCAGTTTTAGGTAGACAAAGTTACAGCCTAAATTACGTGGTGTACTGTACTTTTCTGCTAAACTCTGGAGCTATTAGGATCTTTGTATGAAAGGTCATGTGCATGTTGGAAGGAACATTTTAATACAACACTGGGTCGTGTAGTGATGATGGAAATCTCACAGAGTGACACAGGTCACCGATCAAAATACAAAATAACTTTGTAACAGGAGCAAGAAAAAAAATTGGCACATGAATAAAGCATTTTCTGATGTGAAAAATGAGTTAAACAATGCATACGGGAAATACAGTTTGTCACAGCTATTTAAGAAATTAATTCTTAGGAATCTCATATCTATCTGTCTGTCTAAGATAAAAAAGAGGCAGCACACCACTAATAAGCAAAAAGTGTGGACTTTATTAGCCCATGTGGGTAATAAAGTCCACCTTTTTTTCTTATTAATATACTGCTGCCTTCTTTTTATCTTTAAATATCTGAAGGGTTATGGGATTGCTGGTCCAGGAGGCTTGCACCGTGAGTTTTTAAAAAAATGTTTTTGCAATTTTTTGCATGTTGTGCTAATTCACATACTCCACCCACAAAGTACATCCTGACTCTGGCACTGGTGTCAGGATGTAATCTTTCATTGCATGCCCTTCAGTGTTCAGTAGTGAACACTGCGTGTGTGGGCTCACAGAGCAAGAAGAAATTAATGAGCTGGTGGCAGTCAAAATACAACTCCCTGCCAAAGCACTTGCGGTCCTTGAGAATCTGCCCGGGGGCCGGATAAAAGGTCATCGAGGGCCATAAATGGCCCGGGGGCCTGACGTTCCCCATCCCTGATTTAGGGTATGACTGGCAAATTTTGGCCTGCTAGGGAAAGCACAAAGCAATCGACTATGATTAGCAGCCTATACTTATTGACTCTGATTCATTAAAGGGGTTGTTCAGTCTAAATTGATAAGTTTGCAGTCACTCTGTGTGACTGTACACTTATGAATCCCACCAGCGCACCCACTGATTTCTGAGATGAGAAAGAAGGGGATGTTTGAATTATACTGTACATACTCCTGGCCAAAGCCTGACTAGTGGGCGTGGCCTCGCACCATACACTTTTATTGAGCAAAGCAGCGCCGACTGAATGTACACACCCACTGGAGAACCAAGTCACAAGAATGTGGCCTCGCTCAATATAAGTGCATGCAGCAAGGCTGCCCCCATTAGTTGGGCTTTGGCTGGGAGTATGTATAATGCATGCATGCCCGCCAGTCCCGGCTCAGAAACAGACATATCGTCACAGTGCACAGTGCGTGCACTGGGTGGATTCATAAGTCTGCAGTTACACAAATTGAGTGCAAACTTATCAATTTAAACTGAACAACCCCTTTAAAGGGGTGGATGGAAACTAAATTTAATTTTAGTCCTAAATCGCTGTCTATCTAATGTCATAATCTGATCATTTTTTCTAACATACTACTCTAACTTCTTTATTTTTTCACTTCCTCTTTGATTAGGCTTTGTTTGAGAATCCCCAGTGCATGCTGGGTTATTCAATGAGTTGTCATCAGTGGTAGAGGCTGCCCATGGTAGTGAAGAAGCTGGGCGAAATGCGCATCTGTGGGAAGGATGCAACTCTTATTCCACTCTCAGCGGTACAAATGCCAGGTATATACCCTTTCCTTGGCCCTAAAAATGTGCATCATGAAATGCCAATATCCTTCACGTGTATTATGCAGTCTGCACTGAATTACTATGTCAATAGGCAATACATTCATGCCAAGTGAGCATTTGATTAGCAGAACAAAATTTTGTGCTCTATGGCATGCCATGGACTTTGCGCATATTCACTTTACATATATGAAGCATATATAAGCCAATATTCAATTCTAAGTCTGCAATCTAAAGAGTTGAATGTATCCCTGCACATCTTGCACTTTATAAATATATATTTTTGATGGTTTTGATCAATATGGTTATACATGCAATGAGTGGATCTCATTAATTGGGATAATTAATTACAAATTACAATTAGAAGGTTTTTTTTTCAAAAAGATGCTTGGGTAACTTCTAAATATACTGGTTGCCTCTACAGAATATCCCTTAGTGTATAATATAACATTGTATTTTTCTGAAAATATGTAAATCTGTGACCGCAATAATGCAGATATATGACCATTTCTGTAATATTTACATCTGAGTTTGTGTCCCTCCAATTTTCAGCATGTTTTTGAATTTTTAATTGTTTTTAATCCCTTCAGCCCCCAAGCCTGTTTTCACGTTCTTAACCAAGCCAAATTTTACAATTCTGTCCAATTCTGGAATGCTTCAGCAGGTCCCATTGGTGTTGAGATAGTTTTTTTTGTGACATATTGTACTTCAGGTATCAAGAGAAAGTGGAACCAAAATTTTGTTGTGCAATTTCTCCTGAATATGTAGATACCCGATATGTGGTGAAAAACTACTGTTTGGGCTCAAAGTAGGGATCAGAAAGGAAGGAGTGATGTTTTGGAAAGCAGATTTTAATGGAATGATCTGCAGGTATGATGTTGTGTTTTGAGATCCCTTGATGTGTCTAAAGAGTGGAAATTCATCCCCCCAAAATGACCACATTGTGGAAACAAGACTCCTCAAAGAATATATCTAAATGTGTGGTTTGTACCTTTAACCAATAGGTGCTTCACAGAAGTTTATAATGTAGAGCCGTGTTAATAAAAAAAATCACATTTTTCCCACAAAAATGTTATTTTAGCCTCAATTTTGTTTTATTATTTTCACAAGGTAACAGGAGAAAATGGAACCCATAATTTGTTGTGCAATTTCTCCTGAGTATGTAGATACCTCATATGTGGGGGTAAACTACTGTTTGGGCACACAACAGGGCTCAGAAAAGAAGGAGCTATGTTTTAGAGAGCAAACTTTGATGCTATGGTCTGCTGGTGTCATGTCCAGTTTCGAGAGCCCCTGACAAGCCTAAACAATGGAAAACCCCCACAAGTGACCTCGTTTTGGAAACTAGACCCCTCAAGGAATTTATCTAGATATGTGGCGAGCACCTTTAACCCACAGGTGCTTCACAGAATTTTACAACGATGATCCATGAAAATGAAAAAAATATGTTTCACTCAAAAAAGTTGTTTTAGCCTCAAATGTTTTCATTTTCGCAAGATTAGCAGGAGGTTATGGACCCAAAAATGTGTTGTGCAATTTCTCCTGAGTACGCCGATACCCCATATGTGGTCAAATTTTATACCACTGGGCTGTGAAAAAAAAATAATTACATTTTTACCACCAAAATTTTGTTTTATCCCCAGATTTAAAATTTTCCCACTGGGAAATTGGTAAAACTGGCACAACAATTTGTCCCACAATTTCTGCTGAACGTAGAAATACCTCATATGCGGCTGTACATTACTGCTTAACCACATGGCAAGACTCAGGAAGGATGGAGCGCTATTTGCCTCCTGAAGTGCAGATTTTCCTGGAATAGCTCGTATACAGAGCCTTTAAGTGCTAGAAGAACAGAATTTCCCTTGAAATGACCCTATTTTGGAAATTATACCCTTTTAGGAATTTATGTACAAGTCTAGTGGCGATTTTGACTCCATGAATGTTTTCCAGAAATAAGGAGTAGTGGATGTTGCTGAGTAAAATTTGAAAACTGCCATTATAGTGACCAGTATGTTGTAGTCACCAGTACGTTGTAGTCGCCAGTACATTGTGCCCAGTTCATGCTTCTGGAGACATACACTAGTAAATTAGGCAGGCTCTCATTGCTACAAAAATGCCAAACATGTGGATGCTATAATTGGTTTAGGCACAGTGTGGGGCTCAGAAGGGAGAGGGGCATTTGGATTTGGGAGCCCAGAATTTGCTGTGTTTCTTTTGAGGCCGAGAAGCCATTTTGCTTTTCCAGAGCCATTGTACTACTAGTAACGTGGACATTGACAGATGACAGACCTGTGAGGGGACTTCCTTTTTTTTTGTGGATTGAGTTGAAGCTTTTGTTACTAGCATTTTACAGAATGTTTGAGATCACCTTTATTCGGCTCTCTAAGCTGATCACTTACATTGGGGTTTCCATCTAAATCCCTGCATGACATGATTGAGTTGAAACCCCCGAGGAATCTATTTACTATAATGAGGCAGCAGAGTTACTCTGGACTCCATCTGGCCTCTGTTCTGCATTGTCCTTCTTTTCAGAAGTGCACAAAACTGTGGCAGACCGTGCTTCTATTCTCGACTAAAAAGACGGGCACCGCCGGATCACAGGTAATATGGCATCCACAGTGCCTTCCTCTGCCTCATTATAGGGAATCTTCTGTGGGGGGTTCCGTTTGAATCATGTATTTCAGAGATTTTCATGGAAATCCCACCGGTGTAAGCTTTCAGCGCAGAGCACAGGATAAATGTGCCTCACTGCGATCTTTGGGAGGCAGAATTAACAAATCAACAGTAGGTGAAGAATTGGTTTTATATTCTTTTTACATCGTTCCTCATGGGATATTAGTGATATGCCGATTTTATTCTTCAGGTTGGTGTGATTACATTGATACTGGATTTATACAGTTTTTTTTATGTTTGGCTGCTATCACACACTAAAAGACGCTTTTTATTCCAAAAACTAGTTTTTGCATCACCATATTTTGAGAGCTATAATTTTTCTATTTTTTCTATGTTTCGGCAGACAGAGTCATGTTAGGGCTCGTTTTTTGTGGGAAGAGTTGACGTTTTTATTGGTAACATTTTCAGACACATTACTTTTTTTGATCGCTGTCTATTCCAAATTTTGGGAGGCAGAATGAACAAAAACCAGCAGTTCAGGAATTGTTTTTTTTATGTCGTTCTGTGTGTGGTAAAATTAATAAGGCAGCTTTATTGTTCGGGTCAATATGATTACAGCGATACCACATTGATTTTTTTATATTATGGCGCTTTTACACAATAATAACTATTTTATATAAAAAATTACAGGTTTAATATGTTTGCTTTTATTGATGTTTTTTTTCATTATTTGTTTTTTTTTTTTTCTTTAATACTTAATTTTTTTTTTCAAGTTTTTTACTTTGCCCCACTATGGAACTTTTATTTTTTGAAGGCTGATCTCTTGTATAGCATAGGTATGCAAACTGTCAGCGCTGCACTGACAAAGATGATTCATCATGCTCTGGGAATGATCAAGCAACTTTGCGAGCTCTGTTGACCTGGATGTTGTTATGATAACATCGGGTCACCATGGCAACAATCGGGACTTTCTTCCCTCTGTCTACTCCCAAAATGGTGAGATCGAGTTCAATTGCAGCATTAAAAGGGTTAAAGTGTTGGGAGAGGTGCGGGACCACTTCTGGCACTGAGTGCTGAGGGTCAGCTGTTAGAATCAGCTGACACCTGGTGGTGATCGCGTGCTCAGAGCGTCTGTGCCCACAAAGTTGCGTGGACGTATCCATATGTTCTAGTTCAATAAGTACCAAGTCACAGGGATGTATGGATACATCTAAGGTGGTAAAGGGGTTAAAGAAAACTAACACGTCTGTGAGAGCCAGAATTCTTGCTGGCTGGTAGGTAATCAAATTTAATTATTTAAATATCAGTCAAATGTGATTTCTGCTTTTTTTATTTTTAGATTCAGTATCTCACAGTTGAAGTGTACCTACAATGTAAAATTGCAGATCTCCATTCTTTGTGGGTGGGAAAACTTGCAAAATCAGCAGTGTATAAAAAACTTATTTTCCCCACTGTATCATCATATACTATCTTGTATAAAACATCTGATGTCTGTACACAAAGTGTAACACATAATATCTGACTGGCATATGATACACTGTTATACATACATCAGATGCTATACAGTATACACATTGTTGTATGTATATACATATTTCCATATATATTACAGAGTGTATTCTGGATAAAACCTCATGTCTGCAGTCACAGTGTATCATACACCGGTAATGTATTATCCTGTGTACTATACATGAGGGCTCGGACTGGCCCACATTAGTACAGGAGAATCACCTGGTGGACCTCACTCCACCTATATGAGAAATAGTTGGCACACTAAATTTGTTTCACAATCTACAGACTAGGGCAGCATCTCATCATTCATATAACAAACTACTCAATGTGGACAAATCTGAACTCATCATCTTTTCGCCATCTCACAGATCTTCCTTACTTATCCTATCATCTATCACAATTGACGACATCACGCTTTCTCCGTAAGAGAAGTCCGCTGCCTCGGAGTAACACTTGACTCTGCCCTGTCCTTCAAACCGCACATCCAAGCTCTTTCTACCTCCTGTAACCTCCAGGTCAAAAATATTTCCAGAATCCGTCCTTTCCTCAACCCTCAATATACTAAAATGCTTGTGCATGCCCTCATCATCTCCTGCCTTGACTACTGCATCATCCTTTTCTGTGGCCTCCCTGCTAACAATTCTCAGTTCTCAGTGAGCAGCAACAGAGACACAAAACAGGACCTGGCCCTGGACCTATTTAGAGGTGAGCAGCTTACAGCTCCACACTGCACAGAGAGCAGATGCACATATTTACTGATACCTCCAAGCTCCTATCCGACAGGAAGAAAATGCAAACACGTACGCTCCCTGCTCTATCTATCTATCTATCTATCTATCTATCTATCTATCTATCTATCTATCTATCTATGTATCCCATATGTATCTATCTAGATATTGTAGTGTGGAGGTGTTCACACCATGGAGTAATGAGGCAGTGACCCAGTAAAGTTCAACGCAAATGTCTTTATTGTCCCGAACTCACAAATGAATGACATCTGAGGCATTGAAACAGTCTGTACTGCACCATCATATCATGCTGTGGGGGCACCAGAATTTTGCTTCCCTTGGCTCTGTGTTGACTTCACACAAGCCGGATGTTGCAGAGCCATCTGCTCTGCAGCTTGCAAACCACCACTGACACACCCAAACCTTTGCTGCAGTGTTTTAAATGGGATCTGTGGCCAAGGGCCACTTGTGAGTCCTGGCTGGAGGGAGTGAACAGCCCCACTGCCATCCTTGTAGTTCACTCCAAAAATAAAAGCCCTTGCCAGGTTTTCTTAAATCTGCCCTGACCAAATAGCTTGATCAAGTCCAAACTTACTTTTATTCTGCACTGCAAACACAGCTATGTCTGTAAATGCAAAGCACTCCAGCAGCCTCGATATGCTTCTATGCACATCCTGGGGGATACATACTGTACCTTGCATATAATTCCCCTCACTGATTCACACTATCTATCAATCTATCTATCTATTTATTTAATTTTTGTAGATGCTGAGTTTTCATTGTTGAAGTGAAATGATATTGTAACAAAGGATGTGCTCCAAATAAAGAAATAAAATGACAACTTGTGGCTACAACAGTTTCATTTTTTTTGGAACTTGTATTCAGTTGGCTATTCAGGAATAACAACCGGATGTTTTTTTGGGGAGATCAACACCTATGTCACATATAGAGGGGCACAGTTTGTTAAACTTGCCAACAGTTTCCTATAAATAACCACTGTAATGGAGACATGCCCAATCCTCTTGGCTTGGTCTTTTAGAGATTTCACAGCTCTCTGATTTAAAGGGAACCTGTCCCCTTGCTTTCCTTATAGACAGCATACTATATATACTACTTTTAGTCGTATTACAAGGGAATCTGTCAGCAGGTTTTTGCTATGTAATCTGAGGGCAGTGTGAGGTAGGGCTGAAACACTGATTTCAGTGATGTCTCACTTCTTAGTTTGTGTGCTGTTGTTTCAATAAAATAAGAGTTTTATCAGCAGGAGATTATTACTGCCAGACTAGGTGCCTGCACTAATCCTAGTCCAACCACACCCCCCACACTGATTAGCATCTTACTGTCAATATGCAATGTATACATAAAGCCGCTATTCAGAGGTGGGGCCGGCTTTCTCAGTTCTGCTACACGTGACATCTAAAAACTCTGGTTGTATCCCGACTGCTGCACCCAGTAAACTAAGTGATACATTACTAGAATCAGGGTGTCTAAGAAAATATGTTTTATAATTGTCCTGCATTATCTAATCAGCACTGGCTGGGCCGGTGGGTGTTCGGACAGTGATTGGCGCCTCCTCTGTCCTTGTAATCTCTGTCTTCCTACCTTGAATGACATGGCTAATGTCTCTTATATAGTCCACACAGTCTGTTCAACTCTCGAGAATGCATGCTAGGAATAAAAGCTATTTTCTTAGGTATGCAGGGTAGCTCTGATCATTTGGAGGGGTGGCAGGAAAGCCGGTAAAGATGACTGAAAGGTGGTGGATAAAGTTTATATATAGAAAATCTGCTGATAGGTTCCTTTAAAAAGAAATAACAAGTGTGGAGAATCTGAGATCATCGTGCATTTGTCATGGGTCTTTATTTCACCCAGTGGACGTTTCTGCTCCCCGAATGTCTTTAGTGATTTTTGCTACTCTTTACTAGTTGACCTATAATTCACACTCAATTTTACTGCACCACTGAAACTGAGGAGTGACAAAATCTTTCCCATGGGCATAGTAAACAGGGCTGAAATGATAAGGCCGACAGTCCTGAGCAAAGGGAAAACAAAAATAGAGGGAAAATCAGCTGCCATATATATATTCTATATTTGCTATTTTTAGAAAACCAGGGATACGGCAGTGCTTCCATTCACACTGTGCATACTATAATTGCATGTATAATGTTTTGTATATGAGGAGGAAGTGATGTGTAGTGTTATGGCCCAGAGGAAGAGTGACTTACATGCGAAACAGCTGTCAGCCGCATTGTCTGCGCAATCTCTGTTGCTTACTTTAATGTGCAGTGATGAGTGCCATATACGGTACTCACCTCATCTTCATTTACTTTATTGTAATTATGCCACTACAACGCTAGAGACAGGCAGACACTAATCAGAAGAATCCTCTCCACATTACAAGTCCGCTAGCTCAAGAGGATGGCTTTGTGGACAATTTTATTGATACTGATATTAGGGTTTAGAGCTGGGAGAACATGAATAGCTTTGTAACTCTGTACTGAATGGGGCTGGGGTGTGCGTGTTTTATCTCTGCGCCATACATTGTTTACGTGGCTGCCGACCACAACTCTCGACTATTTCTGTCAGTCCCATAGACAATCAATGAAGTGAAGGCCAAGCATGTGTACTTTCTATACATTCATATTGAAATTTGCAGAGCTTTGTTCTTAGGGTTCTAGTGCCCCAATCTTACGAGTTGGAGCCCCACTGGTCAGCGAGTTATGTGTCCCAAAATTTGCACCAAAATACCTGGCAAATGTAAAAGCACTGGGGGAAGGGGGGAATTGGAGTACATTTGCGCCACAGTTTGACTTTTTAAAAAGTTGCATTTAATAAATCAGCCAAAGGCATCTGGAGGCAAAAATCAATCCCACAATTTGAACAGAAAATAATTTTGAAGGAAGTACAGAGTTTGGCCTGGAGAGGATTGGACATGTGGAAAAATGATTCTCTGACAAAGAAAAGATGAGCATTACCATGAGTCCTAGGTCATGCCAACAGTAAGGTATGCTGAGAGCAGGGGAGATATTTTGTATATATTGATTCATACCAGCCAAGCGTATGCCCCCAAAATATGCTCTTTTGCCATAAACTGAGTGCATGGTGGCCTATTTTCAGGGTAAATGTGAAGCATTCTCACTGCATTAACAGGTGATCTGTAGTGTGAGGGTCTCGGACACCTACTGATCTGATATTGATGATTTACATACATAAAGAAATTTTGGTATTTTTTAGTGATGAGCGAGTATACTCGTTGCTCGGGTTTTCCCGAGCCTGCTCGGGTGGTCTCCGAGTATTTTGGTGTGCTCGGAGATTTAGTTTTTGTCGTCTCAGCTGCATGATTTGTGGCTGCTAGACAGCCTGAATACATGTGTGGAATGCCTGTTTGTTAGGGAATTCCCACATGTATCCAGCCTGTCTACAAGTCGCAAATCATGCAGCTGAGACGACGAAATCTAAATCTCCGAGCACGCCAAAATACTCGGAGACCACCCGAGCAGGCTCGGAAAAACCTGAGCAACGAGTATACTCGCTCATCACTAGTATTTTTGTATTGAATTCAAGCAGACATTCATTAAAATTACATTGTGAAGTAACGCCACATTGCCAGTTTTATCATCAGTTTACAAGTGACAGTTAAGATGCCTATAGTTCAAAATGGCTGCTTCAAGAAAAAACTAAAATACCAATATTTCGAGAGAGCGCTCATGTGTTTGGAGGAGGCCGGAGTAATAGTCGCTGACCCAACGATTGGTCGAACCATATTCTGGCCAACAGCTATCCGTTATGTACGGGGCCCATGTGGTTCATCAAATGTATTAAGTGGTTCGCTATCCATAAAATATTTGTGCATCTTGTTCTGTGTGTCAAAAAATTAAAATCTATAGTTGTTATTAACCTACTATAATTTAGGCTAATTTGTGGCTTGAATTACCATTAATCTGTTGGACCGACTGTGAGCCCCGACCTATGTCATTGTCTCCACCCCAAAATATTAGTACAACATTTCCAACTTTGAAAGCCACTGATAACCCCCCCTACAAGTTCACTTTAAAGGGGTTTTATAATTTAATTCTTCATATGAAAGGAAAATATATAGACTATTCAATAATCATCACACAAGGCCAACAAATATAATTTTAAATTTGTTCTTCAGTCTTCTCTTGGTCCCTTGAATCCAAAACAGCATATCCAGTATGTTTTACTGCAGAACTTCAGCTCTGCTACAAAACACATTTCAAAAGAATCCTAGCAGAGCCCCTGTGAGAAGTGTCGGACTGGGGTGTCAAGGGCACCAGTAACATTGACTTTGAGGGGCCCACTTTTCAGTTGGATACAAATATTACATTACCCTCATTCACAAATGTTTCTATATCTCTATATAATAATAAACTGGGTAGTTTTGTTAATGAATGATGAGATGCTGCTTTTTTCTGTACTGAGTGAATCAAGTGATTTATGCCAAGTACTGCCCATACAGTGGGGTTGGGAGCCCATATCAGCACAGAGGCCCACTGGGAGATTCCCCTGTTACCCTATGGGCCAGTCCGAGCCTGCCTGTGTGTTCCTACTCATTTTGCTAGCCCCAAATACTCTACTTCCCAGTGCGATCTTGAGAGTCCAGTCCAGTGCTGGTTTGCCAAACTAACCATTGCCATTTTTCCCAATCATTAGAGATGACAAAACTTCAGATCCATTGGTAACAACTCCATTTGTTAGCAGCTCAATGCCCAGTTTAGGAATGTATGGTCTAGATAAATTGCTCTTGTCTTGTAGCTTCATATCCCTCTTAGCACAGCTCATAGAGTATTAACAGCATTGGTACAAAACCATTTCACTACAGTAGATACTATCGCCAATAAATTCAGCGAGCATGAAACCGGGAATGTCGGAATGAAATTGTGTCCGAAACCATAATTGTGTGAAACGGTACTTTTTTTCTTAAAATAAGAAATCTTTTCTTTCAAATGACTCATAAAATTGTAAGGAAGCTTACGGCTCACTAACTTTTTTTTTCAGTATTGCTTTTTTTTCCTAACATCACCTCTTTACTTTTTGGACCTTAAAAGCTGCAGAAAACAACACACAGGGAGCTAAAAGTGAAAAATGATTCTATCTAGCACATCTAAGGATCCTGTTACTTGCAGCCATACTATTGTCTGGTACAAGAATCCTACTAAGCATTCATTTATTTTATTTAGTTGCGAATATGTGAGCAGTCTTGCATGAATATTTTAATGGTGTTTGCTTAGGAAGCACACTGCTCGACTCTTATGGATGGAAATACTTATTTCTTGTAACCAGCATTACAAAGATTTCACTTAATGCAAAATACTAAAGGAACAGAAAAGCGCAATAGGGTCTTATCCGAGTTAATATTAAAAGATTAAAATAAATTCACTCACCTATTTGTAGGAGAGATCAAGCACATAGGATTCGTGGTCAGCTGCTGCACGTCCAAAGGTCAAACCGAGTGACTGCTGATACATCAATTCTTATGGAAATAATTTATGTAATTCCATGCGCTGCTTGACAAAATACAGAATCCCACTTACGGTGAATGATTAATCATTTCACCGTAAGTGGGATTCTGTATTTTGTCAAGCAGGGCATGGAAGTCCATAAATTATTTCCATAAAAATTAAAGATTTCACTTAGCAATACAATTTTGCGGGTTTGGCTAATTTTTGTCCTTTTTTGGTATTAGGTATAAGCAAAAAGTTATATTAGTACTATTCAACATAGCGTCAATATCAAGAGTCAGGGGCCCTCACAACCCCAGTTTTGAGTAGCTATATAATCTGTTTTTTGTTCATTTTTCCTACCACTTATAGGAGTGAGGAGTGGTCTTCACAGCTCCAGATAGTTCTGCCCATTTTTTTTTTAATATGCTTTCCAATGCCTATGAAAAAGCGTAGTTGAGCTGAGCCTCCTCTTTCCAGTGGGTCTCCTACCAATCACAGTTTTATTAGACAAAGTTTTTTTTATAAATCTCATTTTATTTGTGTACTTTTAATAGTTGGTAATAATCAGCAGCATTTAAATTCAAGTACTTTTCACTTCCATCTTTTGCATTTGTTCTGTCTCCGACATCTAATTTGTAATCTCTGATTATCTGTTTGTTAATATTTGCAGTAATTTACTAGTAAGAATATAGAGAAATTTACATTTTCATAGACTTTATTTATTTGCAGTGTTTTGGCTCCCTGTAGTGACCAGAGTCATATTCACAGTCTTATCTTTGTTGATTTTTCCATTTTTAATGTCTGAATCTCCTCCCTCCTTTTGCAATGCATTATGGTAGCTTTCCCTCCTCTTTCCTCCATTTTCTTTCAGCCCATATCTGAGCAGGATCTCTCCCATTGCTGTCCCCTTGTGATTGCATTGCCAGTAGGTGTTTATGTTCTTTATAGCTAATTCTTGTCCTAATATTAGCTTGGTTAGTCAGTCCTGCTCCCTGGTCAGTTCTAGTTTGTAACCTTCATGCACATATATAATATGTATTTCTGCTGTTCCCTGTACTGATTATGTATATTATGATTGTTTTCAGTTTCACCACATCAATATACCATCACGTTCAATAAAAGCACAGACTCAATCATAGTCTCCTTATTGGACACCGGTAAAGCGGTTTAGCTGTCTGTATAGCTGCAATAAAGTCTGCTTCATTTAGTGAGGACAGAACAGCTTTTCTACATTGAACCAAAGTTCTGATTTTTGGTAGTTGGCTAGTGGTTAAAGTAAATGCACACATTGCAATTTTTTTTAACATACATTTTAAACAATACATCATCTCCAACATAAATAAATAAACCTAACAAGTTTTCAGTGCAAAATAATGGACAGACATGGAAAATAATACAAAATTTATGCCACGCAGCATTTGCAGAGCCCCTGATGTGCCTAGACAGTGGAAACCCCCCAGGTGACCCCATTTTGGAAATTATATCCTTCAAGGAATTTATATAAAGGTCTGGTAAGCATCTTAAACTCACAAGTACTTCACAAAAATTTTTTAACATTTAGCCGTGAAAATGAAACAATACATTTTTCCATAAAAATGTTGATTTTGTCCCACATTTTTCATTTTCACAAGGGTAACAGGAGAAAATGAACTTTGTAGTTTGTTGTGTAATTTCTCCTGAGTACACCGATACCCCATATATGGTGGAAAACTACTGTTTGGGTGAACAGAAGGGCTCAGAAGAGAATAAGCACCTTTTCAATTTTAGAGCTCCATTTAGTCTGGAAAAGATTGTGGATCCCATGTCACATTGACCGAGCCCATGAGGTGCCAGAACAGCAGAACTCCCCATAAGTGACCTCATTTTTTAAACTACACCTCTCAATGAATTCATCTGTGAGTGCAGTGATCAAATGTGTGTAAAAGAATGTTATACCTTTGGGCGGTGAAGAAAAAATAAATACATTTTTACCACAAAAATATAGTTCTATCTCCAGATTTTATATTTCCACACAGGGAAATGGGGAAAATGGCACCAAAGTTAGTCACAAACTTTCTGCTAAACGTGGCAATACTCCATATGTGGCCGTACAGTATTGCATTGACACATGGTGAGACTCAGAAGGGAAGGATCGCTATTTGACTCTTGGAGAACAAATTTTTGAAGAATAGTTTGTGGACTCCATTTACAGAGCTCCTACGTACAAGAAGACAATAATCTCCCCCTCAAGTAACCACATTTTAGACATTACATAACTCTGGGAATTTATCTACAGGTGTAGTGACAATTTTGACTCCATGGGTGTTATCCAGAAACAAGAAGCAATGGATGTTGCTGATAGAAAATTGAAAATCTGCCATTGTAGTGGCTGTACGTTGCAGCACCCAGATTGTTCTCCTGAAAGCATGGACCCCATAAATTAAGCAGGCTCTCATCGTTACAGAATTGCCAAGTGTGTATGCTAACTGAAGTTTAGGCACACTGTGGGGCTCAGAAGTGAGGAGGCAATTAGGATTTGGGAGTGCAAAATTTGCTGGATTTCGTTTGGAGGTGAGGATCATTTTGCTTTGTACTACCTTTGTACTACCAGTAATATGGAAGCCCCCTATATTTCTGTTAACAGATGATGGACCTGAGTTGGTACTTGCTTTTTGTGGATTGAGTTGAAGTTTTTATTGTAAACATTTTTTATACCATTTTGGATCACATTTATCTGGTGTTTTATGCTGAGCACTTTTATTGGGGTTTCCATCTGAATCTCCGAATGAGGCAGCAGAGTTACTCTGGATCCTGTCTGACCACTGTCTTCAGTGGTGTCCTTCTTTTCAGATGTACACAAATCTGTGGTCAACTGCACTATTGTGCATGCTTAAAAAGATGGACACGGAAGGTTCATAGGCCAGACAATGTCCACAGTGTCTCCATCTTCCTCATTTAGGCAATCTTTTCACCCGGTGTTCTGCCTGAATCACGTATTTCATAGATTTACACGGATATGCCAAGCGCTCAGCATAGAGCACATGTGAGCCAAGCCTTACTGCGAATTTTGGTAGGTATAATAAACAAATCAATAGCAGGTCAAGAATGGATTTTATTTATTTTTTCATGCTGTTCCTCATACAGTATAAGTTATTAGATGGATATATTCTTTGGGTTGGTGTGACTACAGCGATGCCAGATTTATATTGGTTTGTTATGTTTGGCTACTATCACACAGTAAAAGACAATATTTTTTACAAAAAAAAGGCTTTGCAACACCATATTCTGAGAGTTATAATTTTTCTATATTTATGCTGACAGAGTCATGTGAGGGCTTGTTTTTATAGGACAAATTAATGCTTTTATTGGTGTAATTTTTGGGCGCATACATTTTTTGATTGCCTTCTATTCTGATTTTTGTGAGGCAGAATGAACAAAAAACAGTGTTTCAGTAATTGTATTTTTTCAATGCCATTCTCCTTGTGGTAAAATTGATAAGGCAGTATGATTACAATAATATCACATTTATATAATTTGCTTATGATTTGGTGCTTTCACACAATAAAAACTATTTTTTTAGTGAAAAGAATTGTAGCCAGTAAAGGCAATATGCGATAATGGTGTAAACGCTGGGGTAACCTCACACATGTGCCTTGCATGGCTCACGTCCTCAACTTGGTGGTACAACAATTTCTCTGCCACTATCCTGGTCTGGATGCTCTGCTGCAGAAAGCACTGTCACTGTGTGCTCACGTCTGCCGTTCGCACCCTGCAGGTCATGGACTTGCATCATTACAAGTCTTTCGGCCTACCCATTAACCGTTTGATATGAGATGTGCCGACAAAGTGGAGTTCCACTCCGCACATGTTGCAGCGACTGTGGCAGCAGCGACAAACCCTGGTGTAGAATGTCCTTTTGCATAGCCTGGGCCAGCGCAGTACAGACATGGTGCACATCACACTTGCAGAGAGGGCACAGATGAAGGACCTCTGCACCATTCTTCACATTTTTGAAAAGACTAAGATGGTTAGCGCTAATGATGTTGTCATCAGTATCACTATTCCGGTCATCTACATGGTGGAGAACACTTTGAATAGTCGGCGGGAGGAGGTGGTGGTTCCAAAGGAAGAGGTGGAAGCAGAGGAGGATGCGGAAAGGATACTAATATCTCTAAGTTCCAGACTGTCATCGCATAGGCAGGTGCTAATGGAGGGTGGATTACAGCGATCGAGGGGGCTTATGGCACCAGAGAACACTTAGCGAAGGTGCAGGAACTGAGGAATAAATGGAGGAGCATGAGGAGGAAGAGATGATGGGCATGCAACAGTCAAGAGACAAAGAGGATAATGATCCCCTCTCTGTCTGTGGTTGGCGGGAGGTGAAGGAGGAAACCAGCTTGAGTGTTACCTTGTCATCAACACACCATGGATTTGAACCTCATGGAAGCAACTGACACATGAGCGTTTTTGCTGCACTATCTTCAACATGATGCCCATATTCTAAGGTTTCGAAATAGTGCTGACTACTGGGTTGCTACTCTGTTGCCACAGTACAAGAGTAAATTTTGACAGATGTTTCCCCCCTCCATGCTGGAGTATTGCTTGTAGAGAATCTTGATAGTGGTTTTCCATAAGACAGCAGTGAGGCACTCAGTGTGCATCACAGTTCTAGACTTCCAACCATGGGAATGTTGAGTCGCCAACACAAAAACATTAGCAGCAGCAGTGTAAGTGGTAGAAGCATTCTGTGAGTAGTTTCACACATTTTTTAGACCAGCCTGTGCACCAGCAAAACAGAATACAAATCAGACATTTTGACGACCGTCTGCGAATCTGGGCTGCAGTAGGACAGTGCCCTGAGTAACCCCGAGACCCTTAACCCCTATACAGGGATCTGGAATTGTAGCAAGGCCCAGGGGGTAGCTGTCTAGGAGAGCAGTGTACCAGAGCAGAATGGTCATCAAGGGGTTAAAGCTAAAACCCGTAATCGTGGTCCGGAGACAGGAGTCGGAGGCCAGCGGGCAGAAGGTACAAAATCAGCAGGCAGATGAGCGGTCTGAAGTCCGGGCCAAGGTCAGTAAAAACCAGGAGGGCGTGAAAGTACAAAATCAGCAGGCAGAAGAAAGGTCAGGAATTCAAGCCAAGGTCAGCGTCAAAAATCGGGAGAGAGGCAGAGGTACAAAAACGGCAGGCAATAGAATGGTCAGAAATCCAGGCTGAGGTCAAAGTTAACTATAGCAAATCACACAGAAGCACGCAGGGGAACCAAGAATATATCCGGAGGCTTGCAAGACCAGTCCCAAGGTATTTGAGGGATCAGGTTATCCCTCACAGGTTCCCGGACTAATGATGTCACCAGATGCCTGCGCAGGAGCCCCTTCTCTGTCACCACCATCACCCACGGGCGAACCACGGAGCCTCCCAGTGGCCAAGGCAGGCACAGCTGTTCCTGAGTCTGACGACGAAGTGACGGTCCGACGCCTCCTAGTGGCCGAGACTGGAACAGCAGGCCCCGAGTCTGATGGTGACGTGACAGACCGGCGCCTCCTAGTGGCCGAGGCCGGCACAGCAGGCCCCGAGTCTGGTGGCGATGTGCCAGTGCGGCGCCTCCTAGTGGCTGAAGCCGGAAAAAGCAAGCCCTGAGTCTGACAGCGACGTGACAGACACGTTGTGAATGCCTGGAGAGGATAGAGCAGGAGTATCTCAAGCTCAATATCAATGCCATCGGGGGGCTTGGACCCTTTTGCATTTTGGTCTTCAAAAATGGAAGAGTATCCTGAGCTGGCCACTTCGCCACAGCGTTCTCTCAAAATGTGGCTTCAGCGCTGCTGCTGGTGTCCTGACGGATAAGCGCATCCATCTGTCCCCTGGAAGTGTAGACTGCCTAACTTTCATCAAGAAGAACAAGTCATGAATCTCCAATGACTTTTATACCCTAATCTCAGACTGGGCAGACTAGGCGATGGTGTTTTTAGTGTGCTGCATTGATCTCGCATTATTGCAGTCTGTGACACCTTTGTTGTTGCTTCTCTGCCTACTATTGGTACTGCTGCTGATATTACAAACAATTTTTTGAAATGTGGATACTGAAAGTTATGTCTCCATCTGGTGGGTTTCTTGTAGTGTAAGGGGTGTTGGAGCTCCATTATACTATTTCTACTTTGGGGAAATTTATGCCACTTTAGTAGTGTGTGGCAATAATTTGAACTGTTCGGTGAATATCGGGACGTTCACCAATCCGAAACGATCCTTGAAATGTTTGCTCCTCTCTAAACACAACCACTTTTCCCCAGACTAAAGCTCGGGTCGAATGTCCCTGTGTCCTCTGTGAGACAACTGCTGGGATATCATGTCAGTGTCTTTATCTCTGCACTAAATAAAAGGATTGGCAGTTGAAATTTAACACACCAAATCCTTTTCTCCTCCAATATCACCTGTTGGGAGAGTGTTAGGATACCCCGATACACATTAGATTTTTGGCCGATCCTGCCAAAGTCAGCAGGTTTGGCCAACTTCAATGTGTTTGAGGGGCCTTAAAGACAACTATACTTTACCAGTGAGAAAAAGTTGGTAATTTGACTGTGTATAGCATTTGCAGTAATTCAGAGTGATTCACCATGTGGAAAATCAAATTAATATATATATTTTTTAAAGATTTTCTCAACTTCACCTCTAAGGTAGGAGCAATTCTCTGAATGCTCTCACTTTGTTTCATGCCTCTGCTGGTCTTACTAATGGAAATCATATTTTTAGCAGAATTAGACAAATGATCAGAAATATTACAATATTTAATATTTTTCTAATGTATAAAAAGCCATTATTTTTGTCCTTTAATCTATGTATTGCAACACTATCAAGGCACCTTAACTTGCCCTTAACTTTTCTATCAGGTCCCATTGTTTGCTGTGGATCCTATAGGTTGAATTGGTATGAAACGAAAATTCTGTATTGCTCCAGTAGTACAAAAGAAGACAGCACACTCTCGACTGGCAATGATATGTGGATACAATTCGCAGTTAAAAGGTACATTAGAAGAACTAATGGCATGGAAGTAAATGTGTAAAGACAATCATGTCTGCCAAGATGGAGCAGCATCCAGAACTGATATGGCCTTTTGCACAATAATGGCATTTGTGATAACTGAATTGTACCATCTTCTTCTGATAACAAAGCCAAGGCAAAACATGTTCTCCTAAATATATCTCTTAGCACAACCAATTTTTAGGAAAGTTGACAACCAGAGATGAGCTAATTGATTTGATACAAATTGAATTTGTGTAAAATTTTTAGGAATCCAGTAAATCCAATTTGCATTTGCTTTTCGCAAATTATATACAATGACCATGGCCGCTTTACACTTTGAAGAAGAGTCACAGAAGAATCACATAACCTCAGACATGGCTGGGCGGAGTTCCCCATAATTCTTTGAAACCACCACATCCAGGATTGGACTGGCCTACTGGGGAACAGGTAAATCCCCCAGTTGGTCTCTGTGCGGGAGTATGGCCCCATCAAGTATATTGGCAGTAGTTGGCCCAATTCACTTGATTCACTGTCTGCAGACAAAGCCAGCATCTCGTTATTCATATGAAAAACTACCCATTTTATTATTATATAGGACCATAGCTAAGTTTTTGAGTGAGGGTAATGTAATATTTACGAGTAGCTCAACAGTTGGCCCCCAGAGTCAATGTTACTGGTGGGCCCTTGGCTCTTCAGTCTGACACTGATCACATCATATGGTAAAGCACAGCCAATCAGGATGGACTGTCATAGCCTGGATAAAAGCAGAACTTAAGGTTAGAAACTATTTTGTCGTGAATCTGGAAAGTGAGAGGACGTCACAGCTCACAGCTTAGACAGAAATAGAGAGAGAAAACAAACAATGAAGTAAATATAGATACTGTGTGAGCGTACAGAAATGGAGAAGATTAGTGTATTAGGAACAGAATTCTGGTTAAGAGTTTTAAGAAACTTCAGAGGGTTTCTTTTTTGGGAAAAATTCAGAAACCTGGCAAATTCCATTTGCAAAAGATTCGTTCATCTTTACTGACAACCTCAATATTTTGAATATTTACTCTTCCGAAAGGAACCTTTTTTTTCAAAAGCCACTGTATCATACAGTTAGCCAACTTGCCTCAGTCCTCATTGGCCTCATCCATATTTTGTAGGGTGGTGGGAGCATGACTAGGTATTTGTCTACAGAAGTCCTACAATAGGTGTAAACAAGGAAGCAGAAGTGGAAAATAAGGGATGGAAGCACATGCACTTCCTGTCTCGAATGGTTAGGAAGATTGTGGTGTCAAGCAGTACCTGAAAGAGGCAGGATCTGTATCTATGTTATAGGTCTCCTCTTCCTCAACGTCAGCTCCTTAACTGGACAGTGTCATCCCCTGATCACTGTTGAAAAAGTGAGAGAAGAAAATATTTTTTCCTCTGCACATCTAGCTTTATAGATCTAATACTACCAACATGTTTTCCACTAAATATGAAAATCTCAATAGAATGCCATAGATACGGTGAGGGAAAAAAATTACAAATCTATCAGGACATTAAGAAAATCAACCTTATCATTTTCTTTCCTGTTTTTGATTCTTGCATAAAGTAGAAATATAACAAATTCTTCAACATCTGTTTCATTCAGTTCTCCTTTCTAACGTGTTTGCCAAGCTTAGTTTTTATAAATCCCCAGCACACTGATAGAGCAAATCACTAAAAACAGCATCTTTATGTTAAAGTTATAGTTACAGACCAGTGACCTCGCTGTCTGTCTCCTGAAGATTGGGCTCCAGCTACTTTCTGTTGGGTTATAGATGGATGTACATTTATTTCATTAAAGCATAGTTACCAAGTATTCTTCACTTAAAGGGAACTGATAACGTAAAAAAATGCTATTAACCTCCAGATATGGGGTTAATCTTCATGATAATACCGTTCTCAACCTGCCCGGTTCTGGCACTTAGAGCTTTATTCCTCCTGGCAGGATGGGGCATGCCAGTCATGGGGTCGGCACTGGCGTGGGTTTAGTCACCGCTCAGTGTATAGAGAATGGCTGCTGTAACTGCATCTCTGGCAATGATTGACAGCGGTTCAGCATTAGAGTTGGCTACCCGGGAGACATGTGGGTCCCCGACTGGAGTAAGATTTGTGGCAAGGCGCATATTAATGAATCAGGTGTCTGAATCCAGCAGGCCCCTTCATCAAGACCGGCTTCAAAATTGCTCATCTTGATGAATTGGGACCAATGACTGTCTGTTGAGTCGATACCCCACTCTGTACAAGAGCTCAGGCAGGAGCTGTTTGCTCATGCCTCCTGAGCTGCGCAAAAGAGTTTACAGCTCCTACTTAAGTATAGAGCAGGCTCCTGACTCCTGAGCTTGCACTTCTCAATAGTCTTTTGAACAGCTCAGGGGACAGAAGCAAGAAGCTCCTGCATGATCATGTGTATGGATTCAATAGGAAGTCATAGGCATTCTAATGATTCCTTAACTTGTGGGCAGAATCGGGAAAGAGCTGCGTGCTTCTGCCTCCTGAGCTGCGCGTTTCTCAGTGGCATTTTAAGCAACCAGTGGGGGTCTCCAGCCCTAGACCCCCAACAATCTGCAGGCAATTGAAGAGCAGAAAAAATATTTAAAAGTTTAGTTACTCTGTAACATTTATGGAGAAGTTAAATTAAGAAGCATATCCATCAGCTCCGAACGATTATGAATGTACTTTGACAACATGTAAAACTGTAACCTAAATGTGTTCATACATTCAAATTTTACACTCTGGAAGTTTAAATCTTGATATGTCACATGTAGAGGCGTCAATGAATGGAATGTTACTACTGATATTATATACATAGACAGTACATCCCACTTACAATATACCACAATGGACAACACAATACAATATCATAATAAAGATTACTGCAATGAGCAAATAACATTGTGTACTTCATCCACCTGGAAACAGCACTGTAATGTATATACAAAGATATCTGCCACTAAATATAGACTGATATGGGGACAGGTATAAACATAATGTTATAAAACTTAGCCAAAATGATATCAAGTATAAAAGTTGGAACGTTCTGTTTTTATTGCTAAAAGCATAAAGCATTTTACATGAAAAAAATATTCTCTCCAACAAATAGATATACAGTAGTTTGGACCTGTCCTATTCTAATAGTGAAACTTGAAATTTAGGCTAGGCAAGGAAACTATTGTGACTTGATCCTTACTGTGTGTAGTTTTCGATTATGACAGGTTTAGTGCTGCTGAGTATTTAGGTTAATAACAAAACAACTAAAATAAAAACCTCAAAAAAAAAAAAAAAAGATAATATTGTCATTGTATACATAATGCTCTGTACCAGAAGTTCATTCACAGAATAATGAGAATATTTACTACTCTAACTCTAACATTTTGAATAGTCTGATCCTAATCAATATTATCTAGAACAGTATTTTTCAATGTTTCCAAACTAAGTACCCCCTGAAATAAAAATGACCCTCAATTCTGTGATCACAGACTATGCTTGTATGATATGAAGAGAATGGAAGTTCACCACAGAAACATCATGTCTACCCCTGGGACACACAGGTTGATAACCTATGTTTGTAGTAAGCTTTACTTACATGTATAGTTATTACATGGTGTTAGTATATCTTATGACACCATAACTACCATTTACATAATATATTGTATATACTCTACGATAGTTTGTAGCTAATAGTTGGATCTACAGGTCTTGACTAGTGCACAAACTCCTCTGCAGTTCCGTCCGGTAGTGCTGCTATTATTTACAGTTTACACAGTATATTTGTAAATAATCAAACTTCGTGATAATACGAAAAACTATATATCGAAGCGAAAAACGGAAACTTTATCCATGAGAAAAGCATTGCTAGGAGACTTCCATACAGAGATATGAAATCTCGTTACACTTCGCAGTTACACATAACTTCTCTATAAAAAAACAAAAAACATTACAGATGAGATTATACTTACAGTTCTAAACCAGGTTGTCTGTTCACTGCAGACTGAGCCGGGCATGAAAGGATTTCCTTACTGCAGTCACAAAGCTTGCAAGCATCAGTTAATAATGAGCAGACTGGGTTCAGGTAAGTCAAATACAGCATGAGGTAGTAGAAATTCAGGGTCTCCATGGTGAGATTGTCTTTAGGAGATTAGTAATGTTATTTTAATTCCATTTTGTTTTTTGTCATGTCCATAACTTTTTTTTGTTTGAAGTGAATTACAGCTGGGAGATGGAACAGTTTGTATTCCATGCAGGCAACGTGTTCCTATTTTTAGTCTGCCTTTACACTGACTAACCGTGAGTCGTTGTCAGGGCTCCTCCTGTCTTTAACTTTGGAAAATTCTAATTTCACTCCCAAATCAAAAAAGTTTGGTATAAATAATGCACCCACTATGAACAAGTGCTATCCCTTGAAATCTAGAGTGAGTGCATATGAACACATACATTTATTATTACTATGCATTACTGTTTTTACAGCTGATTTTTTTTTTCTTTACTTAGGTTTGAAGAAAAGACAAATGATTCTGAGATGGATTCATTTTAATGGTGTATTTTTTGGTTGGATTATACAAAGTCTATAGGATGTTTTGTGTTTATATTCATGTTTGTAAAAGAAGAGATATTTTATAAATACTGCTGGATACAGACTATTGGGTGGTTCTCAGATTTTGCCCTCAATATTTACTGTTTGAACTCTTATTTTTCAACATTTGGGACTCACGCGTACAAAATTCATCAATTCTTTCTATAGAGTTGAACACAGAGATGGAATTCAATTTTTTCTTTTCCAATAATTTTTATTGAACATTTAAATACAAATAAGAAAGGAGGGGAGTGGGAGGGGGGTAGGGGGAAAAAGGGGGGGGGAAGGGGGAAGGGTAATAACAAGGAGAGGACCACAAGGTCCAAACAGGCTCTATATAGTGTCTACATTAAACATATAATCATATAGTCATACAATCATACAAACATGTAATCAGATGGTTTGAAATTAGTTTGGTGCACATTAATAAACTAGTTCAGTGCGTTGGATAAGTTTCCAGCCACTTTGCCCATTTCTTGGCATATTTGTTGAAATAGTCATGGGTAACAGCAAACCAATACTCATATGTTTTGTGTATATTTATTTTATTTATCACGTCAGAGAAGATAGGAGGATCTGGACTTTTCCAGTGGTAAAAATGATTTTGCTCTTGTAAATTTTGTCTATCAACTTGCCAGCTTGGGTCCAAATGTGTTTAATTTTGGGGCACTGCCAAAACATATGAAGCAAGCTCCCATGGCAGCCGCATCCTCTCCAGCAGAGAGGGGAGTTGTCCGGATCTATGTGTGACATTCGTGCAGGGGTGTAATACCATCTTGTAAGTGTCTTGAAGTATGTCTCCTGCAGAGGCATGGAAATATTAGCCCCATATGAATAGTATATAGCATTTTCCCATTGTTCAGTGGTGTGTGAAGTATTCATTTCTTTATCCCATTTAACCATATATGGCAGCTTAGGTATTTCCGTATCGTTATTGAACCATTTATATATGTTCTGGTTGCTCCAGAATATCTTGTGTTTAATATTCCCTAGCAGGTTAATTGTTGCTTCAGTTGTTAAAGGTTTACTGCTTAAGAAGTTCTGTATCTGGTCTTTCAGGAGTATAAATTGCATAAATGCGGATGCAGGGAGTTTAAAGTTCTTTTTCATGTCACTAAAAGTGGTAAATTTATTCCCATTATGAATGTCTCTGATCCTTTTGATATTATGATCTGGCCAGAAGGGGTTAAGAGTGAGGTTTTGCATTTTTACCGCTAGGGATATTGGGCACTTTAAAAGAAATTTAGTTCTATTCATACCTTTTTTGCTTTTAGATAATTGTTTCCAAGCGTATATTGCTGCTTCAAAAATGGGATGATTTAGGGTGTTAAATTTTTTATTGAGCAGGAGTTTGAAGAGAAGTTCTTTCGGGGATCTATGATTATTTATCATGTATTCTAGTTCCAGCCAGGCCGGTGTATCGTCATCGCATAACCAGTAAACATTTTTTTTTATGAGGTTTGTCAGGTAATATGCAGAAAAGTTAGGCAGCCCCATTCTTCCAAAGGCCTTGCTTTTATATAGCAATTTGGTAGAGGATCTGGCTTTTTTTCTGAACCAGATAAATGAATTGATTGCCGTCTGAATACTAGTGAGGTATGAGGTTGATATTTTAAAGGGAAGAGTCCTTAAAATATATAGTATCTTCGGAAGGATGAAGGTTTTCGTCACAAAATTCCTTCCCCACCATGACAAGTCCCGATTTTCAAAAGAATGGAGATCTCTAGCTATAGTATCAGATAAAATCCTTAAATTGGTGGGCATCAGAACGTTAATGTTCTTAGTAATAGTAATTCCTAAGTATTCAATTTCATTGCCTGTCCAGCTTAACTCTGAGTTTTGGCTTATTTCGTGAATTGGGATTTATCCATATGGAAATGCAAGATTTTTGATTTTTTTTCATTAATTTTAAAAAAAGAGACTTCCGAGAAGGCCTTTAGGGTACTTTGCAATTCTTTGAGGGATTTTTGGGGATTTGTTAGAGTTAAAATCATATCGTCAGCAAAAAGGCTGATCTTGAATTCACGGGATGGGGTTTCAATTCATTTTATTGCCTTATTCTGCCTTATAATTGGTGCCAGGGGTTCAATCGCTAGAATAAAGAGAAGTGGTGATAGTGGGCACCCCTGTCTAGTCCCATTAGATATCTGAAACAGATTAGAGGAGTGGTTATTCAGGTAAATCTTAGCTTTTGGTTTTGTATATAAGACCATAATTGTTGTTATGAAGTTTTCTGAGAAGCCATATTTCCTAAGCGAATGCCCTAGGTAATCCCAATTTATGCGGTCGAAGGCCTTCTCGGCATCTAGGGTCACTATAGCGGTGGGGTTTTTTGAGGATTGGATTAGTTTAATGGAGTTGATTATTCTTCTAGTCCCATCCGTGGCCTGTCGGCCTTTCACAAATCCAATCTGGTCTTTGTCTATTAGGCTGGGAAGAAGATTTTTAATTCTGTCAGATAGGATTTTCGAATATATCTTCAGGTCAGAGTTGATGAGTGAAATGGGGCGGTAATTGGTTACTTTCGTTAAGTCAGCATTTGGTTTGGGGATTAGGATAATTGTAGATTCTAGCATTTCCTCTGGAAATCTACCAGATGTGGAGTCCTTGTTGAAGATTTTTGAAAGGTGTGGGGATAGGATTTTGCTGAAGGATTTATAATAGTCGCTCCCAAAACCGTCGGGGCCCGGGAATTTAAATAGTTTTAATATTCTAATAGTGTCCTCGATCTCTTCCTGGGTAAAGGGCAATGTTAGTGTCTCTAGATTCTCTTGCGTTAATTTAGGTAGGTTAATATTTGATAGGAAATTTTCTATGTCCACGTTTTTAGGTTGAGGAAGTGAAGTTTGGAGTTTCACGTTGTATAGTTCGTGGTAAAATTCCACGAATGTGTTTGCTATATCCTGTGGGTGGGATAGAGGAGTTCCTTTGGGTGATAAAATGTTATTAATTCTGTTATTCTGCCTTGCTTGTTTGATTCTGCTCATCATAAAACGTGTTGTCTTATTAAGTGATGAGTACTGATTGAATTTTAGGTTTTTGATGACCGAATCGTAAGAGGAGAAAAGGATTGTTTTGAGTTCCTGTCTTAGTTTTAGTAATTCTATTTGGATTATTTCAGATGGGTGAGGGCAGGAGAGTTGTTGGTATCTCTGATTTTAGTTTGGATGGCTTTAATTTTTGATCTATTTGCTTTTTTTTCGTTGGATGAAATTTGAATGATAACTCCCCTGATGACCGCTTTGTGGGTGCACCACAGGGTAAGTGGGTCAATGTTTTCGATATTATTTTCTTTGAAATAGTTTTCCAATGCGGACTTTATTTTGTCTCGGTGGATGGGGTTACGTAGTATATTTGCATTACATTTCCATAGTGGGGCATTGTTTGTGGGAGGGCCTAGTAGAATGTTGGCACTAAGCGGTGAGTGGTCTGATATAGTCCTTTTTTCAATTGATAGTTTTTTAAATTTCGATAGGGTGAATACATCAGTTAATATCAGATCTATCCTAGAGGCCGTTTGGTGGGGGTCGGAGTAGTAAGTATATTCAATTGATGTGGAGTTAATACAACGGAATACATCAAACAGTTCGTTCTTGTGAAGCCACCCATTCAAAGTGTTTGATCGCGACCTGTTAGGTGAGGATGAATCCATGATGTTATCTGGGACCATGTTGAAGTCCCCCAACCATATCAAATCTCCTTTTCTGGTTGTAGCTACTTTCTTTTTTAATTTGTTTAGAAATCTAATCTGTCCATTATTTGGGGCGTAGGTGTTGACGATTGTGCAGGTTTGGTTATTAATGACACAGATCAGGATATGAAATCTTTCTTTTTCATCTTTATGCTCCTCAATAAATTCAAATGATAGGCTATTTTTAATAATCGTGATGACCCCCGCCTTTTTCTTATTATTATCTAATTTAAAAATGTGTGGGAATTGTTTGTGGGAGAGTACCCAGTAATCTGGACCCAGAGGATGCCTGTCTCTAGGGAGTGGATGGTGGGTATACGTTCTCTATGGGGCAAGGTACTTCTGCCCTGTGGTATGGACCAGTGTTATGAATGAGTCACCGAGGAGGAAAAACAAAAACAAGCTAAGCCACAGAAAACCAGAGAGGTTGGTAACTAAGCGGATTGCAGACCCCTGATCCTAGCCACACAACTAGCAGTAGCCGTGGAGCGTACCTACGATGATCCTAGACGCCTCATCACAGCCGGAGAACTAAATAAGCCTAAAGCAAGAAAAGGGGAAATCTAAACTGCCCCAGAGCAGACCCCAAAGCAATAGACAGCCCCCAAACATGTATTGTCGGTGAGACAAGATGAAAACACAAACACAGATAGAAAAATAGGCTGAGCAAACGATGGGGCCCACACTAACTAGAAAGGACAGGAAAGGAAAGATGCTATCTGCAATCACGCACAAAACCCTGCCAAAAAATGTCCAACACTTTCTGATAACAAAAACCAAAAACCCTGAAGTCGCTAGACTTCCATTCCCTATATCAGCACTCTGGTATATTCTGAAGACAGAGCCAAAAGAGACCAATCTGATCAGGGGCAAAAAGCAAACTGGCATAAACAGAGACATAAGAATGGAAATTCAGCACAGCCCCAGCAGGGGCTGGCTGACCACAAAAACTGAGTAAACCAGACCAAATCTCATGTGAAAATATAGCAGAGCACACTTAGTTTGAGAAGGCAGGGACAGAACTGGAAACCAGAACCTCAGGGCAGGAAAAATCACCAGCACAAAATTAGGGAGTCGGCTGTCTTAACTCCAGTCAGAGACTCCTGATGTCCACTCACAGTCCTCCTCCTCAGGTGGCAGGTCTTTGCCATTTAGATCAGCTTCATTACCTACTGTCACCACTAGAGGGAGCCCGGATGGAGAACTCATGACTTCTCTGTCTACACAGCCAGCTCCACCACCCTCACCAGAAGCCAGAGGTAAACCAGAAAATGAGTTCATAACAGACCAGGGTTCGGCGAGTATATTTGTTAGCACGTTTGTTCTGTGCCTTGCTGATTATATTTGTATTAGAAGCAACAATAGGGAGCAATGTGAGAATTGTTGGCAAGAGCCGTGGCACAGTGGGCATTCAGGTCACCTGTGGTGGTGTTTTATTCCTGGCAGAGATAGCTCGAGGAATCAAGTTTTATACTGACAGAAAATACAATGGTGTAGTTATTACTTTTCCTTGAGTTTAATCCTATTATATGTTTAAAGAGAGAAAGAAAGGTGGAAAGGGAATTCCAATGGTTCCTGCGGTTTCAGAGATGACCACTGCAGTGGTTAAAGGGCAAGGATAGGAAACCAGTGAGGGTTAAAGGGCAGGAAGGGTTAATTGGAGCTTCCAAGTAGCCTCTCTGCAGTTCTTAGTTCTCCAAGTGGAGGAGGGGAGCTCTGCTCAGTTTAGTGCAATGATATCATAGAGACCACATGCTGAAGTCACCTCTTCTTTGGGGAGGAGGAAGGGAGGGAGAGATCCCTAGTATCCTCAGTGCCCTGGAGCTATTGAGCTGAGGAGTGAAGTGAGTTCAGCAGTCAGTGATAACTGGATATGTGGGCAGAGGGATCTACCCTTTCCCTGCTGTGTCTCTCAGCGGCTGGAACTACTTGCAGCATGGCTGCACTATTTTTTATCAGTGCTGCCAGTGGTAAACATGAATAGAGCAGCTGTCCGGAGGGGAAGTGGTGTGGCTGTGCCCAGAAGTAGATGCTAGCACTGGTCTGTCCAGGGCCAGGGGAGGAACCCTCACTTAAAAATAGTAATTTTATAGTGTATGCAAGGCTGCAGTGTGGCTGAACTTGCAGGCGGAGGGATACCACTTTGTCTCTGCTCAAGCTTCTGACGGCTGGATCTATTTGCAGCTTGGAAAAGCTATTGCCGCAATCTTTGCAGCTATCAGCCACTTTTGTCTACACCCTGGGAGGGCCAAAAATAACACATGGGGTCACTATAAGTTATAATGTGGCTGACAGGCTATAAGTCATGCCGAGTCGCCCCGAAAATGCGGCACAGTGGGGCCAGATCCACCAAGGAGGAAGGGTCCCGGACTTAATAAATGAGTTAATCCCCAGTGTACCTTATTTGTTGTTAGACCGGATGATCCCTTTTGTCAGGAGTGCTGGAGGTATCCAGTGAGGTGGTGTGAGCTGTCCTTGACCCAGGTTCTTGGGTCCAGTATTGGGACCGGTACCGGGAGTTCTGTTGCTGCTGGGAGGAATCCTATATATATGATAACTTCTTATTAGAAGGACAGATTAAGAAAAAGCAGATGAATAAATCCTGTGTGGGATTCCTAGTGCCAGCAGGGTCCAGATGAGGCCTGTAGCTGTGGTGAGAGTCCTAGGCCTCAGTTTGAGTAATCCAGCACCAAGTGGGATATTTCAATCCAGGATTAGCCAATCTAGTCCATCTTGGGCTCAAAATGGTCCATATCTGTTCCTTGGTGTCATCTAGGTGTGAGGAAAGAGTTCTGGTTAATCTTTCGTTGGGATGGATGTAGCTTTTGAGGTTTTTCCTCAGGAGCTCAGTCCTTTAGTGGCTCACATGTGCTGTGTCCAAGTCCACACCCCGGAATTCAATTTTTTAATAACAGGTTTATGTGTGAGAAACTCCATCCCTTTGGCTGTCTGTGCCCTTTGCAGACCATGCCCAATAACACACCCCTTCTTCATCTATAAAATAAAAGTAACAGTAATCAAAATTAAAGGCACACTACCCTTACTACAAATGTAGTAGATTTTACTTGCAGTCATCTGTAACTCCACAGATAAAACATAGCCATAACTCTGAGTAGAGATAATATAATAGATGCCACATGCAGTTCTATCGAAGAAAATAGATATCCCACAGTGATAACTCTCTGAGTACAGCTGATTGATTTTAACAACAGTAAATGAACATTTAGAGTAAATGAACACCAAAACATAGATTATGATATGAGTAACAGCATCAAAAAGCATAATCATAAATGAATACAGCACCAGAACCATATTCAGTGAATGAATAAAGAATCTGAACCAAACCATCATCAGTGCATAAATACAGTACAAGAACCAACCATCAACCATACATGAATACAGCATCAGAGCAATCATTAGATTAATACAGTACCAAAACTATCATCAGTACATGACAACAACACTTAAACCAACATCATTAAATAAAAACAGCACCAGAAGCAACAAAAGTACATGACTGCAGAATCAACATCAATACATGAATGAAGCACCAGAACCAACAGAAGCACATGAATATACCACCAGAACCAACATCAATACATGAACATAGCACCAAAATAAACATCAGTACATGTATGCAATACTATAACAAATCAGTACATGAATAAAGCACCAAAGCCATCATCAGTACATGTATACAGGATTAGAAAAAATTCAGTACATGAATAAAACACCAGAACTATCATATGTACAAGAATATAACATAGTATCCATTATCAGTATATGAGTGCAGCATTAGAACCATCTTTAATACATAAATTAAGCATCAAAATCATCATCAGAACATGAATAAAGGGTGAAAACCATCATCTGTACATGAATAAAATGCTAGAATCAACATCTGTACATAAGGTGAGCACGAGAAATAGCATTACTATGTGAATACAATTCCATAACCAACTTCAGTACATAAAACAGCACCATAATGAACACCAGTACAAGAATATAGAATAAACCTTAATATATGAATACAGCACAAGAAGCAACATGGACATACCACCAGAACCATCTCTGCATGAATAGAGCCAGAGAATCATTATTAGTACATGAATACAGTGATAGAACCCCCGTCAGGACAAAAAACAGCGCCAGAACCATTGGAAATATTAGTAGTTTATTTTTATCAATTAACAAAATGCAAAGTGAATGAACAAAAGAGGCATCTAATTCAATAATTGATGTGACTACCCTTTGTGTTCAGAATAGCATTTAAGCATAAACTCTTCTAGGTACACTCAAAACACTTTTTGAATGGATCAACCACAGATCTACTGTGGATGTTGGCTTGTGCAACTTCTTATTGTCTTTTGTGTAATCCCAGACAAACTTGATCTTGAGAGCAGGGCTTTATGGGGACATATCATGACTTCCAGGATTCCTTGCTTTACCAAAGATAGTACAAGATAACTTTGGATATGTGGGGGTCGTTAACTTGCTACAGAATAAATTTGGAACCAATCAGATGCCTCACTGTTAATATTGCATGATGGATAAGTATGGTACCTGTCTGTATTTCCTAGCATTGATGACCCCAAAAATGGCAACATTGATGACTGTAGACAAAGGTCATCCAAGGAAACTTAGTGCAACAGATGAAAGATATAACATTATTACTTCCACTTGAATTTGGAAGATGTCCAGCATTGTCATCAGGTTGTTAGAATTGGCACCAACCAGGAAGAATAAACTTCACACATCAATAGGCATAGCTGACTACAGTTCCACAATGATTAGTTCCCCTCCTGTGTTTATAGCTCACCATGCTGTCTTCCAACAAAACCTTAGGAATCATGAATATTTAACAAATGTACAATTCATTCTCAGAAGTCAAATTACTAGTCTTTGTCCTCCACTTATTGTTATTCCATACTCGGCTCTTTTACACCTCACGAGGACCCACATGGCTCTTCCTTATGTTGTTCTCATAGCAATATATTAAACAGCATTGCAACAGATTAAATAGTAGTTGAAAACAATAGTAGTAAACAATATACAGTACATTATTATCATTATTTATTATTATAGAGCCCTTGTCTCCCTGCTAACACCCTCGCACCTCTCCAGTCCATCCTTAACTCTGCTGCCCGACTAATTCATCTCTCTCCTCGCTACTCCTCCGCTTCTCCCCTCTGCAAATGTCTTCACTGACTTCCATTCCCTCTGCATACCCAGTTCAAATTACTAATACTGACCTACAAGGCCATCTATAACCTGTCTCCTCCATATGTCTCTGAACTAATCTCCCGATACCTTCCCTCACGTAATCTACGGTCATCCCAAGACCTCCTTCTCTCCGCCACACTTATTCGCTCCTCACCCAACCGCCTCCAAGACTTCTCCCGAATATCCCCCATCCTCTGGAATTCTTTGCCCCAACATGTCCGACTATCAACCACATTTAGATCCTTCAGATGGAACCTGAAACCCACCACTTCAAGAAAGCCTACAGCCTGCAATGACCCCACTACCTCCTCACCACTACTGGAGATATCACCTCAACCAACACCGGAACTGCTGCAACCCACCAACCTACTGTCTCCATCCCCACCATCCTGTAGCATGTAAGCCCGAAAGGGCAGGGTCCCCTCCCCTCTGCATCAGTCTGTCATTGTAAGTTTATTTACTGTAAGTGATATCTGTAATTTGTATGTAACCCCTTCTCATGTACAGCACCATGGAATCAATGGTGCTATATAAATAAATAATAATAATAATAATAGAGCAATTTATTCAATGGAGCTTTGCATGTGAAAGGGGTATACATAGTAAAAATAAGCACAATAATCTTAAACAATACAAGTCAGTGTCTGGTATAGGAGGAGAAAGGACCGTGCCTGCGAGAGCTCACAATCTACGTGGGATAGGTGAGAATACAGTAGGTGAGGGTAGAGCTGGTCGTGCAGTGGTTTGGTGGAATGAGGGTTGCTGCAGATTGTATGCTTGTCAGAAGAGGTAGGTCTTCAGGTTACTTTCAAATGTTTCCACAGTATGTGAGAGTCTGATATGTTGGGATAGACAGTTCCAGAGTATTGGGGATGCACAAGAGAAAGCTTGTATACGATTGTGGGAAGAGGAGATAAGAGGGGAGTAGAGAAGGAGATCTTGTGAGAATTGGAGGTTGCATGTTGTTAAGTACCTAGGTAAGAAACTAGGTCACAGATGTATGGAAGAGATGGAGTGTTGAGGCTTTGTATGCCATGGTTAGAATTTCGAACTGGAGTCTCTGGGCAATGGGAAGCCAGCGCAGGGATTGACAGAGATGAGAGGCCGAGGAATTATGGGCAGTCAGGTGGATTAGTTGGACAGCTCAGTTTAGGATAGATTGTAGGGGTGCAAAAGTGTTAGAAGAGAGGCCAAAGAGCAGGAGTTTGCAGTAGTTGAGGTGGGAGATGATGAGGGCATGGACTAAAGTTTTTCCAAATTCTTGATTAATGAATGTACAGATCTGGGACATATTTTTGAGTTGGAGTCAGCAGGAAGTGGAAAGAGCTTGGATATGTGGTTTGAAGGAGAAATCAGAGTCCAGGATTACACTGAGACAGCGAGCTTGCGTGACTGGGGAGAGTGAGCGTGTGCAGCCATTGACTTTAATGGATAGGTCTGTTGTGGGGGGTTGAATGACTTGTGGGAAAGATGATGAATTCTGTTTGGTCCATGTTAAGTTTTAGCAATCTAGCAGAGAAGGATGAAATATCAGATATACAGATTATCTAAAGCTGACAATGAATTGAGGCTTGCAAGAGACGTCAAAAGCAATAATAAAGGATTTTGGGGATATGTCAAAAGTAAAAGAAGAGTCAAAGATGCTATAGGACTTTTACAGGATGAAAAAGATGAAATGGTAAGACATTATGTTGAGAAGGCCGAACTTTTAAATTCCTATTTTGCATCTGTTTTCTCTCAGAAAGGAAATGTAACATCAACTGTTCTTCACTGTCCTATTAAGGGAATAGAAGAATCCAGGATATCTATAAACAGAAAGATTGTGAGGAAACACTTAGCTAACCTAAATGAATTCAAGTCTCCAGGTCCAGATGAATTACACCCCAGAGTACTGAACGATATAGTAGAAGAAATTTTTGAACCCCTCTCCATAATCTTTGAAAATTCTTGGAGAATAGGAGAAGTCCCAGAAGACTGGAGAAGAGCAAATGTTGTTCCTATCTTCAAAAAGGGGAAAAAGGTGGACCCAGGCAACTATAGGCCGGTGAGTCTGACTTCTATACCAGGAAAGATCTTTGAACAAATTGTTAAACAACATGTATGTAAGTACCAGGACAAGAATGAAGTGATTAAACAGAGTCAGCATTGGTTTGTAACTAATAAGTCATGTCAGACTAACATAATTTCCTTCTATGACAGAATCACTGATTGGGTGGATCAGGAAAATGCTGTAGATATAGTATATCTTGACTTCTGCAAAGCATTTGACAAAGTATCTCACACAATACTTATTGAAAAAATGGCTAAGTATGGAATGGACAAGGCAACTATTAGGTGGATTCATAACTGGCTTAGTGATCGGATCCAAAGAGTGGTCGTAAATGGCTGCACATCCAGTTGGAAGAATGTCTCAAGTGGGGTACGACAGGGCTCTGTCCTGGACCCTGTATTGTTCAACATCTTTATTAATGATTTAGATGAAGGAATTGAGGGTAAACTGATTAAATTTGCTGATGACACAAAGCTAGGAGGGATAGCTAATACTAGAGAAGAGAGAGAGGATTCAAAAAGATATAAATAAACTGGAGCAGTGGACAGCAACTAACAGAATGGCTTTTAACATGGAAAAATGCAAATTACTACATCTGAGCAATAAAAATGAAAAAGCATATACATAATGGGAGGAATAGGGCTAAGCAACAGCACATGTGAAAAAGACTTGGGTATACTAATAGATCACAGACTGAATATGAGTCAACAGTGTGATGCAGCAGCAAAAAAGGCAAATGCAATTCTAGGATGCATTAACAGAAGCATACAGTCTAGATCATGTGACGTCATTATTGCCCTCTACTCCTCTTTGGTCAGACGTCATTTGGAATACTGTGTCCAGTTTTGGGCACCACATTTAAAAAAAGACATCAATAAACTGGGGCAAGTTCAGAAAAGAGCGATCAAAATGGTGACAGGTCTGCAAACCCTGTCTTATGAAGAAAGTTTGCAGGATTTGGGAATGTTTAGCTTGCAGAAGAAAAGACTGAGAGGAGACTTAATAGCTGTCTACAGATATCTCAAGGACTGTCACATTGTAGAAGGATCATCTTTATTCTCATTTGCACAAGGAAAGATTAGAAGCAATGGGATGAAACTGAATGGGAGGAGACAGATTAGATATTAGAAAAAACTTTTTGACAGTTAGAGTGATTAATGAGTGGAACAGGCTACCATGAGAGGTGGTGAGTTCTCCCTCAATGTAAGTCTTCAAGCAGAGGCTGGACAGACATCTGTCTGGGATGATTTCGCGAATCCTGCTTTAAGCAGGGGGTTGGACCAGATCGCCCAGGAGGTCCCTTCCAACTCTACGATTCTATGATTCTACATTGTGGGATTCTGGTTAGTAAAGAGGTGATATTGGGTCCAGAGAGGTAGATCTGTGTGTTATCAGCATAGAGGTGATACTGAATTCTGTGGAACGCTATGAGCTATCCCAGGACAAAGGTGTAAATGGAGAAAAGAAGGAGACCTAGAACTGAACCTTGGGGGGCACCGACAGATAGGGGATGAGATGAGGAGGTGGTATGTAAGTGGGAGATGCTGAATGTCTATTCTGTTAAGTATGAAGAGGTCCAAGATAGGGCCAAGTCTGTGATGCCAAGAGATGAGAGAATCTGTAGTAAGTGGGAATAGTCAACTGTGATCAGCTGTGATCAAAAGCAGAGGACAGGTCCATGAGGAAGCGTACAGAGTAGTGTCGCTTGGATTTTACAGTTAATAGGTCATTGGTGACTTCAGTCATGGCAGTTTCAGTGGAGTGATGCAGTTGGAAGCCAGATTGTAAGTGGTCAAAGAGAGAGCAGGAGGAGAGGTGGGAGGACAGTTCAAGATGGACATGTTGTTCTAGTAGTTTTGAGGTATAGGGGAGAAGTGACTTTCGGTGATAGACCTAGTGATGAGAGAGTATACTCGTTGCTCGGATCTCCCCGAGCATGCTCTGGTGGTCTCTGAGTATTTTGGCGTGCTTGGAAATTTCGTCGCCTCAGCTGCATGATTTGCAATTGCTAGACAGCTTGAATACATGTGTGGAATTCCTGTTTGTTAGGGAATTCCCACATGTATTCAGCCTGTCTACAAGTCGCAAATCATGCAGCTCAGACGCCGAAAACTAAATCTCCAAGCACGCCAAAATACTCAGAGATCACCTGAGCAACTATGCTACGCGCCCATCACTAGCGATAGCTAGACAAAGAGGATGAGTCAAGGGAAGGCTTTTTGAGGATGAGTGTGATCGAGGCATGTTCGAAGCATGAGGGAAAAACACCAGTTGTTAGTGACAGGTTGAAGAGATGGGTTAGGGTTGGGATGAAGACTGTGTTGAGGTTTGGGATGATGTGGGACAGGATCAGTTCGAGTGCACAGGTGGTGAGATGTAGTTGTGAGAGTAAAGAGGAAAGTTGATCTTCTGTAATGGGGGAGAAGCTGGATTTGGAGGAGGAGGGCTTAGTAGTTAAGAGGAGGGGCTGTGGGAGTTGGAGGCCAAAGCTTTCTCTGATGTTATCAATCTTCTGCTTGAAGAATGAGAAGATTTTACATTTTTACATTTTCTATTTAAAAATTGTAAAACTTTTGTTTACAATATTTATTGGTCTCCCATCAAACTTGAACATACGATCATTTGATTGCATAAGTAATACACTGCACTACTTTTTTCCGTTTTTCTTTTTTAATAAATTTGCAAAAATTTCTACATTTCTGTTTTTTCAGTAAAGATGGGGTGCAGAGTGTACATTAATGAGAAAAAAATTAACTTTTTTGAATTTACCAAAATGGCTGCAATGAAACAAAGAGTGAAAAATTTCATCTATCAATTTTGTCCCTCTCCTTGTTTATACTGAAGAATATGCTGCTCACCGATGATAATTTTTGAGACTACTTAAACGATTAGATCAGCCAGCAAAGAAGTGTTTGCCCATATGTCGTTATGTGTCTATATCTTATCATCGGTCAATGTAGAAGGGTCAGGGAGAGACAAAATATATCAATTTTGTGGCTTATACATTACAGAGCCGTCATTGTGACATGGCTTTATTGGGTGGGAGAAAGCTTAAGTCAATGATGAAATTGGATTGTGGAAGTGAATTTTACACTATTCAGACCACTTGGAGTTATGCTGAAGTCATAGAAAACAGCTCTTTCCTAGTGAAGCTGAGTTAGAAGACGAACAACTAAGAAAAACCTGATCATGATAATGGGTTTTGGCTTATTCTTCTCATTTTAAATAGTCACTCTTTTTTAAACAAACTTTGGGACTGAATCATCCTAGCTTTACTCTGGGGTAAAAAGCTTTGAAACGTCACATAATTTTGGCACAGTTGAGGCCATGCTAAAATGTTGCCATTTTTATCGTTCTCCTACCATTTTATCCCAGCTCCAACAAAGTGGGCGGTGGCGTGGAGACCACCAATCGTCAAATGCATGATGAGCAGTGTGCCGAATATAAGGCCGGATTCACACTAGAGAGAAATACGGATGAGTGGTATGCGAGAAAAAAACGCATAGCACTCAGACCAATGTTAATCTATGGGGCAGTTCCCATCATCCGTTTTTTTCTCGCTCGAATTATATGTGCTGGTGAAATCGCAGCATGCTGCAATTTGCACCGTATTACAGCCAAGACTCGCAAATACAAGCCTATGGGTGTGAGAAAAAAAGGATTACACACGGACCATGTGTGTGACTTGCGAGAAATACGCACCCGTGTCCTTTAAAAAGGCCGGCAATTCAGTGCACTATACTGTAAAGTCACAGTGACATGTTAAAATAGAATAGATAGAATACATGCATACACATAGCTTAGGTATGTATATACAGTATGTCATTGACACACACATATATTTATATTTCATAGAGGTATAGATAGCAAAATAGGTGAAAATTCAATTGTCGGCATCTGTAAAATCATTACAGAACCCGACAGGATATGAGAGATGGTTTACATACAGTAAACCATTGCATATCCATTAGATTTATATATGTCCCTCATTAATAATGTTAGTAGTGTGTGCATAAAATTTTGGAGCTTGACACCAGATGAGCCTCCCAAAGCCTTTGCTTCACTGTACGTGCAGATGCACTGACACTTGCCTGCTGCCATTCTGGAGCAAGCTCTGCACTAGTGTTGAAATGATCCCATAGTTGAATCCTCTTTAGGAGACGGTCCTTGCACTCGCTGCACATTCGTGGCCATCATGAAGCCTTCTTCACAGCAATTGAACCTGTCTTTGAAGTTCTTGATGTTCCAAAATATGGTCGATTTACATTTGCATTTCATTTGATCCCTCATCATAACAATCTACAGTTAATGCAAATTGCCACTGTGAAAACTGAAGCAGCAAGCTTTATGGAAACCCAAATTTGTGTCAGACACAAAACTATAGCCAATAACTATATGTAACCACAATCATTGTTCAGAGCTGTGAGATGTCTTGGGGATACATCAATAAATGTTTCTGTTGCTCAAATAAAAGACATATAGACATATATGTAGCTATTCTTGGTTTATGAACAATATATGCAACATATACGGTTTCGGTGCTGAAATGATATTGTATTATGTACAGTTATAGTTATCATAATCCTAAATCCATTTTAAACCACCTTACTGCAACTAAGAGGTCCCTTCCAATCTTCTGTATCATAGCTTCTATGTTTTTTTTTATCACTGCCATGACTCATGGATTACAGGCACTTATCATTGCTCGGATATATTTTTCTGAAGAGGCTAGAACAAAATGACCCAGATAGAAATCTATTAATGTTATCTTAGTGTTTCCATTCCATATTCATCACATTTCTCTTATTAGACATCATTTTTATTCCAGATAAAGATAAATTTAAGATTTGCAGACAAGTTTTATCATTGCTACATATGACATCATCGGCCATTCAGTAATTCAATGAAAAGCAGTTGTCTTCAATGTAGTAATGTTTCATTATTATTTACATTGTAAATTTTTAATTAAAACAATTAATTTTCAAATTTCAAAATATCATACATTGTTCTACTTTTTGGTATTTAGGCAGCTGTAACACTGTGCATCCGGATACTGCCATTTCATGAATACTAGAACTACAGAGCGGTCAGTAAACTGCTTTTACAACAGGCAAAAAGGCAAGACAGCAATGGAGATGTATAATTAAAGGGGATCTGACTACAAATTTCACAATATAAACTCAATATTTTATTAATTGATCTCTTTGACCTGAGGAGGCTAACGTACTTACTTTGAAAGTGTCACAATTGTTTTACATCATAATCTTTGTTATGTTTCAGTTGATGGACCCGTATTAGGTTTTGTTTATTGATTGGTGAGCTCATTTTTTTTTATTCATACCATTTTGTAGCACCTTATACATTTCAATAGCTTTTTATTGAGGGAGATACAGTAATCAAAAATTGATAACTTAAAGTTCTTGGACTCCAATGCAAAACTTGATAGTAGAACCCCAATCTATCTGTCTTTTTTGGACTAACTGAGAAATACACACCTGGACATGATATATATTTTTGCATGGTTGTCAGCAGGGAGTGGATTATATAGAGAGCAGTCTGGGCTTCCACGCCAGGCCAAGGCTTCTGGGTGGGAGTGGGGCATGACCAGAGTGAAGACACAGCATTGTATCTTAATTAACCAGACAACTATATTTTAGCAAACCAAGAAGAATAGACTGCTATCTATATTTTGACTTTTGAATTTTTGTGTTGGTCAAGAAAACAGACTTTTGTCTGTGTAAGCCTGTAATATTGACATTTGATGTAAAATATTGTGCTCTTATCCTTGATGACTAGTGATGTTTACTGATATGCTAATTATGCATTGTATAGACCAGATAGTTTGGTGACAGAGGAGGAAAAACTATGCAAATTGATTAAATAATCAAGTAATGTTACTTGATATCATCTCCATTCTTACCCTTCATGTTAATACTGAATGAAGGACAACTTTTAAGTATAATAAGAGGTTGCATACCTCTATAGAGAGAGACTGAGAGACAGACAGAGATTCAGCCAAGACATCAAAACATCCAAAGGACCAGAGACAGGACAGCAGCCAATACATCATGGCTCCATCACGAGGGGCATGGATCTATCATTCTACAGGAAACAACCTAGGGGATCTCAGCGCTGGTTGGAAGAATACAGATCTGTTCCATTGACAGTCGCTGAACCATGGATACATTTGGAGAAAGCCAGGATTAGATCCCACCCGTCATCTGGCTCCATGGAGATGTTCAGAGAAGCCAGGTTGTGACTCTTGGGTAAACTGGCCTTGTACCTCAATGGACTGTCATCTTCCTAAGCTTGCCGCTACCTCCTCTCTGTGTACTTGTCAAAGGTGGGGTAGTTGACCCTGTGTGCTCTGAAGAAACAGCTGACATTATTTCAGTGAGACTCTGTAATGTGCACCATCTTGGGGTATTTTGCTGGGATTGTTCTACATGTTATCTGCCTGTTTTGTGGTTCAATAAAGCATTGCCACACTGTTTTACCCTCATCCTGCATTGTCTGAGTAGCATTATGCCCACGTTAAAAGGAGAGCAGATGTGGTTTTGGCTAGCGGACCTGAGCGCCCGCCGACCACCGCGCCTCCACAGCTAGATTGACTACATTATATTTTTGGGTGGAGTACATTGCCAGGCAGGAAGCATTCCTGTAGGTCTGCAGTCACAGCTTAGCTACCTGGTCTTTCTCTATGACTAAGCCAGAAAGGACATGACATCATTTTGATTTATAGGTGGAGATGGTAGAGGACATGACATTATAATTAATTGGGGGTTGGAGAGATGTCATTACATTCTAATCAATTGCACAATGGGGAGAATGAGGTCATGGCATTATAATAAATTGAGGAGTGGGGGTGGGAGAGAGGACATGGCATTATAATGATTTGAAATTTGGGGGTGAGAGGTCAAGTCATAATGAATTGATGGTGGGGCTGAGAGAGGACATGACATTATAGTAAATTGAGGGTGTGGGGTGGGAGAAGACATGTCATTATAATGAATTGGGGGTGGTGGGTGAGAAAGGACTTGTTATTATAATGAATTGTAGGAGGAGGAGTAATGAGTTAACTGATAATCAGTCAGCTAGCTATGAAAGTCTGATAGGAAGTATATGCCTCTTTTATCTGTCTTTTTCTGAGCTGCACTCAGCTGATTTATAACCACAGATCACGTCAAAGTTGAATACGTAGGAAACAAAGAGCCTGTAAAAGCCAAACAAAAATGGTGCAAATTTTTTTTAATGAAACTCAATAGAAAAAATGATTCTTAGCATCAAATACATTTATTCATGTTCAAAAAAGAAAATGATTCCCAGAGGTGGACAATCCCTGATTATGACATTTATTGATATTCAGGCAAAATAGTAAAATTTAAAAGTATAAAACAAAGATATAGCCTTCAACGAGGAACAACTTGTTACTTGTTGTAAAGGCCATAGAAGGGAAGTTTTTAGTGGTCATGGTGACACAGCACAAGGACCTGCTGTACCTAAATGTGGGACATTTTAATAAATGATTTTCAGGAATGTTGCATAATTAGAGTTTTTTGATAATGAAGCATAACAACTTCTAAAGCTGGAAAATGCCTTCATTTCCATGACTTAAGCACAGATCAGCTTGACTAGTGCAAAACTACTCGATTCATACAAAGTACAATACTGTATATCTGGCAATGTGTAAATTAGTAATGTCATTAGTTACTGAATTTTCAGAACAAAGAGATGTCATATTACTCTATGTTTAACCCCTTAACCCCCAAGGGTGGTTTGCACGTTCATGACCGGGCCAATTATTACAATTCTGACCACTGTCCATTTATGAGGTAAGAACTCTGAAATACTTTCATGGATCCCACTGATTCTGACATTATTTTCTCGTGACATATTGTACTTCATGTTAGTGGTAAAATTTCATTCAAATAACGTGCGTTTATTTGTGAAAAAAACAGAAATTTGGCAAAAATTTTGAAAATTTTGCAATTATCCATCTTTGAATTTTTATGCCCTTAAATCACAGAGATATGGCACACAAAAAACTTAATAAATAACATTTCACATATGTTTACTTTACATCACCACAATTTTGGAACCAAAATTTTTTTTTGTTAGGAAGTTATAAGGGTTAAAAGTTGACAAGAGATTTCTCATTTATGCAACACCATTTTATTTTTACGGACCACATCATATTTGAAGTCACTTTGAGGGGTCTATATGATAGAGAATACCCAAAAGTGACACCATTCTAAAAACTGCACCTCTCAAGGTGCTCAAAACCAGATTCAAGAAGTTTATTAACCCTTCAGGTGCTTCACAGGAATTTTTTGAATGTTTAAAAAAAATGAACATTTAACTTTTTTTCACAAAAAAATTAATTCAGGTCCAATTTTTTTTATTTTACCAAGGGTAACAGGAGAAATTGGACTGCAAAAGTTATTGTGCAATTTGTCCTAAGTACGCTGATACCTGATATGTGGGGGGGGGGAACCACTGTTTTGGCGCATGGCAGATCTCACAAGGGAAGGAGCACCATTTGACTTTTTCAATGCAAAATTGTCTGGAATTCAGATCGGACGCCATGTCACGTTTGGCAAGCCCCTGATGTACCTAAACAGTGGAAACCCCCACAAGTAACTCCATTATGGAAACTAGACCCCCCAAGGAACTTATCTAGATATGTGGTGAGAACTTTGAACCCACAAGGGCTTCACAGAAGTTTATAACATACAGCCGTACAATTAAAAAATCATATTATTTCCACAAAAATGATCTTTTCACCCCCAATTTTTATTTTCCCAAGGGTAACAGGACTCTAAAAGTTATTGTGCAATTTGTCCTGAGTACGCTGATACCCCATATGTGGGTGTAAACGACTATTTGGGCGCATGGCAGAGCTCGGAAGGGAAACAGCACCATTTGACTTTTTTGGTTGGAATTGAGATCGGACAACATGTCACGTTTGGAAAGCCCCTGATGTGCCTAAACAGTGGAAACCCCCCACAAATGACACCATTTTGGAAACTAGACCCCCCAAGCAACTTACTTATCTAAATGTGTGGTGAGAAATTTGAACCCCAAAGGGCTTTACAGAAGTTTATAACGTACAGCCGTACAATTAAAAAATCATATTTTTTCCACAAAAATGATCTTTTCACCCTCAATTTTTATTTTTCCAAGGGTAACAGGACCCTAAAAGTTATTGTGCAATTTGTCCTGAGTACGCTGATACCCCATATGTGGGGGTAAACCACTATTGTGGCGCATGGCAGAGCTCGGAAGGGAAGAAGCGCGTTTGACTTTTTTGGCTGGAATTGGGATTGGACGCCATGCCGCGTTTGGAAAGCCCCTGATGTGCCTAAACAGTAGAACCCCCCCACAAATGACACCATTTTGGAAACTACACCCCCAAAGGGTGTGCAGTGAGCACTTTGAGCCCCCAAGGGCTTCACAGAAGTTTATAACACCCGGGCGTGAAAGTAAAAAAATCATATTTTTTCCACAAGCATGATCTTTAGTCCCCAATTTTTCTATTTTCCCAATGGTATCAGGTGAAATTGAACCCCAAAAGTTGTTGTCCAATTTGTCCTGAGTAGGCTGACACCCCATATGTGGGAGAAAAGTACTGTATGGGCGCACGTCAGGGGTTGGAAGGAAAGTAGTGACGTTTTGCAATGCAGACTTTGATGGAATGGTCTGCGGGTTTCATGTTGCCTTTGGAGAGCCCCTGATGTACCTAAACAGTGGAAACCCCCACAAGTGAACCCCTTTTGGAAACTAGACCCCCTAAGGAACTTATCTAGATGTGTGATGAGCACTTTGAACCCCCAGTGCTTTACAGAAGTTTATAACGCCCGGGCGTGAAAATAAAAAAATCATATTTTTTCCACAAACATGATCTTTTAGTCCCCAATTTTTTTATTTTCCCAAAGGTAACAGGAGAAATTGGACCCCAAAAGTTGTTGTCCAATTTGTCTTGAGTACGCTGGTACCCCATATGTGGGAGAAAACTACTGTATGGGGATACGTCGGGGCTCGGAAGGGAAGTAGTGGCGTTTTGGAATGCAGACTTTGATGGAATGGTCTGCGGTTGTTTTGCAATTTGTCCTGAGTAGGCTGATACCCTATATGTGGGGGTAAAACACTGTTTGGGCACATGGCACAGCTTGGAAGGGAAGGAGCAGCACTTGACTTTTTCAACGCAGAACTGACTGGAATTGAGATCAGATGCCATGTCGCGTTTGGAGAGCACCTGATGTGCCCAAACAGTGGAAACCCCCCAATTCTAACTCCAACTCTAACCCCAACACACCCCTAACCCTAATCTCAGCCTTAACCCTAGCCCAAACCCTAACCCTAGCCCCAACCCAAAACCCTAGCCCTAACCCTAGCCCTAGACCTAACCCTAGCCCTAACCCTAATGGGAAAATGGAAATAAATACATTTTTAAATTTTATTTTTTTCCCTAACTAAGGGGGTGATAAAGGGGGGTTTGATTTACTATTTATGGTGGGTTTTTATATTTGGCTAAAAGACGCTTTTTATTGTAAAAATAGTTTTTGCATCACCACATTTTGAGAGCTATAATTTTTCCATATTTTGCGCGACGAGTTGACGTTTTTATTGGTACCATTTTCGGGCAAGTGACATTTTTTGATCGCTTTTTATTCCGATTTTTGGAACGCAGAATGAACAAAAACCAGCGTTTCATGAATTTCTTTTGGGGGGTGCGTTTACACCATTCCACATGTGGTAAAATTGATAAGGCGGTTTTATTCTTCGGGTCAGTACGGTTACAGCAATACCTCATTTATGTCTTTTTTTAAGTTTTGGCGCTTTTATGCAATGAAAACAATTTTATATAAAAAAATAATTATTTTTGCATCGCTTTATTCTGCGAGCTATAACTTTTTTATTTTTATGCTGATGATGCTGTATGGCAGCTCATTTTTTGCGGGACAAGATGACGTTTTCAGCGGTACCATGGTTATTTATATGCGTCTTTTTGATCGTGCGTTATTGCACTTTTTTGTTCGGCGGTATGATGATAAAGCTTTATTTTTTTATTTTTATTTTTTAAGGGGTTTGCTAAGGGGGTTAACTAATGGGACAGTTTTATAGGGCGGGTCGTTACGGACGCGGCAATACCAAATATGTGCACTTTTATTGTTTTTTTTTATTTCCAAAAAATAAATTTATTAGGGAATATTTTTTTCTTTTTTAATTTATTTAGTGATTTTTTATTATTTTTACACTTTTTTTTTTAAACATTATTACAATGTCCCAGGGGGGACATAGCTGTCATGTGACAGATTGCTGACAGTGCCACATAGTTCAGTCACGTTTACTGAACAAGTTTTTGTGTAGATACATGATTCATTGTAATATTTAATTCATGATTAGTGTTGAGCATTCCGATACCGCAAGTATCGGGTATCGGCCGATACTTGCTGTATCGGAATTCTGATACCGACTTCCGATATTTTTTCAATATCGGAAGTCGGCATCGGAATCGGAAGTTCAAAGTTGATTGACAGCCTGACGTCATCATGATGCGCGGTGTGTGCGCATCATGATGCGCCGTCATTTCGGGCCTTCCGGGGGTCTCTGCCGGCCTGCCGGGGGGCTGTGCCGGCCTGCCGGGGGGCTGTGTGGACTGCCCGGGGTCTGTACCGGCCTGCCGGGGGGCTGTGCCGGCCTGCCGGTGGTCTGTGCACCCTGTGGGGGTCTGTACCGGCCTGCCGGGGGGCTGTGCCAGCCTGCCGGTGGTCTGTGCACCCTGTGGGGGTCTGTACCGGCCTGCCGGGGGGCTGTGCCGGCCTGCCGGGGGGCTGTGCTGATGTCCGGGGGTCTGTGCAAGCATCGTCCGATGGGACTACAAGTCCCAGCATTCCTGGTTCCGTCACAATCTCCTCATTTCCGGTCAGCTTCCAGGACATCACTTCAGGTGGAACATCATGTGTGTGTTTTAAAATGCTCCTCGGGGCTCCGCCGTATACTCCTGTGTCCGTGGGAAAAGCACGCTTTGTATGCTTTGTACACACTTGGCTCCGCTCCGTACATCCCGTACACATATGGCTCCACTCCATACACACACGGCTCCACTCTGTCCACCTCGTACACGCGTGGCTCCTCTCCGTACATCTCGTACACATCCGGCTCCGCTCCGTACACCTCATACACACGCGGCTCCTCTCCGTACACCTCGTACACGCGCGGCTCCTCTCCATACACCTCGTACACGCGCGGCTCCTCTCCGTACACCTCGTACACGCGCGGCTCCTCTCCGTACACCTGCGGCTCCTCTCCGTACACCTCGTACACGCGCGGCTCCTCTCCGTACACCTCGTACACGCGCGGCTCCGCTCCGTACACCTCGTACACACACGGCTCTGCTCCGTACACCTCGTACACACACGGCTCTGCTCCGTACACCTCGTACACACACGGCTCCGCTCCGTACACCTCGTACACACACGGCTCCGCTCTGTACACCTCGTACACACACGGCTCCGCTCCGTACACCTTGTACACACGGCTCCGCTCCGTACACCTTGTACACACGGCTCCGCTCCGTACACCTCGTACACACACAGCACCGCTCCGTACACCTCATACACACACGGCTCCGCTCCGTACACCTCATACACGCGCGGCTCCTCTCCGTACACCTCATACACGCGCGGCTCCTCTCCGTACACCTCGTACACGCGCGGCTCCTCTCCGTACACCTGCGGCTCCTCTCCGTACACCTCGTACACCTGCGGCTCCTCTCCGTACACCTCATACACGCGCGGCTCCTCTCCGTACACCTCGTACACCCACGGCTCTGCTCCATACACCTCGTACACCCACGGCTCTGCTCCATACACCTCATACACACACGGCTCTGCTCCGTACACCTCATACACACACGGCTCTGCTCCGTACACCTCATACACACACGGCTCCGCTCCGTACACCTCGTACACACACGGCTCCGCTCTGTACACCTCGTACACACACGGCTCCGCTCTGTACACCTCGTACACACACGGCTCCGCTCTGTACACCTCGCACACACACGGCTCCGCTCTGTACACCTCGTACACACACGGCTCCGCTCCGCACACCTCGTACACACACGGCTCCGCTCCGCACACCTCATACACACACGGCTCCGCTCTGTACACCTCGTACACACACGGCTCCGCTCTGTACACCTCGTACACACACGGCTCCGCTCTGTACACCTCGTACACACACGGCTCCGCTCTGTACACCTCGTACACACACGGCTCCGCTCTGTACACCTCGTACACACACGGCTCCACTCCGTACACCTCGTACACACACGGCTCCGCTCCGCACACCTTGTACACACGGCTCCGCTCCGTACACCTCGTACACACGGCTCCGCTCCGTACACCTCATACACACGGCTCCGCTCCGTACACCTTGTACACACACGGCACCGCTCCATATACCTCATACACACACGGCTCTGCTCCGTACACCTCGCACACACGCGGCTCCGCTCCGTACACCTCATACACACACAGCTCTGCTACATCCACACTGTAAATCCTGACCCCACACATACTTACCTCAACCAGCACCATGACAACAGCAAAGCAGAGTCTTGCAGTCGCAGACGGTAGAGGCAAGGCTGAGCGCACAGGACCTGTGATGAGGTCACAGGAGGGGCGGAGTCAGGGGTGACATGATCGGGGGTCTGGACAAAGGCTCCTGATCATGTGACCCCCTGACTCCTCCCCTCCTGTGACCTCATCACAGGTCCTGCGAACAAAGCGAGCAGGCAAGCGAGTGCGACGCTGTGAGTGGCTGCGGGGGGGAGGGGGTCTCATGCTAAGGCGAGGATGGGGTGCGAGGGGGGGCGTGGCGGCTTATCTCCCTGCAGTGCGGGAGGAACTTGGAAACTATCACCGCCGTGCCCGCAGAGGGCCGGCGGCAGGAGCAACAGTGGCCGCAGCAGCTGGCAAGCGGCCAGATGATTGGGCGCTGCCGCCCGCGGCCCAGGTGACAGCGGCCCAGCGGGAAAATGCCCGGTTGGTTATATTGCCAATCCGGGCCTGTCTGTCAGTCACAGTGCCACATAGTTCAGTCACCTTTACTGGACAAGTTATGTCAGTCACAGTGCCACATAGTTCAGTCACCTTTACTGGACAAGTTCTGTTAGCCACAGTGCCACATAGTTCAGTCATGTTCACTGAACAAGTTCTGTTAGCCACAGTGCCACATAGTTCAGTCACATTTACTGGACAAGTTCTGTCAGTCACAGTGCCACATAGTTCAGTCATGTTCACTGGACAAGTTCTGTCAGCCACAGTGCCACATAGTTCAGTCACGTTTACTGAACAAGTTCTGTCAGTCACAGTGCCACATAGATCAGTCATGTTCACTGGACAAGTTCTGTCAGTCACAGTGCCACATAGATCAGTCATGTTCACTGGACAAGTTCTGTCAGCCACAGTGCCACATAGTTCAGTCACCTTTACTGGACAAGTTCTGTCAGTCACAGTGCCACATAGTTCAGTCATGTTCACTGGACAAGTTCTGTAAGCCACAGTGCCACATAGTTCAGTCACGTTTACTGAACAAGTTCTGTCAGTCACAGTGCCACATAGTTCAGTCACCTTTACTGGACAAGTTCTGTCAGTCACAGTGCCACATAGTTCAGTCACGTTTACGGGACAAGTTCTGTCAGTCACAGTGCCACATAGCTCAGTCACGTTTACTGAACAAGTTCTGTCAGTCACAGTGACACATAGTTCAGTCACCTTTACTGGACAAGTTCTGTCAGTCACAGTGCCACATAGTTCAGTCACCTTTACTGGACAAGTTCTGTCAGTCACAGTGCCACATAGATCAGTCACATTTACTGGACAAGTTCTGTCAGTCACAGTGCCACATAGATCAGTCATGTTCACTGGACAAGTTCTGTTAGCCACAGTGCCACATAGCTCAGTCACGTTTACTGAACAAGTTCTGTCAGTCACAGTGACACATAGTTCAGTCACCTTTACTGGACAAGTTCTGTCAGTCACAGTGCCACATAGTTCAGTCACCTTTACTGGACAAGTTCTGTCAGTCACAGTGCCACATAGATCAGTCACATTTACTGGACAAGTTCTGTCAGTCACAGTGCCACATAGATCAGTCATGTTCACTGGACAAGTTCTGTTAGCCACAGTGCCACATAGTTCAGTCACCTTTACTGGACAAGTTCTGTCAGTCACAGTGCCACATAGTTCAGTCATGTTCACTGGACAAGTTCTGTCAGCCACAGTGCCACATAGTTCAGTCACGTTTACTGGACAAGTTCTGTCAGTCACAGTGCCACATATTTCAGTCACCTTTACTGGACAAGTTCTGTCAGTCACAGTGCCACATAGTTCAGTCATGTTCACTGGACAAGTTCTGTCAGTCACAGTGCCACATAGTTCAGTCACCTTTACTGGACAAGTTCTGTCCGTCACAGTGCCACATAGTTCAGTCACGCTTACTGGACAAGTTCTGTCAGTCACAGTGCCACATAGTTCAGTCACCTTTACTGGACAAGTTCTGTCCGTCACAGTGCCACATAGTTCAGTCACGCTTACTGGACAAGTTCTGTCAGACGCAGTGCCACATAGTTCAGTCACCTTTACTGGACAAGTTCTGTCAGTCACAGTGCCACATAGTTCAGTCATGTTCACTGGACAAGTTCTGTCAGCCACAGTGCCACATAGTTCAGTCACGTTTACTGGACAAGTTCTGTCAGTCACAGTGCCACATAGTTCAGTCACGTTTTGAACAAGTTCTGTCAGTCACAGTGCCACATAGTTCAGTCACCTTTACTGGACAAGTTCTGTCCGTCACAGTGCCACATAGTTCAGTCACGCTTACTGGACAAGTTCTGTCAGACGCAGTGCCACATAGTTCAGTCACCTTTACTGGACAAGTTCTGTCAGTCACAGTGCCACATAGTTCAGTCACGTTAACTGGACAAGTTCTGTCAGCCACAGTGCCACATAGTTCAGTCACGTTTACTGGACAAGTTCTGTCAGTCACAGTGCCACATAGTTCAGTCACCTTTACTGGACAAGTTCTGTCAGTCACAGTGCCACATAGATCAGTCATGTTCACTGGACAAGTTCTGTTAGCCACAGTGCCATATAGTTCAGTCACGTTTACTGAACAAGTTCTGTCCATCACAGTGCCACATAGTTCAGTCACCTTTACTGGACAAGTTCTGTCAGTCACAGTGCCACATAGTTCAGTCATGTTCACTGGACAAGTTCTGTCAGCCACAGTGCCACATAGTTCAGTCACGTTTACTGAACAAGTTCTGTCAGTCACAGTGACACATAGTTCAGTCACCTTTACTGGACAAGTTCTGTCAGTCACAGTGACACATAGTTCAGTCACGTTTACTGAACAAGTTCTGTCAGTCACAGTGACACATAGTTCAGTCACGTTTACGGGACAAGTTCTGTCAGTCACAGTGCCACATAGTTCAGTCACGTTTACTGAACAAGTTCTGTCAGTCACAGTGACACATAGTTCAGTCACCTTTACTGGACAAGTTCTGTCAGTCACAGTGCCACATAGTTCAGTCACCTTTACGGGACAAGTTCTGTCAGTCACAGTGCCACATAGTTTAGTCACCTTTGTTATAATAATTGTAATAAAGTCCTTTCTTTTGTGTGCATGGGTGTATGTGTATATATATATATGTGTGTGTATATATATACCCATGCGTGTATGTATGTATGAGTGTGTGTATATGTATATATGTACACTCACTGGCCACTTTATTAGGTACACCATGCTAGTAAGGGGTTGGACCCCCTTTTGCCTTCAGAACTGCCTCAATTCTTCGTGGCAGAGATTCAACAAGGTGCTGGAAGCATTCCTCAGAGATTTTGGACCATATTGACATGATGGCATCACACAGTTGGCGCAGATTTGTCGGCTGCACATCCCTGATGCGAATCTCCCGTTCCACCACATCCCAAAGATGCTCTATTGGATTGAGATCTGGTGACTGAGGAGGCCATTTGAGTACAGTAAACTCATTGTCATGTTCAAGAAACCAATCTGAGATGATTCGAGCTTTATGACATGGCGCATTATCCTGCTGAAAGTAGCCATCAGATGTTGGGTACATTGTGGTCATAAAGGGATGGACATGGTCAGCAACAATACTCAGGTAGGCTGTGGCGTTGCAACGATGCTCAATTGGTACCAAGGGGCCCAAAGAGTGCCCAGAAAAAATTCCCCACACCATGACACCACCACCACCAGCCTGAACCGTTGATACAAGGCAGGATGGATCCATGCTTTCATGTTGTTTACGCCAAATTCTGACCCTACCATCCGAATGTCGCAGCAGAAATCGAGACTCATCAGACCAGGCAACGTTTTTCCAATCTTCTACTGTCCAATTTCGATGAGCTTGTGCAAATTGTAGCCTCAGTTTCCTGTTCTTAGCTGAGAGGAGTGGTACCCAGTGTGGTCTTCTGCTGCTGTAGCCCATCTGCCTCAAAGTTCGACGCACTGTGCGTTCAGAGATGCTCTTCTGCCTACCTTGGTTGTAACGGGTGGCAATTTGAGTCACTGTTGCCTTTCTATCAGCTCGAACCAGTCTGCCCATTCTCCTCTGACCTCTGGCATCAACATGGCATTTCCGGCCACAGAACTGCCGCTCACTGGATTTTTTTTCTTTTTCGGACCATTCTCTGTAAACCCTAGAGATGGTTGTGCGTGAAAATCCCAGTAGATCAGCAGTTTCTGAAATTCTCAGACCAGCCCTTCTGGCACCAACAATCATGCCACGTTCAAAGGCACTCAAATCACCTTTCTTCCCCATACTGATGCTCGGTTTGAACTGCAGGAGATTGTCTTGACCATGTCTACATGCCTAAATGCACTGAGTTGCCGCCATGTGATTGGCTGATTAGAAATTAAGTCTTAACACACAGTTGGACAGGTGTACCTAATAAAGTGGCCAGTGAGTGTATGTATATGTGTATCTATGCACATGACTGCATATATGCCATTTATTTTTGCTTAAGACTTTGAAACTCTTTTCAGCTGATGTAATACATGGGTGTTACTTTTGGGTGTTACTTTTTGTGAACGTTAGCTGCTTTCCTTGTCTTGCGTGATCTCTGGTAACGTAGATAAGGATTTCTAACAAGCTCAGCATATTGTATGTACTCTTTTTTGCAAACGCAATGTTTCTACACCCTTTCGGCTCTGCTATTTAAACTCTTAAGAATATGTATTGAGTTAGACAGAGGACGGCCCACACCTGGTGTGGCTGTCATTCTCTCTCCATGCCGGCATGTCCAATAAAGAAGCATCTTACTTATTCAGGTCTGGACGATTTCTAATTGGAAGACAAACTCCCCTGACATTTTGGTGTGTTGGCCGGGAATCCAACACCTTTCCCTCATCGGTGAGTACTGTAAACCGTGCACGGGGGAGTCTGGGACTCCTTAAGTAAGTCCTCCGCCTTGACATTAGGCGTCACCAGGGGCATTAACAGTTATCCCGGTCTGAGGGAAAGTGACGGATTTCGTATAGTCTAAGGATCTCTGGGAATCGTCTGTATCTGAATACAGGTAAGAACATTTCATAATTTCATTATATTCGGTAACCTTGTTAATCCAGTATGAATGTTATTCTAGGAATTGAATGGGAACTGTGATTGTAGACTTTTCCAATTGGGGTTTGTGAGAGGCTCTTGTAAGTTGGAAGTTGTTTACATGTAATTGTTATAATAACTCCTGTAAGTTGCTAAGCTCCATAGATTTGGGGTTTGTTAGTTCCTGTAAGATATTCTTTAGAATGGGTACAAAGCCAGTGTGAGAAGGCTACTGTGGAATAAAAAACTCTGTGTGCACGTTAAATTGATCTAGATGGGAGAATCGAGGGAGATTCTCGTTGGATTAAGGAATCCGCTGGATTAACCTAAAATAGAACCCAGTATAAGATGAATTTTTGCCGGTTTTCTGTTTTGTCTTCTGTACTTTGTTGAATGTTGTTTTCTGTTAAGTGTGCTGTTTTGTCTGTCTTTTGAAACTACATAGAACTAAAACGCCATAAATATATGTTTTATGTTACACATGAGACTCCTTGAATGTTATCTTGAGTGAATGTATGAGGATTGCAATATAAAATCCTGACTGTATTAGGGAGTCCAGTAGGCGTGGTCAACAGTCATCTGTGGACTGGAGACAAATCATAGGTTATTATAGTGGTATAAATCACCTAGGTACACACCACCTGATCCCCATAGAGAATATTCTATGTTGTTTTGTTATATGTTTTTCTTTTAATAACACAGAGTGACTGAACCCTCCTCGTTTCACTGAGGAGAGTCTGCGCCTGTGGTGCTCTGAATACCTGATATTAAGAACGGGAACGTCTTTGTATATAAAGAGGCGGTGTCATTGGACTTTATCTCAGCACTTCAGGAATAGGAGTATGAGGGAACTTTACTCTCCTGTCTTATGTCTCTGTGTACGTGTGTCTGTCCATTCTCTAACTGTGGAAGCTGTTGTATGTTGTGTGTTTGTACTGTTACACTGGTCAGAAGTCCCTGTGAGCATATTTATCTCGTTCAGATCAGTGACCACATTTATCATCGTGACCCCATTCCTTGGGGACCGTTCACGTTTGTCACACTGTGTTGTCATACTAGGCCCTTACAGGCCTTCATTGGACGGAGATGGCAAGATATAGAGATACAAGCAGGTAAATATCTGGGACATAGTGTAATCAGTGAGGATTATTTAGATCCTGGATATTAGGAGCAGTAATTGAATTGTTGTTGTTGGTTTTTTATCTTCTTGTTGACATATTAATTTCACTGATATTTGTCAGACTTTTTATCAGTGGGTAGAAATCCATTGTGCTCCAGGGTTTATATTATGTATAGTCCTTATCTTGTTTGTCTTTTTGTGTTTAAGAATTTTATGTAACATCATTATGGGACTTTATCCCATAGATATATATTTTAAGACCTTGTCCTCATTGTAAGGCAGAATTGTTATTGACCATTTCATCTGATGGCTGGAAAGTTATTAAGATTGTACCAAGAAGGTATCCCTGGAATGAGACTGGATATGGTCCTTTCTCATCAGGTACCCAGAGAGAACAGTCTTCAGATCAAATGTGTAATGTGTCCTTATTGGTAACTTATAGGCCTAACTCTTATATATTGTAACAAATAGAGAGTAAACATTGTAGATCCCTGACAATGTCTTTTTAGTCTTGACAAACTAGGAGTAGGCACCACACAGAGCACACAGTCCTGAGGTGGGAGATAAGCTGTTAACATGAGATGTGTTGTGGAATGTGGTTGTGGTTTTGAGATAAGAAGGGGCCACTAGGAGACCCTGAATGTGTCTTTTGACAGATGGGTTGTATTTCATATAATGTGAAAATTTGGTACAAGAAATGTGTAATGAGAGGAAATATTTAATTTGGCTAAAGTAGAAATACATTTATAAAAAACACTATTTCCAGAAGTAACCGTCCTTGTGGGAAGCCATGAGGTCACTTTTCTTGTTGATTCAGGAGCCACTAGAACCTTAGTCCATCCAGAAGAGATACCGACTATTGGACTGTCTGCTGCCTGCATAGTGGTAAAAGGAGCAAGTGGTAAGACACAGAGAGCCATTGTCTACGCCTGTGGAGACACCGGTCTCTCGGCACAGGTAAAAGTGCAATTACACAACTTATATTATCAGCTGTGTGGGAGGGATATGATGCAGCCCTGAGCCTGGGAATAATTCCTACTGCTGCCGGACTAAAGGTGAAATCCATGGCTGAGACAATGGTGCTCCAGGGGTATGGAGAATCCAGATATTATTACAGTCTAGATCTAATAACTGCAGGATCATCCTTTATTACTGAGTCCTTCATCAAGGAAGCAATAGATAAAGGTATACAAATGTAGATTTTCACACACCTGAAGAACTACACTGCTCCATGTACTACAGGTATTTCAGGGGTCCTGATGTAAAATATGGGAATTTCCATGCTCTAGATTGTTCTTTGCACACCATATACTGGAATTATAAAGGGAACTGTGCCGTCAGTTGTAAACTGTCAGAACAAATTAAATTGTTGTTTTTGCTTTTTAGAGGCACCGTGCCACATGTTTCCCTTTCCAGATGTAAAGGTAGATCATGGAAATCCCTTGGTGATTTTGTTGGGGTGTAAGGAAAGTAACAATGGGAGGATTTGGGTGATGGCTCATTTTACAATGCCAGACTGCAGGCATGTTCACAAGTACTAAAGTTGGGACACCATTTCTAAACCCAGTGTCCACCTGCAGCGAGGCGGGGGAACGAGTGAGAAATGCTGATCCTTTCCTAGAATTAGGGAAGAATTGACCACATACCCAGAATCTTTGTGGTCCTCATGACCTGCAGATGTGGGATTGATGAAAGAGGTGATTATACCCTGTCCAGCTCACCTTGTAACACGGCCTTGTTTCCAGTAGGGAGGGCGCCCCCATCTGTAAACGAGGCTGTGATTCCAAGAGCCCCCACAGTGCCAGACCCCCATACTCTGCTGAATGACTGGAGGCCGGAACATAAGGTCTTTACAGTGATCTCAGTAATGTCTTCTTCAGCATCCTGGTACATCCTGATAGCCAGGTTTGGTTTGTATTCACATATAAGGGGAGCAGGTATACAATCACCGGAATCCCACAAGGGTACTGTGAATCACCTACTATTGTTTACCAGGTAAAATCGGCTAACCTAGCTCAATGTGAGTCACCAGAAGGAGCCAGATGCTCTTATATGTGGATGACATGCTATTGGCATTAAAAGAAAAAAAGAAAAAAAAAAAAAATTGGTAACAAAAGGGTTATTTTTAAAGATGACCTATATGTATAAACTGCCCAGTGACCTCCTAAGATATGTCACTGTATTGAGCCATGGCATAAGCTATGTCTCAACAGGAGGGATGGTAGAGGTCATATCTTACGTGTTTATGATGTATGGCTTTACTAACTATTAAAAATTTTTGTTTAATCTGCATTACTTGTGCAAAAATAATTCCTAAAGGAACCTGAGACCAGAGAGAGGACAATGTCCTCACCCTGAATACTTATTCCAACACATTTGTATGGATTTTATTGAACAAGTGTGAGGGAAAAAGTATGGCCTTGTTATTATGGATGCTTTCAGCAGGTGGATTGAAGCTGTCCACCCTGATGCATTAATGGTACCGAAGGCCCTTCTAAAGGAAATCATACCCAGATTTGGGGTTCCAAAAAATTTTATAGTAAACTAAGTAATGTTATTATTACCTAAAACATTGTCAATTGAGTTGGGAAACCGCTGTGCCTGTCATCCTCAGTCAGCCGGACTGGTTGGGAGACACAGTGGGATCTCGAAAAATAGGTTGACAAAGATCATGCAGGAAACAGGAAAAATTGGCTGCACTGTCGCCTATTGGTTGTACTAAATATGTATGTCACACGGACATCTGTAGTGCTGACAGGCTTTGAAGTCATATACGGGAGATCTTTTCTGTTACCTCAGCTAAAATCCTCTAAAAGGATAGATGAGGAAGGTGATTGTACATTAGCAGAATATATGGCTAAGATATTAACTCACAAAGAAGTTTCTACTCGTAGTTTTGTTCCAGGAAACCCACTAACAAAACCTGAGATCGTGAAACCTGCAGACTGGGTCCTTGTGAAGGTGATAAAGAAGAGACACCAGCACCATCCTAAGTGGGAAGGTCCTTACCAGGTCCTGTGGACTTCTCCTACTGCGGTCAAGATTCTTGGATCCATCTCTCATATTGTAAACTTGTCAGACAGGTAGGGACAGAGTAGGATCTGACTTGCTTGTCAAAGTCCAGCTACAAAGGGAGGTTTCCCACAAGGGAAAGCTTGTCTCAAACTGGTGAAGTCTCCCATTCATCCCCCTACCCGGACAAGACGGTCAGATCTAGGATGTGTACATCAGGGTTAGTCACATGTATATTCTTCATGACCATAGTGATGGGAGAGTGGAGGGTAATAGACCCAGCAGGAGAGGAAAGTCCAGGGTGGTAGAATGGTTTCAGATTTAAGACTTTCAATCTTACTTTTGAAATTGGGCAGGAGGCCGCCATGTTAGTGGATTTCTGTCTGTTGTATAAATGATACAGAGACAGGGAACAAGCTGTGAAACTAGCAGTCTGATAAGTATGTTTGTGTTATGAGCTCTAATAGCAGAGGGGATGTATGTGTGTGACTGGAGTAAAGCAGCGTGGACAATTGTAGCCCGAGACTATAGGTATAAGCCTTATGGCTACATAGATTTAAAGCCTGATTCCCCAGTAGGAAAAAGGAGATCCCCTTACACAAATAAGAATAATTGTAATCAGCTACTGAGAATTTTTAAAGAAACCCTAAGATGAGGGATCAAAGGTTAGAATGGCTTAACTACATTGCAAAAAGGTTTAAAAAATTAAGCTATATAGTAAAACTTATGTCTGCTCAGAAAGGGAAGGAAAATGTAAAATGTTATCATTTTTATATCCTCCACTTGAGAAACCGGATATCCCACCACAGGTGATTGCTAATCCTGGTAACTATACTTGTTTTAGTCTTTCAGGGCATGGGCACGACTTCGGAGAGCTCCAAGGCGATTCTTGTAGAGAATGGATCATTGTCTCCCACAGGGCCAAGTACTCAGCCATATGGTCAGACCACACTACCCTGAGAGCGGATATATGGTGGTTATGCGGTGATAAAAGCATAAGAGCCAGACTACCACATGGTTCCCGATGGGATTGTGCTGTGGTCCAGCCAATCATGCCGTTCCACCTGTTGTCAACAGGGATATGGCCAAAGGTACGTAGTGGAAGAGACAGAAGCATGAAACTCTGCAAGAATCCTTCCATTCTAGTATCTACAGAGATGACATTGGAGTTCCCAGGGGAGTGACCAACGAGTACAAGACTAGGAACCAGGTAGCAGCCGGGTGGGAATCCATAATTTGGTGGGCGATTATAAAAATGAATGTAGATTGGATAAACTACTTATACTATAACCAGCAGAGATTTGTTAATTATACCTGAGATGCAGTTAAAGGGATAGCTGAGTAATTAGGACCAACTCCTCTCATGGCTTGGCAGAATTAGGATGGCATTAGACAAGTTCTTAGCAGATAAGGGAGGTGTACATAAAATGTTTGGAGGATTTTTGTGGCACACTTTATCCCTGATACAGATCCTGATGGAATTGTCTCCAAAGCTCTTGATGGACTGACTGCCCTGTCTAATGGATTAGCTGAGAACTCTGGATATGACGACATATTCCTGGACTGAAGGATGGTTTGGGAAATGGTCCGGAGTATTCACTTCTGCGTTGACATCTCTTACCATTGTGGCCGGAGTGCTGATTGTTTGTGGACGCTGCGCTATTCCATGTATTAGAGGACTTGTTCAAAGACTGATTGACTCTGCCATAACAAAACCTATGTATCAAGGAATGGAGACCTTGGAATCCAACGAAAGAATGAAAATTTTAGGACTTAATGATAAATATACTGAACGTATTACTCTCCCTCTAGATTATATGAAGATCTTCTGTGAAATCTGACAAAAAGAAATCTGTCTCCAATGTGTACAGATAGATGATTTTATTACAAGATGAGGGAATGTTATAATAATTGTAATAAAGTCCTTTCTTTTGTGTGCATGGGTGTATGTGTATATATATACAGTGGGGCAAAAAAGTCTTTAGTCAGTCAGCAATAGTGCAAGTTCCACCACTTAAAAAGATGAGAGGCGTCTGTAATTTACATCATAGGTAGACCTCAACTATGGGAGACAAACTGAGTAAAAAAAATCCAGAAAATCACATTGTCTGTTTTTTTTTTCATTTTATTTGCATATTATGGTGGAAAATAAGTATTTGGTCAGAAACAAGCAATCAAGATTTCTGGCTCTCACAGACCTGTAACTTCTTCTTTAAAAGTCTCCTCTTTCCTCCACTCATTACCTGTAGTAATGGCACCTGTTTAAACTTGTTATCAGTATAAAAAGACACCTGTGCACACCCTCAAACAGTCTGACTCCAAACTCCACTATGGTGAAGACCAAAGAGCTGTCAAAGGACACCAGAAACAAAATTGTAGCCCTGCACCAGGCTGGGAAGACTGAATCTGCAATAGCCAACCAGCTTGGAGTGAAGAAATCAACTGTGGGAGCAATAATTAGAAAATGGAAGACATACAAGACCACTGATAATCTCCCTCGATCTGGTGCTCCACGCAAAATCCCACCCCGTGGGGTCAGAATGATCACAAGAACAGTGAGCAAAAATCCCAGAACCACGCGGGGGGACCTAGTGAATGAACTGCAGAGAGCTGGGACCAATGTAACAAGGCCTACCATAAGTAACATACTACGCCACCATGGACTCAGATCCTGCAGTGCCAGACGTGTCCCACTGCTTAAGCCTGTACATGTCCGGGCCCGTCTGAAGTTTGCTAGAGAGCATTTGGATGATCCAGAGGAGTTTTGGGAGAATGTCCTATGGTCTGATGAAACCAAACTGGAACTGTTTGGTAGAACACAACTTGTCGTGTTTGGAGGAAAAAGAATACTGAGTTGCATCCATCAAACACCATACCTACTGTAAAGCATGGTGGTGGAAACATCATGCTTTGGGGCTGTTTCTCTGCAAAAGGGCCAGGACGACTGATCCGGGTACATGAAAGAATGAATGGGGCCATGTATCGTGAGATTTTGAGTGCAAACCTCCTTCCATCAGCAAGGGCATTGAAGATGAAACGTGGCTGGGTCTTTCAACATGACAATGATCCAAAGCACACCGCCAGGGCAACGAAGGAGTGGCTTCGTAAGAAGCATTTCAAGGTCCTGGAGTGGCCTAGCCAGTCTCCAGATCTCAACCCTATAGAAAACCTTTGGAGGGAGTTGAAAGTCCGTGTTGCCAAGCGAAAAGCCAAAAACATCACTGCTCTAGAGGAGATCTGCATGGAGGAATGGGCCAACATACCAACAACAGTGTGTGGCAACCTTGTGAAGACTTACAGAAAACGTTTGACCTCTGTCATTGCCAACAAAGGATATATCACAAAGTATTGAGATGAAATTTTGTTTCTGACCAAATACTTATTTTCCACCATAATATGCAAATAAAAGGAAAAAAAAACAGACAATGTGATTTTCTGGATTTTTTTTTCTCAGTTTGTCTCCCATAGTTGAGGTCTACCTATGATGTAAATTACAGACACCTCTCATCTTTTTAAGTCGTGGAACTTGCACTATTGCTGACTGACTAAATACTTTTTTGCCCCACTGTATATATGTGTGTGTGTATATATATACCCATGCGTGTATGTATGTATGAGTGTGTGTATATGTATATATGTATGTATATGTGTATCTATGCACATGACTGCATATATGCCATTTATTTTTGCTTAAGACTTTGAAACTCTTTTCAGCTGATGTAATACATGGGTGTTACTTTTGGGTGTTACTTTTTGTGAACGTTAGCTGCTTTCCTTGTCTTGCGTGATCTCTGGTAACGTAGATAAGGATTTCTAACAAGCTCAGCATATTGTATGTACTCTTTTTTGCAAACGCAATATGTTTCTACACCCTTTCGGCTCTGCTATTTAAACTCTTAAGAATATGTATTGAGTTAGACAGAGGACGGCCCACACCTGGTGTGGCTGTCATTCTCTCTCCATGCCGGCATGTCCAATAAAGAAGCATCTTACTTATTCAGGTCTGGACGATTTCTAATTGGAAGACAAACTCCCCTGACAACCTTTACTGGACAAGTTCTGTCAGTCACAGTGCCACATAGATCAGTCACCTTTACTGGACAAGTTCTGTCAGTCACAGTGCCACATAGTTCAGTCACGTTTACTGGACAAGTTCTGTCAGTCACAGTGCCACATAGTTTAGTCACCTTTACAGGACAAGTTCCAGTCACAGTGCCACATAGATCAGTCACCTTTACTGGACAAGTTCTGTCAGTCACAGTGCCACATAGTTCAGTCACGTTTACTGGACAAGTTCTGTCAGTCACAGTGCCACATAGTTCAGCCACCTTTACTGGACAAGTTCTGTCAGTCACAGTGCCACATAGTTCAGTCACGTTTACTGGACAAGTTCTGTCAGTCACAGTGCCACATAGTTCATTCACATTTTCTGGACAAGTTCTGTCAGTCACAGTGCCACATAGTTCAGTCACCTTTACTGGACAAGTTCTGTCCGTCACAGTGCCACATAGTTCAGTCACCTTTACTGGACAAGTTCTGTCAGTCACAGTGCCACATAGTTCAGTCATGTTCACTGGACAAGTTCTGTTAGCCACAGTGCCACATAGTTCAGTCATGTTCACTGGACAAGTTCTGTCAGTCACAGTGCCACATAGGTCAGTCACCTTTACTGGACAAGTTCTGTCAGTCACAGTGCCACATAGATCAGTCACCTTTACTGGACAAGTTCTGTCAGTCACAGTGCCACATAGTTCAGTCACCTTTACTGGACAAGTTCTGTCAGTCACAGTGCCATATAGATCAGTCACCTTTACTGGACAAGTTCTGCTAGCCACAGTGCCACATAGTTCAGTCACGTTTCCTGGACAAGTTCTGTCAGTCACAGTACCACATAGCTCAGTCACCTTTACTGGACAAGTTCTGTCAGTCACAGTGCCACATAGTTCAGTCACCTTTACTGGACAAGTTCTGTCAGTCACAGTGCCACATAGTTCAGTCACCTTTACTGGGCAAGTTCTGTCAGTCACAGTGCCACATAGATCAGTCACCTTTACTGGACAAGTTCTGTCAGTCACAGTGCCACATAGTTCAGTCACCTTTACTGGACAAGTTCTGTCAGTCACAGTGCCACATAGTTCAGTCACCTTTACTGGACAAGTTCTGTCAGTCACAGTGCCATATAGATCAGTCACCTTTACTGGACAAGTTCTGTCAGTCACAGTGCCACATAGATCAGTCACCTTTACTGGACAAGTTCTGTCAGTCACAGTGCCACATAGTTCAGTCACCTTTACTGGACAAGTTCTGTCAGTCACAGTGCCATATAGATCAGTCACCTTTACTGGACAAGTTCTGCTAGCCACAGTGCCACATAGTTCAGTCACGTTTCCTGGACAAGTTCTGTCAGTCACAGTACCACATAGCTCAGTCACCTTTACTGGACAAGTTCTGTCAGTCACAGTGCCACATAGTTCAGTCACCTTTACTGGACAAGTTCTGTCAGTCACAGTGCCACATAGTTCAGTCACCTTTACTGGGCAAGTTCTGTCAGTTACAGTGCCGCATATTTCAGTCACCTTTACTGGAAAAGTTCTGTCAGTCACAGTGCCACATAGTTCAGTCATGTTCACTGGACAAGTTCTGTTAGCCACAGTGCCACATAGTTCAGTCATATTCACTGGACAAGTTCTGTCAGTCACAGTACCACATTGTTTAGTCACCTTTACTGGACAAGTTCTGTCAGTCACAGTGCCACATAGATCAGTCACCTTTACTGGACAAGTTCTGTCAGTCACAGTGCCACATAGTTTAGTCACCTTTACTGGACAAGTTCTGTTAGCCACAGTGCCACATAGTTCAGTCACGTTTACTGGACAAGTTCTGTCAGTCACAGTACCACATAGCTCAGTCACCTTTACTGGACAAGTTCTGTCAGTCACAGTGCCGCATAGTTCAGTCACCTTTACTGGAAAAGTTCTGTCAGTCACAGTGCCACATAGTTCAGTCACCTTTACTGGACAAGTTCTGTCAGTCACAGTGCCGCATATTTCAGTCACCTTTACTGGACAAGTTCTGTCAGTCACAGTGCCACATAGTTCAGTCACCTTTACTGGACAAGTTCTGTCAGTCACAGTGCCACATAGTTCAGTCACCTTTACTAGACAAGTTCTGTTAGCCACAGTGCCACATAGTTCAGTCACGTTTACTGGACAAGTTCTGTCAGTCACAGTGCCACATAGTTCAGTCACCTTTACTGGACAAGTTCTGTCAGTCACAGTGCCACATAGTTCAGTCACCTTTACTAGACAAGTTCTGTTAGCCACAGTGCCACATAGTTCAGTCACGTTTACTGGACAAGTTCTGTCAGTCACAGTGCCACTTAGTTCATTCACATTTTCTGGACAAGTTCTGTCAGTCACAGTGCCACATAGTTCAGTCACCTTTACTGGACAAGTTCTGTCAGTCACAGTGCCACATAGTTCAGTCATGTTCACTGGACAAGTTCTGTTAGCCACAGTGCCACATAGTTCAGTCATGTTCACTGGACAAGTTCTGTCAGTCACAGTGCCACATAGTTCAGTCAGGTTTACTGGAGAAGATCTGTCAGTCACAGCGCTACATAGTTCAGTCAGGTTTACTGGACAAGTTCTGTCAGTCACAGTGCCACATAGTTCAGTCATGTTCACTGGACAAGTTCTGTCAGCCACAGTGCCACATAGTTCAGTCACGTTTACTGAACAAGTTCTGTCAGCCACATTGCCACCTAGTTCAGTCATGTTTACTGGACAAGTTCTGTCCGTCACAGTGCCACATAGTTCAGTCATGTTTACTGGACAAGTTCTGTCAGTCACAGTGTCACATAGTTCAGTCATGTTTACTGGACAAGTTCTGTCAGTCACAGTGCCACATAGTTCAGTCACATTTTCTAGACAAGTTCTGTCTGTCACAGTGCCACATAGTTCATTCGCCTTTACTGGACAAGTTCTGTCCGTCACAGTGCCACATAGTTCAGTCATGTTTACTGGACAAGTTCTGTCAGTCACAGTGCCACATAGATCAGTCACCTTTACTGGACAAGTTCTGTTAGCCACAGTGCCACATAGTTCAGTCAGGTTTACTGGACAAGTTCTGTCAGTCACAGTACCACATAGCTCAGTCACCTTTACTGGACAAGTTCTGTCAGTCACAGTGCCACATAGTTCAGTCACCTTTACTGGACAAGTTCTGTCAGTCACAGTGCCACATAGTTCAGTCACCTTTACTGGACAAGTTCTCTCAGTCACAGTGCCGCATATTTCAGTCACCTTTACTGGACAAGTTCTGTCAGTCACAGTGCCACTTAGTTCAGTCACATTTTCTGGACAAGTTCTGTCAGTCACAGTGCCACATAGTTCAGTCACCTTTACTGGACAAGTTCTGTCCGTCACAGTGCCACATAGTTCAGTCACCTTTACTGGACAAGTTCTGTCAGTCACAGTGCCACATAGTTCAGTCATGTTCACTGGACAAGTTCTGTTAGCCACAGTGCCACATAGTTCAGTCATGTTCACTGGACAAGTTCTGTCAGTCACAGTGCCACATAGTTCAGTCAGGTTTACTGGAGAAGATCTGTCAGTCACAGCGCTACATAGTTCAGTCAGGTTTACTGGACAAGTTCTGTCAGTCACAGTGCCACATAGTTCAGTCATGTTCACTGGACAAGTTCTGTCAGCCACAGTGCCACATAGTTCAGTCACGTTTACTGAACAAGTTCTGTCAGCCATATTGCCACCTAGTTCAGTCATGTTTACTGGACAAGTTCTGTCCGTCACAGTGCCACATAGTTCAGTCATGTTTACTGGACAAGTTCTGTCAGTCACAGTGTCACATAGTTGTTATGATTCCACCACATGGCGGGGGAAGAAGGTGCCACTTAGCTCCACCCCCCACTGACCCTACCTACTTGCCGGTCCCACCCTAGCCGGTGGGCGACAACTGGGCGGCGGTCCCTACCTCGGCGTAAGTGCAGGGAGCTACAGTGAGGGTAACCGAGGGTGGAATGAGTGCAGGACAACCTAAGGGAGACAAGCAGCAGCAAGGAGGGCTACTAAAGTGAAACTAAAGAGTGAATGAACCTGAAGGGTAAAACCACGAAAACCCCAGACTAACACAAAAACACTAGCTTTCAGCAAAGACCAAAGCGGAAAGCTGGAGTCCCAGAGGTACTCAACGAAAGAGAGACCGGGAGGCTGGCTGAGGTAGTACCGGACAGCGCGGTAGAGAAGGCAGGAATCCGTACCACAGAAGAATCACCGGCAAGGAGTGAAAGCCCTGTGGAGTGCTAAATAGGAAGAAGGCGGGACATAAGCACAGGAAACAGTGAAGCAGCCAATAACCAGAACGGAGGAAGAACGATGAACGAAAAAGGACTGGTTGATCAGAAACTGTATATTAAGACCGGTTGTGTGGCACAGCCAGTAAGGCAGCGAGACTTGCTGTGGAACACAGACTAGACCCCGGTACGAATCCTGACATTACCCCCTCCTTTATGAGGGGCCCCTGGACCCTCACACAGGGAAGGCTTCTCAGGAAAATCGATATGGAACCTCTTACATAACCTGGGAGCATGAACCTCAGAATGAGACACCCACGACCTCTCCTCAGGGCCATACCCCTTCCAGTCCACCAGGTACTGCAGGACCCCACAAACTTTCCTGGAGTCCAGGATCTTTCTTACCTCAAACTCGGGGTGACCAAGTACAACAACAGGAGCAGGAGGTTTGTCAGCGGACAAACTGGAGGTATATAAGGTTTTAGGAGAGAGACATGGAATACCCTATGCACTCTCATCGCCTGGGGGAGGTCCAATTTGACAGAAACAGAGTTGATTATCTGAGATATTTTAAAAGGACCAATGTACCGGGGAGCCAGTTTACCAGAGGGGACTCTTAGTTTCAGATTTTTAGTAGAAAGCCACACTTTCTGCCCAACTTCAAAGGAAGGACTTCTCCTCCTTTTCATATTAGCAAAGTGGCACTGTGACTCATGAGCCTTCTTGATGTTGCTTTGGACTTGCTCCCAAACTGACCGCAGATCAGAGGAAACAATCTCTACCTCAGGATTGTCCGAGGGGTCCTCAGAGAAAGAGCTGAATTTAGGGTGAAATCCCATGTTGCAGAAGAAGGGAGATATCCCTGTGGAAGAGTTCACCCTATTATTTATGGCAAACTCTGCCAGGGCAATAAAAGATGTCCAGGTCTCTTGCTTATTAGCCACATAGCAACGTAAGAATTGTTCAAGGGCTTGATTGGCCCGTTCTGTCTGCCCATTGGTCTCCGGGTGAAAGGCCGATGAGAAAGCAAGGGAAACGCCAATTTTACTACAGAAAGCTCTCCAGAATTTGGAGACAAATTGGGTACCTCTATCTGACACAATATTCGAAGGAATTCCATGCAGCCGCACCACATGATTTAGAAACAAGGGGACCAATTGCTTGGCGGATGGCAATTTGGGTAAAGGAATAAAGTGCGCCATCTTACTAAAGCGATCCACCACAACCCACAAGGTAGTCATTCCCAGGGAGGAAGGTAAATCAGTAACAAAGTCCATGGAAAGATGGGTCCATGGCTTGGAGGAAACAGGTAGAGGACATAGTTCTCCCAAAGGCCGTGAGCGGTTAACCTTAGACCGGGCACAAATGTCACACGCCTTGACATAGGCAGTGGCATCCCGGCGTAAAGTCGGCCACCAAAAATTTCTGGAGATTGACTCCATAGTACCAGAGATACCAGGGTGACCTGAAAGAGGAGAGTTGTGGTGTTCATACAGCAGTCTCAAACGCAAATGACAGGGAACGAACCATTTATTATCAGGAGAGCCGGATGGAGACAAATGTTGAAATTGCTTAACTTCAGCAAACAAATCAGAGGAATTAGCAGCCAAAAATACTTTATCAGGTAAAATGGGAACAGGTGGGATGTTTGACGGTTGTTCAGGCAAGAAGCTTCTAGATAGCGCGTCTGCTCTGGCGTTTTTGCAACCGGGTCTGAAAGAAATCACAAAATTAAAACGTGAAAAGAACAACGCCCACCTTGCCTGTCTTGGATTAAGCCGTTTGGCCGTTTTGAAATATTCAAGATTTTTATGGTCGGTGAGGACAGTAACAGGATGTTTGGCCCCCTCCAGGAAATGCCGCCATTCCTCAAAGGCCAACTTTATAGCAAGCAGTTCCCTATTCCCAATATCATAATTTTTTTCAGCTGGGGAAAACTTCTTTGAGAAGAACGCACAGGGTTTCAAATGAGTCAAAGACGAAGTCCCCTGTGAAAGTACTGCCCCCACCCCTGCCTCCGAGGCGTCAACCTCAACAACAAAGGGTCTCTCCTGATCGGGCTGGGTAAGAACAGGAGCAGTGGCAAAGCTCTCCTTAAGAAACGTGAAGGCGTCCACTGCATCTTTACTCCAGTTTACCAAGTCGGAACCTTTCACAGTAAGATCTGTGAGAGGTTTCACCACAATGGAGAAGTTTTTTATAAACTTGCGGTAAAAATTGGCAAACCCCAGAAATCTTTGAAGAGCTTTCACAGATGCAGGACGAGCCCAATTAAGAACCGCTTTTACCTTCTCCGGCTCCATTGTGATGGCCTGGGGTGTCAAAATATGACCCAAAAAAGATAGACTTTGGACCCCGAAAATACACTTTTCTTGCTTGGCGAAAAGTTGATTATTGCGGAGTACCTGGAGTACATCCTTACATGATTTAAATGTGAGTCCCAGTCGGGAGAGAACACCAAAATATCATCCAGATAGACAATTACATAGCGGCCAATAGCATGTTGGAAAATATCATTGGTGAAATTTTGAAAAATCGCCGGAGCATTGCACAGCCCAAAGGGCATAACCAGACACTCGAAGTGGCCCTCGGGGGTATTGAAGGCGGTCTTCTACTCGTCGCCAGCCTTTACGCGAATGAGATTATACGCCCCTCTCAGGTCCAACTTCGAGAACCATCGAGCCCCCTGAACCTGGTTAAACAGGTCCGGAATCAACGGTAGTGGATATTGGTTACGGACAGTTATTTCATTAAGACCTCGGTAGTCTACACACGGCCTAAGTCCTCCATCCTTTTTACTGACAAAAAAGAAACCTGCGGCCAGGGGTGAGGTGGACGGACGGATATGCCCCTTTCTTAGAGCCTCTTGTACATACTCACGTAAAGCTTCTCTTTCAGCAGGAGATAAATTATATAGGCGTCCCTTAGGGAATTTACAATTGGGAACCAGATTGATAGTACAGTCATGGGAGCGATGAGGTGGCAACCGCTCAGACTCCTTCATAGAAAAGACATCTGCGAATTGGCCCAAAAGATTCTGAAGAGAAGCTTGTACGGAGACGATACCACAAACGTGTGTTAACCAGCATTTCTGTGAACAATCTGCACCCCACTTCTCTAATTCACCAGTAACCCAGTTAATATTGGGGTTATGGAGCTGGAGCCATGGAAGCCCCAGTATGACACTAGTTGGGAGGTCATGCATAACCAAAAATGACAGCTGTTCCACATGCAGTACACCAACCTGAAATGATAGCAATGGAGTACAGAGACTAATCTCCCCACTTGCTAGTGGGGTGTTATCAATACCAACTAATTTAGTGGGGTGAGCAAGTGGAATTAAAGAAATACCCAAAGAGACAGCAAACTCATAACACATAAAATTAGCAGTAGCCCCTGAATCAATCATGGCAACTCCTTCTCCCTTAGAGGAGGTGAAAGCAATAGAAATTGGCACTAAGAGTCTCTTAGAACTTAAAGGAATTACCTGTCCACCCACAGGCCTAGGTGGTGTATTCCGAGAAGATTCCTGTGGAGTGCCAGGGCGCCGCGGGCAATCCTTTATCCAGTGCCGAGGATCCCCGCAGTAAAAACAGGTTCCAAGTGCGTGGCGTGGACGGCAAGGACTAGGATCTGTGGTAGCTTGCATGGCCCCCAATTCCATAGGTTCGGCAGCTGGCAGATTCGGAACAGCCGGAGTGACCCTAGAGAAAACGGAAACTTGCGCTGCTGCCTGCTCCGATCTCCTCGCCCTTAACCTGCGATCTATTCTGACCATTAAAGCCATCAGCTCCTCCAGAGACTGGGGCAGGGTGTAGTGTACCAGTTCATCCTTTAGGGCTGGTGAAAGGCCCCGCTGAAATTGATTCCGAAGGGCGGGATCATTCCAACGGGTAGCTAAGCTCCATCTACGAAACTGGGTGCAATAAACCTCTACCTCTTGATCACCCTGGGTCAGGGAGGTAAGGTTTGCCTCGGCCAGAGCGACTTGGTCAGGCTCATCATAAATATTCCCTAAGGCTTGAAAGAAGTTGTCTACTGAATCACGGAGATTTGAATCTGGCGGCAGAGAGAAGGCCCACTCTTGGGGTCCCTCCCGTAAGCTAGAGATTATGATACGGACTCTTTGAGCTGGGGGGCCAGAAGAAAGAGGTCGTAATTGGAAATATAATTTACAATTTTCTCTAAAAGAAGCAAATTGGCTTCATCTCCGAAAAATGGCTCGGGTAAGTTAACTCTAGGCTCAGAATTAGTTGTCCCTGCAACGGCAGCTGCTTGAATTTGCTCCTGACGCTGGACCTGCGCAGCAAGATCTTGCACCAGCTGAGTAAGACCCTGCATTTGATTGACTAAAGAGGTCATAGCGTCCATAGGGAAGGCCGGTGATTCTGTTATGATTCCACCACACGGCGGGGGAAGAAGGTGCCACTTAGCTCCACCCCCACTGACCCTACCTACTTGCCGGTCCCACCCTAGCCAGTGGGCGACAACTGGGCGGCGGTCCCTACCTCGGCGTAAGTGCAGGGAGCTACAGTGAGGGTAACCGAGGGTGGAATGAGTGCAGGACAACCTAAGGGAGACAAGCAGCAGCAAGGAGGGCTACTAAAGTGAAACTAAAGAGTGAATGAACCTGAAGGGTAAAACCACGAAAACCCCAGACTAACACAAAAATACTAGCTTTCAGCAAAGACCAAAGCAGAAAGCTGGAGTTCCAGAGGTACTCAACGAAAGAGAGACCGGGAGGCTGGCTGAGGTAGTACCGGACAGCGCGGTAGAGAAGGCAGGAATCCGTACCACAGAAGAATCACCGGCAAGGAGTGAAAGCCCTGTGGAGTGCTAAATAGGAAGAAGGCGGGACATAAGCACAGGAAACAGTGAAGCAGCCAATCACCAGAACGGAGGAAGAACGATGAACGAAAAAGGACTAGTTGATCAGAAACTGTATATTAAGACTGGTTGTGTGGCACAGCCAGTAAGGCATCGAGACTTGCTGTGGAACACAGACTAGACCCCGGTACGAATCCTGACAATAGTTCAGTCATGTTTACTGGACAAGTTCTGTCAGTCACAGAGCCACATAGTTCAGTCACCTTTACTGGACAAGTTCTGTCATTCACAGTGCCACATAGTTCAGTCACATTTTCTAGACAAGTTCTGTCTGTCACAGTGCCACATAGTTCATTCGCCTTTACTGGACAAGTTCTGTCCGTCACAGTGCCACATAGTTCAGTCATGTTTACTGGACAAGTTCTATCAGACACAGTGCCACATAGTTCAGTCAGGTTTACTGGACAAGTTCTGTCAGTCACAGTACCACATACTGTAGTTCAGTCACGTTTACTGAAGATGTTCTGTCAGTCACAGTGCCACATAGTTCAGTCACCTTTACTGGACAAGTTCAGTCAGTCACAGAGCCACATAGTTCAGTCATGTTTACTGGACAAGTTCTGTCTGTCACAGTGCCACATAGTTCAGTAAGGTTTACTGGACAAATTCTGTCAGTCACAGTGCCACATAGTTCAGTCACATTTAGTGAAGATGTTCTGTCAGTCACAGTGTCACATAGTTCAGTCACCTTTACTGGACAAGTTCTGTCAGTCACAGTGCCACATAGTTCATTCGCCTTTACTGGACAAGTTCTGTCCGTCACAGTGCCACATAGTTCAGTCATGTTTACTGGACAAGTTCTGTCAGACACAGTGCCACATAGTTCAGTAAGGTTTACTGGACAAATTCTGTCAGTCACAGTGCCACATAGTTCAGTCACATTTAGTGAAGATGTTCTGTCAGTCACAGTGTCACATAGTTCAGTCACCTTTACTGGACAAGTTCTGTCAGTCACAGTGCCACATAGTTCATTCGCCTTTACTGGACAAGTTCTGTCCGTCACAGTGCCACATAGTTCAGTCATGTTTACTGGACAAGTTCTATCAGACACAGTGCCACATAGTTCAGTCAGGTTTACTGGACAAGTTCTGTCAGTCACAGTACCACATACTGTAGTTCAGTCACGTTTACTGAAGATGTTCTGTCAGTCACAGTGCCACATAGTTCAGTCACCTTTACTGGACAAGTTCAGTCAGTCACAGAGCCACATAGTTCAGTCATGTTTACTGGACAAGTTCTGTCTGTCACAGTGCCACATAGTTCAGTCAGGTTTACTGGACAATTTCTGTCAGTCACAGTGCCATATAGTTCATTCGCCTTTACTGGACTAGTTCTGTCAGTCATAGTGCCACATAGTTCAGTCACCTTTACTGGACAAGTTCTGTCAGTCACAGTGCCACATAGTTCAGTGACCTTTACTGGACAAGTTCTGTCAGTCACAGTACCACATAGTTTAGTCACCTTTACTGGACAAGTTCTGTTAGTCACAGTGCCACATAGTTCAGTCACCTTTACTGGACAAGTTCTGTCAGTCACAGTGCCACATAGTTCAGTCATGTTAACTGGACAAGTTGGACAAGTTCTGTCAGTCACAGTGCCACATAGTTCAGTCACCTTTACTGGACAAGTTCTGTCAGTCACAGTGCCACATAGTTTAGTCACCTTTACTGGACAAGTTCTGTCAGTCACAGTGCCACAAAGATCAGTCACCTTTACTGGACAAGTTCTGTCATTCACAGTGCCACATAGTTCAGTCACATTTTCTAGACAAGTTCTGTCTGTCACAGTGCCACATAGTTCATTCGCCTTTACTGGACAAGTTCTGTCCGTCACAGTGCCACATAGTTCAGTCATGTTTACTGGACAAGTTCTATCAGACACAGTGCCACATAGTTCAGTCAGGTTTACTGGACAAGTTCTGTCAGTCACAGTACCACATACTGTAGTTCAGTCACGTTTACTGAAGATGTTCTGTCAGTCACAGTGCCACATAGTTCAGTCACCTTTACTGGACAAGTTCAGTCAGTCACAGAGCCACATAGTTCAGTCATGTTTACTGGACAAGTTCTGTCTGTCACAGTGCCACATAGTTCAATAAGGTTTACTGGACAAATTCTGTCAGTCACAGTGCCACATAGTTCAGTCACATTTAGTGAAGATGTTCTGTCAGTCACAGTGTCACATAGTTCAGTCACCTTTACTGGACAAGTTCTGTCAGTCACAGTGCCACACAGTTCATTCGCCTTTACTGGACAAGTTCTGTCCGTCACAGTGCCACATAGTTCAGTCATGTTTACTGGACAAGTTCTGTCAGACACAGTGCCACATAGTTCAGTAAGGTTTACTGGACAAATTCTGTCAGTCACAGTGCCACATAGTTCAGTCACATTTAGTGAAGATGTTCTGTCAGTCACAGTGTCACATAGTTCAGTCACCTTTACTGGACAAGTTCTGTCAGTCACAGTGCCACATAGTTCATTCGCCTTTACTGGACAAGTTCTGTCCGTCACAGTGCCACATAGTTCAGTCATGTTTACTGGACAAGTTCTATCAGACACAGTGCCACATAGTTCAGTCAGGTTTACTGGACAAGTTCTGTCAGTCACAGTACCACATAGTTCAGTCACCTTTACTGGACAAGTTCAGTCAGTCACAGAGCCACATAGTTCAGTCATGTTTACTGGACAAGTTCTGTCTGTCACAGTGCCACATAGTTCAGTCAGGTTTACTGGACAATTTCTGTCAGTCACAGTGCCATATAGTTCATTCGCCTTTACTGGACAAGTTCTGTCAGTCATAGTGCCACATAGTTCAGTCACCTTTACTGGACAAGTTCTGTCAGTCACAGTGCCACATAGTTCAGTGACCTTTACTGGACAAGTTCTGTCAGTCACAGTGCCACATAGTTTAGTCACCTTTACTGGACAAGTTCTGTTAGTCACAGTGCCACATAGTTCAGTCACCTTTACTGGACAAGTTCTGTCAGTCACAGTGCCACATAGTTCAGTCATGTTAACTGGACAAGTTGGACAAGTTCTGTCAGTCACAGTGCCACATAGTTCAGTCACCTTTACTGGACAAGTTCTGTCAGTCACAGTGCCACATAGTTTAGTCACCTTTACTGGACAAGTTCTGTCAGTCACAGTGCCACAAAGATCAGTCACCTTTACTGGACAAGTTCTGTCAGTCACAGTGCCACATAGATCAGTCACCTTTACTGGACAAGTTCTGTCAGTCACAGTGCCACAAAGATCAGTCACCTTTACTGGACAAGTTCTGTCAGTCACAGTGCCACATAGTTCAGTCACGTTTACTGAAGATGTTCTGTCAGTCACAGTGCCACATAGTTCAGTCATGTTTACTGAAGATGTTCTGTCAGTCACAGTGCCACATAGTTCAGTCACCTTTACTGGACAAGTTCTGTCAGTCACAGTGCCACATAGTTCAGTCATGTTAACTGGACAAGTTCTGTCAGTCACAGTGCCACAAAGATCAGTCACCTTTACTGGACAAGTTCTGTCAGTCACAGTGCCACATAGATCAGTCACCTTTACTGGACAAGTTCTGTCAGTCACAGTGCCACAAAGATCAGTCACCTTTACTGGACAAGTTCTGTCAGTCACAGTGCCACATAGTTCAGTCACCTTTACTGGACAAGTTCTGTCAGTCACAGTGCCACATAGTTCAGTCACCTTTACTGGACAAGTTCTGTCAGTCACAGTGCCACATAGTTCAGTCATGTTAGCTGGACAAGTTCTGTCAGTCACAGTGCCACAAAGATCAGTCACCTTTACTGGACAAGTTCTGTCAGTCACAGTGCCACATAGTTCAGTCACCTTTACTGGACAAGTTCTGTCAGTCACAGTGCCACATAGTTTAGTCACCTTTACTGGACAAGTTCTGTCAGTCACAGTGCCACAAAGATCAGTCACCTTTACTGGACAAGTTCTGTCAGTCACAGTGCCACATAGTTTAGTCACCTTTACTGGACAAGTTCTGTCAGTCACAGTGCCACATAGTTCAGTCACCTTTACTGGACAAATTCTGTCAGTCACAGTGCCACATAGTTTAGTCACCTTTACTGGACAAGTTCTGTCAGTCACAGTGCCACATAGTTCAGTCACGTTTACTGGACAAGTTCTGTCAGTCACAGTGCCACATAGTTCATTCACATTTTCTGGACAAGTTCTGTCAGTCACAGTGCCACATAGATCAGTCACCTTTACTGGACAAGTTCTGTCCGTCACAGTGCCACATAGTTCAGTCACCTTTACTGGACAAGTTCTGTCCGTCACAGTGCCACATAGTTCAGTCACCTTTACTGGACAAGTTCTGTCAGTCACAGTGCCACATAGTTCAGTCATGTTCACTGGACAAGTTCTGTCAGTCACAGTGCCACATAGTTCAGTCACCTTTACTGGACAAGTTCTGTCAGTCATAGAGCCAAATAGTTCAGTCACCTTTACTGGACAAGTTCTGTCAGTCACAGTGCCACATAGTTCAGTCATGTTAACTGGACAAGTTCTGTCAGTCACAGTGCCACATAGTTCAGTCACCTTTACTGGACAAGTTCTGTCAGTCACAGTGCCACATAGTTTAGTCACCTTTACTGGACAAGTTCTGTCAGTCACAGTGCCACATAGTTTAGTCACCTTTACTGGACAAGTTCTGTCAGTCACAGTGCCACAAAGATCAGTCACCTTTACTGGACAAGTTCTGTCTGTCACAGTGCCACATAGTTCAGTCACCTTTACTGGACAAGTTCTGTCAGTCACAGTGCCACATAGTTTAGTCACCTTTACTGGACAAGTTCTGTCAGTCACAGGGCCACATAGTTTAGTCACCTTTACTGGACAAGTTCTGTCAGTCACAGTGCCACAAAGATCAGTCACCTTTACTGGACAAGTTCTGTCAGTCACAGTGCCACATAGTTCAGTCACCTTTACTGGACAAGTTCTGTCAGTCACAGTGCCACATAGTTCAGTCACCTTTACTGGACAAGTTCTGTCAGTCACAGTGCCACATAGTTCAGTCATGTTAACTGGACAAGTTCTGTCAGTCACAGTGCCACAAAGATCAGTCACCTTTACTGGACAAGTTCTGTCAGTCACAGTGCCACATAGTTCAGTCACCTTTACTGGACAAGTTCTGTCAGTCACAGTGCCACATAGTTTAGTCACCTTTACTGGACAAGTTCTGTCAGTCACAGTGCCACATAGTTTAGTCACCTTTACTGGACAAGTTCTGTCAGTCACAGTGCCACATAGATCAGTCACCTTTACTGGACAAGTTCTGTCAGTCACAGTGCCACATAGTTTAGTCACCTTTACTGGACAAGTTCTGTCAGTCACAGTGCCACATAGATCAGTCACCTTTACTGGACAAGTTCTGTTAGCCACAGTGCCACATAGTTCAGTCACCTTTACTGGACAGGTTCTGTCAGTCACAGTGCCACATAGTTCAGTCACCTTTACTGGACAAGTTCTGTCAGTCACAGTGCCACATAGTTTAGTCACCTTTACTGGACAAGTTCTGTCAGTCACAGTGCCACATAGTTTAGTCACCTTTAATGGACAAGTTCTGTCAGTCACAGTGCCACAAAGATCAGTCACCTTTACTGGACAAGTTCTGTCAGTCACAGTGCCACATAGTTCAGTCACCTTTACTGGACAAGTTCTGTCAGTCACAGTGCCACATAGTTTAGTCACCTTTACTGGACAAGTTCTGTCAGTCACAGTGCCACAAAGATCAGTCACCTTTACTGGACAAGTTCTGTCAGTCACAGTGCCACATAGTTCAGTCACCTTTACTGGACAAGTTCTGTCAGTCACAGTGCCACATAGTTTAGTCACCTTTACTGGACAAGTTCTGTCAGTCACAGTGCCACATAGTTTAGTCACCTTTACTGGACAAGTTCTGTCAGTCACAGTGCCACATAGATCAGTCACCTTTACTGGACAAGTTCTGTCAGTCACAGTGCCACATAGTTTAGTCACCTTTACTGGACAAGTTCTGTCAGTCACAGTGCCACATAGATCAGTCACCTTTACTGGACAAGTTCTGTTAGCCACAGTGCCACATAGTTCAGTCACCTTTACTGGACAGGTTCTGTCAGTCACAGTGCCACATAGTTCAGTCACCTTTACTGGACAAGTTCTGTCAGTCACAGTGCCACATAGTTTAGTCACCTTTACTGGACAAGTTCTGTCAGTCACAGTGCCACATAGTTTAGTCACCTTTACTGGACAAGTTCTGTCAGTCACAGTGCCACAAAGATCAGTCACCTTTACTGGACAAGTTCTGTCAGTCACAGTGCCACATAGTTCAGTCACCTTTACTGGACAAGTTCTGTCAGTCACAGTGCCACATAGTTTAGTCACCTTTACTGGACAAGTTCTGTCAGTCACAGTGCCACAAAGATCAGTCACCTTTACTGGACAAGTTCTGTCAGTCACAGTGCCACATAGTTCAGTCACCTTTACTGGACAAGTTCTGTCAGTCACAGTGCCACATAGTTCAATCATGTTAACTGGACAAGTTCTGTCAGTCACAGTGCCACATAGTTCAGTCATGTTAACTGGACAAGTTCTGTCAGTCACAGTGCCACAAAGATCAGTCACCTTTACTGGACAAGTTCTGTCAGTCACAGTGCCACATAGATCAGTCACCTTTACTGGACAAGTTCTGTCAGTCACAGTGCCACATAGTTTAGTCACCTTTACTGGACAAGTTCTGTCAGTCACAGTGCCACATAGTTTAGTCACCTTTACTGGACAAGTTCTGTCAGTCACAGTGCCACATAGATCAGTCACCTTTACTGGACAAGTTCTGTCAGTCACAGTGCCACATAGTTTAGTCACCTTTACTGGACAAGTTCTGTCAGTCACAGTGCCACATAGATCAGTCACCTTTACTGGACAAGTTCTGTTAGCCACAGTGCCACATAGTTCAGTCACCTTTACTGGACAGGTTCTGTCAGTCACAGTGCCACATAGTTCAGTCACCTTTACTGGACAGGTTCTGTCAGTCACAGTGCCACATAGTTCAGTCACCTTTACTGGACAAGTTCTGTCAGTCACAGTGCCACATAGTTCAGTCATGTTAACTGGACAAGTTCTGTCAGTCACAGTGCCACAAAGATCAGTCACCTTTACTGGACAAGTTCTGTCAGTCACAGTGCCACATAGTTCAGTCACCTTTAATGGACAAGTTCTGTCAGTCACAGTGCCACATAGTTTAGTCACCTTTACTGGACAAGTTCTGTCAGTCACAGTGCCACAAAGATCAGTCACCTTTACTGGACAAGTTCTGTCAGTCACAGTGCCACATAGTTTAGTCACCTTTACTGGACAAGTTCTGTCAGTCACAGTGCCACATAGTTCAGTCACCTTTACTGGACAAATTCTGTCAGTCACAGTGCCACATAGTTTAGTCACCTTTACTGGACAAGTTCTGTCAGTCACAGTGCCACATAGCTCAGTCACCTTTACTGGACAAGTTCTGTCAGTCACAGTGCCACATAGTTCAGTCACCTTTACAGGACAAGTTCTGTTAGCCACAGTGCCACATAGTTCAGTCACGTTTACTGGACAAGTTCTGTCAGTCACAGTGCCACATAGTTCATTCACATTTTCTGGACAAGTTCTGTCAGTCACAGTGCCACATAGATCAGTCACCTTTACTGGACAAGTTCTGTCCGTCACAGTGCCACATAGTTCAGTCACCTTTACTGGACAAGTTCTGTCCGTCACAGTGCCACATAGTTCAGTCACCTTTACTGGACAAGTTCTGTCAGTCACAGTGCCACATAGTTCAGTCATGTTCACTGGACAAGTCCTGTCAGTCACAGTGCCACATAGTTCAGTCACCTTTACTGGACAAGTTCTGTCAGTCATAGTGCCAAATAGTTCAGTCACCTTTACTGGACAAGTTCTGTCAGTCACAGTGCCACAAAGATCAGTCACCTTTACTGGACAAGTTCTGTCAGTCACAGTGCCACATAGTTCAGTCACCTTTACTGGACAAGTTCTGTCAGTCACAGTGCCACAAAGATCAGTCACTTTTACTGGACAAGTTCTGTCAGTCACAGTGCCACATAGTTCAGTCACCTTTACTGGACAAGTTCTGTCAGTCACAGTGCCACATAGTTCAGTCACCTTTACTGGACAAGTTCTGTCAGTCACAGTGCCACAAAGATCAGTCACCTTTACTGGACAAATTCTGTCAGTCACAGTGCCACATAGTTCAGTCACCTTTACTGGACAAGTTCTGTCAGTCACAGTGCCACATAGTTTAGTCACCTTTACTGGACAAGTTCTGTCAGTCACAGTGCCACAAAGATCAGTCACCTTTACTGGACAAGTTCTGTCAGTCACAGTGCCACATAGTTCAGTCACCTTTACTGGACAAGTTCTGTCAGTCACAGTGCCACATAGTTCAGTCACCTTTACTGGACAAGTTCTGTCAGTCACAGTGCCACATAGTTCAGTCATGTTAACTGGACAAGTTCTGTCAGTCACAGTGCCACAAAGATCAGTCACCTTTACTGGACAAGTTCTGTCAGTCACAGTGCCACATAGTTCAGTCACCTTTACTGGACAAATTCTGTCAGTCACAGTGCCACATAGTTTAGTCACCTTTACTGGACAAGTTCTGTCAGTCACAGTGCCACATAGTTTAGTCACCTTTACTGGACAAGTTCTGTCAGTCACAGTGCCACATAGTTCAGTCACCTTTACAGGACAAGTTCTGTTAGCCACAGTGCCACATAGTTCAGTCACGTTTTCTGGACAAGTTCTGTCAGTCACAGTGCCACATAGTTCATTCACATTTTCTGGACAAGTTCTGTCAGTCACAGTGCCACATAGTTCAGTCACCTTTACTGGACAAGTTCTGTCAGTCACAGTGCCACATAGTTCAGTCACGTTTTCTGGACAAGTTCTGTCAGTCACAGTGCCACATAGTTCATTCACATTTTCTGGACAAGTTCTGTCAGTCACAGTGCCACATAGTTCAGTCACCTTTACTGGACAAGTTCTGTCAGTCACAGTGCCACATAGTTCAGTCACCTTTACTGGACAAGTTCTGTCAGTCACAGTGCCACATAGTTCAGTCATGTTCACTGGACAAGTTCTGTCAGTCACAGTGCCACATAGATCAGTCACCTTTACTGGACAAGTTCTGTCAGTCACAGTGCCACATAGTTTAGTCACCTTTACTGGACAAGTTCTGTCCGTCACAGTGACACATAGTTCAGTCATGTTCACTGGACAAGTTCTGTCAGTCACAGTGCCACATAGTTCAGTCACCTTTACTGGACAAGTTCTGTCCGTCACAGTGACACATAGTTCAGTCACCTTTACTGGACAAGTTCTGTCAGTCACAGTGCCACATAGTTCAGTCATGTTCACTGGACAAGTTCTGTCAGTCACAGTGCCACATAGATCAGTCACCTTTACTGGACAAGTTCTGTCAGTCACAGTGCCACATATTTTAGTCACCTTTACTGGACAAGTTCTGTCAGTCACAGTGCCACATAGTTCAGTCATGTTAACTGGACAAGTTCTGTCAGTCACAGTGCCACATAGTTTAGTCACCTTTACTGGACAAGTTCTGTCAGTCACAGTGCCACATAGTTCAGTCACCTTTACTGGACAAATTCTGTCAGTCACAGTGCCACATAGTTTAGTCACCTTTACTGGACAAGTTCTGTCAGTCACAGTGCCACATAGTTTAGTCACCTTTACTGGACAAGTTCTGTCAGTCACAGTGCCACATAGTTCAGTCACCTTTACAGGACAAGTTCTGTTAGCCACAGTGCCACATAGTTCAGTCACGTTTTCTGGACAAGTTCTGTCAGTCACAGTGCCACATAGTTCATTCACATTTTCTGGACAAGTTCTGTCAGTCACAGTGCCACATAGTTCAGTCACCTTTACTGGACAAGTTCTGTCAGTCACAGTGCCACATAGTTCAGTCACGTTTTCTGGACAAGTTCTGTCAGTCACAGTGCCACATAGTTCATTCACATTTTCTGGACAAGTTCTGTCAGTCACAGTGCCACATAGTTCAGTCACCTTTACTGGACAAGTTCTGTCAGTCACAGTGCCACATAGATCAGTCACCTTTACTGGACAAGTTCTGTCAGTCACAGTGCCACATAGTTTAGTCACCTTTACTGGACAAGTTCTGTCCGTCACAGTGACACATAGTTCAGTCATGTTCACTGGACAAGTTCTGTCAGTCACAGTGCCACATAGTTCAGTCACCTTTACTGGACAAGTTCTGTCCGTCACAGTGACACATAGTTCAGTCACCTTTACTGGACAAGTTCTGTCAGTCACAGTGCCACATAGTTCAGTCATGTTCACTGGACAAGTTCTGTCAGTCACAGTGCCACATAGTTTAGTCACCTTTACTGGACAAGTTCTGTCAGTCACAGTGCCACATAGATCAGTCACCTTTACTAGTCAAGTTCTGTTAGCCACAGTGCCACATAGTTCAGTCACCTTTACTGGACAAGTTCTGTCAGTCACAGTGCCACATAGATCAGTCACCTTTACTGGACAAGTTCTGTCAGTCACAGTGCCACATAGCTCAGTCACCTTTACTGGACAAGTTCTGTCAGTCACAGTGCCACATAGTTCAGTCATGTTCACTGGACAAGTTCTGTTAGCCACAGTGCCACATAGTTCAGTCACCTTTACTGGACAAGTTCTGTCAGTCACAGTGCCACATAGATCAGTCACCTTTACTGGACAAGTTCTGTCAGTCACAGTGCCACATAGATCAGTCATGTTCACTGGACAAGTTCTGTTAGCCACAGTGCCACATAGTTCAGTCACCTTTACTGGACAAGTTCTGTCAGTCACAGTGCCACATAGATCAGTCACCTTTACTGGACAAGTTCTGTCAGTCACAGTGCCACATAGATCAGTCACCTTTACTGGACAAGTTCTGTCAGTCACAGTGCCACATAGTTTAGTCACCTTTACTGGACAAGTTCTGTCAGTCACAGTGCCACATATTTTAGTCACCTTTACTGGACAAGTTCTGTCAGTCACAGTGCCACATAGATCAGTCACCTTTACTAGACAAGTTCTGTTAGCCACAGTGCCACATAGTTCAGTCACCTTTACTGGACAAGTTCTGTCAGTCACAGTGCCACATAGATCAGTCACCTTTACTGGACAAGTTCTGTCAGTCACAGTGCCACATAGATCAGTCACCTTTACTGGACAAGTTCTGTCAGTCACAGTGCCACATAGCTCAGTCACCTTTACTGGACAAGTTCTGTCAGTCACAGTGCCACATAGTTCAGTCATGTTCACTGGACAAGTTCTGTCAGTCACAGTGCCACATAGATCAGTCACCTTTACTGGACAAGTTCTGTCAGTCACAGTGCCACATAGTTTAGTCACCTTTACTGGACAAGTTCTGTCAGTCACAGTGACACATATTTTAGTCACCTTTACTGGACAAGTTCTGTCAGTCACAGTGCCACATAGATCAGTCACCTTTACTAGACAAGTTCTGTCAGTCACAGTGCCACATAGATCAGTCACCTTTACTGGACAAGTTCTGTCAGTCACAGTGCCACATAGATCAGTCACCTTTACTGGACAAGTTCTGTCAGTCACAGTGCCACATAGATCAGTCACCTTTACTGGACAAGTTCTGTCAGTCACAGTGCCACATAGTTCAGTCACCTTTACTAGACAAGTTCTGTCAGTCACAGTGCCACATAGTTCAGTCACCTTTACTAGACAAGTTCTGTCAGTCACAGTGCCACATAGTTCAGTCACCTTTACTAGACAAGTTCTGTCAGTCACAGTGCCACATAGTTCAGTCACCTTTACTGGACAAGTTCTGTCAGTCACAGTGCCACATAGTTCAGTCACGTTTACTGAAGATGTTCTGTCAGCCACAGGGCGCTGAACAAATACTTCTTTACTGTACACTATCACGATTTACGATTCCATTCTTAAATCTTCATAAATAAACCACATATATATTCTAGAATACCCGATGCGTTAGAATCGGGCCACCATCTTGTATTTTATATTGATCTAATGTGCAAAGCTGTGTTATGTACTTTTACATGTATCTTATGTTTATGTGCACTAACCCATGGCCCCCCTGATGTCAGTTTGTGACTCTTTTACCTCCTTTTTTGTCAATTTAAACTAGTTTATTCTACTGCTGACATACAGTATATACCCAGCCTGAAGAAGACACCTGGCCAATGTTGAAACGCGTATTCGTTATTCTTTTAATAAATTCTTTTGAAGATATTTTTTGCCCATCTATCACACTCAGCAGCACATTTATCACCCCCTTTTTATTTACCTTTTTATACTATTTATCTAATGCATGGAGTTCCTGGACTGGATCATCATCTAGGGCAGCTGCAGCTGATTCCTTCCATCTCTGGATTGGATTTCAATAAGGGTTCTGCCTGGCATCTTCACATCCCTCCAAGGTTGGCAGAGCACCATATTCCTTTTCTGTCAGCTATCACCATCTCCACTTTATTAAGGATTTCTGCACTCCAGACCACTGTGTCTTTTTATTCTCGTTATAGGTATCTAATAACACCCACTTGGGCTTAACTAAAGTTGACCTATTAGATACCAATTTTGATTGCTAATATCTCTGCAACAGAGAGCAAATTAAAAAAAATAAAAAATAAAGCTTTTTTCTGCTCTGCATTCACTATTACATTGTGTATTCAGTTCCACGTGAAAAAACTGGTGAAAGGTCCCCTTGAAGATATTAAATATGAGTCTAAAAGCCTCAGATACCATAAGATGCATAAGTCAGCATTGGAGCTGTATAAACAAAACAAAGGAATAACTTTATTTTAGATGTACTAGAGCAATAGCAAATTGTTCTGATGTTGGACATAGTCTACAAAGAACTCAAGCTACATGTATGAGGCATTCTCAAGTGTTAGATTATTGAGGGTGCAGAGGCAGCCTTGTACCTCTTGTAATCTGAAGGGGCTCAAAAGGTTCTGTACAGCTTAACAAGATGCCAGTATTATAAGTGCGCTGTCCAGTTTCAAAATTTACATTGCAGGGTCGAGAAACCTTAAAGGGAATCTGTCCTCAAGATTTCACCCTCTGAACTATTTTATGCACATGTCGCAGACAAGGCCAGCTATACCTTTTCAAGGCAAGTCTATTCCTCCATTGCTGATAAATCAGCATGATAATTCTTATTCAAATGAGGCTATAAAACTATAGTAGATCTGATTTGAAGCCTCTGCCATTCCAGCTCTATTCCCCACCCATCGCCAGCACCTCCTGCTTGAATGATGGCTTCTTTGCCTGAAGTCACACAACCTAGAGGCTATCAGCCAAGCAGGAGGTGGCAGAGCTGTGGTGGTGGTGTGAGAGGTGGGTGAGCTTGAGTGACTGAGGCTTCAGATCTACCATAACCCTTCGCATCATTGGGATATCAATTCAAACTCTGATTTCTTGGTAATGAAGGAGCGGACTGGCAATGTAATTGCTGGACTCGTCTTTGTAAGAGCTACATGCGCATATACCGTAACTAGTTTTAGGGGCTGAAATCCTGCTGACAGATCCCCTTTAAGTTGCTCCCAATCAGTATAGACACCATCTATAGATACAACGCTTTCTACCAGTCTTATAAATGCGCTCCGCTCGCATACAATTTGAAGATGACAGTAACATTGCACAATTTGGTTTTCCGCTAGAATTGAATAGCAGCAATTACACGTTCCCGCAGTCTTTTTATTTCATGCTATTACCTTAAAGACCATACTGTGAGCCATGGAGAATGCACCGAGCGCAGAAAAAAAACAAAAACTTCTAGTTTACTGCGGCTATAATCTTACATCAGCTAGGAAAATAAAATGCACATAATTACTTTCGTTCCAGCCTAATTGAATTGGGCAGTGAAGTGGAAAATGCGAGATAAACACTCACTCATTAGTAGCCAAAGACAGTTCAACTAGTCAAGAGCAGCTAATGATTGGGATCATGATATAAAGGAAACATTCGGAGTTTTCTTCTGCTGTATCAACATCACTTCAACTGTCTCTGAGAAATATTTCATAATCTGGTATTCATGCGCCTTTTTCACTTCTAAGGTCAGAGGACAAGCCGCTCTCTCGGAGAAGCATTGGAAACCATGTCCCTAGCTCATTATGTAGCAGTCAATTACTTCTCAAACATTCACAAGTTCCTCTTACTTTCTCAGATCCAATTATCATCTAATATAAGAAAATTGTGTGAAAATTAGATCATGAAAATCATGAACAGCTGAATGGTGGATAGAAATATGCAAGTCTCCAAGGAGTATTGACCTGGTCAATCAAGTGTGGTTGACATGTTTTCTATAGAGTTCAATATTCATCTCTATCATAATCTGTTCAGTCTTGTTATAATCACAGAGGCAGCATATTTTACACACATTAATTAGGCACTAATATACTGTATGTTCACGTGCAGGCAAGCAAGCTGTGGCTTTTTAACATTACGGATCTTTAAGTTTATCAATTGTTTGACAATTCTAGGTGTCATGCGTGATGTATCTGGTTTTAAATCCTGCCTTTATCTTCTATGACGGTTGGGTTGGTCGGCTGGAGGACTATATAATCCTGCAGTAGACACAAGTTGTAACACAATAATTGAGCTTCAATGGTCTAGCAAAAAATATTACGGCAGTTATATGATCTGTGTGCACAGTAATGTTTAGGACGTATAAATGTGACCTTCCTTAGATTTCCTCCTAAAAAGTGTGAAGTGCTCTTTCAATACATTATATGATTTTTTTTTAATGCCATATGTGACATAAAAATCCTTCTAAATTCTTCTAACCTCTATCTAGAAACAGAAAGTTGCTTATTTTTCTGCATGAGTCATCATTAGAACTGCAATCCTACATCACTGCAAAGTCCCTGGCAGGTAGGAGGAGTGGAATGACTGGATCAGCAATCATAGACTCGAAGAATGTTAGAGTTGGAAGGGACCTGCTCACTGCAGCGCAGGATTCACTAAACGATCTCATACAGATGTCTGTTCAGCCTCTGAAGACTTCCATTGAAGGAGAACTCGCCAGCTCTCGCAACAGCTTCTTCCACTAATTGATCACCCTCACTGTCAATAAGTCTTTTCTAATATCTAATCTGTATCTTCTCCCTTTCAGTTTCATTCCATTGCTTCGCATGTTTCCATGTGGAAATGAGAATAAGGATGATCCCTCTACACTGTGATATCCCTTCAGATATTTGTAGACAACTATTAAGTCTCCTCTTAGCCTTCTTTTTTGCAAGCTAAACATTCCCAGATCCTTTAACCGTTCCTCTTAGCACATACTTTGCCGTCTGCTCACCATCCTTGTAGCTCTTCTCTGAACTTACTCCAGTTTTCAATGTCTTTTTTAAAACGTGGTTCCCAGAACTTGACATAGTATTTTAGATGTGGTCGAACCAAGGAGGAATAGAGGGGGATAATGAAGCTCAGCTACACACACACAAACACACACAACCACACACAACTCAGCTCTGCAACATCAGCACACACTTCTGCAACATCAACACACAGCTCAGCTACATCTACATACAATACACAGCTCAGCAACACCAACACACACATAGCTCTGATCACACACAAACACACACACCTTGCTTGTGTCTTGCTACTGCTAGTAGAGGAATTAACTGTCGACTCCCTGCTCAACCATTGCATTCAACCCTATTTGTGCCCTGAGGACACAAATGCAACTGATTTGGGAAATACAGTATCCCTGCCTTTCTGGAACAATGGGGAATCTCCCCAAATTTGGGATAGTCCTGTTGGATCAAGTATGATGGTGACCCATAAGTGCACCAGCTTTATCTAAGAGATACAAATAATAATATACTCAGCTTGTATTGTCAAATCTGATGACTGATTCACTTTAAGTCAGGCAGTCCCTTAAACTACAGTAAAAGAGCAGCCTATACAGAGAAGCGAGTTGTGTGTAGCTGACAAATTACATCAATCTTCAAAACTTTCAGTACTGAAATCTACATTTTTCTTGCTTAATCTTTCCATTCATGAGTATATGCAATGTGCTAAATGCCTCCACAAAACATAGAAAAATATATTACTACTCTGTCTGTGTACCAGCAATGCTGTATACTTCATGGCAAAACGTCTAAGAGACTATAATTCCTAATGCTGGAAAAATCTGTAATATAATTGTCATCTTGTGTAATTTTAGAAAAGTACGAAACATTAGATCTTTTTGACCTGGCTGTCAAGTGCTCAGCAGATAGAAGATGACATGCTATGTATAGCACTTGATCCTTAAAATGACAAAATGCAAAGTAAAAGGCATAAATTGTACACTCTTTTTTTTTCATAGAAGTGAGATTCTGAAAAAAATAAAGATTTCATTTCTCATTGTACTTTCTTGGCTTCTGTCTTTTCTTTCTGTTCCTAAGGCTGAAATAATGGCAGATTCAGCTCTTGAATTTTGAAAGAAACACAGTTGTTATTCCTTTGTATGAGATGAAAACTTGAAAAGAAGAAGTACAGTATGTTACAAAGAAAAGGTACTCTGGTTACCCCCCACACTCCCAAAATTACTGACAAGTTAATTAGCTTCCTATTAAATTACCCCCATACATTAGAGCATAATTAGAAAGCTGTGATTATGTTACAATCGCACACAGTTTTTGAAAGAAAGCAGGGAGATTATTCCAATAATCTTAGAGAACCAAAGATCGCCTGTGGATGCGGAATTGGACAAATCCTTCAGTATCTTCATGTAATCCCTGACAGACTTGATGGTGTTGAGATCAGGGCTCTGTGGGAGCAATATCATCACTTTCAGGACTTCTTGTTATTCTTTACACTAAATATATTTCTTAATGACATTTGCTGTGTGTTAGAGGTTATTATTGTGCTGCAGAATAAATTTGGATCCAATCAGACATCTTCCTGATGGTATTGTATGTTGGATAAGTATCTGCCTATATTTCTCAGAAATGGGTAATGTTGAAGACTGTAGATGCAGTGATCAGCAGACTAAACTTAGTGCAGCAGATGAATGACACATCATGCTTACCTCCCATTGAAACTGGAAGATGTCCAGCAGTGTCAGCAGCTCAGAACTGGCAGCAACTAGTGGGATACAAATGCACCTATCTACTCTTATGAGAAGTCTCACTATAAATGGCCTTCATGGAAGAATTGGGGCCAGAAACCAGAGGTTCAGCATGGAAACAAACGATTGAAGTGATTCAACTTTGCATGAAAATTTAAGAACTGGCGTTCAGAAAAATGGCAGTAGGAGTTCTGGCAGATGAGTTAAAATGTGAAATATTTGGCTGTAAGAAAGTTTGTTCACTGAAGAGCTGGAGAGTGATACAATTATTATTATTATTACTATTATTATTATTATGCATTTATATAGCGCCATTTATTCCATGACACTTTACATGTGAAAAGGGGAAATATAGACAAGTATAGTAAACATGTATAAGACAAGGGACCCACAAGTACATAAGGAGAGGGGACCCTGCCCGCGAGGGCTCACAGTCTACAGGGATGGGTGAGGATACAGTAGGAGAGGGTAGAGCAGGTCATGCAGTGGTTCATTAGACCGAGGATCATTGCAGGCTGTAGGCTTGTCGGAACAGGTGGGTCTTCAGGTTCTTCTTGAAGGTTTCCGTTGATGGTGAGAGTCTGATGTGTTGCGGCAGGGAGTTCCAGAGTATGGGGAAAGCACAGGAGAAGTCTTGTATGTGGTTGTGGGAAGAAGAGATAAGGGGGGAGTAGAGAAGGAGATCTTGAGATGATCGAAGGTTGCGTGCGGGTAGGTACCTAGAGACCAATACAATAATGATTGTCTGCAAGAAGCAGTGAAACAATGTGGTTATACCGGGAAAGTTGGGAGATGCATTTTAGCTTCTAGAGTTGAGGATTTGGGCAAAATTAGTGGTGTCCTAAATGATAAGAAGTACAGGCAGATACTTATCAATTACGAAATATCATCAGAGAGGCATCCAATTGGCTCCAAATCCATCCTGCAGCAGAACTGTCTTCAGAGTAAGAAGAACAATGAGTCCTAGAAGGGATGATACGGCCCCCAGAGAGTCCTAATCTCAACATCGTCAAGTCTGTCTGGTATTGCATCAAATAACAGAAGGATCGTGCTAGTGTATATGTTATAACCACAGAAGGTGGTTAGTTAGGCAATTCTCTGAGATGATTGGACAAACCATGCTGCTAGTGCTTCCAAAAACTGTTTGCAAGTATCTGGAAGAAATGATGCTGTTTTGAAGTCCAGGGGTGGTCGCTAGACATGAGCTGATTAGCGAAAATCAAATTTAACTTTTCACATTGATTTTCCAGGTAAATTCGATTCACAGAGAATAATTTGTAACTAGATTAAGGCCCGATGTTATCGCATCGGGAGGATAGTGATATAGCGTTGACCATGTGTTGTGAGGCACTGTGAGCAGCACACCTTGAGAAGGAGATGTGGTGAACAGCCATCCCGCCTATCTCTTTAGCTGTTCACAAAAACCCAGCCCTGTTAAAAGAGGAAATAACATATCTCAGCAGCAAATATGATGCTGGACCTTGACATCCGGGTTCATATCACCAAATGAAAGAATTTTGATGATACACATCTCCCCTCTTATACTTAATGTGTGTTACAGTAATATTGAGAATTGTGTGTAAATGTATCACACCCATGTTTTTATGTGGATAGGATATTTACATAGTGAGCCTCAAGAGGGACAGTATTACTGATGTATGTAAAGTGCTATTGAAATAATAGTACTCTATAAATAGGGGAGCACGGGCAGTCCTGAGTTCGAATCCCACCAAGGACAACATCTGCAAGGAGTTTGTATGTTCTCCCCGTGTTTGCGTGGGTTTCCTCCGGGCACTCCGGTTTCCTCCCACAGTCCAAAGACATATACTGATAGGGAATTTAGATTGTGAGCCCCATCGGGGACAGTGATGAAAATGTGTGCAAACTGTAAAGCGCTGCGGAAAATGTTAGCGCTATATAAAGATTATTATTATTATAAATAAATAAAAAATGAATTATTATTACCTAAGTTATGTAGGTATGTGTTAGCTATGTAGTTGAAAACTGCGTATGTGTGCCTAAATTTTTTGTTTTTTTATTTATTTATTTTTTTAATCTATATATACCTATACGTATGTATGTTTCTATGGATTTAAATGTGTCTATGACACACGGGATTTCGCCGATCCAAGATGGCGTCGCCGCAAGAACATGTCACCGGCGTGGATGACGTCGGGATCCAGGATGGCGCCAGTGGAAGTGGATGTCGGGGATCATGCCGATGCCGACGGTGATCGTGGAGCAGCGGCGATGACGGCGTGAGTATGAGAGACGGAGTGAGAGAAAGGGTCATATGTGGAGTGAAAATTGGGGGACGTGAGTGGAGATGGTGAAAGGTGAGAGGAGCGTGTGTTGAGGAGGTGTGTGTGTTGAGGAAGAGTGTGTGTTGAGGGTTAACATGGCAAGAGGTGTGGTGACAGCTGGCATGGTGAGGAAGGTGTGTGTTAGGAAGGTATATGGTGTCGGGGAGTGTGCGGGGGGCAGAAGAGGCACAGTGCTAACACCAAAGGCAGCTTCTGTCTGGATGTGACGTCACCAAGTTACAACCGGACAGAAGCTGCGTTACAACCGGACGGAAGCTGCTTAGCGCATTTATTATTACAGATTGAATTTCTCATTCTTTGCTCTGGGGTCTCTCTAGACCCCATAGTGTAACAAGAGAAAGATCTAAAAGATACAAAAAAATCCTTATACTCACCTAAAGGCTCACCTGTGCAGCCCTTCTGCTCCTCACCATCACCTGTCTGTTCTTCACCTTCAGATTGTTGCTACTCTCACTGAAATCCTGAGGTCTCTCATGTTGGCCCAGGACTTCCAGCTTTCATGAGGCCAGTGAGGATTTCAGTGCAGGTACCATATGTCAAAATTTGAATTGAAGGCCCTGCTCACTCGCACTGTCCCCCTGCAGTGGCAGGTGTGCCTCTCTAGTTATCGTCTCCTCACGAATCTTTGGTGCTTGACCATCTGCAAACGTCTGCTGGGCCTGGAGCGGAGAGGACTGGCGCTCGGCTCTTGACAGGCACAGGACGCAGGTCTGGTCTTGACCGGCACAGTCGGAACTCTGGGTCTTCCCTGATGTAGTCCAAACCTTGTCAGGCGGTGACCGGCACCCTGGTGGTGCAGACTTTCCGCTGAGGCCTGTCACGCTTTCATTAGCACCATCCCTTGTCTCCTTCTGCTCCTCTCACTCTTGGGCTTTTATATCAGGACTCTGTCCTGCGGGTCACCTGACCATGTCCAGGACAAGAAGCTGCTCCACCTGGAATTCTTGCTGTACACCAATTGGTTCCACCTGACTGCACCCAGTCAGCAGATGACGGTCTCTCCTCAGTATGGTCACATCCCGCAAAGGTACTTCCTTCTACATATACTACATATACATCAATTTACTGTATGTATTATATATAGTATATATAATTATATATACTGTATATATAAATTCAAAAAAGTTCATTTTTTTCTCATTAATATACACTCTGCACCCCATCTTGACTGAAAAAAACAGAAATGTAGAAATGTTTGCTAATTTATTAAAAAAGAAAAGCTGAAATATCACATGGTCATAAGTATTCAGACCCTTTGCTCAGTATTGAGTAGAAGCACCCTTTTAAGCTAGTACAGCCATGAGTCTTCTTGGGAATGATGCAACAAGTTTTTCACCCCTGGATTTGGGGATCCTTTGCAATTCTTCCTTGCAGATCCTCTCCAGTTTTGTCAGGTTGGATGGTGAACGTTGGTGGACAGCCATTTTCAGGTCTCTCCAGAGGTGCTCAAGAGGGTTTAGATCAGGGCTCTGGCTGGAACAGTCAAGAATGGTCACAGAGTTGTTCTGAAGCCACTCCATTGTTATTTTAACTGTGTGCTTAGGGTCATTGTCTTGTTGGAAGGTGAACCTTCGGCCAAGTCTGAGGTCCAGAGCACTCTGGAAGAGGTTGTCATCCAGCGTATCTCTGTACTTGGCCGCATTCATGTTTCCTTCAATTGCAACCAGTCATCCTGTCCCTGCAGCTGAAAAACACCCCATAGCATGATGCTGCCACCACCATTTTTCACTGTTGGGATTGTATTGGGCAGGGGATGAGCAGTGCCTGGTTTTCTCCATACATACCGCTTAGAATAATCACCAAAAAGTTCTATCTTTGTCTCATCAGACCAGAGAATCTTATTTCTCAAAGTCTGGGAGTCCTTCATGTGTTTTTTATTTTGAGGAGAGGCTTCTGTTGGGCCATAAAGGTCTGACTGGTGGAGGGCTGCAGTGATAGTTGACTTTGTGGAACTTTCTCCCATCTCCCTACTGCATCTCTGGGCTCAGCCACAGTGATCTTGGGGTTCTTCTTTACCTTTCTCACCAAGGCTATTCTCCCAAGATTGTTCAGTTTTGCTGGACTGCCAGGTCTAGGAAGACTTCTGGTGGTCCCAAACTTCTTCCATTTAAGGATTATGTAAGCCACTGTACTCTTAGGAACCTTGAGTACTGCAGAAATTCTTTTGTAACCTTGACCAGATCTGTGCCTTGCCACAATTCTGTCTCTGAGCTCCTTGGCCAGTTCCTTTGACCTCATGATTCTCATTTGGTCTGACATGCACTGTGAGCTGTGAGGTCTTGTATAGACAGGTGTGTGCCTTTACAAATCAAGTCCTATCAGTTTAATTAAACACAGCTGGACTCTAATGAAGGAGTAGAACCTCTCAAGGAGGATCACAAGGAAATGGACAGCATGTGACTTAAATCTAAGTGTCGGAGCAAAGGGTCTGAATACTTATGACCATGTGATATTTCAGTTATTCTTTTTTAATAAATTTGCAAAAATTTCTACATTTCTGATTTTTTTCAAGTCAAGATGGGGTGCAGACTGTACATTAATGAGAAAAAAATTAACTTTTTTGAATTTACCAAATGGCTTCAATGAAACAAAGAGTGAAAAATTTAAAGGGGTCTGAATACTTTCCGCACCCACTGTATATATAATAGATAGATAGATAGACAAAGAAGGAAAACAGCACTACAAAGTAGATGCAAAAAGAGATATTTAATCGCCCATCATGGCAACATTTCGGTCCTCATGTGAACCTTTCTCAAGGAAAGTTGTGGAGTTGTATAAATCACAGGATGGATAGACATGTTAATGATATGCAAATGATGAAAGAATGAAGAATGGTAATAACATTTTCAAAATATCTCAAGTTATTCAATATGAGTGCCACATGAAGAAATTTTCACCCTTACAACCTTGGCTGCTGTCAATGAGGTTATTCATGGTTGTCTGAGGAATGTTCTGCCAGGCTGAATGCACTTGGGCAAATTATCCAGATCCCCTGCTGGCAGCTCCCCCTACAATTGGTGATTAATGATGTCCCAGATATGCTCATTGGGAGACAAATCTTGAGATATTTATGGCAATGATAGCATGTTTTGGCATCCAGACTGCTCATACTAGAATGAGCAAGATGCAGCCTGACGCTACGTTTAAAACTAGTTCCTGGGACACTTTAGAGAAATAGCCATACTACTGGTTCCACAACCAAATCAATGTAACTGTTAGTATACCTGGGATGAAGAATAGAGGGGTCCAGTTAACATACATTATGATACCCTATTCCATAATCCCAGGAGTAGGACAAGTGTGACATTCCCTTATGGTGGACTCTTCATTTCTCTTATAAGGTCATGTCTAGACTAATCTCAAACTATCATAGTGTCAAAGACAAAAGTGAGATTCATTGCTGAAGAGGATCAACCTCTATTCCAGCCTCCATTGCTGCATCATAGCCTTCTTTGAGAACATTGAAATAATCTAATATACACTTACCTTGTAATGTCTTCACATCCTGTTCCGTCCAGATGTGTCCGGATCCCAGAAATCCAAGTGGTGGAAGTTCTCCGACCGCCATATCGGGACACCCAAGTGATGGGTGTCTCAATATGGAAACTGCTGGTGGTAACAGCCTCTTGCGCGGTACCACCAGCAGAACACCGTCGCATCACACACACACACACACTGTATATGCTGTATGCACCACACACACGCACACACACACTGTATATGCCGTACACACCACACACACTGTATACGCCGTATGCACCACACACACACTGTACGCAGCCTCTTGCACGGTACCACCAGCGGAACACCGTCACGAACATGCCACCGCCGAGATCAGCCAAATGATTCACTGACCACCGCCATCTTTGTACAGGAGGAGCGCATGCGCAGTTTTAATGTGACCGCCACTATCAGTCTGCACAAAGATGGCGGCGGTCTGATTTACTGTGCAAATTCCGCACAGGCGCAGTGAATCATTCAGCTGACGGGGAAGTGCTGTGCTGCTCCATAGCTCAGTTCATCCAGCCGTCTCTAGCACCATTAACAAGTTGATCGGCGAGAGTGCCAGATGTTGCACCTGCACCAATGAGATATTGATAACCTTCCCTAAGGATCCTGTCTATTACTCGCTGGCATTATTATGTAATCACATATTGCTTATTTCCCATTATGCCCAACCCTCTGCACAAGTGCATTAGTCAACACAGGACCAGCTGACCACAGTACCATATATTTGTAGTACAGTCTGCTGGCTCCTTTAGATCCTTTCCTGACTCTACAACATAGAGATTTCACCTGGTGCTCTTTTGTTCTACTGTGTATTGTGGCGCCCCTGAGGCTCAGTCGCCACAGAGGTACTGCACCTTCTCCTAAGGTGTGGTGCCCCACCATCTGGGTAAGCTGGAAGCTCCTTTCCACACTCCAACACTCGCACCTCACACAACAGGGTAGTTCTGCACAACCACATTGCGGCTCAGTGCTTAGAGGATAGCAGAGCACCTCTGGTGGTTCTCTGCTTGGAACACTGGATGTGTTGGGAGGTGGGTGGAGCTTAGATCCATATAAAAGACTGGGAAGGTTTAGAATTACAGATCAGTCTGACAGAAGTTCTGTCTGGGGTGAGTCCCAGAGGAGGAGGTCAGCCTGACAGAAGGACAGTCAGTCAGGAGAGTCTGAGGACGGGACAGAGGAAAAGGAGAAAGACGTAGAGCTGTAACCTAAGCATCCATAAGAAAGAGAGTAAGGTACAGAATGAAGGAGTAGAGAACAGAAAGGAGAAGTGGGTTGGAAGAGGAACCCTGCCTATAGGTTCTCAGCGCAAGGCCGGGGCCCGGTCCCCGAGGTTGTATGGACACTTATGGTTCTGCAGCAGACACCGGTGGAGTAGTTGGCTGTAAATGCATTACTACCATCCAAGACTTGAGGCACAACAGCAACACAGATAGAGAGCCAGGAGTGAGGCATCCCCGAAGCAGGCTACAGCTGTCTGCCGTGCAAGTAGAGTTCTAGGAACATCTCTTAGGAGGCATTCCAGGGTTATTAAGTACTGGAGTACTTCACACCACAAGGCACATTGGCGGAGTCGTTCAGGAAGGTACATGTTGGCGGAGTGTTGGAGAGGAGAGCCCTGACTTGCCCGGGAGGTTGGTTGAGTCTTTACCCCGGAGGACACGGCGCAGAGGCAGGCACCAGTGTGTACCACGAACTGTGAGTAAAGCTTTGAAACTGCAAGCTCTGGTGTCCTCCATTGATTTGTGCGCTAACACCTTCAGCACCGCTACATCTGGGTACCAGCATCCATACCATCCTGTGCCTCTCCTGATCCATAGCACCTACACTGCCCTGGGACTACAGCTCCACCTGTGGGGAGCTACACCATCTTTGCTGCACCACACCATCAGTCCCAGCGGATCTGCATGCAGCGTCGGCTTAACACCTCCCTTGCCGAACACCACAGGTGGCGTCACAAATTATTCACATAAACTACATTAAAAACCACCATTGATTTGGGCGCCCAGGGCCACGGGCCGGGTCACCGCCGTGCCGCTGTGACACATCCCCCTGACACCGGCCCGGTACCGAGTACCCCGCTGCCCTGGGAGGGCGACCCATGTATTGCTACTGTATATAGAAATACTGGTTGGATATATTTGGCATCTTTTACACAACACCTACAATCAACATATCATCTACTTGTCAACCTCTTGGACGCAATTGATTAAATTGGTTGCAATAATAAGTGATGAGGTCCCATGGGCACCTGCTTTCTTCATCTACGTCTTTATCCCATCCATACACTCATGTGTGGTCATTTCTCCATATAAATTGCAGTATAGCGCCCTTACAGAATTCACACTTTTACCTCCCTCATCTCTTTCCATGTCACGGCTTCTGAGCTTGGCGTCTGTGGCAGGTGGAAGGTGCAGCAGTGCACTATGACCACCTATTGGAGCTGAGTGCGGTACAATCCCTCCCCTACCTCTGTTGTTGGTGACCTTCACATGGAATACTCTCTTTCTATCTTTTAATCTAAATAAATTAGTGGGAGTTATGGAATCTTCTAAGTAAAAGTTGAACCTTGTTAAAAAAAAGGCACTGGTGGGAGTGCAAGGCGGATAAACTGTGTAACTCCGATGTTTGTTGGTTTTTTGTATTCATTGTGAAGCATTGTATAAATATTGGTATGTTTTGCACAGTAATACTCATGCGCTGTCACAATGGTGGTGCTATTACTGAACAAGGACATTGGGGTGACAGTTACAGGGTTTGTACAAAGGACCATCTTGGCCCAGAAAGAAATTGATGCTAGCTAGTGACAAAGCCTTGGCGTTGCTAATTTGCTGTGCCACCACTATGTTTAGCACCAATCCAGAAAGTGAGGATGACCCTTGCTAGGTGCTGGACGTAAGTGATCTTCTCCTTCTGCCATGAGCCTGGGAATAAAGGAAGCTGCTGTTGTAGAGATGGTAAAGATGAGGTTGGAGGTTGTGATACAGTCCTGTGCTGTGCTGAAGAGAAGGGTTATCTGCCAAGGAAGAACAAGCCCATGGAAGGAAGATAGACCAACTACTTTGTCATTTGGTGCCTTGGGCTAGTTCTCTGAAGGCTAATAGAGTCTGTCTATTGAGGAAGTGAGTCTACAAGTGTTCTCTGTTTCCCACCACTGAACTGGTGTCTCAATATGGAAACTGCTGGTGGTAACAGCCTCTTGCGCGGTACCACCAGCAGAACACCGTCGCATCACACACACACACACTGTATATGCCGTACACACCACACACACTGTATACGCCGTATGCACCACACACACACTGTACGCAGCCTCTTGCACGGTACCACCAGCGGAACACCGTCACGAACATGCCACCGCCGAGATCAGCCAAATGATTCACTGACCACCGCCATCTTTGTACAGGAGGAGCGCATGCGCAGTTTTAATGTGACCGCCGCTATCAGTCTGCACAAAGATGGCGGCGGTCTGATTTACTGTGCAAATTCCGCACAAGCACAGTGAATCATTCAGCTGACGGGGAAGTGCTGTGCTGCTCCGTAGCTCAGTTCATCCAGCCGTCTCTAGCACCATTAACAAGTTGATCAGCGAGAGTGCCAGATGTTGCACCTGCACCAATGAGATATTGATAACCTTTCCTAAGGATGGGCTATCAGTATAAAAGTTGATTGGCCACTACACTTGATCCTGTCTATTACTCGCTGGCATTATTATGTAATCACATATTGCTTATTTCCCATTATGCCAAACCCTCTGCACAAGTGCATTAGTTAACACAGGACCAGCTGACCACAGAACCATATATTTGTAGTACAGTCTGCTGGCTCCTTTAGATTCTTTCCTGACTCTACAACATAGAGATTTCACCTGGTGCTCTTTTGTTCTACTGTGTATTGTGGCGCCCCTGAGGCTCAGTTGCCACAGAGATACTGCACCTTCTCCTAAGGTGTGGTGCCCCACCATCTGGGTAAGTTGGAAGCTCCTTTCCACACTCCAACACTCGCACCTCACACAACAGGGTAGTTCTGCACAACCACATTGCGGCTCAGTGCTTAGAGAATAGCAGAGCACCTCTGGTGGTTCCCTGCTTGGAACACTGGATGTGTTGTGAGGTGGGTGTAGTTTAGATCCATATAAAAGACTGGGAAGGTTTAGAATTACAGATCAGTCTGACAGAAGTTCTGTCTGGGGTGAGTCCCAGAGGAGGAGGTCAGCCTGACAGAAGGACAGTCAGTCAGGAGAGTCTGAGGACGGGTCCAAGGAGAAGGAGAAAGACATAGAGCTGTAACCTAAGCATCCATAAGAAAGAGAGTAAAGTACGGAACGAAGGAGTAGAGAACAGAAAGGAGAAGTGGGTTGGAAGAGGAACCCTGCCTATAGGTTCTCAGCGCAAGGCCGGGGCCCGGTCCCCGAGGTTGTATGGACACTTATGGTTCTGCAGCAGACACCGGTGGAGTAGTTGGCTGTAAATGCATTACTCCCATCCAAGACTTGAGGCACAACTGCAACGCAGATAGAGAGCCAGGAGTGAGGCGTCCCCGAAGCAGGCTACAGCTGTCTGCCGTGCAAGTAGAGTTCTAGGAACATCTCTTAGGAGGCATTCCAGGGTTATTAAGTACTGGAGTGCTTCACACCACAAGGCGCATTGGCGGAGTCGTTCAGGAAGGTACATGTTGGCGGAGTGTTGGAGAGGAGAGCCCTGACTTGCCCGGGAGGTTGGTTGAGTCTTTACCCCGGAGGACACGGCGCGGAGGTAGGCACCAGTGTGTACCACGAACTGTGAGTAAAGCTTTGAAACTGCAAGCTCTGGTGTCCTCCATTGATTTGTGTGCTAACACCTTCAGCACCGCTACATCTGGGTACCAGCATCCATACCATCCTGTGCTTCTCCTGATCCATAGCACCTACACTGCCCTGGGACTACAGCTCCACCTGTGGGGAGCTACACCATCTTTGCTGCACCACACCATCAGTCCCAGCAGATCTGCATGCAGCGTCGGCTTAACACCTTCCTTGCCGAACACCACAGGTGGCGTCACAAACTATTCACATAAACTACATTAAAAACCACCATTGATTTGGGCGCCGAGGGCCACGGGCCGGGTCACCGCTGCGCCGCTGTGACACATCCCCCTGACACCGGCCCGGTACCGAGTACCCCGCTGCCCTGGGAGGGCGACCCATGTATTGCTACTGTATATAGAAATACTGGTTGGATATATTTGGCATCTTTGCACAACACCTACAATCAACATATCATTTACTTGTCAACCTCTTGGATGCAATTGATTAAATTGGTTGCAATAATAAGTGATGAGGTCCCATAGGCACCTGCTTTCTTCATCTACGTCTTTATCCCATCCATACACTCATGTGTGGTCGTTTCTCCATATAACTTGCGGTATAGTGCCCTTACAGAATTCACACTTTTACCTCCCTCATCTCTTTCCATGTCATGGCTTCTGAGCTTGGTGTCTGTGGCAGGTGGAAGGTGCAGCAGTGCACTATGACCACCTATTGGAGCTGAGTGCGAAACAATCCCTCCCCTACCTCTGTTGTTGGTGACCTTCACATGGAATACTCTCTTTCTATCTTTTAATCTAAATAAATTAGTGGGAGTTATGGAATCTTCTAAGTAAAAGTTGAACCTTGTTAAAAAAAAGGCACTGATGGGAGTGCAAGGCGAATAAACTGTGTAACTCCGATGTTTGTTGGTTGTGTGTATTCATTGTGAAGCATTGTATAAATATTGGTATGTTTTGCACAGTAATACTCATGCGCTGTCACAATGGTGGTGCTATTACTGAACAAGGACATTGGGGTGACAGTTACAGGGTTTGTACAAAGGACCATCTAGGCCCAGAAAGAAATTGATGCTAGCTAGTGACAAAGCCTGGGCGTTGCTAATTTGCTGTGCCACCACAATGTTTAGCACCAATCCAGAAAGTGAGGATGACCCTTGCTAGGTGCTGGACGTAAGTGATCTTCTCCTTCTGCCATGAGCCTGGGAATAAAGGAAGCTGCTGTTGTAGAGATGGTAAAGATGAGGTTGGAGGTTGTGATACAGTCCTGTGCTGTGCTGAAGAGAAGGGTTATCGGCCAAGGAAGAACAAGCCCATGGAAGGAAGATAGACCAACTACTTTGTCATTTGGTGCCTTGGGCTAGTTCTCTGAAGGCTAATAGAGTCTGTATATTGAGGAAGTGAGTCTACAAGTGTTCTCTGTTTCCCACCACTGAACTGTCAATGACCAAGTGCATTGTTAACCTAAGAGCGTCTGCTGTGCACCTATGGGATTAATCAGCCCCAATAAATAGTGATAGGGTGAGCAGTGGTGTGCCCAAATTTAGGAGAAGCTGTGGTTGAGTCCTGTTGGGATCTAAGAAATCTGAGATCAAAGCAGATTTCTGTCCTTGTGAGCAAAAAATAGCTACAGTGCATTTTGATTGCTCTCTAGGCCTGAAGTGTGGACTTGAGGTACAGTCCTGTAATAGAGTGGACTTTGTGGAGTACACAGTAAGGAGTGGCACAGTGTTTGCCATTGAGTGACTTGGTCAAGCTCATAAGGTTGTATTATTGTATGTACTAATCCAAGCATTAACGGCAGCCTGTCACCAGAAAAAAACACTACTAATATGCAGATATAGACTTAATCTTAATAGCATTAGCCAAACGTTTCCAGTAGAAAATTAACTTTATTCCCCCCTGTCAACGTTCTGGTTTCAATCACAGGGGCGTCACCGAAGCGGGTTCAGTTTTATGAAAAGGGACAACCCCCTTTAAATCTCCGTTCATGAACATACACATAAATAGTGATTAATACGTCATTGCATAATTGATATTGGTAATCATGAGTTTTCAGCTTGACTAGGAAGAATTCCAAACAGTTCTTGAGTCCAGTTAGATTTCCAATGTGTTTCATGGAACCAATTTATTTATTTCTGTTAATGTGATTCCAGAATGTTTTTTGTGCGAATAACATTGATAATCGTGCATTCTTGTGTAGTGTCTGCTCCTCATACAGACAGTCCTATGTATGTTCCAAATGATGCAACAAGTTTCCAGAAAATAATTGCTCACTATCTTTATTACCTCGATTTCAAACTTTAGCCAAATGGTTGGCAACTGTTTGGGTTATGACTAAAATATGAGCAGAGGAGTTTTAGTCTGGTGTACTTTATGTTTTCAATCTAAAAGAGCTTTATTAACCTAGATATGCATCCCGATTTAAATTAGATCCAACAGCATACATTATTAAATAGTTACCGTATTTTGGACCCAAAAATTCTGTTGCACTTACTTTGAAAAGCTATGACAAAATGGCTGAACCGTTTTGAAACAAAAAGAAGTATTTTAAAACTATGAGCTGAAGTCATAAAATGCTCATTTTAATTTTAGACAGGAACACTTTCACAAAAGATTATTATAAAGCTGGTCTAACATGGTCTTTTAAAATTAAGTACACCAACCTCAATAGGTCCAAGAGAGCTGTTCAATAATATATGCAGTTTATACTGTAAAATATGGTGACGGATCTTCTTTAAACGGTTATACCCAACATAAAAACGTAACACTTATTCACAGGACAGATGATACATTTTTGATCCTGAAAAAAAGGGCTCTAAAACCAGAATGCTATTTTAGAATGGATTCATTCCATTCATTTTCTATACAATGAGTGCAGTTCCAGAAGTGAGAGCCCCATCAATCAGAAAGGTTATTTATTTGTCTTAATTGCTTATATTGCACCATTAATTTCCACATCGCTGTACAGACATCATCATCACTGTCCCCAATGCGTCTCAAAATCAAACTTCCCTATCAGTATGCTTTTTGGCGTGTGTGAGGAAACCAGATACCCAGATGATAACCACGCAAACATGGGGAGAACATAGAAACTCCTTGCAGATGTTGTCCTTGGTGGGATTTGAGCTCAGCAGCTTAAGGGCCTTTTACACATAGCGATATCGCTAGCGATATCGTTAAAGCGTCACCGATTTTGTGACGCAACAGCGATATTGCTAGCGATCTCGCTACATGTGACACTTACCTCCGACCGGCCTCCCGCTGGATATCGCTGATCGCGCAAGATCGTCCTGGTCCATTTCTCATCGTCAGCATCCTGCTGGCGTCGATGAGTGACTCATGGACGCGGGAGGAAGTCGTCATCAGAGCTGCCGTCTGACAGGTAAGTAACGACCGCCGACTGCTGCTATGCCGCTGGTGAGATCTGCCTGTTTGGCAGCTCACTAGCGACCATTTAGCGATACACCAGCGATCCTGACCGGGTCGTATTGTTGTCTGGATCGCTGGTGCATCGCTAAATGTAACGGGACCTTTAGTGATGCAAGGCTGAAGTGCTAACTACTGTGCCTATAGTTAATCCCTATCCTATGGAAAGGTGTTAGCTTTCAACATAGGGAATAAAGTTTAATCTACTTGTGGACTATCCAAGACAGTAAATGACTGGGGCAGTCCATGTTTTAATCTGCAACATGTCTCTGCATAGTAGAATAACTGCATGATATTGTTCTGCAGGAAATATTAGCCCCATAGAGAACACAGAGATGGTTTATTACTGTCTCTACTTTCCTGATCACTGTATACGTGGTGATGAACAAGTATTGTGTACAAAGTAGTAGAAAACACTTATAGAACTAGTGGTCTTGTGATTGCTGGATATGTGGAGGAAGCAGGAGATGCTGGGTTCTAGTAATCCCAGACAGCTCTGCTATGCAGCCAGGAGACTGAATTTCTCCTGTAACTGGGGCTAATATACCAGCCCCAGTTACAGGGGAAATCAGGTTAAAAAAAAAAGGATGGAATCTCCAGCGCTGGACTTCAGTTAAAAATACATCATTTATTGTAAATTCTTAAAATCGAACAGAAAAAGTGTGGATAAGGACATACAGGCAGATGGGGTCTCTGGTGGTCTCCAACCAACGCGTTTCGACCTAGAGGGTCTTACTCATGGTTCACACTAGACCAATACTGACGACTACAAATAGTACAAAAACTAGTAAATCACAGGTGTTGGACAAAAGAATTAATGAAAATAGGGAGTATCCCTACCAGTTAACTCTTGCAAACACTCAGCCTAATGTGGAGCTGAAACAAAAACTAGTCGGAAAAACAGGAAAAAAAAAAAAAAAAAACCTAATAAAAAGATATCATAAGAATATAATAACAATCACAAAAATTATCAGAATAACCAGAATTGAATAGGACTAAGTAGAATGTAAATATACAGAAGAAAATATCAATCTAATTGCAATATTAAATCAAGTCGTTTGTTCAGACCTAATGGTACTCTTGTATTTAATTTAAAAATCCAAAAGGATTCACGATTTAATAATTTTCTCCTGAAATCACCTCCCCTAGTAGATCTATAGACTTTCTCTATTGCTATAATTTTGAGGCTATCAGTTTTACCTCCATGAACAGTTTTACAATGATAAGAAACTGCTGAAATATTATAATTGCTACTAGTAGCTTCTGACAAGTGTTTCCTAATTCTCTTTTTAAGAGGTCCTATTGTGCAGCCTACATATTGTAGGTTACAAAAAACGCATTCAATAACATATATTACTCCTTCTGAATTACAATTTATGTGAGACTGAATAGGGTATGATATGCCAGTAACACTAGAAGTAAATCTGCTGGTTTTAACCACATAGTTGCAGACTTTACAGGGATGATGTCCACATTTGGAAAAGCCTTTATATGACAACCAAGTATTATTTTTAGTTCTCCTATTACTGATAAAAAGACTGGGGGATAAGATATCGCTCAAAGCAGGAGCTTTCCTGGCTATGTATCGTATCTGGGTATTGTCCAGAATTTGACCAAGTTTATTATCATTGTGTAAAATAGGTAAATATTTTTTGACAATGTCCGTTATCTTATTGAATTGTGGACTGTACATGGTAGAAAAACTAACTATAGGACGGTCATAATTATTACAGGGGGCCCGTGTGCGATTCTTTTTCTTGCTAGCAGTAACTCCAGTGTGTACAAGGCTCAAAGGAGATTCATTCAGCAGGGTGTGTCTATCGATCCTGCTGACAATATTATCAGCTTTCCTTAGCATCCAATTAGCATATCCTCTGTCCTTAAGTCTAGAAAGGGTTTTGTTTGATTCTTTAGCAAATATTATAGGTGAACTACAATTTCTTTTTAACCTAATTAATTCTCCCACTGGAATGTTTTTAACCACGTGCTTGGGGTGACAAGAATAAGCTTGTAAAATTGAATTTGTATCTGTGGGTTTTCTGAAAGGAAAAACGCAGACCTTTTGGCTGTCAGAATTCACAGACAAAGTCACATCCAGATAACTGATAGAAAAATCTGACACTGTAAATGTAAATGAAAGATTAAAATCATTCATATTAATATAGCTAATGAAATCACTAATCCCTGAGATGTCTCCCTTCCAAATCAAAATCAGGTCATCTATAAAGCGGCCATATAGTTGTATATTTTGTGAAAAGGGATTATTGTTACATAAGATATATTTCTCTTCCCAAACAGCTACTGTAATATTAGCTAAAGCTGGGGAACATTTACCCCCCATACTTACTCCTTGTTTTTGTAAGAAAAAAATTCCATCAAATGAAAAATAATTATGTGAGAGAAGAAAGGAAACTGCATCCACAATGAAGGATTGAATTTCTATCACATATGTGCTATATTTGTCCAAAAAGAATGTGAGACTAGAGATAATCACATTATGTGGTATGGACGGGTATAAACCCACCACATCACAGGTAATCCATGAATATTCTGGTGACCAATGATAATCATCCAAGGCAGAGATTAACATTTTGGTGTCTCTGATATATCCTGGAAGATCAATGACCAAAGGTTGTAGGTAATGATCAACCCACTCTGCCAATTTCTCTGAAAAAGACCCTATCCCCGAAATTATAGTTCTAAAGGGGGGGGGAACAAATCCTTGTGGATTTTAGGAAACGCATGATAAATGGGAATCACAGGGTTCTTGATATTAACATAATCATAAATTTTCTGTGTTATGGCCCCTGTGACTAAACCATCGTTTAATAATTTTGACAAATCACACTGAAATTTAGACGTGGGATGACTAGAAATCTTGGAATAGGTAGCAGAATCATTCAAAATGCGCAGATTTTCTGAATAATACAGGCCAGCATTAAGCACGACTACTCCACCCCCTTTATCTGCCTGTCTCACCAGAATGTCAGCATTATCTTTTAACTCTTTCATAGCTGCTCTCTCTTGTGCTGTTAAATTGTCATATGTCATTTCTGTTATTTTATCAAGCTCCACTAAATCTTTCTCTATTAGTTCTTGGAATATATCTAGAATAGCAGGTCTGGACTGAACTGGATAAAACCCTGGATTGGGCATTTTAAAGAGATCATTTAAAGTCATATTTTTTGGTAAGGAATGTGATTGTAAGTCTCTAAGAGTGGAATAGCCTATAAGATCTTTAAAAGAAAAATTTCCATAGGGAAAAATTAACTCAGGAATATTTGTAGATCCAGACAGTGACAAGGTCTCTGAAGAGGTGGACTGGTAGTCAAAATGACATTTCAAAGTTAAATTTCTGGCAAACTTATTCACATCTAGAAGAGTCTGATAAATATCAAATTTGTTGACTGGACTAAATCCCAAGCCTTTGCTCAAGAGAGTCATATGAGCTTCTGATAGGATATAGCTTGAAAGATTTATTACAGGGCATGTTGATATCTCCTCCGGTTTCTGAAGTGGTAGTTTCTTTTTATGTTTCCTCCCCGCTCTTCTCCGTCGTTTTTTGATCTCCTTACGATAATTCCATCACTACGGATATCCTCAGAATGATTAGTGTTGAAGGAAGCATCTAAGAACTCTTCTGACGTATTCAGATTAGAACTGGAAGACGCTGTTGAATCATGAGACCTGGTGAAGCTGACCCTGCGATCTCTATGGTGAAAGCCTGAAAAACCATGCTGATATCGTTTTTTACCTTCTTGAAAAGGACGGCTTTTCTTCCAGGAATAGACCTGGTTCAATTCAAAGTCGCGTTTGTCTCTTGTGAATTTACTGCGTTTTATATCTGCAATATATTCTTCCAGTTTGGAAAGATTTTTTTCCATTCTTGAATTAAATTTGTCAAAGTCTTTCACATTATTGTGTTTGTTCAGAGAAGTCTGCATCTTAGTGATCTCTTCTTTAACACAAGTCATCTCCAGTTCCTCATATTTAATAATCAACTCCATTAATTTGAGAGAACTTTGTGTAAGAATCTGCTCCCACTCTAATCTGAAAGTGTCTGAGTAGATGAAGGTAGGTCTTTTATTCAGTCTCAATCCCCTAGGGATAAGTTTTTTCGTCAGATAAGATTTTAGAGAGGTCATGTCCCACCATAATCTGGTTTCCTTATTTTTCCGATTTTCCAGTTTATTAAAAAGGTTTTCTAAAGACTCTACCTGAGAGACCCCACTGCTCACATTAGTAACATCATCTGTAGAGTCAAAAATGGCTGCAAAGATATGCTGCCTATTTCTGTCCAAATCCATGTCCATAGAATTAGTGTTTACAAGCGTCCACAACAATTATAGAGTAAGGGAGCAGGACTAGATCATAAATATAATTATAGAAGGATAGGGAAAATGAAGGGAGGTCAGCTCACCAGTCTCGGTTGCGATCCATAATCCTCCTGCGCACGGAGTCACCTTGATCAGGGGTGTTGACTGAAGCAAAATAAAGGATGGAATCTCCAGCGCTGGACTTCAGTTAAAAATACATCATTTATTGTAAATTCTTAAAATCGAACAGAAAAAGTGTGGATAAGGACATACAGGCAGATGGGGTCTCTGGTGGTCTCCAACCAACGCGTTTCGACCTAGAGGGTCTTACTCATGGTTCACACTAGACCAATACTGACGACTACAAATAGTACAAAAACTAGTAAATCACAGGTGTTGGACAAAAGAATTAATGAAAATAGGGAGTATCCCTACCAGTTAACTCTTGCAAACACTCAGCCTAATGTGGAGCTGAAACAAAAACTAGTCGGAAAAACAGGAAAAAAAAAAAAAAAAAACCTAATAAAAAGATATCATAAGAATATAATAACAATCACAAAAATTATCAGAATAACCAGAATTGAATAGGACTAAGTAGAATGTAAATATACAGAAGAAAATATCAATCTAATTGCAATATTAAATCAAGTCGTTTGTTCAGACCTAATGGTACTCTTGTATTTAATTTAAAAATCCAAAAGGATTCACGATTTAATAATTTTCTCCTGAAATCACCTCCCCTAGTAGATCTATAGACTTTCTCTATTGCTATAATTTTGAGGCTATCAGTTTTACCTCCATGAACAGTTTTACAAGGATAAGAAACTGCTGAAATATTATAATTGCTACTAGTAGCTTCTGACAAGTGTTTCCTAATTCTCTTTTTAAGAGGTCCTATTGTACAGCCTACATATTGTAGGTTACAAAAAACGCATTCAATAACATATATTACTCCTTCTGAATTACAATTTATGTGAGACTGAATAGGGTATGATATGCCAGTAACACTAGAAGTAAATCTGCTGGTTTTAACCACATAGTTGCAGACTTTACAGGGATGATGTCCACATTTGGAAAAGCCTTTATATGACAACCAAGTATTATTTTTAGTTCTCCTATTACTGATAAAAAGACTGGGGGATAAGATATCGCTCAAAGCAGGAGCTTTCCTGGCTATGTATCGTATCTGGGTATTGTCCAGAATTTGACCAAGTTTATTATCATTGTGTAAAATAGGTAAATATTTTTTGACAATGTCCTTTATCTTATTGAATTGTGGACTGTACATGGTAGAAAAACTAACTATAGGACGGTCATAATTATTACAGGGGGCCCGTGTGCGATTCTTTTTCTTGCTAGCAGTAACTCCAGTGTGTACAAGGCTCAAAGGAGATTCATTCAGCAGGGTGTGTCTATCGATCCTGCTGACAATATTATCAGCTTTCCTTAGCATCCAATTAGCATATCCTCTGTCCTTAAGTCTAGAAAGGGGTTTGTTTGATTCTTTAGCAAATATTATAGGTGAACTACAATTTCTTTTTAACCTAATTAATTCTCCCACTGGAATGTTTTTAACCACGTGCTTGGGGTGACAAGAATAAGCTTGTAAAATTGAATTTGTATCTGTGGGTTTTCTGAAAGGAAAAACGCAGACCTTTTGGCTGTCAGAATTCACAGACAAAGTCACATCCAGATAACTGATAGAAAAATCCGACACTGTAAATGTAAATGAAAGATTAAAATCATTCATATTAATATAGCTAATGAAATCACTAATCCCTGAGATGTCTCCCTTCCAAATCAAAATCAGGTCATCTATAAAGCGGCCATATAGTTGTATATTTTGTGAAAAGGGATTATTGTTACATAAGATATATTTCTCTTCCCAAACAGCTACTGTAATATTAGCTAAAGCTGGGGAACATTTACCCCCCATACTTACTCTTTGTTTTTGTAAGAAAAAAATTCCATCAAATGAAAAATAATTATGTGAGAGAAGAAAGGAAACTGCATCCACAATGAAGGATTGAATTTCTATCACATATGTGCTATATTTGTCCAAAAAGAATGTGAGACTAGAGATAATCACATTATGTGGTATGGACGGGTATAAACCCACCACATCACAGGTAATCCATGAATATTCTGGTGACCAATGATAATCATCCAAGGCAGAGATTAACATTTTGGTGTCTCTGATATATCCTGGAAGATCAATGACCAAAGGTTGTAGGTAATGATCAACCCACTCTGCCAATTTCTCTGAAAAAGACCCTATCCCCGAAATTATAGTTCTAAAGGGGGGGGGGAACAAATCCTTGTGGATTTTAGGAAACGCATGATAAATGGGAATCACAGGGTTCTTGATATTAACATAATCATAAATTTTCTGTGTTATGGCCCCTGTGACTAAACCATCGTTTAATAATTTTGACAAATCACACTGAAATTTAGACGTGGGATGACTAGAAATCTTGGAATAGGTAGCAGAATCATTCAAAATGCGCAGATTTTCTGAATAATACAGGCCAGCATTAAGCACGACTACTCCACCCCCTTTATCTGCCTGTCTCACCAGAATGTCAGCATTATCTTTTAACTCTTTCATAGCTGCTCTCTCTTGTGCTGTTAAATTGTCATATGTCATTTCTGTTATTTTATCAAGCTCCACTAAATCTTTCTCTATTAGTTCTTGGAATATATCTAGAATAGCAGGTCTGGACTGAACTGGATAAAACCCTGGATTGGGCATTTTAAAGAGATCATTTAAAGTCCTATTTTTTGGTAAGGAATGTGATTGTAAGTCTCTAAGAGTGGAATAGCCTATAAGATCTTTAAAAGAAAAATTTCCATAGGGAAAAATTAACTCAGGAATATTTGTAGATCCAGACAGTGACAAGGTCTCTGAAGAGGTGGACTGGTAGTCAAAATGACATTTCAAAGTTAAATTTCTGGCAAACTTATTCACATCTAGAAGAGTCTGATAAATATCAAATTTGTTGACTGGACTAAATCCCAAGCCTTTGCTCAAGAGAGTCATATGAGCTTCTGATAGGATATAGCTTGAAAGATTTATTACAGGGCATGTTGATATCTCCTCCGGTTTCTGAAGTGGTAGTTTCTTTTTATGTTTCCTCCCCGCTCTTCTCCGTCGTTTTTTGATCTCCTTACGATAATTCCATCACTACGGATATCCTCAGAATGATTAGTGTTGAAGGAAGCATCTAAGAACTCTTCTGACGTATTCAGATTAGAACTGGAAGACGCTGTTGAATCATGAGACCTGGTGAAGCTGACCCTGCGATCTCTATGGTGAAAGCCTGAAAAACCATGCTGATATCGTTTTTTACCTTCTTGAAAAGGACGGCTTTTCTTCCAGGAATAGACCTGGTTCAATTCAAAGTCGCGTTTGTCTCTTGTGAATTTACTGCGTTTTATATCTGCAATATATTCTTCCAGTTTGGAAAGATTTTTTTCCATTCTTGAATTAAATTTGTCAAAGTCTTTCACATTATTGTGTTTGTTCAGAGAAGTCTGCATCTTAGTGATCTCTTCTTTAACACAAGTCATCTCCAGTTCCTCATATTTAATAATCAACTCCATTAATTTGAAATAACTTTGTGTAAGAATCTGCTCCCACTCTAATCTGAAAGTGTCTGAGTAGATGAAGGTAGGTCTTTTATTCAGTCTCAATCCCCTAGGGATAAGTTTTTTCGTCAGATAAGATTTTAGAGAGGTCATGTCCCACCATAATCTGGTTTCCTTACATCATTTATTGTAAATTCTTAAAATCGAACAGAAAAAGTGTGGATAAGGAAATACAGGCAGATGGGGTCTCTGGTGGTCTCCAACCAACGCGTTTCGACCTAGAGGGTCTTACTCATGGTTCACACTAGACCAACGACTTGATTTAATATTGCAATTAGATTGATATTTTCTTCTGTATATTTACATTCTACTTAGTCCTATTCAATTCTGGTTATTCTGATAATTTTTGTGATTGTTATTATATTCTTATGATATCTTTTTATTAGGTTTTTTTTTTTTTTTTTTTTTCTCCCTGTTTTTCCGACTAGTTTTTGTTTCAGCTCCACATTAGGCTGAGTGTTTGCAAGAGTTAACTGGTAGGGATACTCCCTATTTTCATTAATTCTTTGGTCCAACACCTGTGATTTACTAGTTTTTGTACTATTTGTAGTCGTCAGTATTGGTCTAGTGTGAACCATGAGTAAGACCCTCTAGGTCGAAACGCGTTGGTTGGAGACCACCAGAGACCCCATCTGCCTGTATGTCCTTATCCACACTTTTTCTGTTCGATTTTAAGAATTTACAATAAATGATGTATTTTTAACTGAAGTCCAGCGCTGGAGATTCCATCCTTTATTTTGCTTCAGTCAACACCCCTGATCAAGGTGACTCCGTGCGCAGGAGGATTATGGATCGCAACCGAGACTGGTGAGCTGACCTCCCTTCATTTTCCCTATCCTTCTATAATTATATTTATGATCTAGTCCTGCTCCCTTACTCTATAATTGTTGTGGACGCTTGTAAACACTAATTCTATGGACATGGATTTGGACAGAAATAGGCAGCATATCTTTGCAGCCATTTTTGACTCTACAGATGATGTTACTAATGTGAGCAGTGGGGTCTCTCAGGTAGAGTCTTTAGAAAACCTTTTTAATAAACTGGAAAATCGGAAAAATAAGGAAACCAGATTATGGTGGGACATGACCTCTCTAAAATCTTATCTGACGAAAAAACTTATCCCTAGGGGATTGAGACTGAATAAAAGACCTACCTTCATCTACTCAGACACTTTCAGATTAGAGTGGGAGCAGATTCTTACACAAAGTTCTTTCAAATTAATGGAGTTGATTATTAAATATGAGGAACTGGAGATGACTTGTGTTAAAGAAGAGATCACTAAGATGCAGACTTCTCTGAACAAACACAATAATGTGAAAGACTTTGACAAATTTAATTCAAGAATGGAAAAAAATCTTTCCAAACTGGAAGAATATATTGCAGATATAAAACGCAGTAAATTCACAAGAGACAAACGCGACTTTGAATTGAACCAGGTCTATTCCTGGAAGAAAAGCCGTCCTTTTCAAGAAGGTAAAAAACGATATCAGCATGGTTTTTCAGGCTTTCACCATAGAGATCGCAGGGTCAGCTTCACCAGGTCTCATGATTCAACAGCGTCTTCCAGTTCTAATCTGAATACGTCAGAAGAGTTCTTAGATGCTTCCTTCAACACTAATCATTCTGAGGATATCCGTAGTGATGGAATTATCGTAAGGAGATCAAAAAACGACGGAGAAGAGCGGGGAGGAAACATAAAAAGAAACTACCACTTCAGAAACAGGAGGAGATATCAACATGCCCTGTAATAAATCTTTCAAGCTATATCCTATCAGAAGCTCATATGACTCTCTTGAGCAAAGGCTTGGGATTTAGTCCAGTCAACAAATTTGATATTTATCAGACTCTTCTAGATGTGAATAAGTTTGCCAGAAATTTAACTTTGAAATGTCATTTTGACTACCAGTCCACCTCTTCAGAGACCTTGTCACTGTCTGGATCTACAAATATTCCTGAGTTAATTTTTCCCTATGGAAATTTTTCTTTTAAAGATCTTATAGGCTATTCCACTCTTAGAGACTTACAATCACATTCCTTACCAAAAAATAGGACTTTAAATGATCTCTTTAAAATACCCAATCCAGGGTTTTATCCAGTTCAGTCCAGACCTGCTATTCTAGATATATTCCAAGAACTAATAGAGAAAGATTTAGTGGAGCTTGATAAAATAACAGAAATGACATATGACAATTTAACAGCACAAGAGAGAGCAGCTATGAAAGAGTTAAAAGATAATGCTGACATTCTGGTGAGACAGGCAGATAAAGGGGGTGGAGTAGTCGTGCTTAATGCTGGCCTGTATTATTCAGAAAATCTGCGCATTTTGAATGATTCTGCTACCTATTCCAAGATTTCTAGTGATCCCACGTCTAAATTTCAGTGTGATTTGTCAAAATTATTAAACGATGGTTTAGTCACAGGGGCCATAACACAGAAAATTTATGATTATGTTAATATCAAGAACCCTGTGATTCCCATTTATCATGCGTTTCCTAAAATCCACAAGGATTTGTTCCCCCCCCCCTTTAGAACTATAATTTCGGGGATAGGGTCTTTTTCAGAGAAATTGGCAGAGTGGGTTGATCATTACCTACAACCTTTGGTCATTGATCTTCCAGGATATATCAGAGACACCAAAATGTTAATCTCTGCCTTGGATGATTATCATTGGTCACCAGAATATTCATGGTTTACCTGTGATGTGGTGGGTTTATACCCGTCCATACCACATAATGTGATTATCTCTAGTCTCACATTCTTTTTGGACAAATATAGCACATATGTGATAGAAATTCAATCCTTCATTGTGGATGCAGTTTCCTTTCTTCTCTCACATAATTATTTTTCATTTGATGGAATTTTTTTCTTACAAAAACAAGGAGTAAGTATGGGGGGTAAATGTTCCCCAGCTTTAGCTAATATTACAGTAGCTGTTTGGGAAGAGAAATATATCTTATGTAACAATAATCCCTTTTCACAAAATATACAACTATATGGCCGCTTTATAGATGACCTGATTTTGATTTGGAAGGGAGACATCTCAGGGATTAGTGATTTCATTAGCTATATTAATATGAATGATTTTAATCTTTCATTTACATTTACAGTGTCGGATTTTTCTATCAGTTATCTGGATGTGACTTTGTCTGTGAATTCTGACAGCCAAAAGGTCTGCGTTTTTCCTTTCAGAAAACCCACAGATACAAATTCAATTTTACAAGCTTATTCTTGTCACCCCAAGCACGTGGTTAAAAACATTCCAGTGGGAGAATTAATTAGGTTAAAAAGAAATTGTAGTTCACCTATAATATTTGCTAAAGAATCAAACAAAACCCTTTCTAGACTTAAGGACAGAGGATATGCTAATTGGATGCTAAGGAAAGCTGATAATATTGTCAGCAGGATCGATAGACACACCCTGCTGAATGAATCTCCTTTGAGCCTTGTACACACTGGAGTTACTGCTAGCAAGAAAAAGAATCGCACACGGGCCCCCTGTAATAATTATGACCGTCCTATAGTTAGTTTTTCTACCATGTACAGTCCACAATTCAATAAGATAACGGACATTGTCAAAAAATATTTACCTATTTTACACAATGATAATAAACTTGGTCAAATTCTGGACAATACCCAGATACGATACATAGCCAGGAAAGCTCCTGCTTTGAGCGATATCTTATCCCCCAGTCTTTTTATCAGTAATAGGAGAACTAAAAATAATACTTGGTTGTCATATAAAGGCTTTTCCAAATGTGGACATCATCCCTGTAAAGTCTGCAACTATGTGGTTAAAACCAGCAGATTTACTTCTAGTGTTACTGGCATATCATACCCTATTCAGTCTCACATAAATTGTAATTCAGAAGGAGTAATATATGTTATTGAATGCGTTTTTTGTAACCTACAATATGTAGGCTGCACAATAGGACCTCTTAAAAAGAGAATTAGGAAACACTTGTCAGAAGCTACTAGTAGCAATTATAATATTTCAGCAGTTTCTTATCATTGTAAAACTGTTCATGGAGGTAAAACTGATAGCCTCAAAATTATAGCAATAGAGAAAGTCTATAGATCTACTAGGGGAGGTGATTTCAGGAGAAAATTATTAAATCGTGAATGCTTTTGGATTTTTAAATTAAATACAAGAGTACCATTAGGTCTGAACAAACGACTTGATTTAATATTGCAATTAGATTGATATTTTCTTCTGTATATTTACATTCTACTTAGTCCTATTCAATTCTGGTTATTCTGATAATTTTTGTGATTGTTATTATATTCTTATGATATCTTTTTATTAGGTTTTTTTTTTTTTTTTTCCTGTTTTTCCGACTAGTTTTTGTTTCAGCTCCACATTAGGCTGAGTGTTTGCAAGAGTTAACTGGTAGGGATACTCCCTATTTTCATTAATTCTTTTGTCCAACACCTGTGATTTACTAGTTTTTGTACTATTTGTAGTCGTCAGTATTGGTCTAGTGTGAACCATGAGTAAGACCCTCTAGGTCGAAACGCGTTGGTTGGAGACCACCAGAGACCCCATCTGCCTGTATGTCCTTATCCACACTTTTTCTGTTCGATTTTAAGAATTTACAATAAATGATGTATTTTTAACTGAAGTCCAGCGCTGGAGATTCCATCCTTTATTTTGCTTCAGTCAACACCCCTGATCAAGGTGACTCCGTGCGCAGGAGGATTATGGATCGCAACCGAGACTGGTGAGCTGACCTCCCTTCATTTTCCCTATCCTTCTATAATCAGGTTAAAAAAAGGAGCAAAAATTATTTGAATATACAAATGAGAAAAAAATGTTAAAGCTCTTTAAACTGCATGAAAAAAAGACAAATGTGCCTGGTCAGGAACCTGTATAAAAGGCCTTGTCTTGAGTTGCTGTATCCCAAAACAGGAAAAACCAAGGTTTTGTATATGGAAGTACTGAACAATAGCGAACAATTCTAAAATCCACGTGGTCCTGACAAAGGTTAGAGCAGTTTCAGAAATGAGACAATGTACAAGAAATCCAATTACCTTACAATATTTTCTTTTCCTTTTTCAGAATAATTTTGTTTTTTTAACCTGATTATTAAGAACAATGAGCGCTGATCTGCGTTGTAGGAGCAGAATGGTAAAATGAATGAGATCATCATTCTAAAGTGGCTGCAATCTCAATATCAAAGATTTGAGAAGCAATTACGGGCCAGCAAAGATTCTGTTCAGTGGTTTGAATTTCACACAGCACGTTCAATCAATGACGTGTGAATTCTGGTCTTGAACAATAACACTTGCTCTTCATGCTTCTAGCTGTATGCAAGCTATAAAAATTAACTAAAATGGTAACTCTAGGCTGGATTATAAAGACTAGTATGGAGAAAATTCAAAAAAGGATTAGACATTTTGAAATCTAATCCTGATTCTTCTTTTCCTTAACAACCGCTGCTGGGGAAGAATAAAAACAGTTGACGATCTAGCCGAAATTAGTGAAACTGGCCGACATTAACCTAATGCGCAATCTCTTGGCACCTTAAGAAATTCCTTAAAACCTTGCAGATTATTTTATTTATTACAGGAAATATTTCAAGGAGTCCTCTAGAGATTATTTCTGTAATTTGATAGTAGTAGTGTAAGGCCAGGGTCACACTTGCGAGAAACTTGCACGAGTATCGCATCTCATCACCCGGCACTGCCGCCGGCACTCGGAACCGGAGTGTGCGGCTGCATGTATTTCTATGCAGCTGGTTTCGATACTCATTAGATACACATTGGTTTGACCAGCTGGCCATCTAAAAAATATAGGGGGGGCCCCAACTGATGTTGTCAGGGGACAGAAGGACTAGGAAAGTTGAATTTGTTTTAAGAAATAAGCCATCAGAAGAGACCGACAGCAAATTACTCTCCATATTGAAAACACATGCATGCTAAGCACAGCCGAGCGTGCATGTGTATGTACTGTGGCCATTTGACTCCCTACATATCTGTATTATGTACACATGATATGCACAATGATAAAAAGTAGATGTTTTAATCTATGCCCCTTACTGCACCTCTATATGCCTCCAATTTTGCATACCATGTTATAAAAGTATTGTCTTTCCACTGCATTGTTTATAAGAGGGATTCTGCAATAAAGAGGCATCATATAGAGAGGCAGATAGATACAGAACTGTAGGGTCGCTACATACTTCCATATATTGATGGACCCATTTCATTAGGGTTTTCCTTTTTTTTTAATATTACCAGTTCTTTAATAAAGTATGTAGTGTAGTAAGATTTATTGAATTTGCATTTTAGCAAAATATCGACCATATACATTAACACAAATAAAGTGTGAAAATTGATATTCAGCTATATTATTAATTTTTGCCTTTTTATAGACAGATTTGCTTTGTTCTTTACACTGTGATCTAATTAAAAGAGTAAAAATACTGAAGTTTTTAACATGTTATCGTGACCTTAAAGAAATATACAAGTTCTCATTTATTTCTCTGACTACTGAATTCTACTTATAACTTTTTAACGTGTCCTGATTTCCTCACCTTGTTACTTTGTAAAGACTTTATAATGGCTGTGACGGCTATTTACTTTATAACTTACAAAAAAATGTTTTGTAGCACTTTCAAAATTGTCCGGTACTAAAAATATGAATTTATTCACTGTGAGCATAAAAATAGAGGATCCTGCTTCTTTTAAACAATTGAAAAGTTTCCATAAAAGTTGATACAAAGGTTTTACTAAACATTCTTTTACAAAGCACAAACTTTCTTATACCTTTTTACAAATCAAACAATAGTGATAGTCACCAAGTAGGTATGGCACATAATGAGCCTGATGCAATCTGTAAGCACGGAGAACAATGGAGCTGATGCATTGCATTTGTAATGTTACCACATGAGAAAGAGTAAAACCTATTTTAGTGCTACTCTGGGACTGTGTGGTCTAACATGTGAGGTCTTCATTTAGGGAAGGGAATAGTGAAACACTACATTGAAGTCAGGAGACATCAGTGAATAAAACATCAGACAATGAGCTAGCAACTGACTCACAGTTGTGTTCTTAGTGGGATGCACAGACACCTGAAATGCGTTGATTCATGTCGGGTGAATTTGTGGCTGCAAGGTGGCTCAGTGGTTAGCAGTGAATAAAACATCAGACAATGAGCTAGCAACTGACTCACAGTTGTGTTCTTAGTGGGATGCACAGACACCTGAAACGCGTTGATTCATGTCGTGTGAATTTGTGGCTGCAAGGTGGCTCAGTGGTTAGCACTGCAGCCTTGCAGCGCTGGGGCCCTGGGTTCAAATCCTACCAAGGACAACATCTGCAAGGACTTTGTATGTTCTCCCCGTGTTTGCGTGGGTTTCCTCCGGGCACTCCGGTTTCCTCCCACATTCCAAAGACATACTGATAGGGAATTTAGATTGTGAGCCCTTCAGGGACAGCGATGCTAATGTGTGCAAAACTGTAAAGCGCTGCGAAATTTGTTAGCGCTATATAAAAATAAAGATTATTATTATTATTTGTATCGATGACTGTGTATCTCCTCCGAATTTTTTATGTGAATAAAGAATCACAGTTCGAGGAGCGGGAGTCTCTTCAGTCTTGAACTATATTGAACTTAGTGTAGTAGACAATGGGAGGGATGTGGGAGCCCTTCAGAATCAGGGCCTGTGAAGACACGGGAAGTCGGCGGGACTCCTGGTGATCTAGCTGAAACCTCATGGACCAGGGATCATCCCACTAAATGCCCGCTTTCCTTTTACTGTGGGCATAATACTACTCAGAGAACTCAAGGAGAGGGTAAAACAGTGTGGCAGTACTTTATTGAACCACAGAACAGGCAAATAGCACATAAAAAAGTCCCAGCAAAAATACCCAAGATGGTGCACATTACAGAGTGTTACCCTTCCACTGACTCGCTGGAATAAGAGCCGCTGTGACTTCAGAGCATCCAGGGCATACTACCCCACTTGTGGAGTGCACATAGATGAGGTAACAACAAGCTTAGGAAGCTGACAGTTCATTGAGGTACAAGGACAGTTGATCAGAGGGTCACAACCTGGCTTCTCCAAACATCTTCATGGAGACAAGTGACTGGTGGGTTCCATTCCTGGCTTTCACAAACATATCCATGGAGCTTCAGTGACTTATGTGTCCAAATCTTGACTACCCCAAATGTATCCATGGCTTTAGTGATGGTCAATGGAGCAGATGTGATTTTTTCAGTTTGGGCCATTGTCCCTTAAGCTGACATCCTGTAGACTCTCAAATCTGTGTACCTCATTATGGAGCCATGATGTATTGGCTGCTGTCCTGTAGAGAGTCTCTGGTTCTTTGGATGTTTGGATGTCTGGATGTATTTCTGTATAAGCAGGTATCTGTTATCTCTGTTTATAGTTAAAAACTATCCTTCAAGTCAGCATCCAAAGGTGAAATGAAAGATTGATGACAAAATCAACTCTAATTATTTAATTATTTAAACTATTTGTATATTTTTTCCTCCTCTGTTTTGCAAGTGAACAAGCTAGCTGTCCTGGACAATGTGTTATCAATATATCAGCAAATATCATTTTTCAAATATCCTGTGTCTCTAATCATCCAGGATAACATCACAATATGTGATGTCAAATGTCAACTTACAAATCAATATTACAGTCTTATGCGAATAAAAGTCTGTATTTTCTTGACCAACCAGAAAGAAACACATACATTCAAAAGTCAACATATAGATAATAGTCAATGACTCCTGGCTTAGTGAAAATAGACGTCTGGTTAATTAAAATAAAATAAAATGCTGTGTCATCACAGGGCCAAAGGGAAAAACTACTCAACTGTCAGTATGTCAGAGTGTGTGTTTGTGTGTTGAGGACCTAGAATGTGGTCTGAATGCCATGCGGTGAAGATTGACTGGAGAATGGAACTGGGAGAAAACCTCTAAGAGACAGTGCTGTTGGAAACTAAATATAAAATTACTCTGTCCATGATCACATGGCAGCTCTAGATGAGCTTTGCCCACACTTTAACTCCTGTACAGGAATGTGGACTTACACAAAGACACTGGTTTGCATCCTCAGAGTAGCTGCTGGCCAATTTAGCAGGCTGGCAGGAAATATAGATAGGCAACTGAAAACCAGGAGGTGCAGAAAATGGAGAAATTCATAAGTCACAAAAACAGTCAGTAAAAGGGTCATGGTCTGAAACAGGACAAAACACTTGAACTACCAGAATAAACATCTTTCATAGGCCATAGGCTCAAATGTCTACCTTGGAAAGACTTGGCACAATGCGCTCTGTCTTAAGATTCCAGAGGAATCTGAATCTTCACGCTTTTACCCCTGTGCAGGGATCTGATCTCATAATGGGGTCCATTACGGAAAGGCTGCAGGCCGGAAGAGTGAACTAGTGGCAGAAAATTCAAGGTACAGTTGTGCTCAAAAGTTTACATACCCCGGCAGAATTTTTCCTTTTTTGGCCTTTTTTCAGAGAATATGAATAATAACAACAAACCTTTTTCTCCACTCATGGTTAATGGTTGGGTGAAGCCATTTATTGTCTAACTACTGTGTTTTCTCTTTTTAAGTCATAATGACAACCCAAAACATCTAAATGACGCTGATCAAAAGTTCACATACTCCATTTCTTAATACCATGTATTGTCCCCTCTAACATCAATGACAGCTTGAAGTCTTTTGTGGTAGTTGTGGAAGAGGTTTTTTATTTTCTCAGATGGTAAATCTGCCCACTCTTCTTGGCAAAAAGCCTCCAGTTCCTGTACATCCTTGGGCTTCTAACATAAACTACGTGCTTGAGATCTTCCCAGAGTGGCTCAATGATATTGAGGTCAGGAGACTGAGATGGCCACTCCAGAAACTTCACTTTGCTCTGCTTTAGCCAATGACAGGTCAACTTGGCCTTGTGTTTTATATCGTTGTCATGTTGGAACATCCATGTACGTCCCATGCTCAGCTTCTGGGCTGATGATTGCAAATTTGCCACCAGTATTTGCTGATAACATGCTGCATACATCTTTCTATAAAGACTCAGGAGGGCACTACTCAATAAAAATTGCGGATCCACCAGCAGTCAGTATAAGCAGAAACTATGAAATAGATAGAGAAAAGCTACTGACAAAAATTGCAGTGATCACTGCGAAAATACAAGAATTTTTTATTGGTAACAGAAGGACAAACAACCAAATAAAAACATTTAAAAGTCATACAATGACATGAAACAAGCACAAGGGCTCAAAATAGAGCCCACAAAACTCACTCCAGTAGGTGGACATGTATAAATGGCTCTAAAGTACAATAACATGCCCGCAACAATGAAACAAAAAGTGTACAATCATATGCAGATCAAAATAATCCAAAAATCAATCTATTAAAATGGACTATTGTGCAACCACAAATGCAGAATACAAAGAATGCAGGCAAAAAGCCATAAGAATCTTCACAGTGAGGCACTCTGCAACATTACAGTACACAAAGGTTGAACAACCTATGAGGCCAATGACAAACGTAGTGTGGCCCAGAGGCTGAAATAACAAGGATTAGATCCTGCCTGCATAGTCCCAATGTGATGCCACTAACATGGGGGGAGCTTGTGGAGTGCCCGACGCGTGTCGCCACTGCTAGGTGGCTTCGTCAGGGGCAAGCAAGTCGATCTGTTACACTCATATAAATATGCTATACAATTATCATGCTGCGCAGCAGCTGCAGCCACATACCTGATTAGCTGCAATGGAGGCCAAGACGTGCAGGTGCTCCAGAGAACGAGATACAATCTGTGACAGGATCCTACCTTCCCATAAATTCAGGCTTTAGCCTTAGAGAGGTATTCACACTAGACACAAAGGTTTCCTGCAAACCAGAGACCGCCTTTTCGTTGGCTGCTGGGAATGCATGAATTGGCCAAATTACATGCTAAAAATCTCCATTTTTTCTTATTATCTAGAGCAGTAATGCTATTCAGATTTCATATATTTCATATTTACATGCATTAGCACTACAGAGCACAACTTTATTTGTTTGTAACACTACAAAAAATCATTAACCCTTTAACGACCAGGGGTATTTTTGGTTTTACATTTTCATTTTTCCCTCCCCTTCTTTCCAGAGCCATAACTTTTATATTTTTCCGTTTATATGGCTATGTGAGGGCTTATTTTTTGCGGGACGAGTTGTACTTTTAAATGACATCATTGGTTTTACCATATCGTGTACTCAAAAACAGGAAAAAAATTCCAAATGCGGTGAAATTGCAAAAAAAGTGCAATCCCACACTTGTTTTTTGCTTGGCTTTTTTGTCAGTTTCACTAGATGCTAAATCTGACCTTCCATTATGATTCTCCAGGTCATTGCGAGTTCATAGACACCAAACATGTCTATGTCCTCTTTTATCTAAGTGGTGAAAAAAAATTCCAAAGTTTGCTAAAAAAAAAAAAAAATTTGCGCAATTTTCCGAGACCCGTAGCGTCTCCACTTTTCATGATCTGGGGTCGGGTGAGGGCTTATTTTTTCCGTGACGGACTGACGTTTTTAATGATACCACTTTTGTGCAGATACGTTCTTTTGCTCGCCCGTTATTGCATTTTAATGCAATGTCTTGGTGACCAAAAAAACGTAATTCTGGCGTTTTGAATTTTTTTCTCGCTACGCCGTTTAGCGATCGGGTTAATGCTTTTTTTTATTGATAGATCGGGCGATTCTTAACGCGGCGATACCTAATATGTGTATGTGGGATTTTTTTTTACTGTTTTATTTTGATTGGGGCGAAAGGGAGGTGATTTGAACTTTTAGGTTTTTTTAATTTTTTTTATTTTTAAACATTTTTTTTTTTTTACTTTTGGCATGCTTCAATAGCCTCCATAGGAGGCTAGAAGCTTGCGCAACCCGATCGGCTCTGCTACATATGGGTGATGAGCAGATCGCCCATATGTAGCAGATTTACTGCTGTGCTTTCAGTGCCGACCACCGGGTGGCGCTGAAAGCCATATGCCTGGAACAACCATAGAGGTCTCATAGAGACCTCTGGTTGTCCAGGCAACATGACGCCGACCCCCGATCACGTGACTGGGGTCAGCGATGAGGTCATTTCCGGCCCGGTGGCCGTAAATGCTATTTAAATGCCCGCTGTCAGCTTTGACAGCGGCATTTAACTAGTTAATAGGCACGGGCGGACGGCGATTTCGCTCACGCCTATTGCGGGAACATGTCAGCTGTTCATAACAGCTGACATGTCCCGGCTTTGATGCGGGCTCAGCGCCGGAGCCCTCATCAAAGCAGGGGAAATGTCTGATGACGGACTGTGTCAGTCATTGGACATTAAGGGGTTAAAGAGAACCTGTCAGCGCATTATGCTCAGTGGTTGTTGTTTAATCTTTATTTTCATTTTTCAGTTAAAGGGAACCTGTCAGCAGGATTGTGCTGAGTAACCTACAGACACTGTCAGGCTGGCATCGTTAAACTGATTAAAACGTTATCTTGGTTGATGAAATCCACCTTGTGGTTGTTGTTTAATCTTTATTTTCAGTTTTGAGTTAACTATATGCTTGTACTTCGGGGCAGGCGTGTGGGGTGGGTGGGGCCTTCATGTGGTGCTCTGATTAAGTATTCATCAGTATGGCTTCTGACAGGTCACTGATCCCTCAGTGACCTGCCCCCTATTTTACAATATGAATATTATACATATATTGGGGAAAAAATCTTATTCTGCAGGCAGGCGGCGGCGCCTGCACTGCAGCATAATTGCATCTTTAATGTGTATTTAATTCTTTCCTTTGATGGTATCCATAATTTCTCCAGCACAGAAGAAGAACAGCATTCCATCTGGGTGATTGTGAAAAATATTCAGATATTTTATTCTGCCATAGTGCACTATGGTAGAATAAAATATCTGAGTATTTTTCACAATCACCTGGATGGAGTTCTGTTCTTCTTCTGTGCTGGATGGTTTATTATCCAATTGGGTCATTGGACTTTGAACCTGCATTCACTATTGATGTGCTGCTGGCTACATTTTTTCTATTGGTATCCATAAATTCATGAAAAAAAAAAAAGCAGTTTGAAAATGGCGCAGGCATGGTCATGTGTGATAATGGGTGTAACCTGGCAGTGGCTGTGAAGCTTGGCAAGCTCACACATGTACCATGCTTGGTCAACATGCCTAACTTGGTAGTTCAGTGGTTTCTGAAACCCTACCCAGATTTTCTAGAGCTTCTGGTCAATGCACGCCACGTCAGTGCCCATTTTCGCAAGTCTGTTACAACTGTATCTTCTCTGGCGGTGTTGCAGCAACACATGCAAGTGCCAGCTCACTGACTTGTGGATGGCATCACCTCACACGGGAACTCCACACTGCACTTGTTGGCAAGGTTTTGTAAGCAGCAGAGGCCAGTTGTTGAATACCAGCTCCAACATGCCTATTGGTATTATGTTGAGCCTTCACACATAATAACTGAAGAGTGAGCATGGATGTCTGACATTTGTGTGGTTCTCCAAGACTTTGAGGACTCCACAAAGATGGTTAGCGGCGATTACACCATCATCAGCAAAACTATCCTGTTTCTGTGGTTACAGTCGCTGCTGACAATTAAACATGAAGCTTTTCATGCGGACAAGGTGGAGACAGAGGAAGACATGAGACAGCGAGATTTTGCCCAGCCTCATTTCTGGCTGAGCGCCAAAGAGGCTAGTACCCACACAAGCTTCGTCCCGTCTCTCCCACACGGATGGGCTGAGGAGGAGAATGATAAGGAGGAAGACCTGGAGAGTAGTAATCATGGTGGCGACATATAAGTGTTGGCTGTAGGGACCTTGGCACATATGGCAGACTTTATGCACTGCTGCCTTTCCCGTGATCCTCGCGTTACATTCATCTAAGCCAAAAAAGATTACTGGTTGTTCACCCTGCTAGACCCAAGCTACAAGGAGAGCTTTAAATCTCTTCTGCCGTAGACAGGGAGGTATTCTAAAATAGAGCTGTATCAGAAGGCCATTGTGGAAATTTTTAAAAAAAAATTCCCATCAGACAACTCTAGCAGCAGTGAGCAAGCTTCCTTGCGCAACTAAGGAGGAGAGGTGAGGGAGACACACCTGGTACAGCAGAGGCAGGAGTACATTATCAAAGGCCTGGGAAAATTTCATGACACCCTCCCAGCATCCATGCTCTCATGACTAGGTATTTTTGACAAGGAGGGAAAAGTTTTAAAATATGGTCAAGCAATACATGGCTGACCAAACAAGCATACTCCCTAACCTGTAACCTTCAGTTATTAGGTATCAAAGCTGGACACCTGGCATGAGCTTTCCTCTATGCCTTGAAGGTGTTGTGCTGCCCTGGCAATAGTGTCTTCTCTGAGTGGGTTTTTAGTGCCACTGTAGGATCATAACAGACAGATGCTTTAACCTGTCAAGGTAACAAAGAACAAAGCCTGGCTTAGACCCAACTTTTACACACCACCAGATGATAGCAACACATAAGGTGTTTTTAATATTCTTTATTTGAATGAAGCCCGCCAGTTGTTGCCTTCTAGGGCCTATGGATGACCCTACCTATAATTTTTTCCTGGCATTGCATTGGTGTAAAGTCTTTATGAGTGTAGGAGTACCACAACTACACTTTGTTCGCAATATTTAAATGAGACAATACAGTTGGTGCCTTCAAAGGTGTATGAATGACCCTGCTTGTAATTTTTGGCAGGATTTGCTCTTAGTGCATAACCTTTGAGTCTGGAAGTACCAATATACGACAATTTGAACAGAATGTGTATGAGGCCCTCCATAATGTCTTATACAGGGTTTATCTGAGTCCCTATGAGTCCCTAATTTTTGGCAATTCTGGCTTCCTTCATAAATAACACCAAAATTTCATTTTTTATATATAAAAATTGAAATTTTGGTTTACATAAATTATCATTTTTTAAAAATCTTTTTAAAATGCTGCCTTATATGCAAGTCATTATATAGGAAAAAATGTTTCTTGACATTTTTTTCCCTGTAAAATGCAATTTCTTGTTGATTTGGAATGTTTTATTCTCAGTCCTTAAAGTGGAGTTAAATTGTGACACCATTGTTCTCAGCAGCGATCTGGTAGGCAGAGGTTCTTCCAGTGATCTTCCCCATGATGTTTTCCTTCCATTCAGCACTTTTCCCATCCATTTAAACATTTTCAGTGCCCCCAGTCCTCTTTGTAGGGTATGCTGGAAAAATGCTCGGATTTCCCATTGACTCCCATTATACTCGTTACTTGAAATGAGCATTCGAGCATTAGGAATTCCTCAGTGCGAGTAACGAGCATCTGATCATTTTAGTGCTTGCTAGAGTTGAGCGAAACAGGTCGGCCAGATTCATAAGTCGCCGACTTATGGCAAAGTCGGGTTTCGCTGACCGAAACCCGACCACAGTGTGAATTCGGCCATGCGGTCAGCAAAACGAGCGCCAAAGTAGGATTTCTCAGAATGCTTGCACGTGACTTTTTTCAGCCACTGAGCAAGGACGTACACTGTGAGCAACGAGATGACATGTGAAGCGTCCGGGGAGAGAGAGATTTCGCGCACTTGAAAAAAGCGGTCCGGCATGTAGGTGTTTACTGTCCTCCACTCCCTGCCGACTTTGCTTCCCCATTGACTTGCATTGGGTTTCGTGTTTCAGTCGGACCTTCGACTTTTCCCGATAGTCGGCCGATTTCGTTCGACTCGACTTTCATGAAACCCGACTCGACCCTAAAAAAGGCAAAGTCGCTCATCTCTAGTGCTCGCTCTTCTCTATTACTAAGCTGTATTTTGCTGTTTCAATAAAACTAGTTATTTATCAACGGGAGATTATCTCTGCAGGACTAGTTGTCTCATGTCTACTAGTCCAGCACACCCACATCTACTGATTAGTAGCTTTCTGTCAATATAAAGTGTACACAGAAAGCTGCTAATCAGTGGAGTGGGTGGGTTATACACAACTCGGTGTTCAGAGAAATGACAGATCTGCAGCAGAGAAAACTGTGATTGTATCACAACTGCTGCACCCAGTAAATTAGATGCTACATTGCTGGAATCAGGGTCTCTGTCTCTATATTATGCTGCTGTCAGATTACATGACAAAACCTACTGACCGATTCCCTTTAAGGATGTTGAAACGCAATGAGAAAAAAAATGAAAAAAAATCCCTGAAATGACAGCACTTTAATACTATGTTCTATGGAACATACAGTACAATATTGTTTGTTGACTAAATATAAGGGAACTGTGTTATGTGAAAACACAGCAGAAATAGGCATTTTATGAAAACCTATATCCCACTAAGATTATAGTCAGAAATAAATCCTGACTTACAGTTTGCTGCTGGAAAAAAGGCAACTGGCGAGAGAAGAAATTCCCCATAGTAGCCCCATTATACTGTAGGTGCAGATTTTTATTCTGTGTACATATCAACAAAATTACTGTATTTTGGCAAATGTACATAATTCATTTCCTATACTTCTAAGAAAAAAATACTTTCAAACTACAAGTACACTTGCGGCGCACACAATATTGTGACCATGTATTACACAACATACATCATCAACATTTTTAATGTTACCTTAATACAGAAATCACTACTTACTCGTGTTCGAACTGTCACACTGATTGCCCCCTAAGGATATAAAATGTTCCAAAATGATATATTTGAAGTGCCCACAATAAAGCTTTTAAGAGCTACAATGTGTCATATTTCCAACAAGAGGTGAATCTTCAGAGGAATCTAGAGATACTGTTCCCGCATATTGATAGTAATGAAGAAGATGGATTGTTCAGTGGAGCCAGTCTGACAATTGAGTGATATTACCTGTTGTAATGTACTGGACTTCATCCAACGGCCTCTTTTTAAAGGATATTAACTCTGTTTTAATAAGTCCCTGAAGACTAATGCTATTGACAGAATAAACATATGACTCTTTGTGTACTAACTATCCAATTATGCCTCTTCTTTATTATTGTGCAAAGCTTCAAAGAACCCCAGTGGTGCCCTGTGGGAGATATATAAAGGCTTACAATGAATTACTCTTGAACGATTGTCAATTTCTTGATTTTTTTTCCCCCTCTTCCTCTATTTATTCTGTTTCAGTGAATGATTATGCGATCTTAAATGCTTTGTATTATCTCTTATTCTTTTATAAAAGTGCGGAAGATCATCATTAAAAGGATATCCAACTGAAATATCATCAGTACAATATTTAAAGAAGCACTCATATCGTTTTTTTTATCCTCTTAATATATTGCAATCATCAGATTATTTAGCACTTTGCACTTACAATTGCTCCTTTTGCCTTTCAACCCAGTGTGACAAAGTCACTGGCAAAGTACTAAAGGCGTGATTTGTAGCACTGAGGTTGTTAGCTTCAGGAATACAAACCTACGAAAAATCCGCACACTAAATGATGAGAAGGGTTAATCGGCCATGTTTAGTGCTAGGATTATTAAACAGTTGTAGAGTGGGAGAAGTACAGAGGATTAATACCCAGCTTTCTAGAGCATTAGAGTGTGGGTGGATCTGGAGGTGCAAGCTATTATCATTGTTATTCTGTCTTTTTAGCACATTTTTTTTGTAGGATTTCAAATGTCCGAACTACAGACTCAGGGAGCTTGATGACCCTTTTGAGGGTCATACTCCCTCATCAATTGATGTCTGGGAAAAAGTTGGGTGTCCGCTGCATTCACGGTTATGCTAAAGACTATACGGTGGCCAGAGTGGTCAGTGAGACGGCCAGAGGTACTGAGTGCCATGAGGTCGGCGTGGTCCAGGATTTATTGCACCCAATTATCATAATCCGGGACTTTGTGTTGTTTTGGGATGAGTGGGGGAGGGACGGAAATCTTGATTGCTTGGGTAAGAAACAGGTTGGCCCTAAAAAGTTTCACCAACCCTAGAGTCTGACAGGTTTCCCTTTTGTGTAATGGGAAAAGAGGAAAAAGTATCCCTTGAGGCAGACATTCCTGAGATAGGGATGACAAGAGAAATTTTTGAGCTCACCCAACATAAGGATCGATCTATACAAGAAGCATCCAAGTGGCATAGCACAGAATTCAGGGGCGGACACCAGGATTCCCAATTTCGTGTTGAGTGGGGACTTATTGTACAGGATTACTGAGGTGAGGGAGGAGATATTGGAGCAATAGTTGGTACCAGGACTCTACAGACAAAGGGTGTTGGAGATGGTCCATTCACATGTCTTAGTTTGATCATCTCATGGTGGACAAAACTCAAGCACAGGTCATGCAGAAGTTCCGTTGGCCCAGATGTCATGGGAAAATGCTATGGTATTGCAAGTCCTGTCCCAACTGTCAGGAGTTGACCATAAACCCAAAGAAGTGTGCCATGAAGAACAAGAACAGAAAATACTTGGGCAACATCTTTGTTGGAGGCAAGGTAAAGCAATTTAAAATTGGTCAAAATTGATCTTCAAGAAACAATTTTGGGCATTTCTAGGAATGATGGGATACTATCAGCAGGGTACAGTATCTCTAATTTCGCGACGATAGCCACACCCCTGATTGACCTTTTTAACTGAACGAAGATGTCAGTGGCCAAATGGTCTCTTTAAGCAGAGATGGCGTTCCAACAGTTGAAGCTCAGGGCTACAAGACTTCAACATTCATGTGGAATACAGGCCTGGGAAGTGGACTGTAACACAGATGCCCTGTCTAGACTTCACTATTTGGTGACTGAAGGTTCCAAAACCCCTGGCTTTGGGTAGAGGGGAAAATGTGTGACAAAGTCACTGGCAAAGTACTGGAGGGGAGATATGTAGCCCTGAAGTTGTTAGCTTCAGTAATATAAACCTGGGAGAAATCATCCAGCACTAGAGATGAGTGAACCTTTCAAGGTTTGGTTCAGTTCGGTTCGCCGAACGACCCGATGTTTGCCGAATGTGTTGGCCGAATAGTTTGTTGAACGTACCCGAACCACATTAAATTCAATGTAAGGCCAAACCAAACATTTACACAACACCTTAAGGGTTGAAATAAAGCTTCACAAAAAGCTAAACTTAGGGGCAGACACCATGAAAAGTGACATCAGTTGACCCACAGTAGAAATTTACATCAGACAAAAAGGAAGCGTAATATGATTATATTATACTCTAGACCTGAATAAATTTTAGCCAATTAGTGACTAGTATCATAATTTTTCCATATCTTTCCAAAAGTCTAATCTTGCCACTGTTGTATGGGGTCTATTTTATGGAATGATATACAGTACACATTATTATTGTACAAAAAGACTAGTCTTGCTGAGCTAAACGGCTTGTGAATAATGTGGGAGTTAAAAAACAGAGTTGAAAGCAGAGTTTAAGACTAGTAAATACTCAATGTTTCTCTACTTTTTCTTTACGGTTTTGTTTGATTGGATGCTGGATAGCAGGATTGGATTTTTCCTTCAGTGCACAGTCCTCCATAACTGGTGCAAGAGTTTCATGGTAAATCCTCCTGAGGCAGAAGTGATCATGTTGCCCACCTGAAAGCTTGAATTAGAGATTTGGAGGAATAAAATACAACTCTTAAGGTGACTCACAATATTTAAAGAAGCATACTTTTCATTGAACAAGCAATCAGTGAAATAAACATGGATCATGGAGAAAGATGTGGGCTTGATTTGTGAGGCTGCATCAAAAACAGGGACACGACATATGACGTAAATGTATATATGTATATATCATGAGGATGTTAAAGGGAATTTACCAGGTTTTTGCCACCTGATGTAGGGCAGCTTGGTGTAGAGACAGTGACCTTGATTTCAGTTATGTGTCACCTACAGGACGGCTTGCTGTAATTTTGATAAAATAACTTTTTAATAGCACATTATTATCAATGGAGGACTATTAAACTTGCTGCCAGGTAGTCCTCCATATCCATGAGCTCTTTGTGACCCCACCTCCTTAATTAATTGGCAATTTTCTGCACAGTGTACACAGAAAGCTGTCAATCAGTGATGTGTGTGGGTTATGCAGAGTTCAGAATTCAGAGGTGAGGGGTGTGGACTGGACTGTCACGTCCCTACCCCTGAAGATGCTAATCGCGTCATGTGCATTGTATAATGCGTATTATGTCTTGCGTCTTTGTATACTGTATATTGTGTCACGGGATAAGTTCCTGTGTGATGTAGTAATGTAGGGGCAAGACATAACTTAGGACATAAGATAAGTAGGATAAGTTAGTGACTGTAGATAGATAGTGACGTTAGGGTGAAATAGTGTTGATGCTTGGGACTAGCCCACAGTGGGAGGGGCTTATTGTTAGGGCAAGAGACCACTTCCTGTAGTTAGGCAGATAGGGACATAGTAGTAGGAAGTGTCTGTGAGCCGTGCTCTCATTGTAGGTGAACTATAGCAAAGGAGACTGGGGGACAAAAGAGTAGTGCAACCTTGAAGTGACCGAAGAGGCAGAGTGGCCTTCCACGTTAAAAGATCCTTGGGTAGGATGACGTGTCACGATAGCCCTGAACTTGGTGACTGCTGAAGGTACCAGGACTGAGTTCATTGGACATGTGACTAATACGGGTAATACGAGCGGTAGATCCAGGTTGCCAGTAGAGGAAAAGATAAGATGCGGAACCGCTGAGCAGGTAGAGAGACTTACTGATCAGTACTGTGGTAATGAGCTGGGCTGTGAAGAAGTAGAGTAAAGCAGTGTGCTTCACTGGCCCTGAAGTAGACTACAGTGGAAGGAAGCTATGTTTGTGAAAATGCTTTACATTGTGAAGAAAACGTCTAGAAGACTTTGTACCCACTACCCCTTGTACATAACCCTTAGCAACATACCTTTCAGTAAAAACTGTGTTTTAGAACGGGAGTCTCCTTTATTAAACTTTTAGATTTGAGAGTCCTCAGTGGTTGATACCTTTCAATGGCTAACTGAAAAGATAGTAACAAATTGCAAGCTTTCCAGACTACTCAGGTCTCTTCATCAGGCAAAGACCGCACCGCATCTTTATTAAACTTTGAAACTTATGGTCCTGGTCAGCCAACACCATTGACTACAGGTGACCTGCATGGGCACAAGGCCCTCACAGCACCAGCACAAAAACCCAGCCAGGACCCTCTTTTTCATGCAGCGCGACGGGGCATCACAGAAGAAGATGAGTGCCTCTACCACAGCTACCACCCTCTGCACCATGCTACACAAAGAACTACTGTAGTAGATCTGCAGGAGGTAAAACAGGGATTTTATCAAAACTGCAGAAACAAGCAAAGTGACACACCGCTGGAAGCATGATCTCTGCCCTTACATCATGATGCCCTCAGATGAGGTAGCAAAAACCCGGTGGCAGCTTCCCTTTAAGGATATCTGTAATCTATGTTCAGGGAGTAATAAATTTGACCCATAGAGTTTGAGAACTTTAGTTATATAGGCATCAGCTAACAGAGCTTTTCATTCATTAGTGGGATCTCATCTTAGCAATTGTCATAAACTATGTTAATGCTGCAAATTGGAATACAGTATACAGGAAACAAAATATGCATCATCCTTAATACTATCATCTCAGCTGTCACCTAGGAGCACCGGGGTGTATTTATCAAAATCTAATCAAGCCGTAAGCAAGAAGCCAACTATCCCTTGTATAATACTCATGCAGCACATTTACTTTTCCTATTGTTTAATCACTTTTTTGTTCTAATATATCTCGGTTATGGAAAACAAAGGAGCCATAAATACACCTCCAAGAGCAGTTTGTCAGGAAAGAATATAATGTAATCAACAGTAAAGGTGAGAAGGGGTCACGACAATATGATTGATGCAATGTTATTTCCCAGATAATATAGATTCACTAAGTGACCCTCCTCTGAGAGGCTGAAATTTGTCAGAACAAATCCCGGACACTTTCCACAATCTCCCACTTTTGAAATAAGTAGCCTTGAAGACAGCATAAAATCAAAATGACATTGAATCTAATGAAATAACATCAAGTCTAGGGAAAAAGGATGATATTGTAAACACCCCAGCATTTATCTCCCTGGAATGTCTCTGTCCTTGTATGTCTCAACCACATTTTAGACATTTCATGACTTCGATGTGAGGTTTAGCATCACAGGCTGATTTTTGTACAGTTTCTTTCATATAAGATTAACGGCATTATCATCTTCACTGTTTCACCTTAAACAAAAACCATAAAATTCAATTCTACCATTTTACTTTTATCACCAATAATTGTATTCTAAATCTCATTTATTTCTCTTTTTGCAGCCGTCTTGGATTATTTTCAGTTACAAAGTGTAGATACATTCTAAAGTGTTCTATAGGAGGTTAGAGCTTCCTCAGACCATGGCTCTTCAAATCTCTGACCATTTTTCTATATGGAAAGTATACATAGACAAACCGCTAGGGTTTTTATTGCTATATTCTACAGGTGCACAATCTTTTTTGGTGCAAGGTCCACATTTTCATACTGAACCATTTAGCGGCTGCACCAAAAATTGAAGGGGTATTATCTTTTGAGACATTTGTGGTATATCGAAAGTATATACCATAAATGTCTGATAGGTACAAATTGTATTTATAGGACTCTGAACCCAAAAATCAGTGCTGTAACAGTATGTTTTTGTTACAAAGATTTTGAAATGGATCCTGCTCCTAAATCCGTCAAATACTCTTTGACTAATTTTACGCCTATTTTAATGGTAAAAGCTCCTTTACTGAGCATAGTATTGTTTTTTTTTCACATTATTTTGATCATTTCACAATAAACCAAATAGGAAGTTTATTCAAAGAGTATTTGAAGCATTTTTGTGTGAATTTACAGTAAAAGCTGCTTCTATATCCTCTTAAAAACTGTGTGAATTGGCACTAAAGAGGAAGAAGAATTGGCTAAAGAGGAAGAGGTCATGCATGCAGATGGCTTTGTTCAATACATCATGGGTTTTTTGTTTATTGCCCATAAACTACAGTGGAGCAAGCCACAGACACGGAGGATTACCTGTCTAATGACTCCATGGTCAGTCAGCATAGAAGAAAATGTATTTCTTTTCTTATCATAGAACCTCTCCAGCAGCTCCAGTTCACTACAATTTAGCTCCTCTGTCAGTTGAGACACAAGTCTAAGGGCCCCGTCACACATAGCGATGCACCAGCGATCCCGACAACGATATGACCTTGTCAGGATCGCTGGTGTGTCGCTACATGATCGCTGGTGAGCTGCCAAACAGGCAGCTTCACCAGCGATCAGCACCAGCAACATGAGGGTAACAAGCGACGCATGTCGCTTAGTTACCCACTGTGTACCTTAGTTACCAGCGCGCTGGTGCAGGGAGCTGGTAACCAAGGTACACATCGGGTTTATAAGCGGCGTGCGGCACTTAGAAACCCGATGTGTACCTTGGTTACCAGCTCCCTGCACCAGCGCTGGTAACTAAGGTACACATCAGGTTTCTAAGCTCTGTGCGCCGCTTAGAAACCCTGTGTTTACCTTAGTTACCAGCTCCTGCTCGCTGATCGCTGGTCTCCCAGCGATGTGTGCTGGCCAGCGGGAGACCAGCGATCAAAAAAATGTCCTGGCCATTCCAGGACGATCAGCGATAACCGGCAGGGGGGCCGGTCGCTGGTAAGTGTCACACCCAGCGACTTGTGACTGGGGGCTTTAGAAGCACTGGTTCTTCAGATTGCAGCCCCATCTTACACATAGCTAAGACATGTTGCCATTTGAATTACATGATGGATCCATTTTATTATATTCTTGGATACTGGAGGATCCATTTAACCTGAATCATAAATACTGCAAATGACTACTCTCTATGTTTTCCAGACACCATCATAAGATCCAAAAAATTAATACAGACCCTGTTACACTTCGGGTGCCGGAAGCGAGAGTGGACCCACTGGGCCGCGACGCCGAACCCTCCCCGAGTGAGCGCACCAAGTGGACCGACCCCTATACAGGGATCGTTAGGGAACAGACTCGGGGAGTTCAAGCGCCATGGCAGCCAGGACCAGGGGTAGGCTCAAGAGGGTGAGCGATGAAGAGGAGTAGTAGGAGATCCAGGGAGGAGACGAGTACACCGGGATCCGTAGGCGGAAGGAGTGGAAGGTGGAACGGCGGGACCAGTAGGAGGCAGGAAAGGGAGCAACACTAAAAGGAGAGAGGACACAGAAGGTTAAACAGCGGGCAGGAGCAGGAGACACAGCGATAACACGATGGCACAGCAGGAAGCACAGAGACAGGGAGCACAGGGACAGGGAGCACACAAAGGCAGGCAGCACAAAGGGTAAACAGGATAGCAGCTGCTACAGCAGCAAGCACGGCCTAGACACAAGAGGAAATAACTCAATAGTCAGGCGCCTCCCCTAGGGGAGGGCGGCCTGAAATACCTAGTGGAGGGCGCTGATAGGTCGGGCGGGGATCCGAGCAGGTCACGCCGACAGACTGCCATAGGCGCACGATCTAACCCTCCGGCGCGTGCGCAGAGGTACCATGCGCGCGGCCGAGGGAAGTGGAGGAGGACGTCGGGAGACCAGCTGCCGGAAAGCGCGCAGAGCGGGGGCGCGCGTCAAGGCAGAGACTGAGGAGGAAGCCGGACCAGGAGCGGGAGCGGTGAGTACAGCCGGGGAGCGGGGAGCGGTGGGAGCGGTGCTAACAGTACCCCCTCTCTTACCCTCCCCTCCACTGCGTCTGGCAAAAAACCTCTTAAGAATGCGTGGAGCATTGATGTTTTCCCGTGGCTCCCAAGATCTCTCCTCGGGACCGAAACCCTTCCAATCAATTAGGAAAAAAGTTTTACCCCTGACTTTTTTCGAGGCCAAAATGTCTCTTACCTCAAAGATATCATCAGAACAGACAGGTAGAGGAGAAGGGTTGGGAGCCGGGTGGAACCGATTCAAGACAACTGGTTTAAGGAGAGAGACGTGGAAGGAGTTGGGGATCCGAAGCGAGACGGGCAACTCCAGTTTGTAAGATACGTTGTTTATGCGTTTGAGAATCTTGAAAGGTCCAATGTAGCGAGGTCCCAGTTTGTAAGAAGGGAGCTTTAGCCTAATGTACTTGGCCGAAAGCCAAACTTGTTGACCCGGAAGGTAGATCGGAGAGTCCAAGCGTCTTTTGTCGGCGTGTCTTTTCATGCGCTCCCCAGACTTTTTGAGAGCCTCCTTGGTCTCAGACCAGATTTTAGAGAACTCCAGGGTCAGAGAATCTGCTGAAGGCACACCAGAGGTAGTGGAAATAGGTAGCGGGATACCAGGATGCATCCCGAACACAACGAAGAATGGAGACTTGGCTGAAGACTCGCTGGGGTGATTATTGTAGGAGAACTCTGCCCAGGGGAGGAGATGGACCCAGTTATCCTGATGAGCGTTGGTGAACTGCCGTAAATATGTCGCTAGTACCTGATTAATGCGTTCCACTTGGCCATTGGACTGAGGATGGTACGCGGAGGAAAAGTCCAACCTTACCTCCAGAAGCTTACATAAGGCTCTCCAGAATCGCGAGGTGAATTGTACGCCTCGATCAGACACAATATGCTTCGGAAAGCCGTGGAGGCGAAAGATGTGCTGGATAAAAATCTTCGCCAACTCTGGGGCGGAGGGCAAGGCTGGAAGAGGCGTGAAATGGGCCATCTTGGAGAAGCGGTCGACAGTTACCAGGATAGTTGTATATCCGGAAGAGTCAGGTAGATCCGTAATGAAATCCAAAGCGATATGTTGCCAAGGGACTGAGGGAATCGGCAGGGGAAGCAGAAGGCCGGAGGGTGATCGCCTAGGAACCTTGACCTTGGCACAAGAGGAACAGGATGCCGTGAAGTCAGACACGTCCTGGTGGAGAGAGGGCCACCAGTAAAAACGAGCAATGAGCTCCATCGTCTTTTTGACTCCGACATGTCCAGAAACTTTAGAGGAATGTCCCCAATGCAGTACCTTTTTCCTGTCTGCCTCGGGCACGTAGGTCTTGCCTGGGGGAGGAGTAATCAGTCTCACCGGGGCCACCGTGATGATCTTGGCAGGATCAATGATGTGAGTCGGTTCCTCCACCAAATCAGGAGACTGCAGAGACCGGGACAAGGCATCCGCCTTGAAGTTCTTTGGCCCGGGGCGGAAATGCAGCTTGAAATCGAACCGAGCGAAGAATAGAGACCATCTGGCTTGTCGAGGATTAAGTCTCTGGGCCGACTGGAGATATGCCAGGTTCTTGTGATCGGTAAAGATGGTAAACGGGTGGACCGACCCCTCAAGGAGGTAGCGCCACTCCTCCAACGCCAATTTTATGGCCAGCAGTTCACGATCCCCGATGGAGTAGTTACACTCTGCTGGAGAGAAGGCTTTTGAAAAGAACCCGCAGGTAACCAGTCGGCCGGACGGGGATCTCTGAGAAAGCACTGCACCTGCTCCGATGGAAGAGGCATCCACCTCCAGAATGAATGGCTTGGTAGCCTCGGGTCGGTGTAAAACAGGTGCCGTTGCAAAGGCTTGTTTCAGACAGGAGAAGGCCTCTTCAGCCTCCGGAGACCAGGACGAGGGGCTGACGTCTTTGCGAGTGAGACTGGAGATAGGTCTGATGACGGATGAAAAATGTGGCACAAATTGGCGATAATAATTGGCGAAGCCGAGGAACCTTTGAATCGCCTTGACTCCCACCGGCCGGGGCCACTGAAGAATTGCCGAGAGCTTTCCAGGATCCATCTCCAGACCAGAATCAGAAACAATGTACCCCAAAAAGGGTAAGGAAGACTGCTCAAAGAGACACTTCTCCAGCTTCGCGTAGAGGTGATTCTCCCGTAGGCGTTGTAGAACCAGTCGGACGCTCCTCCTGTGAGAAGCCAGATCCGAGGAAAAAATAAGGATGTCGTCCAGATACACCACCACGCAGGAGTATAGTAGATCTCGGAAGATATCGTTGACGAATTCCTGGAACACCGCGGGAGCGTTGCAGAGACCGAAGGGCATGACCAGATATTCGTAATGCCCGTCCCGGGTGTTGAAGGCGGTCTTCCACTCGTCACCCGGACGGATGCGGACGAGGTTGTAGGCCCAGCGTAAATCCAACTTCGAGAAGATGCGGGCCCCACGCAGCCGATCAAAGAGTTCTGGGATGAGAGGCAAGGGATACTTGTTTTTTACAGTAATGTCGTTCAAACCCCGGAAATCGATGCAAGGACGGAGAGAACCGTCTTTCTTCTTCACAAAGAAAAACCCGGCTCCGGCAGGCGAAGAAGACTTCCGTATGAATCCTCTGGCTAAATTCTCACGAATGTACTCAGACATGGCCGCAGTCTCAGCTGGGGACAAGGGATAAATTCGCCCACGGGGCGGAATGGTCCCGGGTCGTAGCTCGATAGGGCAATCATACGGGCGATGCGGAGGAAGGATCTCCGCCTCCTTCTTATCAAACACGTCAGAGAACGACCGGTATGCGGCTGGTAAGCCTCCAGGACCCGAGGGGACTGGAGGAGAATTGACTGGACGCACAGACCTCAGGCATCTCTCCTGGCAGGGATGTCCCCAGCGTAGGACCTCCCCTGAACGCCAATTCAGGACGGGTTCGTGTGTTCGAAGCCAGGGTAGGCCAAGTAGCAAGGCATGGCCTAAGTCGGGAAGAACGTAGAATGCGATTCGCTCCCGGTGCAAGGCCCCGATTTGCAGACACACCTCCTCCGTAACCAGGGACACGGACTCCTGTAGGGGTCTTCCATCTACGGAGGCGATAACACGCAGAGTTTTCAGGGTAATAACGGGAATCCGGTACTTCCTCACCTCCTTCAATCTCATGAAGTTCCCCGCCGCGCCCGAGTCCACATAGGCCACCTCCGAGCCACGTCTCTGACCAAAAACCAGCTGAACCGAAAGGGTAAGGGGATGAGAGGAGTGAGATACACCTAGGTCGGCCTCTCTTACCTGCCCTAGGTGGAGGAGTTTCCCGGCCTCTCAGGACAAGAACGCAGGAAGTGGGATGCGCTGCCACAATACAGGCATAAACCCTCCATCAGTCTCCTTACGGCGCTGTTCCGCCAACTTGACTCGATCCACCTGCATCGGCTCCGGTGCCAGACTGGAGGACGGACCAGGAGGACGAGGACTGGACGGCCTGTGAAAAGAAGCAGATGGTCTGAGCGGACGCCTCTCTCTCGCAGCCTCTCTAGCGCGTTCCTGGAACCGGAGGTCAATTCGTGTGGCCAGAGAAATAAGATCCTCCAGGGTGGTCGGGGTATCACGCCCTGCCAGTTCGTCTTTGATTTTGCCGGAGAGACCACGCCAGAAGGCCCCGACCAAAGCCTTGTTATTCCACCCCAACTCAGAGGCCAAGGTACGGAACTGGATGGCATATTGTCCGACCGTAAGGGTACCCTGAGTGAGGCAGAAAAGGGACTCCGTGGCGGAGGCTACCCGACCGGGCTCGTCAAAGACTCTACGGAAAGTGTCCATGAAGTTCTGGACACTAGAGACTACGGGGTCGTCCCGCTCCCACAGAGGATTCACCCAGGAGAGGGCCTCTCCCTCCAGATGGGACACAATAAAGGCCACCTTGGCCCGATCAGTGGGATACTGTTGGGGCAATAGTTCGAAATGCAACCTGCATTGATTTAGGAAGCCCCTGCACAACTTTGGGTCGCCGCCATACCGAGGCGGTTTACCCAGCCTGGGTGACGGGGTAGGTACGGAATCGGAACCGTGGGACGGATCGCGTACGGCAGCCGACTGCAGGGACAGCAACCGGTCGTCGACCGAGGCCATGTAAGAGAGAATATGGGATTGGGTGTCTCGCTGCTGAACCAGCTCCTGCTGGAGGCTGGCCAGTTGGGAGGCGTTGCCAGGGTCAGCGGCCTGTAAGGCCGACAGGCGGGAATCCATGGTCTTCATAAAAGACATAATTCGAGTCTGGTTCTCCCTCAGGAATACCAACTCCTTTTGGGTCGCGGCCCCGGCGGGGTCCATGGCCTGACTATTCTGTTACACTTCGGGTGCCGGAAGCGAGAGTGGACCCACTGGGCCGCGACGCCGAACCCTCCCCGAGTGAGCGCACCAAGTGGACCGACCCCTATACAGGGATCGTTAGGGAACAGACTCGGGGAGTTCAAGCGCCACGGCAGCCAGGACCAGAGGTCGGCTCAAGAGGGTGAGCGATGAAGAGGAGTAGTAGGAGATCCAGGGAGGAGACGGGTACACCGGGATCCGTAGGCGGAAGGAGTGGAAGGTGGAACGGCGGGACCAGCAGGAGGCAGGAAAGGGAGCAACACTAAAAGGAGAGAGGACACAGAAGGTTAAACAGCGGGCAGGAGCAGGAGACACAGCGATAACACAATGGCACAGCAGGAAGCACAGAGACAGGGAGCACAGGGACAGGGAGCACACAAAAGCAGGCAGCACAAAGGGTAAACAGGATAGCAGCTGCTACAGCAGCAAGCACGGCCTAGACACAAGAGGAAATAACTCAATAGTCAGGCGCCTCCCCTAGGGGAGGGCGGCCTGAAATACCTAGTGGAGGGCGCTGATAGGTCGGGCGGGGATCCGAGCAGGTCACGCCGACAGACTGCCATAGGCGCACGATCTACAGTTTCTTTCATATAAGATTAACGGCATTATCATCTTCACTGTTTCACCTTAAACAAAAACCATAAAATTCAATTCTACCATTTTACTTTTATCACCAATAATTGTATTCTAAATCTCATTTATTTCTCTTTTTGCAGCCGTCTTGGATTATTTTCAGTTATTTATATAGTGTAGATACATTCTAAAGTGTTCTATAGGAGGTTAGAGCTTCCTCAGACCATGGCTCTTCAAATCTCTGACCATTTTTCTATATGGAAAGTATACATAGACAAACCGCTAGGGTTTTTATTGCTATATTCTACAGGTGCACAATCTTTTTTGGTGCAAGGTCCACATTTTCATACTGAACCATTTAGCGGCTGCACCAAAAATTGAAGGGGTATTATCTTTTGAGACATTTGTGGTATATCGAAAGTATATACCATAAATGTCTGATAGGTACAAATTGTATTTATAGGACTCTGAACCCAAAAATCAGTGCTGTAACAGTATGTTTTTGTTACAAAGATTTTGAAATGGATCCTGCTCCTAAATCCGTCAAATACTCTTTGACTAATTTTACGCCTATTTTAATGGTAAAAGCTCCTTTACTGAGCATAGTATTGTTTTTTTTTCACATTATTTTGATCATTTCACAATAAACCAAATAGGAAGTTTATTCAAAGAGTATTTGAAGCATTTTTGTGTGAATTTACAGTAAAAGCTGCTTCTATATCCTCTTAAAAACTGTGTGAATTGGCACTAAAGAGGAAGAAGAATTGGCTAAAGAGGAAGAGGTCATGCATGCAGATGGCTTTGTTCAATACATCATGGGTTTTTTGTTTATTGCCCATAAACTACAGTGGAGCAAGCCACAGACACGGAGGATTACCTGTCTAATGACTCCATGGTCAGTCAGCATAGAAGAAAATGTATTTCTTTTCTTATCATAGAACCTCTCCAGCAGCTCCAGTTCACTACAATTTAGCTCCTCTGTCAGTTGAGACACAAGTCTAAGGGCCCCGTCACACATAGCGACGCACCAGCGATCCCGACAACGATATGACCTTGTCAGGATCGCTGGTGTGTTGCTACATGATCGCTGGTGAGCTGCCAAACAGGCAGCTTCACCAGCGATCAGCACCAGCAACATGAGGGTAACAAGCGACGCATGTCGCTTAGTTACCCACTGTGTACCTTAGTTACCAGCGCGCTGGTGCAGGGAGCTGGTAACCAAGGTACACATCGGGTTTATAAGCGGCGTGCGGCACTTAGAAACCCGATGTGTACCTTGGTTACCAGCTCCCTGCACCAGCGCTGGTAACTAAGGTACACATCAGGTTTCTAAGCGCTGTGCGCCGCTTAGAAACCCTGTGTTTACCTTAGTTACCAGCTCCTGCTCGCTGATCGCTGGTCTCCCAGCGATGCGTGCTGGCCAGCGGGAGACCAGCGATCAAAAAAATGTCCTGGCCATTCCAGGACGATCAGCGATAACCGGCACGGGGGCCGGTCGCTGGTAAGTGTCACACCCAGCGACTTGTGACTGGGGGCTTTAGAAGCACTGGTTCTTCAGATTGCAGCCCCATCTTACACATAGCTAAGACATGTTGCCATTTGAATTACATGATGGATCCATTTTATTATATTCTTGGATTCTGGAGGATCCATTTAACCTGAATCATAAATACTGCAAATGACTACTCTCTATGTTTTCCAGACACCATCATAAGATCCAAAAAATTAATACAGACCCTGTTACACTTCGGGTGCCGGAAGCGAGAGTGGACCCACTGGGCCGCGACGCCGAACCCTCCCCGAGTGAGCGCACCAAGTGGACCGACCCCTATACAGGGATCGTTAGGGAACAGACTCGGGGAGTTCAAGCGCCACGGCAGCCAGGACCAGGGGTCGGCTCAAGAGGGTGAGCGATGAAGAGGAGTAGTAGGAGATCCAGGGAGGAGACGAGTACACCGGGATCCGTAGGCGGAAGGAGTGGAAGGTGGAACGGCGGGACCAGTAGGAGGCAGGAAAGGGAGCAACACTAAAAGGAGAGAGGACACAGAAGGTTAAACAGCGGGCAGGAGCAGGAGACACAGCGATAACACGATGGCACAGCAGGAAGCACAGAGACAGGGAGCACAGGGACAGGGAGCACACAAAGGCAGGCAGCACAAAGGGTAAACAGGATAGCAGCTGCTACAGCAGCAAGCACGGCCTAGACACAAGAGGAAATAACTCAATAGTCAGGCGCCTCCCCTAGGGGAGGGCGGCCTGAAATACCTAGTGGAGGGCGCTGATAGGTCGGGCGGGGATCCGAGCAGGTCACGCCGACAGACTGCCATAGGCGCACGATCTAACCCTCCGGCGTGTGCGCAGAGGTACCATGCGCGCGGCCGAGGGAAGTGGAGGAGGACGTCGGGAGACCAGCTGCCGGAAAGCGCGCAGAGCGGGGGCGCGCATCAAGGCAGAGACTGAGGAGGAAGCCGGACCAGGAGCGGGAGCGGTGAGTACAGCCGGGGAGCGGGGAGCGGTGGGAGCGGTGCTAACAGACCCCAGACATAAGGTTCCAAAAATGAATTGAAATCTCAATCTTTACACCTTAAAAATGTATTCAAACCTCTTCCCTCCAAGAGATAGCAACACTATCTAGAGGCCCCTTTACATTTAGCGATGCACCACCGATCCCGACGAGCGATATGACCCGGTCAGGATCGCTGGTGCATTGCTAAATGATCGCTAGTGAGCTTTCACACCTGAAGATCTCACAGCGATGCAGCAGCGATCTAGCAGTCGTTACTTACCTTTCACACGCAGCGATCCTGACGTCCTCCATCCGCGTCCACGCGTCGCTCGTCGGCGCCAGCAGGAAGCCCAGCAGGAAGCAGATGACAAGAAATGGAGCTGCGCGATCTCGCGCGATCAGCGATAGCCAGTGGGGGAGCCGGTCGGAGGTAAGCATCACACATAGCGATATCGCTAGCGATATCGCTGCTGCGTCACCAAATCGGTGATGCTTTAGCGATATTGTTAGCGATATCGCTATGTGTAAAACCCCCTTAGTGGTAACTGGAAGAGGAGAAAAGTAACTTTATGCCTAAAGGCCTTTTCCAGACCCCTGATTTCATTGTAATCTTGTATACTAGCTGTGACGACTCCTGGAGTGGACCCTCTGGGTCGTGACACCAACCCTCCCAGGGCGAGCTGACCTAGTGAAGACCACCCCCTATACAGGGAGTGTCAGGGGCAAGCCCCAGGGGGTGAGGCACCACGACTGCTGGCACCAGGCGGCTGGCTCACAGGCGACACGAGTGGGTGAGTGTGTCTGCAGGAATGTGTAAAGCGTGGACACGGGAACACGTGGTATACAGAGACTTTGTACGTCCGGGTGTGAGTGAAGCAGGATGCATGCAAGGAGCACGTCAGAGCACTGAGTCAGGCAGCAGGTGTGCCAAGAGGTGTAACAGAGTACAGGAGCAGGATGTGTGCCAGAGGGCACAACTGAGCATAAGACAGAGCACAGGATTGGTACGTGTGCCAGGAGGCACAACAGAGTAAGAGACTGAGTACAGGATCAGAGCATGTGCCAGGAGGCACAACTGAGTATGAGACAAAGCACAGGGTCCGAGTGTGTGCCAGGAGGCACAACTGAGTATAAGACAGAGCACGGAATCAGAGTGTGTGCCAGGAGGCACAACTGAGTATAAGACAGAGCACAGAATCAGAGTGTGTGCCAGGAGGCACAACTGAGTATGAGACAGAGTACAGGATCAGAGCATGTGCCAGGAGGCACAACCGAGTACGAGACAGAGTACAGGGTCAGAGCATGTGCCAGGAGGCACAACTGAGTATGAGACAGAGTACAGGGTCAGAGCGTGTGCCAGGAGGCACAACCAAGTACAAGGCAGAGTGCAGGTTCAGAGCGTGTGCCAAGAGGCACAACAGAGTGCAAGGCAGGGGACCTGAATACAGCGCACAGCCAGGCAGGGACACGGCAGACCAAGCCAGGAAGCACAACAATAATCAGGCACCTCCCCTAGGAAGAGGTAGCCTGGTATAGCACATGATCACGATAGCTTCCTGGGTCAAGTCCTCCGGTACCATAGAGAGGACTGACCTGGAGACCGAACTGAGAAAAGCACGCAAGCGCAGACATAACATGGAGGAGACAGGGACCTAGGTACGAGAGGTGCGCGTGCACACCCGGCGGGACCCCCGGAGTGACCGCGGCTCCGGAAGAGATGATGTTGGGCCGTGGTCCCGCCCCCAGGTGAGCGCGGCATGACACTAGCACATTAAAATTACAAGCCACTAACTAGAAATCAGTGCTTAAGAACCTCCAGAAGCACCTCCACTAAGCCCAACTTACATTGGTCTGTGTCCTTTTCAAATAGTAACATGCCTCCCCGTGCATTGTCATATTAACACTTTCATGATAAAGCATTTACGCTAACAAACAATTATACACAAAAACAAACAAGATGGGAATGTCCAGCCATCATACCGCTCAGAAAGTAGACGGGTTCTGTGTCCCAGAGATGAACGTGCTTTGGTTTGACATGTGCATATCAACCCAAGGAAAAAAGCCAATGACCTTGTGCTGATTTTGTAAGCTGGTAAGATTATGTCAATATCCGCAGTGAAACGAGTACTGTATCAACATAGGCTGAAAGTCCAATCTGCCAGGAAGAAGCCATTACTCCAAAAGAAATATAAAAAAGCCAAATTAATGTTTGCAAATGCACACAGGAACAAATACCTTAATTTTTGGAGACTTGTCCTGTGGTCTGATGAAACTAAAATAGCAGTTTTGGGGCATAATGACCATCGTTACGTTTGGAGGAAAAAGCAGAAGCTTGGAAACCTAAGAATATCATTCCAACTGTGAAACACAGGGGTGGCAGCATCATGTTGTGGCTTTGTTTTGCTGCAGGAGGGGTTGGTGCACTTCATAAAATAGATGGCATCATGAGAAAACTAGATTATGTGGCAATACTGAAGCAGCATCTCATGACATCAGACAGGAAGTTAAAGCTTGGGCGGAAATGGGTCTTCCAAATAGACAATGATCCAAATCATACTGCCAAAATGGTAGCAAAGTGGCTTAAGGATAACAAAGTCAAGTTTTTTGAGTAGACATCACATAGCCCTTACCTCAATCCTATTGAAATCTTATGGGCAAAGCTGAAAAGGCAGGTGCGAGCAAGGCGACCTACAAACTTGGATCAGTTACACTAGTTTTGTCAGGAGGAATGAGCACAAATTACGACCAACTATTTTGAGAAGCTTGTGGAAGGATATCCCAAACATTTGACCCAAGTCGTTCAGTTTAAGGGCAATGGTACCAAATACTAATGAAATATATGTAAAGTTTTGACTTTGCAGTAAGTCATAAAAATGCCTTAAAACATATATATATATATATATATATATATATATACATGGTATATGTGTGTCTTTTCACTCTTTGTTTGACTTTTATATATTTGATTATGGTGTGGCTCTGTGAGAGGATTGTTCTTCTTCTTTTACTATCCTTGCGATCATGTGGTTCTCAGTATGTGTGCCTTTGGCCATGTGACTCTACTATACCATTTAACTGCACTGAACTACTGCATTAACCTCCCCTTATGGGACGCTTATCGAGTTGCTATTGCAATGTGCATAGTTGTACAGGCGTGTTACTGTCCATGTGGCCTGATTTTTTAAACAGGTCCATGTGACCTGACTACGCCACATGACCTACTCTCCTCCCTTTGTGACGCCTACCTGAATCGTTATGACAATGTACATCACTTTGCACCATATGACCGGAGTTTTCACGGTCACCTCCTTCTTTTACTGGATCGTTTTACACGTTGTTATGGTCTGTACCGCATGACCAAATTGACTCCAGCTTTTCACCTGGAGGAGTGTTCCCTGCACACCAGAACTACTTGCTTACTATTCAGGTAATGCGTTATCTGATTGGATCCTCATTGTATAAATTGATTAATACCTTAGAGACTACCAATACGCCTTTTAAAGGCGGCAGTTAAAGGTACTAACTCCTCAGCACCACTTTTTAACGGCGCTGAGAAATAAGTGCATAGCTTCCCCAGCATCAGAAAATCTCCGGGGTCTGGGCTACAGGGTTAGCTGAGACCCCGGGGAACATGATTCGGGTCAGTTTTTATCGTCCCCAGTCTTGTGATCGCCTTTATTCACCAAATAACAGCAATCACAAAAAAGTCTGCTTTTCCATTAATTTCTCTCTCCTCTGATAAGATATAGCATACCAGAGGAGAGAGAAATGGTGTCTCCTGAGCCCCCCTGGTACCTCTTCCATTCCCGGACCCTCCGGCTTCATTCCCCGGCCCTCCGAGTTATATTCCTGGATGGAAATAGCGGGCGTATGTGTGGGGAGGAGGACTCCCGTAAAGTGTCTGGACCGGAACCAAGGGGATAGCCATCTGGGTTCCTGAAGAAACGGTACCAGGGGGCCAACAAAGGAAAGCAGGCGACTAGAGGTAACAGGGCAGCAGGGGGTGGGGCTAGGGAAAGATGAGCAGGGAGCACACGGGGAGTTCAGTTGGCAGAGAGGCTGACAGGATGAGAGACCATGGAAGGTAGAGAGAGCGGTCTTGTCAGACGTTGATCAACGGGGAGATCATGAGTGGTCTGTGGAAGGTAAGCGGGGAACTGCCCGACAAGAGGTTTGTGCGTCACCCAAACCCTGGGCGACTCTCCGTTCACGGTTGGCCGCAGCCGTTACCACTGTCCTTCACTCTGGTGCGGCTGGTCCGCGATCCCTAGCCGCCGCTGTCAAGACACACCAGCCCACTGCGGTGACCTGGACACTGCCTCCCTGCCTCAGCCCGTGGCTGCGGCCCCTTCATTAACGGCCACAGCGGGTGCTATCTCGCCACAGTCGGAAGTTGAGGCCTACTCCCCGCCTACAGAGGGACCCTTAGCATAGGCCTGCCAACGGTCACTATTGCAAACTGCGTCACAACCCCGCTTTGGAGAGAGAAGCCTGACAAGACTTTCTGAGAGGCCGACCCCGCCGTGTTGACAGGGGGTTATCTCTACAAAGGATCGCCCATGGCCTGTTGTGCCTCGACAGCCAAGATCTTTCAGGGCCTGTTGTGCCCCCAGCTTCTGGATTACTCCAGGGCCTGTTGTGCCCCAACAGCCAAGATCCTTCAGGGCCTGTTGTGCCCCCAGCTTTTGGGTTATCCCAGGGCCTGTTGTGCCCCGACAGCAAAGATCCTTCAGGGCCTGTTGTGCCCCAACAGCCAAGATCCTTCAGGGCCTGTTGTGCTCCCAGCTTCAGGATTACTACACGGCCTGTTGTGCTCCAACAACACAGATCCTTCAGGGCTTGTTGTACCCCAACTTCTTTTGGATACTGAGATGCCTAAGATCACTGCCATCCTTCAGTAGCTGGGCCTAGCGGTTGCGACATCAAAACAGCCGCGACAGAGACCTCGAAACAGACCCTCCAGTGACACCAAAGGACGACCGGAAGGATAAGTTGACTTTAGGAAATAAGTACTCATAGTTGCCGTACGTGACCTATATTAGCCGGTCCTGCCGGGTTAGATGCAGTCTCGATAAGAAAAGTATTGTTATTGTTGTTGAGTCCCTGCGTGGACAAATAAGTGTTACCCCTTTTTGGTTGCTCAGCATAGCCCTAGCGGCCTCAGTTCATAAACGTTGCTTTCCAAAATCATACTCAGTCTCGTGTCTCGTCACTGCATCCTAAGAACCTGTTGGTACCTATATATGTGCAGTGCGCCTGCCGAGATCTGCCGACTGGTACCAATTTTTCCTATTAGTTCATTTTGATGATTGTGATAGACTCTATCACAGTGAGCAAAATAAAAAAATGGTAAATCAAACCTTCCTTTGTCACACTCTAAGTTAAGGAAAAATAATAAAAAATGCATTTTTTTCCATTCTTTGAAGTTAGGGTTGGGGTTAGATCTAGGGTTAGGGTTAGGGCTGGGCAAGTGTTAGGGTTGGGCCTAGGGTTAGCATTGTGTTGGGGTTGCGGTTGTGGCATTGGGGTTAGGGTGGTGGTTAGGGTTAGTGTTGTGTTGGGGTTATGGTTGTGGTTAGGGTTGGGATTACGGTTAGGGGTGTGTTGGGGATAGGGTTGGGGTACATACAGTTTTACTTGACTACCCTTATTTATAATAATCATGGCTGGACCAAAAATGACAGGCACTTTTTGTTGAGATTTCTTTAAAGATTGTAAGCTCTTGCAATGAGGACCCTTACTTCTCTAGTTAATTGTTAAATTATTTGTTATTCTGTAATGTATAATATTGTTTGTACATGTGTAAGGTGGCCAGGGTGGTAGTCATGGTAATGGCCTGTAGTGTTCCCACACCCTGGCGCCCCACAGATGAAACACAATGTCCCTTCTGCTGCATGTTCAGCGTTCAGCGTGTGCAGCAGTACACTCACGTTTACCGTCAGAGTCCCCTCAGCTTCTGTCACTCTGTCTCCGTGTTTCTGAGCTCCACAAACCATTCCAGAGATACAGTTTCTTTTCCAATGGTTTAACTTTTCTGAGCAAAAGGGTATCCATCACATTTGCAGCACAGCTTATACAGAGCGACATGTCCTGCACTTTCCCTGCCTTCTGGGCAGCCTCAGTTCTTCCTGACTACTCTGTTTCGCTTACTTCTGGGTAACCTCGGTCCCACTTCTGGACAATCTCTGTCCCGTTTCTGTGCCTTCAGTCCCACCAGCTTCTTACCATTCCCTCATTTGGTTTCAATAAAAAAAAGGTGCCAGGTTCGCCATCTCAGCTTTACCTGCCCCGGTCATAGACCCTGGATCCCTCTTGGTATGGTCCTGTTTAATCTGGTGCCTGCACGACTCTCAGCCTGAGGCCCCTTCCTGCTATAGCAGCTCTATCCCCACTGCTGGCAGACTGGCTCTTTCACTGCTGCTCCTGGCTACAATTCTTGCCCTGGGAAAGGCTTCCAGAGCTCTGCTGCCTAATCAGGAAGTGTCCTGACTATATCCCTTGCTCTGCACTGCAGTGCCCTATAGCTTCTCCCAACTGCTACACCCCTGTGCTAACTAACACTCCTGTTCTATTCTATTCCCTATCTCTATGATCCCCACTATTCTAATCCCCCTACGGTCCTATACTGCCTAAGATCCTATCCTAACCCTAACTCTATGCAGAATACATGACAAATGCATCACATTACAGTATATAACAAGTATAATGACATTAGTAAACAATGAGGTGCTGCACACAATCATATGAACAGCGTCCAGGGGAGAGGAGGCATGTGAGGGTCTCTGCCACCTCTTTAGACTCCTCCTTCCTGAAATATGGTCGTCCCCAACCATGGCGGCACCTGTAAGCTTAAAACTGTTAGAGTTTTTAAAAAAAAAAAACATAAATGCAATTAGTACAGTCTTTTTCCAATGATTTTTGTGGGTCAACCGTGACCTCAGCTCCACTTGGTGCCCCGGAACAAAAGAGTTCAATTCCCTTAAATGTGTGTCCGACTGACCCCGGTCCCTTTGCTCCTAGGACCCATACACATTACACATAAAACGCTCATTAACAACAATCCAGGCTCCAAAGCCAGTCCTTTCCTGCTCAGGTTTTCCCCCCTCTCCCTACTGGAGTATAGTACGGGTCCATTAAAACGAGTGAATTGCTTTTTTTTCAGGGTACAGTTCAGGGTTAAAACAGGTCCTGTACTGCCTAAGATCCTATCCTAACCATAACTCTATGCAGAATACATGACAAATACATCGCATTACAGTATATAACAAGTATAATGACATTAGCAAACAATGAGATGCCGCACGCAATCATTTGAACAGCGTCCAGGGGAGAAGAGGCATGTGAGGGTCCCCCCCCACCTCCTTACACATGTACCCTCCAAACTGTAAAGTGTTGTGGAATATGTTGTTGCTATATAAATACAATCATTACTATTATTAATAGTACTGTTTACTTGAATAATGAAAGGTAGAACATTTTCTAATAAACTTTTTGCATCAAATCCTTATGGTTTGATTTAAAAAGATTATTACTTAAAGTTGATTTTACCCCAGTGTACATTTTAATCAATGGATCTTTAAATAAAAATAAGGTCTACAATTTAATGTGTTAACAAAAATGTTCCTGTGCTGAGATAATCTTATAAATGTGCACCTGCTGTGTACTGTGTAATGGCTGTGCCTGATAATGCAGGAACATGGCCTGATCATACTACAGCTCCTAGGCAGGGGAGGACGCAAAAGAGAGGATACAGACAGGACAGTATGGGATTGCAGGTCATATGAAGCTCGGCTTGTTTTTGGACATAGCCCTCATACTGGTAATGTAAATGTAATGAGCCAGAACTCTCTTTATACATATATATAAATGATATCACACAACCTGAACATATTTTATCCACTCAAAAGCAAAGTAGATTTGATGACTGCAGGCATTAATAAACTTTGAGAAATTAATTAAAAATAAATTGACTAATTCTATAACAGTGAAATACATTAATTTTGTTTAAGCTATAATGAACCCTTTTTCATCTTCTATTTGTTTTAATCCAACTTTATTTGTACAACCAGCACATCTGCTATAAATTAGTAATTTCTAAAACTTTGAAATCTAAAAAAGGTTAATGGTCCAAAATGATACCATGTAAGTTAATACTTGTCCTGATAGCATGTTCTGTATTACATTGGTCAGAGATTACGTGGTTTTAGTTTATATTGCGTAAAATAAAAATAGTTAGAAAATTGGAATTCAAAATCATTGCATTGTCCAATCTGTCTCTTGAAAAAATAGACTAGGGAATCCATCAACTCAAAAAGGCTGTCACGCAGAAACTTAGCAAGTCTCAAGGGCACTCTGGTATTTATGCTCTCACTTTTGTTCAGGAATCTGGCCTTGGGGGTCCCAGAGTTATGTCTGTGGAATAGTGACTGGCTGGTAGAGTTCATTGAGGGAATAAATGTTAATAAGTTGGGTCTGAACCTTGGTTGGTAGCAATTACAGAATCAGATAACAAAAGCAAACTTAAATAGGGGCCCATTTTGTCGAATTAACTCGCCCTGTCATTGGACCTCTGACAGGACTTGATTGGCCAGTTAGCAGGACCTTTACTTGTGTTTAAACATTAATATTGATGGCTGGATGGTATTCACACTGCACAAGGGTATAGTGAGTAGGTACAATCCACCTCTATTTTGGTTGTTACAGGCGTCACTGCCCACTGAACTGGAGAAGAGGCGCCCAACTACAGAGACAGCTGCCACTGGGACAGGGATAGGCAAGTCAAATTAGATATTTGCTCCTGAGGAAGCCAAATTCCTTGTGGCGTTTTGGTTGGGGTTCTTTCCCCTATCTGATTATTTTCTAACAAATGGGTTACTTTAGCATGTCTTTTATCTAACCTATTGACACATTTTACTATTAACCGGCTGTGCTGGCAGTATTTTCTGTGCAATGATCACATGTTCAATTAATGTGATGTCTATAATCGCGCTTTGGTTTCTCTTCTTGTATGTAATGCAGGTAATCTGATTGCAACAGCAGAGACAACAGGTGGGATCAACAATCTACTTCTATTTTCTTCATCTAAAGGGTTTAAAAGATTATTTTCACAGATAAATCGCACAAGAACAATATTCACAGTATTATTTACAGACAACAGGCAATTATTTGCATAGATATATATTGATTAGTACAGTATGAGAGATATGTCCTCAAGATCAGCTAGGGGACTACAGTCCAACATTGGTCTAACTGAGAAGGGGGAAAATACTGTATTTAGCAGCAGTCTCTAGGGCACCCTTGCACCTTTCCAGGCCCTGGCAAAGCCTAATAGCACATTTTTTGGGCTGCTTTAGCATCAGCCAGGCCTTATCTCATCTGCAGCCTCCCTCTGCCCACACCTGGTACCGTGAGTCTATGCTGGAAGTACTGGCCCTCCTCACTCATGTCCTCTGGTCACCAGCTGAGGTTTGAGTCTCTGGTCGCATATTTTTCAGGTATCTTCGGTGCTTGACTGCCAATGGGAGTCTTCTCGATCTGGTAAAGCGGGGAGCTGGTCCTCCACATTTGACGGGCATTGTCTGTGTTCCGGGTCTTGATCGGCATTGCTCTGGTCTTCATTACTTGATCAGCGTAGTCTGAATCCCAGGCCTTGAGTAAAGTTGTCCGAATCTCGTTCACTGGCTCACAACGATCCGCCTGTCCTGCTCTCCAAGCATGTCCCAGTAATTCGGCTGCAGAGTACATGGATTTAGACTCTTTTGAGTTGAAACGCGTTGGATTTTTTACCTTCCACTGGGGTACCCACTTCCTGTAACATGCTCTTTTAACGAAAAGAAGTAAAGGAATTTTTTTTATAACTACCTTTCTGCCTGAGATCGCTGGAGGTTACTGTGTGTTTATACTTTTCTTACTGCTTACCTCTCCACCATATCTGTTCTTCATTGTCTTCTTATAAAGGCTGCTCGCACCCAAATACCTGACAAAACACAGGATGTTTCCATGCATGTGTGCTCAAGGTCTCGGTGATCGTTGTGACATCAAGATGTTGTGGTCTTACATGCACTTGTACAGAACCATCCTGGGCCTTGTCAGGTCCAGAAGGCCTAGCGTAGTGTGAAGAGATCCAGGGTTTCACTACGAGCGGTGGCGATAAGATGATGTGACGAGGACCGGACGGGTGACGGTGAGGAACTGAGGGGATGGAGAGATGAATGATGTGAATATAAATATATAATATTTTTTAGTATTTTTTTTAACACCTTACAATTATCATGCTCTAGATCACCAGAGCATAATATGGGACATTCAATTCATGGAGAATAACTTCTCAAATCAAATTTCCATGAAAAATCCACCCAAACAGTCCAATTCGAATTTTGCTTGATTGGCTCATCTCTAATAGCCAATGAATGGTTTATAGACATGTTTATCATTATGAGATCATTCATTTAGTTTTAATCATAATTTATAATATACATATGGAAATTCGGCATGATTGACATCTGAAGTGTAGAGAGAACTTATGGAAGGCAGTAATAAACCATGTACCCAGTAACCCCTTCAAGCAATTTGTCAGACATATTGTAAAAGGCTTTTCAACAAAACACATGACAACGTGTTCCCAAGAAAAATGACATGCAGCTGTTATAAGTGCTCTTTCCTTAAATATTTCCTATTGCGCCCGGCAAATCTTTCTGCCTATATTTCATGAAATGCTAAATTCCATCAGTGCATACTGTACATATTGATGAAAGGCAGACATTACGAATAAAATGCCAGGCCTTCTGTGATTTCTTGATAAGCAATTACATGAAAATAAACAGCCCAACATTCTCCGAGAAAGTTTAACAGTTTATTTTAAACCTTAAGCATGACAGGTAGTTATTTTATAATCCCTCAAGTGGAGACATCTGTGAAATTTACTAAGGGCCGACGGTGACCTTCCCTTATACATGTTCTTGCGTGAATCCAGGTAGAAGAATCTGGCTTGGCTTTGGATATTTCAAAGGGTATGTTGTGACATTCTTTTCTTTTCTTTTTATTCAGTATCTACTTTTCCCATTTCAGGCATCAGAGGAATGCACATGCAAGAGGGATCAAAGTTATTGTACCTCCTGTCACAGAGACTTTACATCTTAAAGGAGGCGCACACTGTACAATTTTGTCTGTACCCTTATATCCCAACAAAAATAACAAGATCTACAAACATTTTTCCTATTTGTTTTAGAGTTTTATGGTGTTACACTCTGTGCAGAGCCTGAGCCCTATTACAGCTACTATATGTCAGCGATCTGATTGTTAGCACTTCTAGCTGTCAAGGGAAGAAGCTTCTAGCGGACAGGTAGCAGATATAATACCGCATTGGAGCTTTAGCCATTATTGCCTTATTTCTCTCTCCTCTTGATTGCACTACGAGTTATCATGTCTTGATGGTGGGCTCTTGGGGTCTGTAGCTAAACTAAGTACAGGAACAGTCAAGCTGTCTATAGATCAACTCTACTGTTAATGGCGTATAAAAAAATGAAATGAAAAAGTTAAAAAATATCACACAGGGACCTCTGTGCATCAAAGAGCATATTATATGAAAAAGTAGCAATAACTATGTTGGAAAAGAGTTCAGACCTGTCAGAAAGGGCCGGTTCCCCAGTCTCCATTGATAATTCTAACTCTAATATCTATCTATCTATCTATCTATCTATCTATCTATCTATCTATCTATCTAGCTATCTATCTATCATCTATCTATCTATCTATTATCTATCGATCAAATATCTATCTATTTTTTGCCCACTCCTGATTTTGGTTTACAAATACCGATGTAAAATACTCACCAAATACTGAAGGTGTGAAAGTGAATTAAAACAGGGACTAAGGTTCACATTAGCGTTTGGCTGGTCTGCGTAGGGCTGCATACTTCTTCCCTTAAGCTCTGCCTACGCTCCACCTACTTCTGCATGCGTCCTGCATACCTATCTTTAACATTGTCAAAACACAGAGTAATCTCCAGCGATATCAGGCAGGAAATCCATGATTAATCCATGATTAAGACTCTTTTGAATTGAAGCGCATTGGATTTTTTACCATCCACTGGGGTATCCACTACCTGTAACATGTTCTTTTAACAAAAAGAAATAAAGGAATATATTTTTTATAACTACCTTTCTGCCTGAGATTGCTGGAGATTACTGTGTGTTTTTACTTGTATCCGCCAGGCCAGGGCGGCTCCGTGCGACGGTGTGGTTCCTGCTATCCGGACGACGCTAAGGGGTGAGCTAAAACATTTTTTTCATATCTTCAACATTGTATGCGGATGTGTCCACGTGCGTCGTTTTGACGTGCCCACCGACCGCACGGGAGCACAACATGTATCCTGCTTTATTTTGGACAATCTTTCTGCAGGCCTGGTGTTGGGGTTCCCTTGGCTGCAACTCCATAACCCAGTCATAGACTGGGAATCTCGCAAGATCTTGAGATGGGATTCTAATTGTATAAAAAATGTTTGGTTTCTGTGTCTTTGTCATCTGTTGGTCTGGAGGGTATTCCGGAGTACCTAAAGAACTATGCGGACATTTTTTCGGAAAAAGAGTCTGAGGTTTTACCACCACACTACCCATTTGCTTGTGCCATTGACCTGGTTTCAGGTGCTAAATTGCCCAAGGCCCGCTTGCATAACCTTTCTGATCCTGAGCGGGCTGCTATGAAAGAATACATTTCTGAAAATCTCCGCAAGGGGCACATTCGTCCTTCTGTTTCTCCTGTGGCAGCAGGGTTCTTTTTGTTTAAAAAAAGATGGTGGTTTATGACTATGCCTCAATTTTTGGGAGCTGAATACGATCGTGGTGAGAAATACTTTACCCCTCCCACTTTTTCCCGATTTGTATAACCAGTTGTCAGGGGCTAAGTGGTTCTCTAAATTGGATCTGCGTTGGGGCATATAACCTTATCTGTGTCCGGGAGGGGGATGAGTGGAAAGCTGCTTTTCTCACTACTGAGGGGTTATTTGAGAACTTAGTCATGCCTTTCGGCCTGACCAATGCTTCAGAGTCTTCCTGAATTCCATCAATCATGTGTTCTCTGACTTTATGGGGCATTTTATGGTTGTGTATTTGAATGACAAACTAGTCTACTCGCCTGATAAACAGACTCACATTGGTCATCTTCAGGCAGTTTCCAAAGTCTCTTGGAGAACTGTCTCTTTGTTAAGTTAGAGAAATGTTCATTTTTTGTTAAGGAACTGTATTTTCTGGGGTTCATTGTGTCTGCTGAGGGATTTCACATGGATCCCAAGAAGGTGCAGGCCATTGTTAATTGGGTGCAACCCCGAGATTTGAAAGGTCTGCAGCGTTTCTTAGGGTTCGCTAGTTATTATTGCAAGTTAATAAAGGAGTTCTCACAGGTCATTAAACCTCTCACAGATCTGACTCAAAAGGGGGCTGATATCAAGAAATGGTCAGCCGCAGCGGGGGCGGCGTTTCAGTCCTTAAAAAATGTTTCATGTCTGCTCCAGTTCTAATTCAACCGGACCCGTCCGAACCGTTTATTGTCGAGGTGGACGCCTTTGAGGTGGGGATGGGGCGGTGTTGTCCCAGGGGCCCGCCACTTTGACCAATTTGAGACCCTGTGCCTTCTTTTCTAAGAAGTTCTCTTCTGCGGAGAGAAATTATGATGTTGGGAATCAGGAACTTCTGGCTGTGAAATTGGCCTTTGAAAAATGGAGGCATTTTTTGGAGGGGGATGTCCATCCTATTGCCGTAGTTACGGACCACAAGAACCTGGCTTACATTGAGTCTGCTAAGAGGTTGATCCCTAGGCAGGCGAGATGATCGCTTTTTTTTCCCGATTCCAGTTCTCCATCACCTTTCGGACAGGATTCAAAAATGTCAGGGCTGATGCCGTGTCCCGTAAGTTGGATCCACTGTCTCCCCCTGAAACTCCATCCTCCATTCTTCAACCAAGGGTGGTGGTGGTGGTGGATGTTTCTAGTGTGTTGGAGCAGGATATTCGTGAAGCTCAGTCTCTGGCCTCCTCGTCTAAGCCGGTGGATAAACTTTTTGTACCAGTTCAGTTTCATCTCAGGATCCTCCGGAATTTCCATGACTCAGCTCTGGGTGGACATCCTGGGATCTCGGCCCCTGGAGGGCCATCACTAGGGTATTCTGGTGGTCCTGCTTATCCTCTGATGTTGGGGAATTTGTGTCTGCTTATGAGGTATGTGCCCGTGTGAAAACCCCCCATAACCGGCCGGCCTAGGGTGGCTGGGGGCAGATTTTTTTTTAGCCGGGGGGCCAATAATTATGGTCCCTATATACAGTTGTGGCCAAAAGTATTGCCACCCCTGCAATTTTGCCAGATAATACTCAGTTTCTTCCTGAAAATGATTGCAAACACAAATTCTTTGGTATTATTATCTTCATTTAATTGGTCTTAAATGAAAAAACACAAAGGAGAATGAAGCAAAAAGCAAAACATTGATCATTTCACACAAAATTCCAAAAATGGGCCAGACAAAAGTATTGGCACCCTCAGCCTAATACTTGGTTGCACAACCTTTAGCCAAAATAAATGCGACCAACAGCTTCTGGTAACCATCAATGAGTTTCTTACAATGCTCTGCTGGAATTTTAGACCATTCTTCTTTGGCAAACTGGTCCAGGTCCGTGATATTAGAAGGGTGCCTTCTCCAAACTGCCATTTTTAGATCTCTCTACAGGTGTTCTATGGGATTCAGGTCTGGACTCATTGCTGGCCACCTTACAAGTCTCCAGTGCTATCTCTCAAACCATTTTCTAGTGCTTTTTGAAGTGTGTTTTGGGTCATTGTCCTGTTGGAAGACCCATGACCTCTGAGGGAGACCCAGCTTTCTCACACTGGGCCCTACATTATGCTGCAAAATTTGTTGGTAGTCTTCAGACTTCATAATGCCATGCACACGGTCAAGCAGTCCAGTGCCAGAAGCAGCAAAGCAACCCCAAAACATCAGGGAACCTCTGCCATGTTTGACTGTAGGGACCGTGTTTTTTTCTTTGAATGCCTCTTTTTTTCTCCTGTAAACTCTATGTTGATGCCTTTGCCCAAAAAGCTCTACTTTTGTCTCATCTGACCAGAGAACATTCTTCCAAAACGTTTTAGTCTATTTCAGGTAAGTTTTGGCAAACTCCAGCCTGGGTTTTTTATGTCTTGGGGTAAGAAGTGGGGTCTTCCTGGGTCTCCTACCATACAGTCCCTTTTCATTCAGACACCGACGGATAGTACGGGTTGACACTGATGCACCCTTGGACTGCAGGGAAGCTTGAACTTGTTTGGATGTTAGGCGAGGTTCTTTATCCAACATCCGCACAATCTTGCGTTGAAATCTCTTGTCAATTTTTCTTTTCCGTCCACATCTAGGGAGGTTAGCCACTGTGCCATGGGCTTTAAACTTCTTGATGACACTGCGCATGGTAGACACAGGAACATTCAGGTCTTTGGAGATGGACTTATAGCCTTGAGATTGCTCATGCTTCCTCACAATTTGGTTTCTCAAGTCCTCAGACAGTTCTTTGGTCTTCTTTCTTTTCTCCATGCTCAATGTGGTACACACAAGGACACAGGACAGAGGTTGAGTCAACTTTAATCCATGTCAACTGGCTGCAAGTGTGATTTAGTTATTGCCAACACCTGTTAGGTGCCACAGGTAAGTTACAGGTGCTGTTAATTACACAAATTAGAGAAGCATCACATGATTTTTCGAACAGTGCCAATACTTTTGTCCACCCTCTTTTTTATGTTTGGTGTGGAATTATATCCAATTTGGCTTTAGGACAATTCTTTTTGTGTTTTTTCATTTAAGACAAATTAAATGAAGATAATAATACCAAAGAATTTGTGTTTGCGATCATTTTCAGGAAGAAACTGAGTATTATCTGGCAAAATTGCAGGGGTGTCAATACTTTTGGCCACAACTGTATATATTGAAGATTGTTTGGTATTACACCGATGTTTACAGTTATGTTTTACAATGCAATTTTAACATGAGCTTTTACATAGAGAGAACTGCTGTATGTAAAAGCTCATGTTAAAATCGCATTGCATACGAATGTGTTGTGAGTTCATTTTCCCCTTCACTACTGAGGCCCGAGGAACTCCCTCTTCTGGTGAAGAAAGGTAGTGAGCCTGATTGTCAAACACCTGGGGCTGATGATGATGACTGGCTGAGTGGAGTTAGTGACTGGATATAAGGCTGCCGACGCCCTTCTGGCCTGCGGGTGATTTCTCTGTGGACTTCTAGGAAACCAGTCTGATTCCTGCTCATCTAAAGCTAAGATTTCTGCTTTGCCTTTTTGCATTGTGTTTTGTTTTCCTTGCTTTTCTGGATTCTGCCATTCCCTGCTGGGGTGAGCTGAATCTCCTTTTGCCTGTTGCTCTGTCTTCAGAATATTCCTGAGTACTGACATAGCCCTTTTTGAAGCCTAGCGTCTTCAGGGCCTTTTTTACTGTCAGTTTGTTGGCTCTTATTTTCATAGGGTTTTTTTGATTCTGTTATGATTGAGTCACCGTAGGAGGCAAAAATAGAAATGCTAGCTAAGTCCAGAAAACCAGAGAAGTTGGCAGCTATCGGATTGCAGACCCCTGAACCTATCAACACAACTAGCAGTAGCCATGGGGGGCTCCTACGATGCCCTAGGCCCCTCGATCACAGCCGGAGGACTACATAGCCTAAAGACAGAAAGGGAAATCTAAACTGCCCCAGAGCAGACCCCAAAGCAAAAGGCAGCCCCCCACATATAATGACGGTGAAGCAAGAAGAAAGAACAAAACACAGACAGAAAGATAGATTGAGCAAAGATGGGGTCCAAGCTAGCTTAGATAGGAAAAGACAGGAAGGCTGCTGTCTGCAATCCGCGAAAAAAACCCTATGAAAATAAGAGCCAACAAACTGACAGTAAAAAAGGCCCTGAAGACGCTAGGCTTCAAAAAGGGCTATGTCAGTACTCAGGAATATTCTGAAGACAGAGCAACAGGCAAAAGGAGATTCAGCTCACCCCAGCAGGGAATGGCAGAATCCAGAAAAGCAAGGAAAACAAAACACAATGCAAAAAGGCAAAGCAGAAATCTTAGCTTTAGATGAGCAGGAATCAGACTGGTTTCCTAGAAGTCCACAGAGAAATCACCCGCAGGCCAGAAGGGCGTCGGCAGCCTTATATCCAGTCACTAACTCCACTCAGCCAGTCATCATCATCAGCCCCAGGTGTTTGACAATCAGGCTCACTACCTTTCTTCACCAGAAGAGGGAGTTCCTCGGGCCTCAGTAGTGAAGGGGAAAATGAACTCACAACACGAATGCCATACGGATGTCACACTGTTATTGGATGTGAGGAAATCGCATCCTCGCATTGCAAATGGATTACATGGTTCACTGTTCTCGGACGTCAAAATTGGACCAATTTTTTATACGGTAAGTGTGACCCCAGCCTATGTCTGCTGCAGAGACAGCTAGCTGATGATGGGACAGTAGTATTCCCATCATCTGGCTACTGTGTTCAAGTGTAAAAAAAGCCATATATACAGTACATACTCACCATACAGCTAATCCCCGACGCCCTCGATCACCTGTAAAAAAAATAAAATAATAAAGCAATAGTATACACCCTGTTCCGACATAATCCATGTAATGACTAGTGTTGAGCGATACAATCCGATATTCAGAAATATCAGATCGGATTGGATTGGCCTGATACACAAAAAGTATCGGGTATCGCCGATTCTGATACCGGAAGTCCCATTCAAGTCAATGGGACAGAAATATCGGAATTAAAAAAACCCTTTCTTGCCTTGTACATCATGTTTGGGAGGGGGGAAGAGTGTGGGCGGTGCATGGGCAGACACTGTGCATGTCTGTGTGTGCGGGCGGGGTCTGTGCCGACTGTCGGGGCCTGTGCTGGCTGCCGGTGGTCTGTACGGGCCTCTCGGGGGTCTGTGCCGACTGTCGGGGGCCTGTGGTCTGTACGGGCCTCTCGGGGGTCTGTACAGGCCTGTCGGGGGCCTGTGCTGGCTGCCGGTGGTCTGTACGGGCCTCTCGGGGGCCTGTGCCGGCTGTCGGGGGCCTGTGCCGGCTGTCGGTGGTCTGTACGGGCCTCTCTGGGGCCTGTGCCGGCTGTCGATTGTCTGTGCCGGCTGCCAAGGGCCTGTGCCGGCTGCCGGTGGTCTGTACGGGCCTCTCGGGGGCCTGTGCCGGCTGTCGGTGGTCTGTGCCGGCCTGCCGGGGGTCTTGTGTGTGTGCAGGCATCGTCCGATGGGACTACAAGTCCCATCGGGCGATGCCTGCTACAATGACAGTGATTGACACATTAGCCAATGATGGGACAGTAGTAGTCCCATCATCCGGCTAATGTGTTGAATGTAAAAAAAAAAAACATACTACATACATACTACATATATACTACATTCATACAACATACATACATACTACATACTGTACATACTACATATATACTAAACTCATACAACATACATACATACTACATACATACTACATATATACTACATTCATACAGCATACATACATACTACATACATGCTACATATATACTATATTCATACAACATACATACATACTACATACATACTACATATATACTACATTCATACAACATACATACATACTTCATACTACACACATGCTACATATATACTACATTCATACAACATACATACTACATACTACATACATGCTACATATATTCTACATTCATACAACATACATACATACTACATTCTACATAGAATCATAGAATCATAGAATCATAGAATCGTAGAGTTGGAAGGGACCTCCTGGGCCATCTGGTCCAACCCCCTGCTCAAAGCAGGATTCACTAAATCATCCCAGTCAGATGTCTGTCCAGCCTCTGTTTGAAGACTTCCATTGAAGGAGAACTCACCACTTCTCGTGGCAGCTTGTTCCACTCATTGGTCACTCTAACTGACAAAAAGTTTTTTCTAATATCTAATCTGTGTCTCCTCCCTTTCAGTTTCATCCCATTGCTTCTACATGCTACATATATACTACATTCATACAACATACATACTGTATATTCTACATACATACTACATGTATACCACATTCATACAACATACATTCATACTACATACTACATACATGCTACATATATACTACATTCATACAACATACATACATACTACATACATGCTTCATATATACTACATTCATACAACATACATACATAGTACATACATGCTACATACATACATACATACAACATGCTACAGACATACAACATACATACATACATACTACATACATACAACATACATACATACTACATACTGCATACATACTACATACATACTGCATACAATACATTCATACATTCAACATACATAAAACATGCTACAGACATACAACATACATACTACTTACTACATACAATACATTCATACAATACATACATATAGATATACAGTACATATAACATAGAGTACATACTCACCATCACTTGTCACTTTAATCCCCGAAGCCAGTGTCATCTGTGGAAAAATATGAAAATAACAAACAAACAATATACTCCCTGATCCGCAGAAATCCACGCATGTCCCACGCTGATCTCCCGTGGAGAACAGCAGCATCAGCTGATGACACTGGCTTCGGGGATCAAAGTGACAAGTGATGGTGAGTATATACTCTATGTTATATGTACTGTATGTCTTTGTATGTATTGTATGAATGTATTGTATGCAGTATGTATGTAGTATGTATGCAGTATGTAGTATGTATGTATGTATGTTGTATGTCTGTAGCATGTTGTATGTATGTAGTATATACACTCACTGGCCACTTTATTAGGTACACCATGCTAGTAAGGGGTTGGACCCCCTTTTGCCTTCAGAACTGCCTCAATTCTTCGTGGCAGAGATTCAACAAGGTGCTGGAAGCATTCCTCAGAGATTTTGGACCATATTGACATGATGGCATCACACAGTTGGCGCAGATTTGTCGGCTGCACATCCCTGATGCGAATCTCCCGTTCCACCACATCCCAAAGATGCTCTATTGGATTGAGATCTGGTGACTGAGGAGGCCATTTGAGTACAGTAAACTCATTGTCATGTTCAAGAAACCAATCTGAGATGATTCGAGCTTTATGACATGGCGCATTATCCTGCTGAAAGTAGCCATCAGATGTTGGGTACATTGTGGTCATAAAGGGATGGACATGGTCAGCAACAATACTCAGGTAGGCTGTGGCGTTGCAACGATGCTCAATTGGTACCAAGGGGCCCAAAGAGTGCCCAGAAAAAATTCCCCACACCATGACACCACCACCACCAGCCTGAACCGTTGATACAAGGCAGGATGGATCCATGCTTTCATGTTGTTTACGCCAAATTCTGACCCTACCATCCGAATGTCGCAGCAGAAATCGAGACTCATCAGACCAGGCAACGTTTTTCCAATCTTCTACTGTCCAATTTCGATGAGCTTGTGCAAATTGTAGCCTCAGTTTCCTGTTCTTAGCTGAGAGGAGTGGTACCCAGTGTGGTCTTCTGCTGCTGTAGCCCATCTGCCTCAAAGTTCGACGCACTGTGCGTTCAGAGATGCTCTTCTGCCTACCTTGGTTGTAACGGGTGGCAATTTGAGTCACTGTTGCCTTTCTATCAGCTCGAACCAGTCTGCCCATTCTCCTCTGACCTCTGGCATCAACATGGCATTTCCGGCCACAGAACTGCCGCTCACTGGATTTTTTTTCTTTTTCGGACCATTCTCTGTAAACCCTAGAGATGGTTGTGCGTGAAAATCCCAGTAGATCAGCAGTTTCTGAAATTCTCAGACCAGCCCTTCTGGCACCAACAATCATGCCACGTTCAAAGGCACTCAAATCACCTTTCTTCCCCATACTGATGCTCGGTTTGAACTGCAGGAGATTGTCTTGACCATGTCTACATGCCTAAATGCACTGAGTTGCCGCCATGTGATTGGCTGATTAGAAATTAAGTCTTAACACACAGTTGGACAGGTGTACCTAATAAAGTGGCCAGTGAGTGTATGTAGTATGTATGTATGTTGTATGAATGTAGTATATATGTAGCATGTATGTAGTATGTATGTATGTTGTATGAATGTAGTATATATGTAGCATGTATGTAGTATGTATGTATGTTGTATGAATGTCTCAAGTGGGGTACCACAGGGCTCTGTCCTGGGCCCTGTATTGTTCAACATCTTTATCAACGATTTAGATGAAGGAATTGAGGGTAAACTGATTAAATTTGCTGATGACACAAAGCTAGGAGGGATAGCTAATACTAGAGAAGAGAGAGAGAGGATTCAAAAAGATTTAAATAAACTGGAGCAGTGGGAAGCAACTAACAGAATGGTTTTTAACAGGGAGAAATGCAAAGTACTACATCTGGGCAATAAAAATGAAAAAAGCATATATAGAATGGGAGGAATAGGGCTAAGTGACAGCACATGTGAAAAAGACTTGGGTATACTAATAGATAACAGACTGAATATGAGTCAACAGTGTGATGCAGCAGCAAAAAAGGCAAATGCAATTCTAGGATGTATTAACAGAAGCATACAGTCTAGATCACGTGAAGTCATTATTTCCCTCTACTCCTCTTTGGTCAGACCTCATCTGGAATATTGTGTCCAGTTTTGGGCACCACATTTTAAAAAAGACATCAACAAACTGGAGCAAGTTCAGAAAAGAGCGACCAGAATGGTGACCGGTCTGCAAACCCTGTCTTATGAGGAAAGGTTGCAGGATTTGGGAATGTTTAGTTTGCAAAAGAGAAGACTGAGAGGAGACTTAATAGCTGTCTACAAATATCTAAAGGGCTGTCACATTGTAGAAGGATCATCTTTATTCTCATTTGCACAAGGAAAGACTAGAAGCAATGGGATGAAACTGAATGGGAGGAGACACAGATTAGATATTAGAAAAAACTTTTTGACAGTTAGAGTGATCAATGAGTGGAACAGGCTGCCACGAGAAGTGGTGAGTTCTCCTTCAATGGAAGTCTTCAAACAGAGGCTGGACAGACATCTGACTGGGATGATTTAGTGAATCCTGCTTTGAGCAGGGGGTTGGACCAGATGGCCCAGGAGGTCCCTTCCAACTCTAAAAAAAAAAAAAAAAAAAGAAAAGAATGTAGTATACATGTAGTATGTATGTAGTACGTAGTATGTATGTATGTTGTCTGAATGTAGTATATATGTTGCATGTATGTAGTATGTAGTATGTATGTATGTTGTATGAATGTAGTATATATGTAGTATGTATGTTGTATGTATGTTGTATGAATGTAGTATATACGTAGCATGTATGTAGTATGTATGTATGTTGTATGCATGTAGTATACATGTAGTATGTATGTAGTATGTATGTATGTTGTATGAATGTAGTATATATGTTGCATGTATGTAGTATGTATGTATGTTGTATGAATGTAGTATATATGTAGTATGTATGTTGTATGAATGTAGTATATATGTAGCATGTATGTAGTATATATGTATGTTGTATGAATGTAGTATATATGTAGCATGTATGTATGTATGTTGTATGAATGTAGTATATATGTAGCATGTATATAGTATGTAGTATATATGTATGTTGTATGAATGTAGTATATATGAAGTATGTATGTAGTATGTATGTATGTTGTATGAATGTAGTATATATGAAGTATGTATGTAGTATGTATGTTGTATGAATGTAGTATATATGTAGTATGTATGTAGTATGTTTTTTTTTTTTTACATTCAACACATTAGCCGGATGATGGGACTACTACTGTCCCATCATTGGCTAATGTGTCAATCACTGTCATTGTAGCAGGCATCGCCCGATGGGACTTGTAGTCCCATCGGACGATGCCTGCACACACACAAGACCCCCGGCAGGCCCACACAGACCACCGGCAGCCGGCACAGACCACCGACAGCCGGCACAGGCCCCCGAGAGGCCCGTACAGACCACCGGCAGCCGACACAGGCCCCCGGCAGCCGGCACAGACCACCGACAGCTGGCACAGGCCCCTGAGAGGCCCGTACAGACCACCGACAGCTGGCACAGGCCCCCAACAGGCCTGTACAGACCCCCGAGAGGCCCATACATACCACCGGCAGCCGGCACAGGCCCCCGAGAGGCCCGTAAAGACCACGACAGCTGGCACAGGCCCCCGACAGGCCTGTACAGACCCCCGAGAGGCCCGTACAGACCACCGGCAGCCGGCACAGGCCCCCGAGAGGCCCGTAAAGACCACGACAGCTGGCACAGGCCCCCGACAGGCCTGTACAGACCCCCGAGAGGCCCGTACAGACCACCGGCAGCCGGCACAGGCCCCCGGCAGCCGACACAGACCACCGACAGCCGGCACAGGCCCCCAAGAGGCCCGTGCAGACCACCGGCAGCCGGCACAGTCCCCCAACAGGCCTGTACAGACCCCTGAGAGGCCCGTACAGACCACCGGCAGCCGGCACAGGCCCCCGACAGGCCTGTACAGACCTCCGAGAGGCCCGTACAGATCACCGGCAGCCGGCACAGGCCCCCGAGAGGCCCGTACAGACCACCGGCAGCCGGCACAGGCCCCCGACAGGCCCGTACAGACCCCCGACAGGCCCGTACAGACCACCGGCAGCCGGCACAGACCCCCGACAGTCGGCACAGACCCCCCGTGGTCGGCACAGACTGCGCATCATGATGCGCACAGACCGAGCATCATGATGACATCATTTCAGCAGCTAATCACAGCCACAACAGTGGCTCATTGCATTATGGGGACTTCCGATTCCGGTATCCGATATTGAAAAAATATCGGTACTCGGTATCGGAATTCCGATTCAGCGAATATCGGCCGATACCCGATATTTGCAGTATCGGAATGCTCAACACTAATAATGACGATTGTCCCATGACGATCTCCCATGGAGAGCTGTCACATCGGCAGATGCGACCACTCTCCAGTGGCCTCCGGTGATACAATGATGGCAGTTATCCTCTCGTAGTGTTTCTCTCCACTGTCAGAGGTCAATGGAGTTCAGGCTGTCACTTGCGGCACCGCTGCATGAGAAAATTCTCATGCAGCAGTGCCGTAAAGTGAGAGCATGAACTCCAGTGAACCCTCAGTGATAACACTGCAGGAGCCATTGTCTCCTGTCAGTGTGTCACTGGAGGCCGTGTAGAGAAGTCACATCTCCTGATGAGACTGTTCTATAGGGGAGATCGTCGTGGGACTCTCATTGTTAAATGGATTACGTCATAACAGGGAGTATACTGTTGGTTTATTATTAATTTTTTTACAGGTGATTGAGGGTGTTGCAGGAATTAGGAGTAATAATAAAGATGGGAAACTGTGTTTAGTGTTTTATTTCATTAAAATACTATATTCTGGCATTGGGTTTATTTAACCCTTTACCAACTATAGGATTAGTAATGGATAGGTATCTTAATAATGCCTCCTCATTACTTCATGTCACCTTACAGTACAAAGGTAACATTAACCCCACAAATATTATCCTATATGCCACTGCTACATGGCAGTGGAAAGAGACAGGCTAAGTGCTGGAATTGGTGCATCTTAGAGATGCGCCATTTCTGGAGCATCTGTGAGCTGGTGTTTGTAGGAGGGGGGCAATATCCATGGCCCCTTCCCAGGCTATTAATATCAGCCTGCAACTGTCTGCATAGCCTTTTCTGGCTATTAATTATAGGGAGATCCCATGTCATTTTTTGTGGGGTTCCCCCTGTTTTAATAGCCAGTAAAGGCTAAATATACAGCTGTGGGCTAATATTCATAGCCTGGGAAGATCCATGGGTATTAACCCCTTTCTAGGCTATAAACATTGGCTCCCAGTCACTGGCTTTCCCTCTCTGGTGCAGAAAATTGCACGGGAGCCCATGCCATTTTTTTCAATTTTTTTAAAAAAAAATTAAACAAATGTTGTATTTAAGACCAGGGTCACACTTGCGAGAAACTCGCCCGAGTCTCGCACCTCAATATCCGGCACTGCTCAGGACCGGAATGTGTGGCTACATGTATTTCTATGCAGCTGAACGCTCCGGTCCGAGTGCCGATGGCGGTGTTGGGTACTGAGGTGTGAGACTTGTGCAAGTTTCTTGCAAGTGTGACCCCAGCCTAATGCACATTTTGTGTGTGTATTTCTTTTTTTATCTCTTTATGTACCATTTTATGTTTATTACTAAACATCAGGCTTGGTATTATCTATCTATGTATCTATGTATCTATCTATCTATCTATAGATATATCTATACATCTATCTACAGATATATCTATAGTTAGATAATTAGACAGATCTATAGATAGATAGATAGATAGATGTATAGATATCTATCTATAGATCTATCTATTAGATAGATCTATAGATAGATCTATAGATAGATAGATCCATAGATATGAATCTATAGATCTATCTATCTATAGATATATGTATCTATCTATCTATCTATAGATCTATCTATCTATCTATCTTTCTATCTATCTATAGATCTATATATCTATTGATCTATCTATCTATCTATAGATCTAATTATCTATCTATCTATAGATCTATACATCTATTGATCTATCTATCTATTGATCTATCTATCTATCTATCTATCTATCTATCTATCTGTGTGTGTACACATTATTCTTCAATGGAGTATGTAAAAGAAGAGGTTGTTAAATAATGTATCTTTATTTAGCTTACAAAAACGCATAAAAATTTGCATGAAAATCTGCATAAAAAACGCATCAAAAATGCATAAAAAAGCACGTATTTTTACCTGCATTTTCTGCCAAGAGATGCAGAATCTGGGCAGAAAATTCCACAGGCAAATCTGCAACGTGTGCACATACCCAAACCCTGGCCCTGCATCTATCTACAACATTTCATGCATATTTAACTTATTCATAACTGCAAACTTTGAAGTTGAATCTGAATCTTATCTTAAAATACTGAAAAAATGAAAAGAAATGAACCAGGGAACAAATTATCATGTGATTCACTATTTCAGTCCAAAATACACTCAGTAATATAAGGTCATTTTCCCCTCGGCTATAGAAAATAAAGTGATTTGTGCAGCACGCTGTGTGGGAAGAAGTTGGGGGGCAGCATAAGATTATTCTTTCGAAATTCCTTTTTCTACAGAATTTTTTATTTGTTTGGTTGTAACTAATATAGCAAATGGAGCATCTAACCGTTCTGACAATTTATTCCTTTCTAGATTCAGTACCAGGGATCTTCCTGTACCATGGGAAGAATCTGAACAAATAACAAGCCCATTTATAACAGATGATGTTTCATCTCATTAAATTGTTTTGTGTTTGCTTTATATGAGCCTTAATATGCATAAACGTGATATATACTACTAAATACTGAGAGGAGGAGATGCAGAGGATGAAGAAGATATAAAGCTCTGCATCAGAAAGCTGAGCTCTAAACATACATTAGGGATTTTATCAGCCACATACATTTCTTTACCTTACATCATGATTAGTGTTGAGCATTCCGATACCGCAAGTATCGGGTATTGGCCGATATTCGCTGTATCGGAATTCCGATACTTAGTTCCGATACTTTTTTCATATCGAATACCGGAATCGGAAATTCCCATAATGCTAGGAGCCCGCTCGATTTGATTCAGCCAATGGGGATCCTCAGAAGTGTGGGCACATCCTGTTAGGCATGTAGGCATGTTAACTACTGGCATGGCTGTGATTGGCTGCTGAAATGATGTCATGATGCACTATAAAAACCGCAGCAGCCGCCATTTCGGGTTCACTCTGCTGTGAATTCAGTTAGGGACAGGCTGCTGTTGAAGACTGTGAGGGACAGTTAGAAATAGCGATCATCAAACATATCTATTGCTCTACCCAGTCTACATAATCAACCACTGTAGCATTTTTGTAGCCCAGCAGCGCTGTTTTAATAGCTGTCTGCAAGGGCTGTGTGAGTGCAGACCCACGCTGTGTAGTGTGTCCTGCAGGCACGTCTGCTTGTAGGCCGCCCAGCGTGTGTCTCTGCCTCATACACATTTTTGTTTTATTGCTGCTTTTTTTTTCTCCTGTATAGTGTGCTTCCATACGTATCCATATACGTTGGTTGCAAACACTAAAGGAGTGGACAGCGGAGCCTTTCAGCAGCCTTTCAGTGCTATAGCCCATTTCTCTGCACTGTTTTTGGCTTTCTGATAGGTCTCTCTGTGTGTGAGTGCAGCTCACTTTGCAGTGTGTTCTACAGCCACCGCTGGTTGTAGTCCGCTCAGCGTGCGTCACTGCCTCAAACATAGTCCTTTTTTTGCAGCTAATTTGTCCATATTTTGGCTCCTATATTAGTGTGCGTCCATCCGCATTCATTGTCATTGGTTGGTTGCAAACACTGTATAGGATTAGATAGAGGAGCCTTTTTGCTGGCTTGTGCCCTTCAGGGCCAGCCAGACTAGTATCACCCTATTTTTTGGAGCCTCATCAATTGCATTGTAGGTTAGCTTCCTGCATTGTAATCGCTCCAAAAAGTTTGTGATACTATAGCTTTCAAACTTTGGTCACATCCTTTTCTTTCCCCCCCCCAAAAAAAAAAGGAAATAAAGTTCACCAAACACTCCACTTTAGAGTTGTGTAGGCCACATTAGATCATATTAAAGTGTAGTACACACACTCTTAGCCAAATTAGTGTTTCTTATACTGGTTAGCAGGTGTTCAGGAATAAGAACACTAAGCCACCCCTTTTTTAATTTTCTGCCTATCTTTATCAGTCTACCAAGATGAAGAAGGCTGGGAGTAAGGCACGTGGTCGTGGCCGTGGAGTTTCAGCAGGGAGAGGACGGGGGGATTCAGCAGGGAGAGGACGTGGGGATTCGGTGTCTGCTGCGGCCACCAGTGACCCGGCATCCCCCACTTTTACCAGGCAACAGTCCTTCATGCGCAGCTTTGTAGGACCTCGCCGTACCCCACTGCTGCGTGACGAACAAATTGAAACCGTTGTCGGATGGATGGCAGCTAACGCATCCACTTCAATGACTTCCACATCCTCCCAGGGCCAGAGCACTGAAGAGCAACCATCTGTCTCTTCACCACCTGCCAAATTGCCCAGGTAGTCTGAGAGCCCTGGACAGGAGCCATCTCAATCTTTACTTCTGTTCTCAGAATCTGTTGGCTTGGAAAGAGGTGGCCAGCCAAGCAGCATTCTAGAGCGTGAAGAAGAGGGAGTATGCAGTGATGCGCAACTGCTTTGTCCCTCTGAATCTGAAGAGGCGGGTGGGCCAGTGCCTATTGTCAGCACACCTCAGTGCTCATCTGATGATGATGACACTCAGTTGCCAATTTCTGGTGCATATGGTGCTGGTGAGACAACCCAGGACCAGCCGGTGCTTGAAGAGGGGAGTGGAGATGATGAGGTCCTTGACCCATCATGGCGTCAGCCACAGGAAGGTGGTGGGAGCAGCTCTGAGGAAGAGATTCCCTGAACGGCCAAAACAGGAGGGAGAGGGCGGGGGCAGACTTGGTTGCCTGTAGCCTCCACTTTGGCACCCGTGAGGAGCAATCCTCTTCCAAAACACAAAACGGGCGCTCCCAGGACTTGCAGTGCGTGGTCTTTTTTTTACATAGTTGCAGATGACATTTGCTTTGTCAAATGCAAGCTGTGTCATCAGAAAGTTAAACGAGGGAAAAATGTGAGCAACCTCAATACCACAAATATGTGGAAACATGTGCGTACCAAGCACGAGGTGGAGTTACACAGACACACTGAAGATGTAGGCCAACCTTCAGCAGCACCTACCACCTCTTCAGCTCGTGTTGGGGCCTCTTCCTCCAGCTCACACACAGCTGGTTCGGCTTCCTCACTGGAACGCCATGGAAGAACCACTGCCACTGTTGTCCAGAGACCCAGTGAAATTCCACCCACTGAACCACGTTCTCAGTCATCAGCACACTCCCAGGCCACTCACCAGCAATCGGTAGCACAGGCATAGGAGAAAAGGCGGCCATACTCGGCAAACCATCCCCGAGCACTGGCTCTGAATGCCGGCATTGGCAAACTACTGGCCCTTGAGATGCTGTCATTCAGGCTGGTGGAGACTGACACCTTCCGGAACTTGATGTCATTGGCAGTTCCACAATACAATGTGCCCAGCCGCTTTTATTTCAGCAGGCAAGCCGTCCCTGCCCTGCAAAAGCATGTGGAGGGAAAAATTAAAAATGCGCTACTAAACGCTATCAGTAGCAAGGTCCACCTGACCACCGATGCGTGGACCAGTAGCCATGGACAGGGCCGATACCTTTCCCTCACTGCCCATTGGGTCAATGTTGTGGAGCCGGGTACAGATCTGGAGAGTGGCTCTGTACGTATTCTGTCAACTCCAAGGATTGCAGGAATGCAGTCTGTACATATTGAGTCCTCCTCCTACTCTAGTTCCTCGGAATCAGAACTGCATGAGCCTGTTAGGCCAGATATGAGCACAGGTGTGGCCAAACATCAACAGGCCATCCTTAAATTAATTTCTTTGGGGAATCGGAGCCACACAGCACAGGAGCTCTGGAATGCCATCAAGCTGGAGAGCGATGTGTGGTTTGTGCCAGCGAATCTCCAGCCAGGTTTGGTAGTGAGTAGAGTTGAGCGAAACGGGTCGAAAAATTTCAAAAGTCGCCGACTTTTGGCAAAGTCGGGTTTCATTAAACGAAACCCGACCCTAGGATGAGGTCGGCCACGAGGTCGGCGACTTACGCGCCAAAGTCGCATTTCAAAAGTTTGTTTTGCGCTCTTTTTCAGCCAATCAGGATCCACGGACACTGTGGGCAACATGATGACATAGGCAGGGGTCACCACCATCTTTCAGAAGGGCATGCAAGTGATTGGCTTGCTTTGGTGGGCGTCACAGGGGGTATAAAAGGGCGTGCACGCCGACCGCCATCTTACTTCTGCCGATCTCAGTATAGGGAGAGGTTGCTGCTGATTCTGTAGGGAGAGCGTTAGGCAGGGAAGAAGACAAAAAAACTGCTTCTGCTGCTAGCGATTTGGCCTGCACAACACACCAGTCACTGTGTGTGCAGTGCAAGGGGAGGCTATATAGTGGTGTATCAGTGGTGTTGGTTGTTGGGCTGCCTTCTAAGGCTTCCTGACATTCCTGCATTGCTGTTTACCCACTGCTCCGCAAACTGCTTTTTTAAAAGCAATCCCAATTTTTTTTTTTGTCCTGCTGAGAAGAAAAAAAAACTGCTTCTGCTGCTAGCAATTTGGCCTGCACAACACACCAGTCACTGTGTGTGCAGTGCAAGGGGAGGCTATATTGTGGTGTATCAGTGGTGTTGGTTGTTGGGCTGCCTTTTAAGGCTTCCTGACAGGCTGGCATTGCTGTTTACCCACTGCTCTGCAAACTGCTTTTTTAAAAGCAATCCAATCTCCCTTATCCTCTAGTCACTTTGGTCACAGCTGTGCCATCGAGCCTGTCACATAGCGCTCAGATATTCATTGGGCCTCACACAATCCAAAAGTGTCCAGTGTCCACAAGTGTCTGCAGAAATTCAAAATCTCCCCTGTCCTATAGACACCTTGTACCTTGTTTTACATTACTATATAGTTTGTTGGATTTTGTCTACATTTCTACCAAAAATGAGGAAGGCTGGTGGAAGAGGTCGTGGAATTGGGCGGGGGTTGGCAGCTGGTAATGATGGTGTTGGTGGTGGATCTGATGGTAGTGGCAAGAGCAAAATAGGACCGAATGCAGGAGGTGTTGAGCCTGCATCATCGTCTGGCTACATAAGGCCTCGAACGCTTAGTTTTCTAGGAGTTGGCAAACCGCTTTTAAAGCCAGAGCATCAGGAAAAAGTTTTGTCTTACATTGCTGACTCAGCCTCCAGCTCTATCGCCTCCTCTTCTTCAGTTGTAAAAAGTAAAAGCACTGAGTCGTCATTGGAGGCTCATGTTCATGAACCACACCTTTCCTTGTGTCCTTCACCCCAACCAAGATTGAAGGATGACGCAGGCCATACTACTGATTACTCCATGGAGCTGTTATCACATACCATGCCTTGATTATAAAGTGAAATGGTGAATTACCCAGGCCAAGATGAATCTGACATGGAGTGCACTGATGCACAGCCGCTGATGGATGATTCTGCTGGTACATTCACTCAGAGCACTACATTGTCCTCGCAGTGTACAGAGCCAGATTCTGACCCTGATGAGACTCAGGTGCCCCTTCCCGCACACTATACCACCATACACGGTGACACAGAGGAAGGTGCACATGACATAGAAGAGGAGGTGATGGATGACCCAGTTGTTGACCCAGATTGGCATCCATTGGGGGAAGAGGGTGCTGCTTCCAATAGCTCAGATGAGGAGCATCCACAGCAGACATCGACATCGCAACAGCTGTTATCTGGCAGGCCCGGAGCACTCCAAAGACAGGTTCCAAACATCAAAAGAGTTGCTGGACAGCTTGTCCAGAGGGTCAAAAGATCACAGCGTGCTAGGCCGCAAAATGTCTGCCAAAGTAGGAAGAGTGCAGTGTGGCACTTTTTTGAACAAAATCCTCATGATCAGGCCAAGGTTATCTGTAAGAAGTGCGCAAAGACCTTTAGCCGAGGGAAAAATCTGAAAAATTTGAATACCAGTTGCATGCTTAGACATTTAACCAGCATGCACTTGCAAGCGTGGACACAACACCAAACCTCAAGTGCCACATGTGCAACTGATCACAACGAAGGTAGTCAGCAATGCTACATTGTTTCCCCCACTGTAAGCCCACCGGTTAGCACAGCAGCAAATGTTGAGGTGTCGTTGCAAGGCCACAGCAGTCAGGGAATCCCACTGTTATATCAACAAAAGACTGATTCTAGGCCATCAGAAAGAACACCAACTTCATCACCATCATCAACCCTCTCTCAGTCCGCCCTGTCCACCGCTACTTCCACCATATGCAGCTCTCAAGTCCAGCTCACCCTCCCAGACACTATGAGTAGGTCAAGAAAGTACTCAGTCTCTCATCCGCGTACACTGGGTTTGAACGCCCACATTGCCAAACTAATCTCGTTTGAGATGATGCCCTTTCGGTTGGTGGAAAGCACAGCTTTCCGCGAACTCATGGCCTATGCAGTACCACGCTATGACCTACCCAGTCACCACTTCTTCTCTCGCAAAGCCATCCCAGCCCTCCACCATCATGTGAAAGACCGCATTGTCCATGCACTCAAGCAGTCAGTGAGCGGAAAGGTGCACCTCACAACTGATGCATGGTCCAGTCGGCATGGCCAGGGCCGTTACGTGTCCATCACTGCGCACTGGGTTAATGTGGTGGATGCAGGGTCCACAGGGGACAGCGGTGGTGGGACAGTGCTGCCTAGCCCACGGTATAGGAAACAGTTGGCTGTAGGCGTTCGACCCTCCTCCTCCTCCTCCAGAAGCGAAAGCTCGTCCACAGAGCGCAGTCGTACGAGCACTCCATCTGCAGCTGCCACTGTTGCACACGATGTGTCCCCCTATCGAGCAGCTAGCGGAAAGCGTCAGCAGGCTGTGTTGCAGATGATGTGCTTGGGCAACAGACACACCGCCGAGGTGCTGGCCGAGTACTTGAAGCGACAAACTGAGTCATGGCTGGGCAGTGTACATCTTGAGGTAGGCAAGGTAGTTACTGATAACGGCCATAATTTTGTGGCAGCCATAGCCCTTTCAAAACTCAGCCATATACCTTGCTTGGCTCACACCTTGAACCTGGTGGTGCAGTGCTTCCTCAAAAATTATCCAGAGTTAACAGCCCTGCTCCAGAAGGTGCGAAGACTGTGCGCGCACATCCGCCGGTCGCCTGTACACTCCGTTCGTATGCAGAAGCTGCAGCGATTGCTCCACCTTCCCAACCACCGCCTCATTATCGACTTTGCAACAAGGTGGAACTCCACCCTGCACATGGTGGAGCGGCTGTGCGAGCAGAGGCAGGCCATAATGCATTTGTGGGAGGATACACGGCCAGGCACTTTGAGAGCAGACATGGAGTTGACAGGTGTGCAGTGGTCGAAGCTGAAAGACCTCTGTAAAGTCCTTCAGTGTTTTGAGGAATGCACACGGCTGGTAAGCGCAGACGACGCCATCCTAAGCATGAGCATCCCACTTATGCGTCTGCTCATGCAAACTTTGACGCACCTTAAGGAGCAGGCGTCTGCAGCCAATGTTGATGAGGAGGAAGAGGAGGAGGGAATCCTTGATGACATTCAGCCATTGTCTGCTCAGGGACCTCTCCTGGACGAGGTGGAGGAAGAAGAGGAGGAGGAGGAAGATGATGGGGATGATTACTTAGGGGAGGAGGATGCATCTCGTGGGGCAAGTGAAAATGTTGGCGTGGCAAGGTCTGGTACAGGGTTTGTGCGTGACTGGAGGGATGTGGATTTGCCAGAAAGTGCTCCTCCACCCAGCACTCGCAGTGCATCGTTGACACCGGGAACATTGGCCCACATGTCAGATTATGCCTTGCAGATCCTAAAAAGGGACCCACGCATTGCCAAAATGATGAACGATGACGACTACTGGTTGGGCAGCATCCTGGATCCACGCTCTAAAGGCAAATTACAAAACATCATGCCACAGGAGAACCTTGACCTAATATTGGCTAATAAACAAGCAACTCTGGTAAATCGGTTGCTTGAGGCATTCCCAGCACACAGCAGCGGTGATGGTTCTCACACGAGCCGTACGGGCCGGGGGCAGCTTGGCAGAGGTGTTCGTGGTGCACACAGCAGAAGTGGCGTTGGAGACAGGGGCTTCATGACAATGTTGTGGACTGATTTTTCAAGTACCGCTCACACAACTGGTAATACTGCATCGATGGAAAGTGACAGGAGACAGCAGTTGTCAACTATGGTTACAAACTACTTTTCCTCCCATATCAATGTTCTCCCACACAGGTCTTTCCCCTTTGACTATTGGGCCGCTAAACTGGACACCTGGCCTGAATTGGCACAATATGCCTTACAGGAGCTCGCTTGCCCAGCTGCAAGTGTGCTATCGGAAAGAGTCTTCAGTGCAGCTGGATCAATCCTGACAGAAAAAAGGACCCATCTGTCAACCCAAAATGTGGATGATCTAACCTTCATTAAAATGAACCACGCATGGGTTTCCAAGGATTTTGTCCCACCTTCCTCTGATGACACATAGGGTGACAGAAAAATGGCTTGCTTTGGTCCACCTCTTCCTTGGACTTGAACTATTTCACCTTTTGCATCAGCGAATGTCCAACATCAACATATGCCACTTTCTAAAACTCCCTAACTGTGCTGCCTCCCCCCCCATGGCCGGGGTCACCACCTAGCGCACAACACCGTGCGAGTGCCGTTGCCCTGGACAGGTGGGTAGGCCGACTCTTGGGCGCGGGCACTGGTACAGGGTCCTTCATAGTGCAATCAAGTGTCTCTGACGGTGGTGGTGCACACCCGCCGTCAGACACACCGCCGTACTATGAGGGGCCCAGTGCCAGTACCGACGCCCACGAGTGGGCCCCCCTTGCTTGGGCAGGGCCCCAGCATTTGCAATCTTTACCTCTCCCTGCTCCTCCGCTGTGTAGTCTGGGCCGTCAAATCCATACTGTGCCTGACACCGTCTGAGCCTGCCTCCTGATGTATAGACATATATTTTGAATGTGTACGCTATCCATACATGTTATCCGGGGAAACGGTACCCTTTCTAACCTTTGTGCAATCACGTGCAATCCATACTGGGCCTAACACCGTCTGAGCCTGCCTCCTGAGACATATATTTTGAATGTGTACGCTATCCATACATGTTATCCGGGGATACGGTACCCTTTCTAACCTTTGTGCAATCACGTGCAATCCATACTGGGCCTAACACCGTCTGAGCCTGCCTCCTGAGACATATATTTTGAATGTGTACGCTATCCATACATGTTATCCGGGGAAACGGTACCCTTTCTAACCTTTGTGCAATCACGTGCAATCCATACTGGGCCTAACACCATCTGAGCCTGCCTCCTGAGACATATATTTTGAATGTGTACGCTATCCATACATGTTATCCGGGGATACGGTACCCTTTCTAACCTTTGTGCAATCACGTGCAATCCATACTGGGCCTAACACCGTCTGAGCCTGCCTCCTGAGACATATATTTTGAATGTGTACGCTATCCATACATGTTATCCGGGGATACGGTACCCTTTCTAACCTTTGTGCAATCACGTGCAATCCATACTGGGCCTAACACCGTCTGAGCCTGCCTCCTGAGACATATATTTTGAATGTGTACGCTATCCATACATGTTATCCGGGGAAACGGTACCCTTTCTAACCTTTGTGCAATCACGTGCAATCCATACTGGGCCTAATACCGTCTGAGCATGCCTCCTGAGACATATATTTTGAATGTGTACGCTATCCATACATGTTATCCGGGGGATACGGTACCCTTTCTAACCTTTGTGCAATCACGTGCAATCCATACTGGGCCTAACACCGTCTGAGCCTGCCTCCTGAGACATATATTTTGAATGTGTACGCTATCCATACATGTTATCCGGGGATACGGTACCCTTTCTAACCTTTGTGCAATCACGTGCAATCCATACTGGGCCTAACACCGTCTGAGCCTGCCTCCTGAGACATATATTTTGAATGTGTACGCTATCCATACATGTTATCCGGGGAAACGGTACCCTTTCTAACCTTTGTGCAATCACGTGCAATCCATACTGGGCCTAACGCCGTCTGAGCCTGCCTCCTGAGACATATATTTTGAATGTGTACGCTATCCATACATGTTATCCGGGGATACGGTACCCTTTCTAACCTTTGTGCAATCATGTGCAATCCATACTGGGCCTAACACCGTCTGAGCCTGCCTCCTGAGACATATATTTTGAATGTGTACGCTATCCATACATGTTATCCGGGGATACGGTACCCTTTCTAACCTTTGTGCAATCACGTGCAATCCATACTGGGCCTAACACCGTCTGAGCCTGCCTCCTGAGACATATATTTTGAATGTGTACGCTATCCATACATGTTATCCGGGGATACGGTACCCTTTCTAACCTTTGTGCAATCACGTGCAATCCATACTGGGCCTAACGCCGTCTGAGCCTGCCTCCTGAGACATATATTTTGAATGTGTACGCTATCCATACATGTTATCCGGGGATACGGTACCCTTTCTAACCTTTGTGCAATCACGTGCAATCCATACTGGGCCTAACACCGTCTGAGCCTGCCTCCTGAGACATATATTTTGAATGTGTACGCCATCCATACATGTTATCCGGGGAAACGGTACCCTTTCTAACCTTTGTGCAATCACGTGCAATCCATACTGGGCCTAACACCGTCTGAGCATGCCTCCTGAGACATATATTTTGAATGTGTACGCTATCCATACATGTTATCCGGGGGATACGGTACCCTTTCTAACCTTTGTGCAATCACGTGCAATCCATACTGGGCCTAACACCGTCTGAGCCTGCCTCCTGAGACATATATTTTGAATGTGTACGCTATCCATACATGTTATCCGGGGATACGGTACCCTTTCTAACCTTTGTGCAATCACGTGCAATCCATACTGGGCCTAACACCGTCTGAGCCTGCCTCCTGAGACATATATTTTGAATGTGTACGCTATCCATACATGTTATCCGGGGATACGGTACCCTTTCTAACCTTTGTGCAATCACGTGCAATCCATACTGGGCCTAACACTGTCTGAGCCTGCCTCCTGAGACATATATTTTGAATGTGTACGCTATCCATACATGTTATCCGGGGATATGGTACCCTTTCTAACCTTTGTGCAATCACGTGCAATCCATACTGGGCCTAACACCGTCTGAGCCTGCCTCCTGAGACATATATTTTGAATGTGTACGCTATCCATACATGTTATCCGGGGATACGGTACCCTTTCTAACCTTTGTGCAATCACGTGCAATCCATACTGGGCCTAACGCCGTCTGAGCCTGCCTCCTGAGACATATATTTTGAATGTGTACGCTATCCATACATGTTATCCGGGGATACGGTACCCTTTCTAACCTTTGTGCAATCACGTGCAATCCATACTGGGCCTAACACCGTCTGAGCCTGCCTCCTGAGACATATATTTTGAATGTGTACGCTATCCATACATGTTATCCGGGGATACGGTACCCTTTCTAACCTTTGTGCAATCACGTGCAATCCATACTGGGCCTAACACCATCTGAGCCTGCCTCCTGAGACATATATTTTGAATGTGTACGCTATCCATACATGTTATCCGGGGATACGGTACCCTTTCTAACCTTTGTGCAATCACGTGCAATCCATACTGGGCCTAACACCGTCTGAGCCTGCCTCCTGAGACATATATTTTGAATGTGTACGCTATCCATACATGTTATCCGGGGATACGGTACCCTTTCTAACCTTTGTGTAATCACATGCAATCCATACTGGGCCTAACACCGTCTGAGCCTGCCTCCTGAGACATATATTTTGAATGTGTACGCTATCCATACATGTTATCCGGGGAAACGGTACCCTTTCTAACCTTTGTGCAATCACGTGCAATCCATACTGGGCCTAACACCGTCTGAGCCTGCCTCCTGATGTATAGACATATATTTTGAATGTGTACGCTATCCATACATGTTATCTGGGGATACGGTACCCTTTCTCACCTTTGTGCAATCACGTGTAATCCATACTGGGCCTGAGAACGGCTGGCGAGCTGTTAAGCAAGCTACAGCACCTGTGGTTTGCACACGTAAGTTTTTCATTTTTTCAGGAATGACGGTTAGGCCTAATTCCGGAACTGCGGTTGACCTGCACTTACTGGGAAATCATTGTTCGCGGGTAATAATTGTAATCAGTGATCCCCATCACTAACGTTGTTCAGCGGGTTATATGCACCTGTAAGCGACAAACGCTGGCCTTTTCAGTGTAGCGCACATGCAGCCACGGACATGTAAGGGCATGACACACCAGTTATTGGCCAATCTCATGTGCCAGAGCCTCACGTGTCCCTCTAGTAAGCCGGACTCGGACCGCGGGGCATGACGGAGTCTCGTTCGTTAATGGAATTAAGCTTGCAATGTGTGCATCTGTTCTGTAGCTGGCATGGTTGAGGTTTCCCAGGTGGAGTCGAATTTAACCGTAGGCTCCACTCCTGGTGGTGCCCTTCTGGACATTCCTTTAAGGTTCAGCTTTGCAACCATACTGCCCACGTAAAACAAACACTTTGCCTTCATGAACGCTGTTTGGAGGGTCATGACTCGTGGGAATAATGCCGCCCAATCAGTTAACCTGCTAGAGAGATCCTTCGTTGCTCCCAAGCATGACATCACACTCCCTAGGAAGAAGGTAATGCCACTGTGGCGACCGTACTCCTGGGGGCGACACAAGTGCACTGATGCCCAGCCACTGCTCGATGAATCTGCTGGTACATTGACCCAGACCACTACATTCCCCTCGCACGCTACACGACCTAAATCTGACCCTGATGAAACTCAGGTTACCCTTCCCATATACAGTTCCATCTTACACGGTGACAAAGAGGAAGCTGCAGATGAAAGTGCAGGTTCGGCCCACCCGCCATCAGACACACCACCGTACTATCAGGGGCCCTGTGCCAGTGCCGTCGCCAACGAGTGGGCCCCCCCTGCTTGCCCAGGATCACAGCACTTGCAAAGTTGAAATACTGTGCAGTGAGATGGAAGATGGGGACGACGAGGAATCCAGACAAGTACAGGGATTCCCTAGCGAGGAGACTTATTTGATTGTTTTCAATGTTGGGACAGCAATTTTTGGGGAGCACTATACTCTGGAGAATGATAGATGGGGCCTACCATACACTGGAACATTCCAAAGGTGGACATCAGACACTGGAGCAGCATTTACAGGGCCCATTATACACTAGAGCATTAGAAATGGGGCCCATTATGTTTGGAGCATTATTTGGGCCCATAAGACAGTGGATCTTCATCCATGGGGACCAACATATACTGTAGCATTATGTGGAGCTCATCATATACTGTTTCAAACATTATATGGGACCAATAATTCTGTATGGAGAAATAGATGGGCCTCGTCATGAGATGTAAAAAGTGAGGTATTTTTCATTGTACTATACCGCTATTTCTCTGCCGTATCGGAGCATGATGAGTTGTGGTATGTGTTAAAGGGGCGCTCTTTCGCCCAGGGCACATGAAAACCTGCAGCCAGCCCTCCCCCCCCACAACTTTAGCCAAATAACCCCCATTTTTCAGTGCGTAACTTGTATTATGAAGTTAATTAAGGTTGACAAGCTTAAGTAAGAAGAATTGATGCTTTTGGCATTCAAATGGGCACTGTAGGTGTGTTTCCTGTCCTCCTCTCACTGCCGACTTTTATTCCCCATTGACTTACATTGGGTTTCGTGTTTCGGGACGACCCCGACTTTTCCCTATAATCGGACGATCTTGCTCGACCCGACTTTTGGAAAAGTCGGGTTTCACGAAACGAAACGCGACCCTAAAAAACCAAAAGTCGCTCAACTCTAGTAGTGAGTGACAATGGCCGAAATCTAGTGGCAGCTCTGGGCCTAGGCAACCTCACTCACATACCATGTCTGGCACACGTGCTCATTTTGGTCGTGCAGAGCTTTCTGAGGGACTATCCGAATCTTGATGCACTGCTGCGCAAGGTTCGCCTAGAGTGTGCTCACTTGCGGCGTTCCAGCATGGCAAGATCACGCATTGCATCTCTGCAACGCCGATTCCGCCTGCCAGAACATCGCATCATATGTGACCTCCCCACCAGGTGGAATTAAACGTTACATATGTTGGAGCGGTTGTGTGAGCAGCAGGCAGCAGTAATGGAGTGGCAGCAGTAATGGAGTACCAGCTGCATCAGGCGCAAACAAGTCGCACTGTGCGCCGGACACACTTCACCACCACTGAGTGGGCCACTATGAGGGACATCTGCCAAGTTTTGCGTGCCTTCGATGACTCCACGCGGATGTCCAGTGGAGATGATGCACTAGTCAGCATGACTGTCCCCCTTATCTGTCTGCTTCAAAAAACCTTACAAGCACTAAGTGAGGAGGTTTTTGAAGAGGTCGAGGATGAGGAGTCAGAAATGCCATCTGCTTCTGGCAAGTCTGCGCAACGTGCTTCCACACAAAGGCCCAGGCAGGGGACACTTAGTGAGGAGGATGACGAGGAGTTAATGGAGGAGGAGGAACACATCTCTCCAGAGGAGGGAGGTACACAAGGCTCTAGTAGTCAGTGTGTACAGCGAGGGTGGGGTGATGCTGAGCAGGCTGAGATGCTGCCTCAAGCTGGGGACAGCGTTTCCGATCCAGTTGGCAGTCTGCAGCACATGGTTGATTTCATGCTGCAGTGCTTGTTAAATGACCGCCGCATCGCCAACATTCTCCACACGGCTGATTATTGGGTGTACACCCTCCTAGATCCTCGCTACCGGGACAACTTACAAAGCCTCATACCACAGTTGAACCGGGAGCGTAAAATGCGGGAGTACCAAGAAACACTTGTGCAGGCCATCATGTTCTCCATTCCCCCCGCAAGTGTTGCTGGTAGTGCTTTTCAAAGCAGCCATGTGGGTAGAGGCAGTGGAGGAAGCTCTGCACAAAGAGGTAGCAGAGGCAGTGCCGCAGGACAAGGCAAGGCCGGTATGGCCCAAATGTGGAAAAGTTTTGTGGGACCGCCACAAATGGCTACACCATCACAGACGGCTCCAGTCAGCAGGAGGCAACGTTTCCGTCAGATGGTGACAGACTACTTGTCTTGCCCTGTTAGTGTACTCTATCTATACCAGCAAGCTAGAAAAATACCAAAAATAAAACTAATCTACTTTATTCAAAATTGAATTAAAAAGGACTTAGTCCATTCATAAAAATGTACATGTACAAAAACACAAACACTTACAAAAACCGCTCAATCTGACGCGGTAAGACCAAATTTTCAAGCACCCTATCGGTATACCCTTGGTGTCTTTATCCAACTCACCATAGACACCCCCTCGGAGTATCCGCTTCGTGTGAATTTGTTTAAAAAAAAACACTCTCATGGTGCTAGAAAAATGTCTTTCACAGATCTATTGTACTTTATGTGCCACTTCTGTGTAGCATACATAATCATCACTAACAATGATCTTGAACAAATATCATATTAACAGCCTTATATCAAATAGCCACCTAAAAATAAGAAATGGCATGATAGACAATCTGTAATTATATATAACCAAGGTGTGAATCAAGGCATTTCCCTTTTTTGATCATACAATTCACCACCTGTTAGTGTACTCCCAGACGGCTCTTCCCCGTTCAAGTTTTGGGTCTCTAAGCTGGATACATGGCCAGAGCTTAGCCAGTATGCATTGGAGGTGCTGGCTTGCCCTGCTGCCAGTGTATTATCGGAACGTGTGTTTAGTGCTGCAGGTGGTGTGGTAACAGACCGTCGCACGCGACTATCCGCCGATAATGTTGACCGGCTTACTTTTGTGAAAATGAACAAGGCCTGGATCTCACCTGAATTTGCCAGTCCTCTTCCAGAATAAATAATTGGCTGGCAACAGGATCCAGGTCTCCTGTTGTGTTCATGTTTCTATGACCTGAACTTTATTTCCTGGGCTACAACAAACGCCCGTTGTTGCTCAGAAGTGCTGTCCACACAGACAAAACACTCACTCATGTGTAAGTGGGGTTCGGTAACGTCAGCTGATCCCCTGCTGTGTGTACGGCAAACTCTCCTGTTGCCTACAACTTCTGACTACCTCTGATTTAATATATTCTCTGATTTGCCCTCTGTCTCCACTCTGTTTTGAGTATTTCCTCCGGCCTACAACACCGCCTGTTTCTGCTCTCAAGTGCCGTCTGCACAATCAACACTTGTTCCTGTGTTACCTTGGTCCTGTAACATCTGCTCATCTCCAGAGGTGAGTCCGGCAATGTCTCCTGCTTTGTCTACATTCCCACTACTTGTAGTGGAAAAGTGGACAGAGCAGGAGACATTGCCTGACTCACCTCTAGGGAGAAGCTGCTGTTACAGAACCCCAGTAACACAGGAACAAGTGTTGGTTGTGCAGACGGCATTTCAGAGCAGCAACTGGCGTGGTTGGAAGCCAGAGGAAATACTTGAAACAGAGTGAAGACAGAGGCCTAATTGGAGTACGTTGACAGTTAGTAGTAGTCTAGAAACAATCTAAAACTGCCACCAAGTAGGCCTCAGCCTACTACCTGATTTTCCCTGGGCTCCGACACCGCCAGTTGGTGCTCAGAAGTGCTGTACGCACAGACAAAACACTCGTTCATGTGAAAGTGGGGGTGAGTAACGTCAGCTGATCCCCTGCTGTGTGGAGGGCAAACTGCTGCTGCCTCCAAATTGTAACTACTTCAGATTTAAACATTCTCTGATTTGGCCTCTGTCTCCACTCTGTCTCTAGTATTTCCCCTGACCTCCAACAACGCCAGTTCCTGCTCACAGTTGCCGTCCACGCATTCCACACTTGTTCCTGTGTTCCTGGTGTTCTGTTAGGTGAGCAGATCCCCCAATGTGTGTCCAGCACTGTCTCCTGCGCTGTCCACCTTCCCACTGCAATGCAATGCGATGGGAATGTGGACAGTGCAGGAGACAGTGGCAGACACACATCAGGGGATCTGCTGACATTACAGAACCCCAGTAACACAGGAACACGTGTGGATTGGGCAGACGGCTGCTGTACGCATAAACTGGCGGTGTTGGTGGTCACGTGAAATCCTGGAAACAGAGTGGAGACAGATGCCTAATTGGAGCACGTTGACAGTCTGTTGTAGCCTACAAACAATCTAAAACTGCCACCAAGTAGGCCTCGGCCTACACCATGATTGTCCCTGGGCTCCAACAACGCCAGTTGGTGCTCGGAAGTGCTGTCCACACAGAAAAAAACACTTGTTCATGTGAAAGTGGGGTTTGGTAACGTTAGCTGATCCCCTGCTGTGTGGAGGGCAAAGTTTCCTGCTCCCTCCAAAGTCAAAATACCTCCGATTTACACCTGACTCCTAGTAGGCCTCGGCCTGCACCATGATTATCCCTGGGCTCCAACAACGCCAGTTGGTGCTCGGAACTGCTGTCCATACAGAAAAAAACACTCGTTCATGTGATTGTGGGGTTCGGTAATGTCAGCTGATCCCCTGCTGTGTGGAGGGCAAACTGCTGCTGCCTCCAAATTGTAACTACTTCAGATTTAAACATTCTCTGATTTGGCCTCTGTCTCCACTCTGTCTCTAGTATTTCCCCTGACCTCCAACAACGCCAGTTCCTGCTCACAGTTGCCGTCCACGCATTCCACACTTGTTCCTGTGTTCCTGGTGTTCTGTTACGTGAGCAGATCCCCCAATGTGTGTCCGGCACTGTCTCCTGCGCTGTCCACCTTCCCACTGCAAGCGGTGGGAATGTGGACAGAGCAGAAGACAGTGGCAGACACACATCAGGGGATCTGCTGACATTACAGAACCCCAGTAACACAGGAACACGTGTGGATTGGGCAGACGGCTGCTGTACGCATAAACTGGCGGTGTTGGTGGTCACGTGAAATCCTGGGAACAGAGTGAAGACAGATGCCTAATTGGAGCACGTTGACAGTCTGTTGTAGCCTACAAACAATCTAAAACTACCACCAAGTAGGCCTCGGCCTTCACCATGATTGTCCCTGGGTTCCAACAACGCCAGTTGGTGCTCGGCAGTGTCTTTAGCATGGATACTCCCTGTTGCACAGCCTGGTTCCAGCACGCCAGTTGTTTCCGGGTAGTGTCAAGGTCATTATGCCAACAATCCGTTGTCCTGTCGTCTTGCGGCCGGGTTAGCCGACTCTACGGTGCCTGCAGTTTAGATGACTCCTATGTGGGCTGCGGGAACTGGCACTGAAGGCTGGATCCGTAGTGCCAATGGGACATGGACCCCCTGTAGGACTGTGGGTTTCAGTAACTGCGGCCGGCTTGCGGCCTGGCTACTTTGCTTTGAATGGGTACCTTCTGCTACCCACCCGGGTTCCAGCACTGTCAGCTGGTTCTCGCCAGAGCCTTTGGCCTAGGTGCCTCCATCTCGGTATCCGAAGGTCCAGCACCGTCAGCTGGTCCTTGGTAGTGCTTTCTAGCACAGGTACCTCCTGACTAGTAACCGTGGTCCAGCACCGTCAGCTGTTCCTCGGTAGTGCCATTGGCTCTTGTAGCTTTTGCTACCCATCTGGGTTCCAGCACCGTCAGCTGGTTCTCGGCAGTGACTTTGGCACAGGTACTCCCTGTTGCCCAGCCTGTTTTCAGCACGCCTGCTGTTTCCAGGTAGTGTCAAGGTCACTATGCCACCAATCCGTTGTCCTGTCGTCTTGCGGCCGGGTTAGCCGACTCTATGGTGCCTCACCGTCAGTTGGTCCTCGGTAGTGCCATTGGCTCTTGTTCCTTCTCCTACCCATCCGGGTGCCAGCACTGTCAGCTGGCTCTCGCCAGAGCCTTTGGCCTAGGTGCCTCCATCTCGGTATCCGTAGTCCAGCACCGTCAGCTGGTCCTTGGTAGTGCTTTTTAGCACAGGTACCTTCTGCTTAGTAACCGTGGCCCAGCACCGTCAGTTGGTCCTCGGTAGTGCCATTGGCTCTTGTTCCTTCTGCTACCCATCCGGGTGCCAGCACTGTCAGCTGGTTCTCGCCAGAGCCTTTGGCCTAGGTGCCTCCATCTCGGTATCCGAAGTCCAGCACCGTTAGCTGGTCCTTGGTAGTGCTTTTTAGCACAGGTACCTTCTGCTTAGTAACCGTGGTCCAGCACCGTCAGTTGGTCCTCGGTAGTGCCATTGGCTCTTGTTCCTTCTGCTACCCATCCGGGTTCCAGCACTGTCAGCTGGTTCTCGCCAGAGCCTTTGGCCTAGGTGCCTCCATCTCGGTAGCCGAGGTCCAGCAAGGTCAGCTGTTCCTTGGTAGTGGTTTCTAGCACAGGTACCTCCTGCATAGTAACCGGGGTCCAGCACCGTCAGCTGTTCCTCAGTAGTGCCATTGGCTATTGTTCCTTCTGCTGCCACTAGGGTTCCAGTACTGTCAGCTGGTTCTCGCCAGTTTCTCAGCCTTCTTGTACCTTCTGCTACATTTCCAAGATCAAGCATTTTGAAATTGTCTTTGGTAATCCTTATTGATCTTCATGACGACGACCCTGATGATGACGACCCTGAAGACCACACCAAAGAAGACCAGAAATATGACCCTAAATAATAAGACCAAGAGGACAAAGAACATGAAGACAACCACCAAGATACAGAACAAAAGACAGAAGAACAAGAAGCAGAAGAAGCAAAAGCAGAAGAACAGAAAGAAGAAGAACATTAAGCATAAGACTAAAAATCAGCATAGAAGAAATCAAAATTATAAGCAGAAGAAGACTAAGCAGTAAATGGGGGTGAGTCCGTTCCTCCTCGTGGTGCCCCTGGAAAATGCCTGCTGCTGCAGGTCAAGCTGAACGCGGACAAATCCTGTTGTAAATCTTTTGTGACAGGCAGAACGTAAGGTGTAATCTTATAACTTTTATAGATAAGTACTACAGGAATGCCTGTCACCATAAGAAAATGAAGAAAAAGAAGAATAGGAAGAAGATGAAGAAATAGCATATGAAAATTAATAATAGCTGAATAAGAAGAATATGAAGAATGGAAAAAAAAAATTAATGGGAAGAAGATGAAGAAGAAGAAGATGAATAAGGTGAAGAAAAAGTTGATGAAAAAAATGCTACTGCTGCGGATCATGAAGGAGAAAGTGTGGGAGAAGTACAAAAGAAGGTGAAGAGCATGGAAGTTGTGAAACATACATATCTGACAAAATATAAAAAAGGTTAACATAGTCAATATCTTTTTAACTCCGAACGTCTTGAAAAAAAAAATTGGAATTAATGCTATGCCATGTAATTTGAATAAACCACTATGCCTTTAATGTCTCCTCCACCTCCCACAATACATTCTACATGATTCTTATTTGTTTTCAATTATGTAGAATTAGCCAACAAGGAAATAAAGGGCTTTTTTAAATTCCGATACCGGAAGTCCCATTGACTTGAATGAGACTTCCGGTATCGGAATCGGCGATACCCGATATTTTTTTCGTATCGGGCGATACCATCCGATACGATATTTTGGGGTATCGAACGGTATCACTCAACACTAATCATGATGTTAAAAGATGGTAAGATAGTGATCAACTTTAAGTCCCCTTAAGCCAGTGAATGCTTTCATGGGGAAATTGTGAAAAAAGGGTAAGCATCATTTTTCCCCCATATGTGAAGGACTGAAAGACATTGTGATGTATATAAGCTATATATTTATATACTTTAATATCCTGTTAGAATGTAGTTCAAAGTTTAAATATTATATGATATCTGTACAGTTGTGGCCAAAAGTTTTGATACTAACTTTTTTTTCTTTTTCCAAAATTTGCTGGTCAGTGTTTTTTTTATTGATGTTTCTATGGTTACTGAAGTACAATTATCAACATTTCACAAATTTTTTTAACTTCTATTTACAAATACATGATATTTATGCAAACAATATATACAGCCTTTACCCTTATTTTCAAAAACTTCTGCAATTTGCCCTGACATGCGTCTGGGACAAATCCTTACTTGCCTACAATCAATTAGCAATTTGGTGCTCTAAGTGGCTCGGTGAACAAAACATTTACACTTTCGGTATATGGACAGAAAATGCAAGATCACAATCCCAGCGAGAACCTCTGGTCAATCCTTAAAGCGTTTCTAAGTCTCCCTTGATAATGCCCCTTCATAACAGAAAGGAGTTCCGTGTATACTGATTGTATGTTATTTGCTATATCTAAATACTGATCCAACTACATCATGTTATCTTGGCGCACTCCGCACTGACAGGTAACGGGGAGAACATCGCGGCTGTGCGGCAAGCCTGGCATCCCGACCGCGAGTCACACCACACCCACAATGACGTGGATGAGGCTGAGTCACATGACCGTCGCATCAAGCCAAAAGCTACACCCCGAGATGTCTCTCCGCATGCAATGTCAGGCGTGTGCGCACAACATGAATACATAATGTGAAATAATTATTACACTCCACATAAAATATAAGAAAATATAAGCGACATAGAGATATTAATCAATGTATAGTTCATTCCAATATTTGGGTATAAATCTTGCTGTATAATCCATCTAATATAGAGTATGGTGGAAAACTTCTTAACTCCTTTTCATGGCAAATATATAGATACTAGCTGAAGAGCCCCGCGTTGCCTGGGCATAGTAACCAACTGTAGTAACCATCAAAGTACTTCTGGCAGTTATAACACGGATGAATGTGACACGCATCTCTATTCTCTTCATACAGGTAACCAGCTTTTCCAATCTCTGCTCTGTATCCACTCCTGTGTCTCCATTCAATGTCAGCAAGCAGTTAATCCTGAATGCTATCTATGTGTTTTCAACTATGCAAGCTTATTTCTGGTAACCAGCTTTTCCAATCTCTGCTCTGAATCCACTCCTGTGTCTCCATTCAATGTCAGCAAGCAGTTAATCCTGAATGCTATCTATGTGTTTTCAACTATGCAAGCTTATTTCTGGTATATAGTTATTTCAACTTACTCTGCTTGTCCCCTTATGTTGTGAGGTCAAGAAACTTTTCAAAGTGCTTTATGATCCATGTAGTGCTGGACATGTGTTTATTTGACCACAACATTTTATTGGGTCCTGGTGTCTCAATTTAGTGTGATTGATTAACGAGAAGGGAGAGAGCAAAAAAAAAAAATCTTAGCCTTAACCTCCTATATATTCAGACATAGCTTAGGGAGGGCATTTATGCAGGGGGCATTTATGCACATGTAATCGAAGTACATGTATCAAAGTACTTCTGGCAGTTATAACATGGCAGTTAGACAGGGCAGGAGACAGGTAAGACATTTATATACATCTACTCCCTGTACAGTTGGAGTACAACAAATATATACCATATGCATTTGTGTAATTTATATCCTGGCCGCTGCATTCACACACATCCACCGCCCTGCCATTAACTCTCTACACTCCATCCATATCAGCCCCTCGCTCCTTTCCTCTCCTATGTATAGCACTCACGCTCTTTTCACATTGCTACACAGCACAGATCCAGTCAGTCCCACCATTCAACATAAGAGACGCTCTCACAAATCACTTAACCATCTGCTCACTCTTTCTATCCTCCTTCTCCTAGTCGCAGGAGACATTGCTCCCAACCCTGGCCCCCCATGTTATAGAAAGTCAAACCCCCCATCTGCTACACTCAGAAACCCCTCTAATCTTATCAATATTCCCTGCCTGCCATCTGTCTCTCTTAATTGTGCACTTTGGAATTCTCGCTCAGTGTGTAACAAACTCTCCTTCATTCATGACTTTTTCCTCTCTAATTCTCTTAACCTCCTGGCTCTTACTGAAACCTGGATCCAGCAGTCAGACACTACTGCTGCTGCTGCTCTTTCATACGGGGGACTACACTTCTCTCATACCCCAAGATCAGACAATAGAGCAGGTGGAGGCGTTGGTCTGCTCCTATCACCAAAATGTACATTTCAAGTTATCCCTCAACTACCCCCACTAGTCTTCCCTTCTTTTGAGGTCCATGCCGTCAGACTCTACACCCCCTTCTCCATGCGAGTGGCGGTGGTGTATCGTCCTCCCGACCCCTCCCATCAGTTCCAGGATCATTTTGCCACTTGGCTTCCACATTTTCTCTCCTGTGACATCCCTACCCTCATCATGGGCGATTTCAACATCCCCATTGCTCTTCCCCTCTCACCATCTGCTACTCACCTTTTATCTCTAACCTCCTCCTTTGGCCTTTCGCAGCTTACTAATTCTCCAACGCATGAAGAATGAAATTCTCTTGATTTGGTCTTCTCTCGGTTTTGTGCAGTGGATGATTTTGCAAACTCCCCTCTCCCACGCTCTGACCACAGCCTTCTTTCATTCTCTATCAAGAACTGCCAGGCTGCTCAGGTCATCCCCACTGTCCAGACTTGTAGAAACATACAGGCCATTAACACCCAGAAACTTATGAAGAACTTGCAGTCTTCATTGGCCCCTATCTCCTCCCTCTCATGTCCTGATTCTGCATTGAAGCATTACAATGAAACACTTCAAAGTGCCCTGGATGAATTTGCACCCCCTATAAATAGAACACCACAACGCAGATGGCGACAACCCTGGCACACGGTGCAAACACGTTTCCTGCAGCGATGCTCCAGGTGCGCCGAACGTCTGTGGAGAAAATCCAATCTAAACAAAGATTTCATCCATTTTAAGTTTATGCTTAGAACATACAACACTGCCCTTCACCTCTCCAAACAAACCTATTTCAACACCCTCATCACGTCACTGTCCAATAACCCGAAACATCTCTTTGACACTTTTCATTCTCTACTCAACCCAAGAGTACAGGCCCCAACCACGGAGCTCCGAGCTGACGATCTGGCCAATTACTTCAAAGAAAAAATTGACCAGATCCGACAGGAAATTATCTCCAAATCCTCTCATACCATGCACTGTCCTCCCTCCCCCACTGCATCTAGCTCACTCTCTGATTTTGAACCAGTCACAGAAGAAAAAGTAAGCAGGCTCCTTGCATCTTCTCGCCCAACCACTTGCACCAGTGACCCATTTCCGTCACATCTGCTCCAGTCCCTTTCCCCTGCTGTCACCCCTCACCTAACTAAAATATTTAACCTCTCTGTCTCTTCTGGTATTTTTCCCTCCTCATTTAAGCATGCTATCATACATCCACTACTTAAAAAACCATCCCTCGACCAAAACTGTGCCGCTAACTATAGACCTGTCTCTAATCTTCCCTTCATCTCTAAACTCCTGGAACGCCTGGTCCACTCCCGTCTGATCCGCTATCTCTCTGATAACGCTCTTCTCGACCCTCTCCAATCTGGTTTCCGCTCTTTACACTCTACTGAAACTGCCCTCACTAAAGTCTCTAATGATCTACTAACAGTTAAATCAAATGGTCATTACTCCATGCTAATTCTCTTGGATCTCTCTGCAGCATTCGACACTGTGGATCATCAACTCCTCCTCACTATGCTCCGTTCCATTGGCCTCAAGGACACCGTTCTCTCCTGGTTCTCCTCCTATCTCTCCGACCGCTCCTTTACTGTATCTTTTGCCGGTTCCTCCTCCTCTCACCTTCCCCTTACTGTTGGGGTTCCTCAAGGATTGGTTCTAGGCCCCCTCCTCTTCTCCTTGTACACTGCCCCTATTGGTCAAACAATCAGTAGATTTGGTTTCCAGTACCATCTCTATGCTGATGACACCCAATTATACGCTTCTTCTCCTGACATCACGCCAGCCTTTCTAGAAAACACCGGCGATTGTCTAAACGCTGTGTCTAATATCATGTCCTCACTATATCTGAAACTGAACCTGTCAAATACTGAACTCCTGGTGTTTCCTCCCTCTTCTAATGTACCTATACCCGACATTGCCATTTCTGTGTGTGGTTCCACTATTAATCCCCAGCAACAGGCCCGCTGTCTTGGGGTCATACTTGATTCCGAGCTTTCCTTTGCCCCCCACATTCGATCACTGGCTCGCTCTTGTCATCTGCACCTCAAAAACATTTCTAGAATCAGAACTTTTCTTACTTTTGACTCTGCAAAAACTCTTACTGTTTCTCTTATTCACTCTCGTCTCGACTATTGTAACTTTCTTCTAATCGGTCTCCCTCTTACCAAACTCTCCCCTCTCCAATCTGTCTTGAATGCTGCAGCCAGGATCATATTCCTCACCATTCGTTACACCGATGCCTCTACCTTGTGCCAGTCATTACACTGGCTACCCGTCCACTCCAGAATCCAGTACAAACTTATTGCCCTCACCCACAAAGCCCTCCATAGCTCAGCACCACCTTACATCTCCTCCCTTGTTTCAGTATACCACCCTACCCGCACCCTCCGTTCTGCTGATGACCTGAGGTTAGTATCCTCAATAGTCAGAACCTCCCACTCCCGTCTCCAAGACTTTACACGTGCTGCGCCAATTCTTTGGAATGCACTTCCCAGGTCAATACGATTAGTCCCCAATCCCCACAATTTTAAGCGTGCCCTGAAAACGCATTTATTCAGACTGGCCTATCGCCTCAACACATTAACCTAATCTATCCCTGTGTGGCACAGCCAAAAGTTTTACCATAACCAGGTTCCCCGCATCATGTTCCCACATGCTTTATGCATCCATCAGCCCTCTGTTTGGACCAGCCATAATGTTAAGTGTGTAACAGTACAGACACAATCAGGGCAACTGTTACCACCCACGTTTCGTGTCTCTCTTTTTCCCTTATAGACTGTAAGCTTGCGAGCAGGGCCCTCATTCCTCTTGGTATTTTGTTATAATCTACTGTATGTGATTATTGTTATGCTGTAATGTCTTTTGTCTGTACAAATCCCCTCTGAAATGTAAAGTGCTGCGGAATATGTCGGCGCTATAGAAATAAAATGTATTATTATTATTATTATAACTGTGGTTAGTTATAGCAAATTATAATGATTATGTCAGGAACACCACACTACACTCGCTCACTGAGCCAGTGCGCGTGTCCTGAGTACAGTAACATTGCTAAAAGATACCTGTGGAGCAGGGCAGCAGAGGTGACAATGCATGCTTCAAACTATCGGTGTCAGGATCCTGTCAGCGTTGTAAAGTAAAGATGCACAGGACCTGAGGACATTGAAGTTAGCAAGCTGGCACAGGACCTATGGTCATATGACTGCATGGGGGAGGGGCTTAGTGTCCTGCTTTCAGAGATGACAGGACACCATACAACAACTCACAGTCAGGCACAACGGAGGTCACACACAGTACGGGCAAACGAGGCACAGGAGGGACAAACAGACGGGTGGTCAGACAAAGCCAAAGGTCATACACAAGAGGGCGACGTGGTACCAAGGGGACAAGCAGAGAGAAGTCGGGTCACAAGCAGAGAGTCATACACGAGAGGAAATGCAGTACAAGAGGGACAGGCAGAACTTGTAACAGGGACAGAACCGGATCACAACCAAACAAGCAAGCAAGACATCAGGCACAAGGCACACGTACGCACAAGGTCAACTAACTCAGCCGAGGGCAGGAGTATAACTGACACCGGACCTAGGTCCAGTGAGCACTAAATAGCCGCCCTCTGCCAGAGAGAGGTGGAACAATTAACCCCCAGTCTGATCAGGACGGGCCAAAGCGAAACCCCGTCCTGGATCATGACAGATTATATTGCACATAAAAACATTTCACATCATATATTCAACACTACAGATTTAACTAAACGATTATCCAAGTATTGATAGTATTTTATTTTCAACTCATTCAAGAGCCTTTTGATAAACAACATTTTTGGTTTTTCCTTTCGGTGCAAAGGTGAACAGATTTTTTGCAGTTCCAACTCTTGAACAGACCACGTAAAGTTGACCATGAGAAAAGCATGGAGATTGCAAATCGATCCCTACTACTTTCAAGGACTGTCCCTGAGCATTGTTAATGGACATTGCAAATAGCTGGAAACTGGAAACTGGAGGCGTTTAAAATCAAAAAACAAATCAGATGGAATGAGTGGAATTCTTGGAATGAAATTGTCCTCTCCTTTTGCACATCCTGTTTCTGAGCTGTGTATCTAACACTATCCTGTGTGATAATGTCTGCTGAGCTGTGTACCTAATCCTCTCCTGTGTGATACTTTCTGCTGAGCTGTGTATCTAATCCTATTGTGTGTTACTGACTGCTCAGCCATGTATTTAATCCTACCCTGTGTGATACTGACTGCTGAGCAGTGTATCTAATCCTATCCTGTGTGATACCATCTGCTGAGCCGTGTATCTAACCCTATCCTGTGTGATACTGATTGCTGAGCTGTGTACCTACTCCTATCATGTGTGTTACTGACTGCTCAGCCGTATATCTAATCCTATCCTGTGTGATACTGACTGCTGAGCCGTGTATCTAATCCTATCCTGTGTGATACTGACTGCTGAGCTGTGTATCTAATCCTATTCTGTTTGAACTGGAAACTGGAGGCATATTCTGTGTGATACTGTCTGCTGAGCCGTCTATCTAACACTATTTTGTGTGATACTGTGTGCTGAGCTGTGTATCTAATCCTATCCTGTGTGATACTGTCTGCTGAGCCATGTATCTATTCCTATCCTGTGTGATACTGACTGCTGAGCTGTGTATCTAATAGTATCCTGTGTGATACTGACTGCTGAGCTGTGTATCTAATCCTATCCTGTGTGATACTGACTGCTGAGCCATGTGTCTAATCCTCTCCTGTGTGATACTGACTGCTGAGCTGTGTATCTAATCCTATCCTGTGTGATACTGACTGCTGAGCCATGTGTCTAATCCTCTCCTGTGTGATACTGACTGCTGAGCTGTGTATCTAATCCTATCCTGTGTGATACTGACTGCTGAGCCGTGTATCTAATCCTATCCTGTGTGATACTGGGCTCCCCCTGCAGTCTGTGTCAGAGGGTTGTCTATGTTGGCACGGTAATAAATTGCGCTATTTCCAGCTTTACCGAAGGTCGATAATACCATAGAAATGATAAGAATAATAGGAAAAATTGTTTGGTGAATTGGAACGCGCGGGATAAAAATTTCACCTCACAACATAGCATGTGACGCTCTCGGGGTCCAGATGTGTGACTGTGCAAAATTTTGTGGTTGTAGCTGCGACGGTTCATATGCCAATCCCAGACATACACTCATACATACATACAAACACTTTTTCCCCATTATGTACCTAGGGGCAAAATTGTTTGGTGAATTGTACCGCACGGGGTTAAAATTTCACCTCACAACATAGCCTATGATGCTCTCGGGGTCCAGACGTGTGACTGAAAAATTTTGTGGCTGTAGCTGGGACGGTGCAGATGCCAATCCCGGACATACACACATACATACAAACATACACACACACACTTGAGCTTTATATAATAGATATTAGATGAATTATACAGCAAGATTTATACCTCCTCTATGCAAAATATTGGAATGAACTATACATTGATTAATATCTGTATGTTGCTTATATTTTAACAATTATTTTATATTACAGAGGTGAGACATTTATAATGTATTTTGTTAAATTATGTTTGATCGTCCATTAACCATTCTGTCGACAGACACCGAGAAGGCCTTCGATAGAATTGGCTGGCATTATTTGATTTGCACTTTGCAAAAATTTGATTTTCCTCCTCCTTTTATAGAAGCCATTATGTCTCTTTATACGACCCCAACTGCTAAGGTCAGGGTAAATGGATTATTTTCAAACTCTTTTAAGATTACCAACAGCACTAGACAGGGCTGCCCTCTCTCCCCCTTCCTTTTTGTCCTAGTGATGGAAACATTGATACAGTAAATCAGGCAAGACCCTGATATCAGGGGATTAGTGGTGGACCAGATTGAATTCAAGATAGTGGCTTTTGCAGATGACCTCTTACTTTTGATTACTAACCCCAAAACAGCTTTTTCACACCTCTCAGATTTGTTTACGGAATTTGGAATTCTTTCTAACTTCAAAATTAATATGAGTAAGTCTGAAATTTTTAATATCTCGGCACCAGAAAAAGAGGTCTCGAGGTTAAAACAAACAACCTCTTTTCATTGGCCTCCTGAAAAATTAAAATGTCTGGGAATTCATTTAACCGCTGACCCTTCTACACTATATAAATTTATTTTTCTCCCTATGCTATCCAACTTACAAACTTTACTCAATTCTTACGAATTACCTTTTCTTTCTTGGATAGGGAGAATCAATGTTGTCAAATCCTATATTTTTCCAAAAAATGTTTATGTTATGAATATGGTCCCTATTCCTCTTCCTAATTCCTTTTTTATTATAGTGAGCAAATTAGTTTCAAAATTCATATGGAAAAACAAAAGAGCCAGACTGCCTCCCAAAATTTTATTTTTACCAAAAAATAAAGGGGGACTCAGTCTCCCTGACTTCAAGAAATACTACCAGGCCATCCACCTTTCCCGTTGGCTACACATGGTCAAGACCAACCCTGATCAGAAAGCCCTAAATTTGGAAGTAAGTCTGTTGGGCAATATGGCTGAGGTTTTTCTCTGGTCTTCCTGTACCCCAGCTACTCACTAGATCGATGTCATAACTTATAATACATTATCTATTAGACGTTCTTTAGCTCCTAATATATTACCTCATTGCTGTTTTTTAGACCATACTCCAATAAGAGTCATTCCTTGGCTGACTGACCAGAACTATGTTGACGTTTATGGTCTATGGGATTCTTTACCGAATCTACCAATCTCGCACCTTCTATCTAACCAGGTCCCCTGTACAGAGGACTGGCCAAAAGCCGCCAGAAAACAACCTTGAGACCTTTTACAAAAACTTCATATACGTTTTATTATTACTAAATTTAGATTGAGATACAAACATGGTTCTGACTGGCTATGGCTAGAATTCTTGGTACGTCTCCAGTCTATTCCCCCTAAACTCGTCTCTAAATTGTATGTTAATCTGGTCAATCCGCTATCTCAATTTAAGGCTGGTTTCACATTTGTGTTTTTTTTCGCGGTAATTTAGCGCTAAATAGCGCATGCGTTTTTTTTCCTATACTTTGCATGGGATGCGCTTATGTGCGCATACACATGCGTTTGTACGCGTTTTACCGCGCATGCGTTTTTTTGCGGTATGCGCTCGGGCGCACAAAATGCAACCTGTTGCATTTTTTGTGCGTCCGACTTGCCTCAAAAAAACGCATGCGCGTGCAATGCGTTTTTTTACAGCAAGACACCCAATATAAGTCTATGGGTGCCCATATGTGCGCATTGGCATGCTTATGTATGCGTTTTTTTGCACATGCGTTTTTTTTGTTAACCATGGAATTTAGGGGTTTGGGTTAGAGTTAGGGTTAGTTAAGGGGGTTTAGGGTTAGGGTTAGGGTCAGGGTCAGGGTTAGGGTTGGGGTTAGGGTCAGGGTCAGGGTTAGTTAGGGTTTAGGGTTTGGGTTAGGGTTAAGTATGGTTTGGGTTAGGGTTAGGGTTAGGGTCAGGGTTAGGGTTAGTTAGGGTTTAGGGTTTGGGTTAGGGTTAAGTATGGTTTGGTTAAGGGTTAGGGTCAGGGTTAGGGTTAGGGTTAGGGTCAGGGTTAGGGTTAGGGTTAGGGTCAGGGTTAGGGTTAGTTAGGGTTTAGGGTTTGTGTTAGGGTTAAGTAGGGTTTGGTTAAGGGTCAGGGTTAGGGTTAGGGTTAGGGTTAGGGTCAGGGTTAGGGTTAGTTAGGGTTTAGGGTTTGGGTTAGGGTTAAGTATGGTTTGGTTAAGGGTTAGGGTCAGGGTTAGGGTTAGGGTTAGGGTCAGGGTTAGGGTTAGTTAGGGTTTAGGGTTTGGGTTAGGGTTAAGTATGGTTTGGTTAAGGGTTAGGGTCAGGGTTAGGGTTAGGGTTAGGGTTAGGGTCAGGGTTAGGGTTAGGGTCAGGGTTAGGGTTAGGGTTAGGGTTAGGGTCAGGGTTAGTTAGGGTTTGGGTTAGGGTTAAGTATGATTTGGTTAAGGGTTAGGGTCAGGGTTAGGGTTAGGGTTAGGGTCAGGGTTAGGGTTAGTAAAGTCATGGTTTGGGTTAGTGTGAGGGGCCACCTAATGTTGGAAAGAAACGCAAACGCGGTAAAAACGCACTAAAAACGCATACAAACGCATAAAAACGCTGCGTTTTTTTCATGCATGCTCATAAAAATGCTTGAAAAAAACGCAGCAGTTGTATGCTTTTGTATGCGTTTTTTCAATGCGTTTTTTTGCGGGAAAAACACGCTGCAAAAAAAAGCAAGTGTGAAACTAGCCTAAGCCACTTTATTTATCCTCATGGGAATCTGAACTAAATCTGTCTTTATCTACCCAGGAGAATATTCAAATCTTAAGCATCTCCCATGGTTTCTCAAGGTGTATACTATTACAGGAAAATGCTTTCAAAATTCTTTCACGCTGGTACAGAACTCCGGACAGACTGTTTCATATGGGTTTGGTTTCCTCTACTCTATGTTGGAGATGCTCTGGATCTGTTGGGACAATGACCCACATCTTTTGGACATGCCCGGCTATTTCTGCATACTGGTCAGGAATTGATAGTTCCCTACGCCAATTAGGTTTAACTAAACGGAATCTAACTCCCCAAGAAGTTCCTCTATCTCTACCTACTAGAGAGTTTAAACCCAAAAAACATAACCTACTGCCCCTTTTGTTAGCGGCTGCAAAGCATCTCATCTCCATTCATTGGAGACAACCCTCCCCCCCACAATTGCTGAGTGGGTAACTAAAGTTCAGGACATCTATAGAATGGAAGAGTTGTCAAGTTGGGAGTCGCGCTCACATAGCGAGTTCCAATTAACTTGGCATCCTTGGATATATAGACCCCCTTTATCCCTTGACGGCTCTCAGTTGCTGCCATACCTATTCATCCCTCATCTCCCTTTATGAGACCTGCGCCGAAGTGGCAGAGCCTGACCTCAAAACTGCCCCAAATTACTACATATATTTTTAATCTTGACAGATCTAATTACCCATCTTTTGACCCATTTGAATACTTTAACTGGTGCACTCCTTGCTCCAATTTGTCTCGTCTTTGTAGATCTCCAGAAGGACTACATACGTTCTTTTGGAGCCGTTACTACAAGTTAATGCTACCTGAACCTAGTTCTTTCTATTGTTTTGTTCCTTTTATAATTTACATGTTTTATGGTCTCTGCTAGAGTTGAGCGAAACGGGTCGAAAAAATTCAAAAGTCGCCGACTTTTGGCAAAGTCGGGTTTCATGAAACGAAACCCGACCCTAGGATGAGGTCGGCCACGAGGTCGGCGACTTACGTGCCAAAGTCGCGTTTCAAAAGTTTGTTTTGCGCTCTTTTTCAGCCAATCAGGATCCACGGACACTGTGGGCAACGTGATGACATAGGCACGGGTCACCACCATCTTTCAGAAGGGCATGCAAGTGATTGGCTTGCTTTGGTGGGCGTCACAAGGGGTATAAAAGGGCGTGCACGCCGACCGCCATCTTACTTCTGCCGATCTCAGTATAGGGAGAGGTTGCTGCTGATTCTGTAGGGAGAGCGTTAGGCAGGGAAGAAGACCAAAAAACTGCTTCTGCTGCTAGCGATTTGGCCTGCACAACACACCAGTCACTGTGTGTGCAGAGCAAGGGGAGGCTATATAGTGGTGTATCAGCGGTGTTGGTTGTTGGGCTGCCTTCTAAGGCTTCCTGACAGGCTGGCATTGCTGTTTACCCACTGCTCCGCAAACTGCTTTTTTAAAAGCAATCCAATCTCCCTTATCCTCTAGTCACTTTGGTCACAGCTGTGCCATCGAGCCTGTCACATAGCGCTCAGATATTCATTGGGCCTCAAACTGCTTTTTTAAAAGCAATCCCAATTTTTTTTTTTTGTCCTGCTGAGAAGAAAAAAAAACTGCTTCTGCTGCTGATAGCAATTTGGCCTGCACAACACACCAGTCACTGTGTGCAGTGCAAGGGGAGGCTATATAGTGGTGTATCAGTGGTGTTGGTTGTTGGGCTGCCTTTTAAGGCTTCCTGACAGGCTGGCATTGCTGTTTACCCACTGCTCCGCAAACTGCTTTTTTAAAAGCAATCCAATCTCCCTTATCCTCTAGTCACTTAGGTCACAGCTGTGCCATCGAGCTTGTCACATAGCGCTCAGATATTCATTGGGCCTCACACAATCCAAAAGTGTCCAGTGTCCAAAAGTGTGTGCAGAGATTCAAACTCTCACTTATCCTCTAGTCACTTAGGTCACAGCTGTGCCATCGAGCTTGTCACATAGCGCTCAGATATTCATTGGGCCTCACACAATCCCAAAGTGTCCAGTGTCCAAAAGTGTGTGCAGAGATTCAAAATCTCACTTATTCTCTAGTCACTTAGGTCACAGCTGTGCCATCGAGCTTGTCACATAGCGCTCAGATATTCATTGGGCCTCACACAATCCAAAAGTGTCCAGTGTCCAAAAGTGTGTGCAGAGATTCAAACTCTCACTTATCCTCTAGTCACTTAGGTCACAGCTGTGCCATCGAGCTTGTCACATAGCGCTCAGATATTCATTGGGCCTCACACAATCCAAAAGTGTCCAGTGTCCAAAAGTGTGTGCAGAGATTCAAGCTCTCACTTATCCTCTAGTCACTTAGGTCACAGCTGTGCCATCGAGCTTGTCACATAGCGCTCAGATATTCATTGGGCCTCACACAATCCAAAAGTGTCCAGTGTCCAAAAGTGTGTGCAGAGATTCAAAATCTCACTTATTCTCTAGTCACTTAGGTCACAGCTGTGCCATCGAGCTTGTCACATAGCGCTCAGATATTCATTGGGCCTCACACAATCCAAAAGTGTCCAGTGTCCAAAAGTGTGTGCAGAGATTCAAAATCTCACTTATTCCCTAGTCACTTAGGTCACAGCTGTGCCATCGAGCCTGTCGCATAGCGCTCAGATATTCATTGGGCCTCACACAATCCACAAGTGTCCAGTGTCCAAAAGTGTGTGCAGAGATTCAAAATCTCACTTATTATCTAGTCACTTAGGTCACAGCTGTGCCATCGAGCTTGTCACATAGCGCTCAGATATTCATTGGGCCTCACACAATCCAAAAGTGTCCAGTGTCCAAAAGTGTGTGCAGAGATTCAAACTCTCACTTATCCTCTAGTCACTTAGGTCACAGCTGTGCCATCGAGCTTGTCACCTAGCGCTCAGATATTCATTGGGCCTCACACAATCCAAAAGTGTCCAGTGTCCAAAAGTGTGTGCAGAGATTCAAACTCTCACTTATCCTCTAGTCACTTAGGTCACAGCTGTGCCATCGAGCTTGTCACATAGCGCTCAGATATTCATTGGGCCTCACACAATCCAAAAGTGTCCAGTGTCCAAAAGTGTGTGCAGAGATTCAAACTCTCACTTATCCTCTAGTCACTTAGGTCACAGCTGTGCCATCGAGCTTGTCACATAGCGCTCAGATATTCATTGGGCCTCACACAATCCAAAAGTGTCCAGTGTCCAAAAGTGTGTGCAGAGATTCAAAATCTCACTTATTCTCTAGTCACTTAGGTCACAGCTGTGCCATCGAGCCTGTCACATAGCGCTCAGATATCAGTGGGCCTCACACAATCCAAAAGTGTCCAGTGTCCAAAAGTGTGTGCAGAGATTCAAAATCTCACTTATTCTCTAGTCACTTAGGTCACAGCTGTGCCATCGAGCCTGTCACATAGCGCTCAGATATCAGTGGACCTCACACAATCCAAAAGTGTCCAGTGTCCAAAAGTGTGTGCAGAAATTCAAAATCTCCCCTGTCCTATAGACACCTTGTTTTACATACTATATAGTTTGTTGGATTTTGTCTACATTTCTACCAAAAATGAGGAAGGCTGGTGGAAGCGGCCGTGGAATTGGGCGGGGGTTGGCAGCTGGTAATGATGGTGTTGGTGGTGGATCTGATGGTAGTGGCAAGAGCAAAATAGGACCGAATGCAGGAGGTGTTGAGCCTGCGTCATCGTCTGGCTACATAAGGCCTCGAACGCTTAGTTTTCTAGGAGTTGGCAAACCGCTTTTAAAGCCAGAGCATTAGGAAAAAGTTTTGTCTTACATTGCTGACTCAGCCTCCAGCTCTATCGCCTCCTCTTCTTCAGTTGTAAAAAGTAAAAGCACTGAGTCGTCATTGGAGGCTCATGTTCATGAACCACACCTTTCCTTGTGTCCTTCACCCCAACCAAGATTGAAGGATGATGCAGGCCATACTACTGATTACTCCATGGAGCTGTTTTCACATACCATGCCTGGATTATCAAGTCAAATGGTGAATTACCCAGGCCAAGATGAATCTGACATGGAGTGCACTGATGCACAGCCGCTGATGGATGATTCTGCTGGTACATTCACTCAGAGCACTACATTGTCCTCGCAGTGTACAGAGCCAGATTCTGACCCTGATGAGACTCAGGTGCCCCTTCCCGCACACTATACCACCATACACGGTGACACAGAGGAAGGTGCACATGACATAGAAGAGGAGGTGATGGATGACCCAGTTGTTGACCCAGATTGGCATCCATTGGGGGAAGAGGGTGCTGCTTCCAATAGCTCAGATGAGGAGCATCCACAGCAGACATCGACATCGCAACAGCTGTTATCTGGCAGGCCCGGAGCACTCCAAAGACAGGTTCCAAACATCAAAAGAGTTGCTGGACAGCTTGTCCAGAGGGTAAAAAGATCACAGCGTGCTAGGCCGCAAAATGTCTGCCAAAGTAGGAAGAGTGCAGTGTGGCACTTTTTTGAACAAAATACTCATGATCAGGCCAAGGTTATCTGTAAGAAGTGCGCAAAGACCTTTAGCCGAGGGAAAAATCTGAAAAATTTGAATACCAGTTGCATGCTTAGACATTTAACCAGCATGCACTTGCAAGCGTGGACACAACACCAAACCTCAAGTGCCACATGTGCAACTGATCACAACGAAGGTAGATAGCAAAACGCTACATTGTTTCCCCCACTGTAAGCCCACCGGTTAGCACAGCAGCAAATGTTGAGGTGTCGTTGCAAGGCCACAGCAGTCAGGGAATCCCACTGTTATATCAACGAAAGACTGATTCTAGGCCATCAGAAAGAACACCAACTCCATCACCATCATCAACCCTCTCTCAGTCCGCCCTGTCCACCGCTACTTCCACCATATGCAGCTCTCAAGTCCAGCTCACCCTCCCAGACACTATGAGTAGGTCAAGAAAGTAATCAGTCTCTCATCCGCGTACACTGGGTTTGAACGCCCACATTGCCAAACTAATCTCGTTTGAGATGATGCCCTTTCGGTTGGTGGAAAGCACAGCTTTCCGCGAACTCATGGCCTATGCAGTACCACGCTATGACCTACCCAGTCGCCACTTCTTCTCTCGCAAAGCCATCCCAGCCCTCCACCATCATGTGAAAGACCGCATTGTCCATGCACTCAAGCAGTCAGTGAGCGGAAAGGTGCACCTCACAACTGATGCATGGTCCAGTCGGCATGGCCAGGGCCGTTAAGTGTCCATCACTGCGCACTGGGTTAATGTGGTGGATGCAGGGTCCACAGGGGACAGCGGTGGTGGGACAGTGCTGCCTAGCCCACGGTATAGGAAACAGTTGGCTGTAGGCGTTCGACCCTCCTCCTCCTCCACCTCCTCCAGAAGCGAAAGCTCGTCCACAGAGCGCAGTCGTACGAGCACTCCATCTGCAGCTGCCACTGTTGCACACGATGTGTCCCCCTATCGAGCAGCTAGTGGAAAGCGTCAGCAGGCTGTGTTGCAGATGATGTGTTTGGGCGACAGACACACCGCCGAGGTGCTGGCTGAGTACTTGAAGCGACAAACTGAGTCATGGCTGGGCAGTGTACATCTTGAGGCAGGCAAGGTAGTTAGTGATAACGGCCGTAATTTTGTGGCAGCCATAGCCCTTTCAAAACTCAGCCACATACCTTGCTTGGCTCACACCTTGAACCTGGTGGTGCAGTGCTTCCTCAAAAATTATCCGGAGTTAACAGCCCTGCTCCAGAAGGTGCGAAGACTGTGCGCGCACATCCGCCGGTCGCCTGTACACTCCGTTCGTATGCAGAAGCTGCAGCGATTGCTCCACCTTCCCAACCACCGCCTCATTATCGACATTGCAACAAGGTGGAACTCCACCCTGCACATGGTGGAGCGGCTGTGCGAGCAGAGGCAGGCCATAATGCATTTGTGGGAGGATACACGGCCAGGCACTTTGAGAGCAGACATGGAGTTGACAGGTGTGCAGTGGTCGAAGCTGAAAGACCTTTGTAAAGTCCTTCAGTGTTTTGAGGAATGCACACGTCTGGTAAGCGCAGACGACGCCATCCTAAGCATGAGCATCCCACTTATGCGTCTGCTCATGCAAACTTTGACGCACCTTAAGGAGCAGGCGTCTGCAGCCAATGTTGATGAGGAGGAAGAGGAGGAGGGAATCCTTGATGACATTCAGCCATTGTCTGCTCAGGGACCTCTCCTGGACGAGGTGGAGGAAGAAGAGGAGGAGGAGGAGGATGATGGGGATGATTACTTAGGGGAGGAGGATGCATCTCGTGGGGCAAGTGAAAATGTTGGCGTGGCAAGGTCTGGTACAGGGTTTGTGCGTGACTGGAGGGATGTGGATTTGCCAGAAAGTGCTCCTCCACCCAGCACTCGCAGTGCATCATTGACACCGGGAACATTGGCCCACATGTCAGATTATGCCTTGCAGATCCTAAAAAGGGACCCCCGCATTGCCAAAATGATGAACGATGACAACTACTGGTTGGCCAGCATCCTGGATCCACGCTATAAAGGCAAATTACAAAACATCATGCCACAGGAGAACCTTGACCTAATATTGGCTAATAAACAAGCAACTCTGGTAAATCGGTTGCTTGAGGCATTCCCAGCACACAGCAGCGGTGATGGTTCTCACACGAGCCGTACGGGCCGGGGGCAGCTTGGCAGAGGTGTTCGTGGTGCACACAGCAGAAGTGACGTTGGAGACCGGGGTTTCATGACAATGTTGTGGACTGATTTTTCAAATACCGCTCACACAACTGGTAATACTGCATCGATGGAAAGTGACAGGAGACAGCAGTTGTCAACTATGGTAACAAACTACTTTTCCTCCCATATCGATGTTCTCCCACACAGGTCATTCCCCTTTGACTATTGGGCCGCTAAACTGGACACCTGGCCTGAATTGGCCCAATATGCCTTACAGGAGCTCGCTTGCCCAGCTGCAAGTGTGCTATCGGAAAGAGTCTTCAGTGCAGCTGGATCAATCCTGACAGAAAAAAGGACCCGTCTGTCAACCCAAAATGTGGATGATCTAACCTTCATTAAAATGAACCACGCATGGGTTTCCAAGGATTTTGTCCCACCTTCCCCTGATGACACATAGGGTGACAGAAAAATGGCTTGCTTTGGTCCACCTCTTCCTGGTACTTCACCTATTTCGCCTTTTGCATCAGCTGAATGTCCAACATCAACATATGCCACTTTCTAAAACTCCCTAACTGTGCTGCCCCCCCCCATGGCCGGGGTCACCACCTACCGCACGACACCGTGCGAGTGCCGTTGCCCTGGACAGGTGGGTAGGCCGACTCTTGGGCGCGGGCACTGGCACAGGGTCCCTCATAGTGCAATCAAGTGTCTCTGACGGTGGTGGTGCACACCCGCCGTCAGACACACCGCTGTACTATGAGGGGCCCAGTGCCAGTACCGACGCCCACGAGTGGGCCCCCCTTGCTTGGGCAGGGCCCCAGCATTTGCAATCTTTACCTCTCCCTGCTCCTCCGCTGTGTAATCTGGGCCGTCAAATCCATACTGTGCCTGACACCGTCTGAGCCTGCCTCCTGAGACATATATTTTGAATGTGTACGCTATCCATACATGTTATCCAGGGATACGGTACCCTTTCTAACCTTTGTGCAATCACGTGCAATCCATACTGGGCCTAACACCGTCTGAGCCTGCCTCATGCTGTATAGACATATATTTTGAATGTGTACGCTATCCATACATGTTATTCAGGGATACGGTACCCTTTCTAACCTTTGTGCAATCACGTGCAATCCATACTGGGCCTAACACCGTCTGAGCCTGCCTCATGCTGTATAGACATATATTTTGAATGTGTACGCTATCCATACATGTTATCCAGGGATACGGTACCCTTTCTAACCTTTGTGCAATCACGTGCAATCCATACTGGGCCTAACACCGTCTGAGCCTGCCTCATGCTGTATAGACATATATTTTGAATGTGTACGCTATCCATACATGTTATCCAGGGATACGGTACCCTTTCTAACCTTTGTGCAATCACGTGCAATCCATACTGGGCCTAACACCGTCTGAGCCTGCCTCCTGAGACATATATTTTGAATGTGTACGCTATCCATACATGTTATCCAGGGATACGGTACCCTTTCTAACCTTTGTGCAATCCATACTGGGCCTAACACCGTCTGAGCCTGCCTCCTGAGACATATATTTTGAATGTGTACGCTATCCATACTTGTTATCCAGGGATATGGTACCCTTTCTAACCTTTGTGCAATCACGTGCGATCCATACTGGGCCTAACACCGTCTGAGCCTGCCTCCTGAGACATATATTTTGAATGTGTACGCTATCTATACTTGTTATCCAGGGATATGGTACCCTTTCTAACCTTTGTGCAATCACGTGCGATCCATACTGGGCCTAACACCGTCTGAGCCTGCCTCCTGAGACATATATTTTGAATGTGTACGCTATCCATACATGTTATCCAGGGATACGGTACCCTTTCTAACCTTTGTGCAATCACGTGCAATCCATACTGGGCCTAACACCGTCTGAGCCTGCCTCCTGAGACATATATTTTGAATGTGTATGCTATCCATACTTGTTATCCAGGGATACGGTACCATTTCTAACCTTTGTGCAATCACGTGCGATCCATGCTGGGCCTAACACCGTCTGAGCCTGCCTCCTGAGACATATATTTTGAATGTGTACGCTATCCATACATGTTATCCAGGGATACGGTACCCTTTCTAACCTTTGTGCAATCACGTGCAATCCATACTGGGCCTAACACCGTCTGAGCCTGCCTCATGCTGTATAGACATATATTTTGAATGTGTACGCTATCCATACTTGTTATCCAGGGATACGGTACCCTTTCTAACCTTTGTGCAATCACGTGCGATCCATACTGGGCCTAACACCGTCTGAGCCTGCCTCCTGAGACATATATTTTGAATGTGTACGCTATCCATACATGTTATCCAGGGATACGGTACCCTTTCTAACCTTTGTGCAATCACGTGCAATCCATACTGGGCCTAACACCGTCTGAGCCTGCCTCCTGAGACATATATTTTGAATGTGTACGCTATCCATACATGTTATCCAGGGATACGGTACCCTTTCTCACCTTTGTGCAATCACGTGCAATCCATACTGGGCCTAACACCGTCTGAGCCTGCCTCATGCTGTATAGACATATATTTTGAATGTGTACGCTATCCATACATGTTATCCAGGGATACGGTACCCTTTCTAACCTTTGTGCAATCACGTGCAATCAATACTGGGCCTAACACCGTCTGAGCCTGCCTCATGCTGTATAGACATATATTTTGAATGTGTACGCTATCCATACATGTTATCCGTGGATACGGTACCCTTTCTAACCTTTGTGCAATCACGTGCAATCCATACTGGGCCTAACACCGTCTGAGCCTGCCTCATGCTGTATAGACATATATTTTGAATGTGTACGCTATCCATGCATGTTATCCGGGGATACGGTACCCTTTCTAACCTTTGTGCAATCACGTGCAATCCATACTGGGCCTAACACCGTCTGAGCCTGCCTCCTGAGACATATATTTTGAATGTGTACGCTATCCATACATGTTATCTGGGGATACGGTACCCTTTCTCACCTTTGTGCAATCACGTGTAATCCATACTGGGCGTGAGAACGGCTGGCGAGCTGTTAAGCAAGCTACAGCACCTGTCCAGACAAGTACAGGGATTCCCTATCGAGGAGACTTATTTGATTGTTTTCAATGTTGGGACAGCAATTTTTGGGGAGCACTATACTCTGGAGAATGATAGATGGGGCCCACCATACACTGGAACATTCCAAAGGTGGACATCAGACACTGGAGCAGCATTTACAGGGCCCATTATACACTAGAGCATTAGAAATGGGGCCCATTATGTTTGGAGCATTATTTGGGCCCATAAGACAGTGAAGCTTCATCCATGGGGACCAACATATACTGTAGCATTATGTGGAGCTCATCATATACTGTTTCAAACATTATATGGGACCAATGATTCTGTATGGAGAAATAGATGGGCCTCGTCATGAGATGTAAAAAGTGAGGTATTTTTCACTGTACTATACCGCTATTTCTCTGCCGTATCGGAGCATGATGAGTTGTGGTATGTGTTAAAGGGGCGCTCTTTCGCCCAGGGCACATGAAAACCTGGAGCCAGCCCTCCCCCCCCACAGTTTGTAGCCAAATAACCCCCATTTTTCAGTGCGTAACTTGTATTATGAAGTTAATTAAGGTTGACAAGCTTAAGAAAGAAGAATTGATGCTTTTGGCATTCAAATGGGCACTGTAGGTGTGTTTCCTGTCCTCCTCTCACTGCCGACTTTTATTCCCCATTGACGTACATTGGGTTTCGTGTTTCGGGACGACCCCGACTTTTCCCTATAATCGGACGATCTTGCTCGACCCGACTTTTGGAAAAGTCGGGTTTCACGAAACGAAACGCGACCCTAAAAAACCAAAAGTCGCTCAACTCTAGTCTCTGCCAATAGGTTTTCATGGGAATTTCATTGATTCTCTATCCAATTATTATTTTTTGACTTATGTAGCATGTGCTGATTAATGGGCTGAGCCATATCTTTCTTGTGTTGTACTGTATGTAAAAATTTTCTTAAATAAAGAATTACAAAAAAAAAAATTATGTTTGATAGTTCTAAATAGAGTTGAGCGAAACGGGTCGAAAAATTTCAAAAGTCGCCGACTTTTGGCAAAGTCGGGTTTCATTAAACGAAACCCGACCCTAGGATGAGGTCGGTCACGAGGTCGGCGACTTACGCGCCAAAGTCGCTTTTCAAAAGTTTGTTTTGCGCTCTTTTTCAGCCAATCAGGATCCACGGACACTGTGGGCAACATGATGACATAGGCAGGGGTCACCACCATCTTTCAGAAGGGCATGCAAGTGATTGGCTTGCTTTGGTGGGCGTCACAGGGGTTATAAAAGGGCGTGCACGCCGACCGCCATCTTACTTCTGCCGATCTTAGCATAGGGAGAGGTTGCTGATTCTGTAGGGAGAGCGTTAGGCAGGGAAGAAGAAAAAAAAACTGCTTCTGCTGCTAGCGATTTTGCCTGTACAACACACCAGTCACTGTGTGTGCAGTGCAAGGGGAGGCTATATTGTGGTGGATCAGCGGTGTTGGTTGTTAGGCTGCCTTCTAAGGCTTCCTGACAGCTGCATTGCTGTTTACCCACTGCTCTGCAAACTGCTTTTTTAAAAGCAATCCCAATTTTTTTTTTTGTCCTGCTGAGGTACTGAGCGTGCATTTTTTCACACCATACAGCGGTGTACGCTCCTCACACAGTACCGTGTAACGGCTGTTATCACAGCCACAGTGAAGCTATCTGTGTGTCACTGTGGAAGGATAAGTGGAGGACTTGTTCCGTTCTTACAGACCTACACTCTAGGAAGATTCCTATTCTGCCCAATTCTACATACACCTTGTAGTTTGTGATACACTAGCCAATTTCTGCCTGTGACATAGCGCTCTGATATTCAGTGGGCCTCACACAATCCAAAAGTGTCCAGTGTCCACTAGTGTGTGCAGAAATTCAAAATCTCCCTTATCCTGTAGTCACTTTTTTCACACCTGTGCCATCGAGCCTGTGACATAGCGCTCTGATATTCAGTGGGCCTCACACAATCCAAAAGTGTCCAGTGTCCACAAGTGTCTGCAGAAATGCAAAATCTCCCTTATCCTCTAGTCACTTTTTTCACACCTGTGCCATCGAGCCTGTGACATAGCGCTCTGATATTCAGTGGGCCTTACACAATCCAAAAGTGTCCACCAGTGTCCACTAGTGTGTGCAGAAATTCAAAATCTCCCTTATTCTGTAGTCACTTTTTTCACACCTGTGCCATCGAGCCTGTGACATAGCGCTCTGATATTCAGTGGGCCTCACACAATCCAAAAGTGTCCAGTGTCCACAAGTGTCTGCATAAATTCAAAATCTCCCTTATCCTGTAGTCACTTTTTTCACACCTGTGCCATCGAGCCTGATATTCAGTGGGCCTCACACAATCCAAAAGTGTCCACCAGTGTCCACTAGTGTGTGCAGAAATTCAAAATCTCCCTTATCCTGTAGTCACTTTTTTCACACCTGTGCCATCGAGCCTGTGACATAGCGCTCTGATATTCAGTGGGCCTCACACAATCCAAAAGTGTCCAGTGTCCACAAGTGTCTGCAGAAATTCAAAATCTCCCTTATCCTGTAGTCACTTTTTTCACACCTGTGCCATCGAGCCTGTGACATAGCGCTCTGATATTCAGTGGGCCTCACACAATCCAAAAGTGTCCAGTGTCCACAAGTGTCTGCAGAAATTAAAAATCTCCCTTATCCTGTAGTCACTTTTTTCACACCTGTGCCATCGAGCCTGTGACATAGCGCTCTGATATTCAGTGTGCCTCACACAATCCAAAAGTGTCCACCAGTGTCCACTAGTGTGTGCAGAAATTCAAAATCTCCCTTATCCTGTAGTCACTTTTTTCACACCTGTGCCATCGAGCCTGTGACATAGCACTCTGATATTCAGTGGGCCTCACACAATCCAAAAGTGTCCAGTGTCCACAAGTGTCTGCAGAAATTCAAAATCTCCCTTATCCTGTAGTCACTTTTTTCACACCTGTGCCATCGAGCCTGTGACATAGCGCTCTGATATTCAGTGGGCCTCACACAATCCAAAAGTGTCCACCAGTGTCCACTAGTGTGTGCAGAAGTTCAAAATCTCCCTTATCCTGTAGTCACTTTTTTCACACCTGTGCCATCGAGCCTGTGACATAGCGCTCTGATATTCAGTGGGCCTCACACAATCCAAAAGTGTCCACCAGTGTCCACTAGTGTGTGCAGAAATTCAAAATCTCCCTTATCCTGTAGTCACTTTTTTCACACCTTTGCCATCGAGCCTGTGACTTAGCGCTCTGATATTCAGTGGGCCTCACACAATCCAAATGTGTCCAGTGTCCACAAGTGTCTGCAGAAATTCAAAATCTCCCTTATCCTGTAGTCACTTTTTTCACACCTGTGCCATCGAGCCTGTGACATAGCGCTCTGATATTCAGTGGGCCTCACACAATCCAAAAGTGTCCACCAGTGTCCACTAGTGTGTGCAGAAATTCAAAATCTCCCTTATCCTGTAGTCACTTTTTTCACACCTGTGCCATCGAGCCTGTGACATAGCGCTCTGATATTCAGTTGGCCTCACACAATCCAAAAGTGTCCAGTGTCCACAAGTGTCTGCAGGAATTCAAAATCTCCCTTATCCTGTAGTCACTTTTTTCACACCTGTGCCATCGAGCCTGTGACATAGCACTCTGATATTCAGTGGGCCTCACACAATCCAAAAGTGTCCACCAGTGTCCACTAGTGTGTGCAGAAATTCAAAATCTCCCTTATCCTGTAGTCACTTTTTTCACACCTGTGCCATCGAGCCTGTGACATAGCGCTCTGATATTCAGTGGGCCTCACACAATCCAAAAGTGTCCAGTGTCCACAAGTGTCTGCAGAAATTCAAAATCTCCCTTATCCTATAGTCACTTTTTTCACACCTGTGCCATCGAGCCTGTGACATAGCGCTCTGATATTCAGTGGGCCTCACACAATCCAAAAGTGTCCACCAGTGTCCACTAGTGTGAGCTGAAATTCAAAATCTCCCTTATCCTGTAGTCACTTTTTTCACACCTGTGCCATCGAGCCTGTGACATAGCGCTCTGATATTCAGTGGGCCTCACACAATCCAAAAGTGTCCAGTGTCCACAAGTGTCTGCAGAAATTCAAAATCTCCCTTATCCTGTAGTCACTTTTTTCACACCTGTGCCATCGAGCCTGTGACATAGCGCTCTGATATTCAGTGGGCCTCACACAATCCAAAAGTGTCCACCAGTGTCCACTAGTGTGTGCAGAAATTCAAAATCTCCCTTATCCTGTAGTCACTTTTTTCACACCTGTGCCATCGAGCCTGTGACATAGCGCTCTGATATTCAGTGGGCCTCACACAATCCAAAAGTGTCCAGTGTCCACAAGTGTCTGCAGAAATTCAAAATCTCCATTATCCTGTAGTCACTTTTTTCACACCTGTGCCATCGAGCCTGTGACATAGCGCTCTGATATTCAGTGGCCCTCACACAATCCAAAAGTGTCCACCAGTGTCCACTAGTGTGTGCAGAAATTCAAAATCTCCCTTATCCTGTAGTCACTTTTTTCACACCTGTGCCATCGAGCCTGTGACATAGCGCTCTGATATTCAGTGGGCCTCACACAATCTAAAAGTGTCCAGTGTCCACAAGTGTCTGCAGAAATTCAAAATCTCCCTTATCCTGTAGTCACTTTTTTCACACCTGTGCCATCGAGCCTGTGACATAGCGCTCTGATATTCAGTGGGCCTCACACAATCCAAAAGTGTCCACGCAGCAATGGCATAAAGTGAGACTAGGGACTTTTTTTTTTTTAAGTGGCGGAGGAATACAGTGCGGAAGGATACCTACCTTCCGTCATTGGATTCCTGCAGCCCGTAGACAACGGCAGCATCATCTGATGCTGCAGTTCTCTACCCAAGATCGTCGTGGGACACACTCGTGGACTGCTTCGGATCGTGGGTGAGTATTTTTGTGGTTTGTTATGTTAATATTTATTCCGGAAAAGACAATGGCTTCGGGGAACAATGTGACAAGTATTGGTAAGTATGTTACTCTATGTTATATGTACTGTATGTCTATGTATGTATTGTATGAATGTATTGTATGTAGCATGTATGTAGTATGTATGTAGTATATATGTGGTATGTATGTAGCATGTAGTATGTATGTAGTATGTATGTAGCATGCATGTAGCATGCAGTATGTATGTAGCATGCATGTAGTATATATGTAGTATGTATGTAGCATGTATGTAGTATGTATGTGGTATGTATGTAGCATGTAGTATGTATGTAGCATGCATGTAGTATATATGTAGTATGTATGTAGCATGTAGTATGTATGTAGTATGTATGTAGTATGTATGTGGTATGTATGTAGCATGTAGTATGTATGTAGTATGTATGTAGCATGCATGTAGCATGCAGTATGTATGTAGCATGCATGTAGTATATATGTAGTATGTATGTAGCATGCATGTAGTATATATGTAGTATGTATGTAGCATGTAGCATGTATGTAGTATGTATGTAGTATGTATGTGGTATGTATGTAGCATGTAGTATGTATGTAGCATGCATGTAGCATGCATGTAGTATGTATGTAGCATGCATGTAGTATATATGTAGTATGTATGTAGCATGTAGTATGTATGTGGTATGTATGTAGTATGTATGTAGCATGCATGTAGCATGCATGTAGTATGTATGTAGCATGCATGTAGTATGTATGTATGTAGTATGTATGTAGCATGCATGTAGTATGTATGTAGTATGTATATAGTATGTATGTAGCATGCAGTATGTATGTAGCATGTATGTAGCATGTATGTAGTATGTATGTAGTATATATGTAGTATGTATGTAGCATGTAGTATGTATGTAGCATGCATGTAGTATATATGTAGTATGTATGTAGCATGTATGTAGCATGCATGTAGTATATATGTAGTATGTATGTAGCATGTAGTATGTATGTAGCATGCATGTAGTATATATGTAGTATGTATGTAGCATGTAGTATGTATGTAGTATTTTTTTTTTTTTTAACATTTAACACATTAGCCGGATGATGGGACTACTACTGTCCCATCATTGGCTAATGTGTCAATCACCATCATGGTAGCAGGCATCGCCAGATGGGACTTGTAGTCCCATCGGACGATGCTTGCACAGACCCCCGGACATCAGCACAGCCCCCGGCAGGCCGGCACAGCCCCCCGGCAGGCCGGTACAGACCCCCACAGGGTGCACAGACCACCGGCAGGCCGGCACAGCCCCCTGGCAGGCCGGTACAGACCCCCACAGGGTGCACAGACCACCGGCAGGCCGGCACAGCCCCCCGGCAGGCCGGTACCGACCCCGGGCAGTCCACACAGCCCCCCGGCAGGCCGGCAGAGACCCCCGGAAGGCCCGAAATGACGGCGCATCATGATGCGCACACACCGCGCATCATGATGACGTCAGGCCGTCAATCAACTTTGAACTTCCGATTCCGATGCCGAATTCCGATATTGAAAAAATATCGGAAGTCGGTATCGGAATTCCGATACAGCAAGTATCGGCCGATACCCGATACTTGCGGTATCGGAATGCTCAACACTAGTGTCCAGTGTCCACAAGTGTCTGCAGAAATTCAAAATCTCCCTTATCCTGTAGTCACTTTTTTCACACCTGTGCCATCGAGCCTGTGACATAGCGCTCTGATATTCAGTGGGCCTCACACAATCCAAAAGTGTCCACCAGTGTCCAGTAGTGTGTGCAGAAATTCAAAATCTCCCTTATCCTGTAGTCACTTTTTTCACACCTGTGCCATCGAGCCTGTGACATAGTGCTCTGATATTCAGTGGGCTTCACACAATCCAAAAGTGTCCAGTGTCCACAAGTGTCTGCAGAAATTCAAAATCTCCCTTATCCTGTAGTCACTTTTTTCACACCTGTGCCATCGAGCCTGTGACATAGCGCTCTGATATTCAGTGGGCCTCACACAATCCAAAAGTGTCCACCAGTATCCACTAGTGTGTGCAGAAATTCAAAATCTCCCTTATCCTGTAGTCACTTTTTTCACACCTGTGCCATCGAGCCTGTGACATAGCGCTCTGATATTCAGTGGGCCTCACACAATCCAAAAGTGTACACCAGTGTCCACTAGTGTGTGCAGAAATTCAAAATCTCCCTTATCCTGTAGTCACTTTTTTCACACCTGTGCCATCGAGCCTGTGACATAGCGCTCTGATATTCAGTGGGCCTCACACAATCCAAAAGTGTCCAGTGTCCACTAGTGTGTGCAGAAATTCAAAATCTCCGTTATCCTCTAGTGACATTTTTCACACCTGTGACATCGAGCCAGTGACATAGCGCTGTGATATTCAGTGGGCCTCACACAATCCAAAAGTGTCCAGTGTCCACAAGTGTCTGCAGAAATTCAAAATCTCCCTTATCCTGTAGTCACTTTTTTCACACCTGTGCCATCGAGCCTGTGACATAGCGCTCTGATATTCAGTGGGCCTCACACAATCCAAAAGTGTCCACCAGTGTCCACTAGTGTGTGCAGAAATTCAAAATCTCCCTTATCCTGTAGTCACTTTTTTCACACCTGTGCCATCGAGCCTGTGACATAGCGCTCTGATATTCAGTGGGCCTCACACAATCCAAAAGTGTCCAGTGTCCACAAGTGTCTGCAGAAATTCATAATCTCCCTTATCCTGTAGTCACTTTTTTCACACCTGTGCCATCGAGCCTGTGACATAGCGCTCTGATATTCAGTGGGCCTCACACAATCCAAAAGTGTCCACCAGTGTCCACTAGTGTGTGCAGAAATTCAAAATCTCCCTTATCCTGTAGTCACTTTTTTCACACCTGTGCCATCGAGCCTGTGACATAGCGCTCTGATATTCAGTGGGCCTCACACAATCCAAAAGTGTCCACCAGTGTCCACTAGTGTGTGCAGAAATTCAAAATCTCCCTTATCCTGTAGTCACTTTTTTCACACCTGTGCCATCGAGCCTGTGACATAGCGCTCTGATATTCAGTGGGCCTCACACAATCCAAAAGTGTCCAGTGTCCACAAGTGTCTGCAGAAAATCAAAATCTCCCTTATCCTGTAGTCACTTTTTTCACACCTGTGCCATCGAGCCTGTGACATAGCGCTCTGATATTCAGTGGGCCTCACACAATCCAAAAGTGTCCACCAGTGTCCACTAGTGTGTGCAGAAATTCAAAATCTCCCTTATCCTGTAGTCACTTTTTTCACACCTGTGCCATCGAGCCTGTGACACAGCGCTCTGATATTCATTGGGCCTCACACAATCCAAAAGTGTCCAGTGTCCACTAGTGTGTGCAGAAATTCAAAATCTCCCTTATCCTCTAGTCACTTTTTTCACACCTGTGCCATCGAGCCTGTGACATAGCGCTCTGATATTCAGTGGGCCTCACACAATCCAAAAGTGTCCACCAGTGTCCATTAGTGTGTGCAGAAATTCAAAATCTCCCTTATCCTGTAGTCACTTTTTTCACACCTGTGCCATCGAGCCTGTGACATAGCGCTCTGATATTCAGTGGGCCTCACACAATCCAAAAGTGTCCAGTGTCCACAAGTGTCTGCAGAAAATCAAAATCTCCCTTATCCTGTAGTCACTTTTTTCACACCTGTGCCATCGAGCCTGTGACATAGCGCTCTGATATTCAGTGGGCCTCACACAATCCAAAAGTGTCCACCAGTGTCCACTAGTGTGTGCAGAAATTCAAAATCTCCCTTATCCTATAGTCACTTTTTTCACACCTGTGCCATCGAGCCTGTGACATAGCGCTCTGATATTCATTGGGCCTCACACAATCCAAAAGTGTCCAGTGTCCACTAGTGTGTGCAGAAATTCAAAATCTCCCTTATCCTGTAGTCACTTTTTTCACACCTGTGCCATCGAGCCTGTGACATAGCGCTCTGATATTCAGTGGGCCTCACACAATCCAAAAGTGTCCACCAGTGTCCACTAGTGTGTGCAGAAATTCAAAATCTCCCTTATCCTGTAGTCACTTTTTTCACACCTGTGCCATCGAGCCTGTGACATAGCGCTCTGATATTCAGTGGGCCTCACACAATCCAAAAGTGTCCAGTGTCCACAAGTGTCTGCAGAAATTCAAAATCTCCCTTATCCTGTAGTCACTTTTTTCACACCTGTGCCATCGAGCCTGTGACATAGCGCTCTGATATTCAGTGGGCCTCACACAATCCAAAAGTGTCCACCAGTGTCCACTAGTGTGTGCAGAAATTCAAAATCTCCCTTATCCTATAGTCACTTTTTTCACACCTGTGCCATCGAGCCTGTGACATAGCGCTCTGATATTCAGTGGGCCTCACACAATCCAAAAGTGTCCAGTGTCCACAAGTGTCTGCAGAAATTCAAAATCTCCCTTATCCTGTAGTCACTTTTTTCACACCTGTGCCATCGAGCCTGTGACTTCGCGCTCTGATATTCAGTGGGCCTCACACAATCCAAAAGTGTCCACCAGTGTCCACTAGTGTGTGCAGAAATTCAAAATCTCCCTTATCCTGTAGTCACTTTTTTCACACCTGTGCCATCGAGCCTGTGACATAGCGCTCTGATATTCAGTGGGCCTCACACAATCCAAAAGTGTCCACCAGTGTCCACTAGTGTGTGCAGAAATTCAAAATCTCCCTTATCCTGTAGTCACTTTTTTCACACCTGTGCCATTGAGCCTGTGACATAGCACTCTGATATTCAGTGGGCCTCACACAATCCAAAAGTGTCCAGTGTCCACTAGTGTGTGCAGAAATTCAAAATCTCCGTTATCCTCTAGTGACATTTTTCACACCTGCGACATCGAGCCAGTGACATAGCGCTGTGATATTCAGTGGGCCTCACACAATCCAAAAGTGTCCAGTGTCCACAAGTGTCTGCAGTAATTCAAAATCTCCCTTATCCTGTAGTCACTTTTTTCACTCCTGTGCCATCGAGCCAGTGACATAGCGCTCTGATATTCAGTGGGCCTCACACAATCCAAAAGTGTCCAGTGTCCACTAGTGTGTGCAGAAATTCAAAATCTCCCTTATCCTGTAGTCACTTTTTTCACACCTGTGCCATCGAGCCTGTGACATAGCGCTCTGATATTCAGTGGGCCTCACACAATCCAAAAGTGTCCACCAGTGTCCACTAGTGTGTGCAGAAATTCAAAATCTCCCTTATCCTGTAGTCACTTTTTTCACACCTGTGCCATCGAGCCTGTGACATAGCGCTCTGATATTCAGTGGGCCTCACACAATCCAAAAGTGTCCACCAGTGTCCACTAGTGTGTGCAGAAATTCAAAATCTCCCTTAGCCTGTAGTCACTTTTTTCACCTTTTTTCCTATAGACACCTTGTACCTTGTTTTACATTACTATATAGTTTGTTGGATTTTGTCTACATTTCTACCAAAAATGAGGAAGGCTGGTGGAAGAGGCCGTGGAATTGGGCGAGGGTTGGCAGCTGGTAATGATGGTGTTGGTGGTGGATCTGATGGTAGTGGCAAAAGCAAAATAGGACCGAATGCAGGAGGTGTTGAGCCTGCGTCATCGTCTGGCTCCACAAGGCCTCGAAGGCTTAGTTTTCTAGGAGTTGGCAAACCGCTTTTAAAGCCAGAGCTTCAGGAAAAAGTTTTGTCTTACATTGCTGACTATACCATACACGGTGACACAGAGGAAGGTGCACATGACATTGAAGAGGAGGTGATGGATGACCCAGTTTTTGACCCAGATTGGCATCCATTGGGGGAAGAGGGTGCTGCTTCCAATAGCTCAGATGAGGAGCATCCACAGCAGACATCGACATCGCAACAGCTGTTATCTGGCAGGCCCGGAGCACTCCAAAGACAGGTTCCAAAAATCAAAAGAGTTGCTGGACAGCTTGTCCAGAGGGTCAAAAGATCACAGCGTGCTAGGCCGCAAAATGTCTGCCAAAGTAGGAAGAGTGCAGTGTGGCACTTTTTTGAACAAAATCCTCATGATCAGGCCAAGGTTATCTGTAAGAAGTGCGCAAAGACCTTTAGCCGAGGGAAAAATCTGAAAAATTTGAATACCAGTTGCATGCTTAGACATTTAACCACCATGCACTTGCAAGCGTGGACACAACACCAAACCTCAAGTGCCACATGTGCAACTGATCACAAAGAAGGTAGTCAGCAACGCTACATTGTTTCCCCCACTGTAAGCCCACCGGTTAGCACAGCAGCCTGTGACATAGCGCTCTGATATTCAGTGGGCCTCACACAATCCAAAAGTGTCCACCAGTGTCCACTAGTGTGTGCAGAAATTCAAAATCTCCCTTATCACCAGTGTCCACTAGTGTGTGCAGAAATTCAAAATCTCCCCTGTCCTATAGACACCTTGTACCTTGTTTTACATTACTATATAGTTTGTTGGATTTTGTCTACATTTCTACCAAAACTGAGGAAGGCTGGTGGAAGAGGCCGTGGAATTGGGCGGGGGTTGGCAGCTGGTAATGATTGTGTTGGTGGTGGATCTGATGGTAGTGGCAAAAGCAAAATAGGACCGAATGCAGGAGGTGTTGAGCCTGCGTCATCGTCTGGCTCCACAAGGCCTCGAAGGCTTAGTTTTCTAGGAGTTGGCAAACCTCTTTTAAAGCCAGAGCTTCAGGAAAAAGTTTTGTCTTACATTGCTGACTCAGCCTCCAGCTCTATCGCCTCCTCTTCTGAAGTTGTAAAAAATAAAAGCACTGAGTCGTCATTGGAGGCTCATGTTCATGAACCACACCTTTCCTTGTGTCCTTCACCTCAACCAAGATTGAAGGATGACGCAGGCCATACTACTGATTACTCCATGGAGCTGTTTTCACATACCATGCCTGGATTATCAAGTGAAATGGTGAATTACCCAGGCCAAGATTAATCTGACATGGAGTGCACTGATGCACAGCCGCTGATAGATGATTCTGCTGGTACATTCACTCAGAGCACTACATTGTCCTCGCAGTGTACAGAGCCAGATTCTGACCCTGATGAGACTCAGGTGCCCCTTCCCGCACACTATACCACCATACACGGTGACACAGAGGAAGGTGCACATGACATTGAAGAGGAGGTGATGGATGACCCAGTTGTTGACCCAGATTGGCATCCATTGGGGGAAGAGTGTGCTGCTTCCAATAGCTCAGATGAGGAGCATCCACAGCAGACATCGACATCGCAACAGCTGTTATCTGGCAGGCCCGGAGCACTCCAAAGACAGGTTCCAAAAATCAAAAGAGTTGCTGGACAGCTTGTCCAGAGGGTCAAAAGATCACAGCGAACAAAATCCTCATGATCAGGCCAAGGTTATCTGTAAGAAGTGCGCAAAGACCTTTAGCCGAGGGAAAAATCTGAAAAATTTGAATACCAGTTGCATGCTTAGACATTTAACCACCATGCACTTGCAAGCGTGGACACAACACCAAACCTCAAGTGCCACATGTGCAACTGATCACAAAGAAGGTAGTCAGCAACGCTACATTGTTTCCCCCACTGTAAGCCCACCGGTTAGCACAGCAGCAAATGTTGAGGTGTCGTTGCAAGGCCACAGCAGTCAGGGAATCCCACTGTTATATCAACGAAATACTGAATCTAGGCCATCAGAAAGAACACCAACTCCATCACCATCATCAACCCTCTCTCAGTCCGCCCTGTCCACCGCTACTTCCACCATATGCAGCTCTCAAGTCCAGCTCACCCTCCCAGACACTATGAGTAGGTCAAGAAAGTACTCAGTCTCTCATCCGCGTACACTGGGTTTGAACGCCCACATTGCCAAACTAATCTCGTTTGAGATGATGCCCTATCGGTTGGTGGAAAGCGCAGCTTTCCGCGAACTCATGGCCTATGCAGTACCACGCTATGACCTACCCAGTCGCCACTTCTTTTCTCGCAAAGCCATCCCAGTCCTCCACCATCATGTAAAAGACCGCATTGTCCATGCACTCAAGCAGTCAGTGAGTGGAAAGGTGCACCTCACAACTGATGCATGGTCCAGTCGGCATGGCCAGGGCCGTTACGTGTCCATCACTGCGCACTGGGTTAATGTGGTGGATGCAGGGTCCACAGGGGACAGCGGTGGTGGGACAGTGCTGCCTAGCCCACGGTATAGGAAACAGTTGGCTGTAGGCGTTCGACCCTCCTCCTCATCCTCCAGAAGCGAAAGCTCGTCCACAGAGCGCAGTCGTACGAGCACTCCATCTGCAGCTGCCACTATTGCACACAAGGTGTCCCCCTATTGAGCAGCTAGTGGAAAGTGTCAGCACGCTGTGTTGCAGATGATGTGTTTGGGCAACAGACACACCGCCGAGGTGCTGTCCGAGTACTTGAAGCGACAAACTGAGTCATGGCTGGGCAGTGTACATCTTGAGGCAGGCAAGGTAGTTAGTGATAACGGCCGTAATTTTGTGGCAGCCATAGCCCTTTCAAAACTCAGCCACATACCTTGCTTGGCTCACACCTTGAACCTGGTGGTGCAGTGCTTCCTCAAAAATTATTCGGAGTTAACAGCCCTGCTCCAGAAGGTGCGAAGACTGTGCGCGCACATCCGCCAGTCGCCTGTACACTCCGTTCGTATGCAGAAGCTGCAGCGATTGCTCCACCTTCCCAACCACTGCCTCATTATCGACATTGCAACAAGGTGGAACTCCACCCTGCACATGGTGGAGCGGCTGTGCGAGCAGAGGCAGGTCATAATGCATTTGTGGGAGGATACATGGCCAGGCACTTTGAGAGCAGACATGGAGTTGACAGGTGTGCAGTGGTCGAAGCTGAAAGACCTCTGTAAAGTCCTTCAGTGTTTTGAGGAATGCACACGGCTGGTAAGCGCAGACGACGCCATCCTAAGCATGAGCATCCCACTTATGCATCTGCTCATGCAAACTTTGACGCACCTTAAGGAGCAGGCATCTGCAGCCAATGTTGACGAGGAGGAAGAGGAGGAGGGAATCCTTGATGACATTCAGCCATTGTCTGCTCAGGGACCTCTCCTGGACGAGGTGGAGAAAGAAGAGGAGGAGGAGTATGATGATGGGGATGATTACTTAGGGGAGGAGGATGCATCTCGTGGGGCATGTGAAAATGTTGGCGTGGCAAGGTCTGGTACAGGGTTTGTGCGTGACTGGAGGGATGTGGATTTGCCAGAAAGTGCTCCTCCAACCAGCACTCGCAGTGCATCATTGACACCGGGAACATTGGCCCACATGTCAGCTTATGCCTTGCAGATCCTAAAAAGGGACCCCCGCATTGCCAAAATGATGAACGATGACGACTACTGGTTGGCCAGCATCCTGGATCCACGCTATAAAGGCAAATTACAAAACATCATGCCACAGGAGAACCTTGACCTAATATTGGCTAATAAACAAGGAACTCTGGTAAATCGGTTGCTTGAGGCATTCCCAGCACACAGCAGCGGTGATGGTTCTCACACGAGCCGTACGGGCCGGGGGCAGCTTGGCAGAGGTGCTCATGGTGCACACAGCAGAAGTGGCGTTGGAGACAGGGGTTTCATGACAATATTGTGGACTGATTTTTCAAGTACCGCTCACACAACTGGTAATACTGCATCGATGGAAAGTGACAGGAGACAGCAGTTGTCAACTATGGTTACAAACTACTTTTCCTCCCATATCGATGTTCTCCCACACAGGTCATTCCCCTTTGACTATTGGGCCGCTAAACTGGACACCTGGCCTGAATTGGCACAATATGCCTTACAGGAGCTCGCTTGCCCAGCTGCAAGTGTGCTATCGGAAAGAGTCTTCAGTGCAGCTGGATCAATCCTGACAGAAAAAAGGACCCGTCTGTCAACCCAAAATGTGGATGATCTAACCTTCATTAAAATGAACCATGCATGGGTTTCCAAGGATTTTGTCCCACCTTCCCCTGATGACACATAGGGTGACAGAAAAATGGCTTGCTTTGGTCCACCTCTTCCTGGGACTTGACCTATTTCACCTTTTGCATCAGCTGAATGTCCAACATCAACATATGCCACTTTCTAAAACTCCCTAACTGTGCTGCCTCCCCCCCCATGGCCGGGGTCACCACCTAGCGCACGACACCGTGCGAGTGCCGTTGCCCTGGACAGGTGGGTAGGCCGACTCTTGGGCGCGGGCACTGGCACAGGGTCCCTCATAGTGCAATCAAGTGTCTCTGGCGGTGGTGGTGCACACCCGCCGTCAGACACACCGCCGTACTATGAGGGGCCCAGTGCCAGTACCGATGCCCACGAGTGGGCCCCCCTTGCTTGGGCAGGGCCCCAACATTTGCAATCTTTACCTCTCCCTGCTCCTCCGCTGTGTAGTCTGGGCCGTCAAATCCATACTGTGTCTGACACGTCTGAGCCTGCCTCCTGATGTATAGACATATATTTTGAATGTGTACGCTATCCATACATGTTATCCGGGGATACGGTACCCTTTCTCACCTTTGTGCAATCACGTGCAAGCCATACTGGGCCTAACACCGTCTGAGCCTGCCTCCTGATGTATAGACATATATTTTGAATGTGTACGCTATCCATACATGTTATCCGGGGATACAGTACCCTTTCTCACCTTTGTGCAATCACGTGCAAGCCATAATGGGCCTAACACTATCTGAGCCTGCCTCCTGATGTATAGACATATATTTTGAATGTGTACGCTATCCATACATGTTATCCGGGGATACGGTACCCTTTCTCACCTTTGTGCAATCACGTGCAATCCATACTGGGCCTAACACACCGTCTGAGCCTGCCTCCTGATGTATAGACATATATTTTGAATGTGTACGCTATCCATACATGTTATCCGGGGATACGGTACCCTTTCTCACCTTTGTGCAATCACGTGTAATCCATACTGGGCGTGAGAACGGCTGGCGAGCTGTTAAGCAAGCTACAGCACCTGTGGTTTGCGCACGTAAGTTTTTCATTTTTTCAGGAATGACGGTTAGGCCTAATTCCGGAACTGCGGTTGACCTGCACTTACTGGGAAATCATCGTTCGCGGGTAATAATTGTAATCAGTGATCCCCATCACTAACGTTGTTCAGTGGGTTATCTGCACCTGTAAGCGACAAACGCTGGCCTTTTCAGTGTAGCGCACATGCAGCCACGGACATGTAAGGGCATGACACACCAGTTATTGGCCAATCTCATGTGCCAGAGCCTCACGTGTCCCTCTAGTAAGCCGGACTCGGACTGCGGGGCATGATGGAGTCTCCTTCGTTAACGGAATTAAGCTTGCAATGTGTGCATCTGTTCTGTAGCTGGCATGGTTGAGGTTTCCCAGGTGGAGTCGAATTTAACCATAGGCTCCACTCCTGGTGGTGCCCTTCTGGACATTCCTTTAAGGTTCAGCTTTGCAACCATACTGCCCACGTAAAACAAACACTTTGCCTTTATGAACGCTGTTTGGAGGGTCATGACTCGTGGGAATAACGCCGCCCAATCAGTTAACCTGCTAGAGAGATCCTTCGTTGCTCCCAAGCATGACATCACACTCCCTAGGAGGAAGGTAATGCCACTGTGGCGACCGTACTCCTGGGGGCGACACAAGTGCACTGATGCCCAGCCACTGCTCGATGAATCTGCTGGTACATTGACCCAGACCACTACATTCCCCTCGCACGCTACACGGCCTGAATCTGACCCTGATGAAACTCAGGTTACCCTTCCCATATACAGTTCCATCTTACACGGTGACAAAGAGGAAGCTGCAGATGAAAGTGCAGGTTCGGCCCACCCACCATCAGACACACCACCGTACTATCAGGGGCCCTGTGCCAGTGCCGTCGCCAACGAGTGGGCCCCCCCTGCTTGCTCAGGATCACAGCACTTGCAAGGTTGAAATACTGTGCAGTGAGATGGAAGATGGGGACGACGAGGAGTCCAGACTAGTACAGGGATTCCCTAGCGAGGAGACTTATTTGATTGTTTTCAATGTTGGGACAGCAATTTTTGGGGAGTACTATACTCTGGAGAATGATAAATGGGGACCACCATACACTGGAACATTCCAAAGGTGGACATCAGACACTGGAGCAGCATTTACAGGGCCCATTATACACTAGAGCATTAGAAATGGGGCCCATTATGTTTGGAGCATTATTTGGGCCCATAAGACAGTGGAGCTTCATCCATGGGGACCAACATATACTGTAGCATTATGTGGAGCTCATCATATACTGTTTCAAACATTATATGGGACCAATGATTCTGTATGGAGAAATAGATGGGCCTCGTCATGAGATGTAAAAAGTGAAGTATTTTTCATTGTACTATACCGCTATTTCTCTGCCGTATCGGAGCATGATGAGTTGTGGCATGTGTTAAAGGGGCGCTCTTTCACCCAGGGCACATGAAAACCTGGAACCAGCCCTACCCCCCCACAACTTTAGCCAAATAACCCCCATTTTTCAGTGCGTAACTTGTATTATGAAGTTAATTAAGGTTGACAAGCTTAAGTAAGAAGAATTGATGCTTTTGGCATTCAAATGGGCACTGTAGGTGTGTTTCCTGTCCTCCTCTCACTGCCGACTTTTATTCCCCATTGACTTACATTGGGTTTCGTGTTTCTGGACGACCCCGACTTTTCCCTATAATCGGCCGATCTTGCTCGACCCGACTTTTGGAAAAGTCGGGTTTCACGAAACGAAACTCGACCCTAAAAAAACCAAAAGTCGCTCAACTCTACTTAGGACGCTCTCGGGGTCCAGACGTGTGACTGTGCCAAATTTTGTGGCTGTAGTTGCGACGGTGCGGATGCCTATCCCGGACATACAAACAAACATACACACACATACACACATACATACACACATACACACTTTGAGCTTTATATATTAGATAATAAAAAGAATCCTCTCAAATACAACTTGCCTAATAATTCTGCACACGGTGTATATATGCGGTTTTAATCACAGCTGAATAAGTGATTGACATTTTATCTGCTTTTTGGATTAATTATTATTATTAAACATTTATATAGCACCATTTATTCCATGGCGCTTTACAGGGTAAAGGGGAAATATAGACAAGTACAATAAACATGTGCAAGACAAGGGACACACAAGTACAGAAGGAGAGGGGACCCTGCCCGTGAGGGCTCACAGTCTACAGCTGAATAAGTGACTGAAATTTGATCTGCTTTTTGGATTAATTTCTCGTTCCAGGAGCATCCATGCGCCGGACAATGGGATTATAATTGCAGACCTTCCAACACACACAAGCTGGGAGCTGTGTACCCCTTTTTTCTCTTCTGGTTATTGATATATTTTGTTTGGGCACTGAAAACAACAAAGAAATGTTCCAATTTGAGGCTATATTTTCTAGCAAATGCAATAATAAACGTCCCCTTTTTAACGGCATGCAGGAAAGTCACAAATAAAGAACACAAAAGGCTAGAAACAATCAGTTTATTGGGTTTTAAAATAAACTAAGTGTACAATTGAAAGAAGGGATTTGGCACTACGCTATACCGTGGTTACACCTGTGTGCTGAGTGATGGTAATCCGGCACTGGGTCTCTGCTGTGCTTCATAGTATCACCGGGTCACTTGCTCAGCAGGTAGGCAATAAAAACTACAGCATTCCTTCAAGGAACACAGTACACATCTTTACAGAGGGATGATGAGTTTACCAAAATGAGAATTATCTCCACGTATAAAGTACTTTGCTAAAAATGTCACCTAGTAACATATCAGCAGCAGGAATATCACAAAAAAAAAAACAAAACTGCAAAAAAAGGCAGGTGTTCTGTATATATGTCTGTGTGTAAATACATATTCACATGATATACATACACAGACATAATACATTAAATAACAGTCAAGTGCTTTAAACGAAGAGCAAAATAAGGAAATAATTTAAAAACACAAACATATGGCATGTCACCGGACACAAAGCTGAAACCTAGCATCTCTGTCTGCAAAGCTGCTCCTTACAAGCCAACCCTGTCATTTCATGTAAAAGGTTGCAACCTGAACAATGTTTTTCTACTGTTTCTACATTTTATACAGTTATTTAACACATCTGGAAAAAAAAAAATAATAATTAGTCTTATTGAGTCTTTGTGGTGTGTGGCAAAAAAAGCCAGTTATTAATGTCTATCTGTATTTTGATAAATCAAATATTTTTCAAGTACAAGTGTCATCCATCCAGGAAAATCACCCGACGCTTCAAGCGCGGGCAGCTGGTTGCCCCAAATTAAAACTTCTAAGTTGGGCTTGTTAAGAATTTAGGACAAAAATAGTAATTAAGGGTAGCAAACCACCTCAGTTATCTTACTCCCCCTAAGGGCCCCGTTACACGCTTCAATGTCCCAGCGATCCCACCAACGATCCGACGTGGATGGGATCACTGGAACATAGTTAGATGATCGCTGGTGAGCTGTCACATAGGCAGACTCACCAGCGATCAGGACCAGCGAGCACGCTGGTATCCAGGATAAACAGCGGGTATTTAAGCGCCGCGCGACCTCAGTTACCCACTGTTTACCCTGGATACCAACTCCCAGCGTCTGCTGTATGACGCTGGGAGCTCGCTGATCGTTGGTCTCCTGCTGTCACACGCAGCGATGTGTGCTGCCCAGCGGGAGACCAATGATAGATTTATGGCCCAGTCCATTAGGCAACGATTAATGATCAGTCAACTGGTCGTTGATCATTGCTAAGTGTCACACACAACGATGTCGTCTTGATGTCGCTGCAACGTCACCAAACTGGTGATGTTGTAACCATATCGTTCACAATATCGTTGTGTGTAATGGGGCCTTAAGTGAGAACCTTCTGTGACACGTTATCAGGATGGGGCCTTGTGAGATATGATAACCTTCGCCACATCTGTATCTGGATTGTGTTTTGTCCAGATTCCTTTTTTATGAAAATAAATGTATTATATCTAGCTCTTTTGGAAACATTTCTACTTGTTACTTTGTACTAATAAAAAAAAATAAGTAAAGACTGTTCACAAGCAGAAAAAGCTGGATCATTTGCGCACACAGAGCAGCCTTCTATTATTTCATGGGTTGCATCATTCTCTGTATGTTTGCATCACATATATGGTGCATGGTCATAAGGTATAAAGATATTTATTCGCTACAGCAACATCCATAATATATTGTACTGCACAATGCTGTAGCGACTGATGTGCTCTGAACAAATCACTCACAGCAACCAATATCACTGGAATTAGATTCAAGTGTCTTTTTTTTAATTTTTTAATACCACCAACTGGTCATCCATGAATTGCTGCTTGTGTTCCTGCCAATTGTCATGGTGCGTCCTCCGGAAATTAGATAAGGTTTTCTTTACAGTCATCTAAAAACAGAACAAAATGTATTGCAAATTTATACAGCATCAAGTAATTACATTTCTACTAAAATAAATATTATATATAACATTATATATAATCTTCCGTCTCACCCCCCAATGGGGGTGGTCTTTTTTTCTCCATCCTCATTCTCTGGTCCTCTACCAGAGGCCTGGGAGTTTGAGGGTTCTGCGCCGGATCTTAGTTGTTCCCAGCATTGCGCTTTTCTGAACACAGAGTTCAGATGTTGCAGCCATTGTTCCAACTTCGGGGTCACTGCTCCATGTCTTCCTATCACCACTGTAATCACTGTTGCCTTCACCTTCCACATTTTCTCCAGTTCTCCTTTGAGGCCCTGGTATTTCTCCAGCTTCTTTCGGATGTTGCGGTCACTTGGCACTACCACATCTACAGTATATGTACATATTCACACACATACACTACACACATACATATATTATCTGTGTCTACAGCATATATATATGGAGCGCCCCGCGGGGCCTGGGGGTACTCGGTACCAGGCCCGTCGACTTCCATGGGGGACGGTGTCACGGCGGCAGCGACCCGGTTCGTGGCCCAGAGGCGTCCAGTAATAAAATAGGGCAAAGTTGTGTGGTATTTATGTGGTAAAAATGAAAATAAAGTTATTAGATTGTGAAATACGTGATGCCACCTGTGGCTTTCTAGTCAGAGGTGACCAGCGCTGCGGTGTTGCTTCTCTGGGATGGATGTTGGGCGCAACTATGATGTTGTGGCCCTCCACGGGTAGGGCTGTAGTCCCAGGGCAAAGATGTTAAATAAATAGTAAAAGTGGCTGTAAACGTTGGCAGGCTCGGTCTGGCCTGGCGGGGTACCGGGAAAATGCCCGGTGGACCCCGAGGTCACGGGGGGCCCCCTTAAATTTACTGCCAGTTTAAATGTTTGGCGGCCGCCAGGCCCTTTAAGAGCGCATGCGTGCACATACCGACAATTACTTGGCTTTGCACGCGCCGCGCGGTCAGGCGGCGGCCCCCTGACTGGCTTCAGCGGCTCCTGAAGGTCTGGCTGGTGATGATGAGTCACGTGACGTCTCCTCTCCTGGCCATCGCGTGACCTTGCTGCTGTGCTGCAGTGGTTCGCGCGGCGCCTGTTCTTGATGGGCGGTGAGTCCCCGCCCCGCGTTTCTGTCCTCTACTGTAGCTGGCTGCTGCCTGGCTAATAGCAGTGCCAGCACAGAGAACAGAGGACGTCGCCGCCGCTCATCCTGCTGCTCCCGCTCCTGTTGTTACAGACAGACAGTGTCAACCGCAGCCCTGAGCCCTTTAGTCCGCGGGTCCGGTGAGTCACACAGACACAGTGTATAAAATAGCAGGGGGAAGGAAGGGGTCCAGCAGGGGACACTAGGGGAGACAGACAGACAGTCTGTCACACAGACTACTGTAGTGAGTGACAGTCCAATGTCCTCGGCTGATGGCTGTGTAGTGGTGGGTGGTGGACTCTCTGCCGGCTGTGTGGTGGTGAGTGGTGGTGGTGGACTCTCTGCTGGGCTCCCTGACTCCTGCAGCCCTGCGGCCTGCCCAGTGCCGCGTCCAGTGTCCTCCTCGTCCTCGGTGATGCATGCAGCTCTGCCGGTTCCCGACTACCGCTGTCCTGCAGTGCCGGACAGTGCCGGCCCGGCTGTGTGGTGGTGGTGGTGGTGTTGTGTGCTCTCTGTCGGGCTCCCTGTCTTACTCCTGCAGCCCTGTGGCCTGCCCAGTGCATCCAGAGTCCTCCTCCTCGGTCATGCAGCACGACCGGCTCCCAACTACCGCTGTCCTGCAGTGCCGGCCCGGCTGTGTGGTGGTGTTGTGTGCTCTCTGCTGGGCTCCCTGTCTTACTCCTGCAGTCCTGCAGCCTGCCCAGTGCATCCAGTGTCCTCCTCCTCGGAGTCAGGCAGCTCTGCTCTGCCAGCCCCCGACTACCACTGTCCTGCAGTGCCGACCCGGCTGTGTGGTGGTGGTGTGCGCTCTCCGCCGGGCTCCCTGTCTGACTCCTGCCCTGCGGCCTGCCCTATGTAGAGAATGATGGCTAGCCTGGCGTGGTGAGCTGCTCTGCTGTCTCTGCACCCTCCCTGATGGGGCCCCAATGAAAGGAAAAATAGGTTTCTGGAGCCCACAGAAACTTATTTTTCCTCTCATTGGGGCCCCATCAGGTAGCCGGCACAGCTTCCAGGGAGGGTGGTGAAATATACTATTACACTGTGTAGGTAACCACTGTGGGGCCCACAGTGGTTGCCTACGCAGTGTGTAATCTAATATATAAAGCTCAAAGTGTGTGTGTGTATGTGTGGTGTATGTATGTGTGTGTATGTCTGTATGTCCGGAATAGGCATCCGCAACGTCGCAGCTACAGCCACAAAATTTGGCACAGTCACACGTCTGGACCCCGAGAGCGCCCTAAGCTATGTTGTGAGGCGAAATTTTAACCCTGCGCGTTCCAATTCACCAAACAATTTTGCCCCTATCTACATACTGGGGGAAAAAGTGTGTGCGCTTCAAGCCCCGCCCCTCATTGTGATGTCACAATGCCCCTATTTGCATACTGGGGAAGCAGTGTGTGTGCATGAAGCCCCGCCCCTCATTATGACGTCACAATGGTTGCCATGGCAACGCTGATGTCATCAAAGGTTGCAAGCCCTGCCGCCGCTCATTATGATGTCATAATGGTTGACTATGGAATGGAGGATGTGTGATGGGTATATGGGCACTGGACTATGGGATGGAGCATATGTTTGACGGGTATATGGGCACGGGACTATGGGATGGCGGATATGTACATGGGCACGGGACTATGGGATGGAGGATGTGTGATGGGTAGTGTTGAGCATTCCGATACCGCAAGTATCGGGTATCGGCCGATACTTGCTGTATCGGAATTCCGATACCGACTTCCGATATTTTTTCAATATCGGAATTCGGCATCGGAATCGGAAGTTCAGTTGATTGACGGCCTGACGTCATCATGATGCGCGGTGTGTGCGCATCATGATGCGCCGTCATTTCGGGCCTTCCGGGGGTCTCTGCCGGCCTGCCGGGGGGCTGTGCCGGCCTGCCGGGGGGCTGTGTGGACTGCCCGGGGTCTGTACCGGCCTGCCGGGGGGCTGTGCCGGCCTGCCGGTGGTCTGTGCACCCTGTGGGGGTCTGTACCGGCCTGCCGGGGGGCTGTGCCGGCCTGCCGGGGGGCTGTGCTGATGTCCGGGGGTCTGTGCAAGCATCGTCCGATGGGACTACAAGTCCCATCGGGCGATGCCTGCTACCATGACAGTGATTGACACATTAGCCAATGATGGGACAGTAGTAGTCCCATCATCCGGCTAATGTGTTAAATGTTAAAAAAAAAAAAAAAAAAAAAATACTACATGCATGCTACATACATACTACATGCATGCTACATATATACTACATACATACTACATACATGCTACATACATACTGCATGCTACATACATACTACATACATACTACATACATACTACATACATACTACATACATACTACATACATGCTACATACATACTGCATGCTACATACATACTACATACATACATACTACATACATACTACATACATGCTACATACTGCATGCTACATACATACTACATACATACTACATGCATGCTACATACATACTACATATATACTACATACATACTACATACATGCTACATACATACTGCATGCTACATACATACTACATACATACTACATGCATACTACATATATACTACATACATACTACATACATGCTGCATGCTACATATATACTACATGCTACATACATACTACATGCATGCTACATACATACTACATATATACTACATGCATGCTACATACATACTACATACTACATATATACTACATACATACTACATATATACTACATACATACTGCATGCTACATACATGCTACATACATACTACATACATACTACATACATACTACATGCATGCTACATGCATGCTACATGCATGCTACATGCATGCTACATACATACTACATGCATGCTACATACATACCACATACATACTACATGCTACATACATACCACATATATACTACATACATACAATACATTCATACAATACATACATAGACATACAGTACATATAACATAGAGTAACATACTTACCAATACTTGTCACATTGTTCCCCGAAGCCATTGTCTATTCCGGGATAAATATTAACATAACAAACCACAAAAATACTCACCCACGATCCGAAGCAGTCCACGAGTGTGTCCCACGACGATCTTGGGTAGAGAACTGCAGCATCAGATGATGCTGCCGTTCTCTACGGGCTGTAGGAATCCAATGACGGAAGGTAGGTATCCTTCCGCACTGTATTCCTCCGCCACTTAAAAAAAAAAAGTCCCTAGTCTCACTTTATGCCATTGCTGTGTGGGAATTTCCCACACAGCAATGGCATAAAGTGAGACTAGGGACTTTTTTTTTTTTAAGTGGCGGAGGAATACAGTGCGGAAGGATACCTACCTTCCGTCATTGGATTCCTGCAGCCCGTAGAGAACGGCAGCATCATCTGATGCTGCAGTTCTCTACACAAGATCGTCGTGGGACACACTCGTAGACTGCTTCGGATCGTGGGTGAGTATTTTTGTGGTTTGTTATGTTAATATTTATCCCGGAATAGACAATGGCTTCGGGGAACAATGTGACAAGTATTGGTAAGTATGTTACTCTATGTTATATGTACTGTATGTCTATGTATGTATTGTATGAATGTATTGTATGTATGTAGTATATATGTGGTATGTATGTAGCATGTAGTATGTATGTGGTATGTATGTAGCATGCATGTAGTATGTATGTAGCATGCATGTAGTATGTATGTAGTATGTATGTAGTATGTATGTAGTATATATGTAGTATGTAGTATGAATGTAGTATATATGTAGTATGTATGTAGCATGTAGTATGTAGCATGCATGTAGTATATATGTAGTATGTATGTAGTATGTATGTAGCATGCATGTAGTATATATGTAGTATGTAGCATGTAGTATGTATGTAGCATGCATGTAGTATGTAGCATGTAGTATGTATGTAGCATGCATGTAGTATATATGTAGTATGTATGTAGTATGCATGTAGTATGTATGTAGCATGTAGTATGTAGCATGCATGTAGTATATATGTAGTATGTAGCATGTAGTATGTATGTAGCATGCATGTAGTATATATGTGTTATGTATGTAGCATGTAGCATGCATGTAGTATGTATGTAGTATATATGTGGTATGTATGTAGCATGCAGTATGTATGTAGCATGCATGTAGTATATATGTAGTATGTATGTTGCATGTAGTATTTATGTAGTATGAATGTAGCATGTATGTAGTATGTAGTATGAATGTAGCATGTATGTAGTATGTAGTATGAATGTAGCATGTATGTAGTATGCATGTTGTATGTATGTAGCATGTAATTTTTTTTTTTTTTTTTACATTTAACACATTAGCCGGATGATGGGACTACTACTGTCCCATCATTGGCTAATGTGTCAATCACTGTCATGGTAGCAGGCATCGCCCGATGGGACTTGTAGTCCCATCGGACGATGCCTGCACAGACCCCCGGAGCCTGCACAGACCACCGGCAGGCCGGCACAGCCCCCCGGCAGGCCGGCACAGCCCCCCGGAGCCTGCACAGCCCCCCGGCAGGCCGGCACAGCCCCCCGGCAGGCCGGCACAGCCCCCCGGAGCCTGCACAGCCCCCCGGCAGGCCGGCACAGCCCCCCGGCAGGCCGGCACAGCCCCCCGGAGCCTGCACAGACCACCGGCAGGCCGGCACAGACCACCGGAGCCTGCACAGACCCCCTGGCAGGCCGGCACAGCCCCCCGAAAGGCCCGTACAGACCCCAGAGAGGCTGTACAAGGGCAGGAAAGGGTTTTTCTTATTCCGATACCGGAAGTCCCATAGACTTGAATGGGACTTCCGGTATCGGAATCGGCGATACCGATACTTTTTTTAAAGATCGGCCGATACCATCCGATACGATACTTTGAAGTATCGGACGGTATCGCTCAACTCTAGTGATGGGTATATGGGCACTGGACTATGGGATGGAGGATATGTATGATGGGTATATGGGCACACGACTATGGGATGGCGAATATGTATGATGGGTGTATGGGCATGGGACTATGGGATGGAGGATATGTATGATGGGTATATGGGCATGGGACTATGAGATGAAGGATGTGTGATGGGTATATGGGCATGGGACTATGGGATGGAGAATATGTATGATGGGTATATGGGCATGGGACTATGGGATGGAGAATATGTATGATGGGTATATGGGCATGGGACTATGGGATGGAGGATGTGTGATGGGTATATGGGCACTCGACTATGGGATGGAGGATATGTATGATGGGTATATGGGCACGGGCCTATGGGATCGTGGATATGTATGATGAGTATATGGGCACGGGACTATGGGATGAAGGATAATTATAATTTTATATAACTAACCACAGTTAGTTACTATGCCCGGGAAGCTCAAAGTGTGTATGTGTGTATGTATGTGTGTGTGTATGATTGTATGTCTGAGATAGGCATCCGCACCGTCGCAGCTACAGCTGCAAAATTTGGCACAGTCACACGTCTGGACCCCGAGAGCGTCCTAAGCTATGTTGTGAGGCGAGATTTTAACCCTGCGCGTTCCAATTCACCAAAAAATGTTGCCCCTATCTACATACTGGGGGAAAAAGTGTGTGCGTGTCAAGCCCCGCCCCTCATTGTGATGTCACAATGCCCCTATTTGCATACTGGGGAAGCAGTGTGTGCACCACAAGCCCCGTCCTCATTATGATGTCACAATGGTTGCCATGGCGACGCTGATGTCATCAAAGGTTGCAAGCCCTGCCGCCGCTCATTATGATATCATAATAGTTGACTATGGGATGGAGGATCTCGTACGACAAAGCGCTTATTCCTCACTCCTTGAGAGCGCTGGGCTGCAATTGGACAGTGGAAGGCTGGTAACTCGATTTCTTCAAGTTCTTTTGGATCTTCTCCCCCTTCTGGTGAATTGGGCATTCTGGACAACGCATCCGCATTAGCATTCTTATGTCCTGCTCTGTACTTGATGGTGAACTCGCAGTTGGACAGCCAGGCCATCCATCGCTGCTCAAGTGCCCCGAGCTTTGCCGTTTCAAGGTGGGTTAGTGGATTATTGTCCGTGTAGATGGTGAACTTTGCGGAAGCCAAGTAGTGCTTGAAGCGCTCTGTTACCGCCAAGACTATGGTGAGGAACTCCAGCTTAAAGGAACTGTAGTTGTCGGGGTTCCTCTCAGTGGGATGAAGCTTCCTGCTGGCGTAGGCAATCACTCTCTCTCTCTGCCTTTCTGCACTTGTGACAGCACTGCTCCATATCCCACGTTGCTGGCATCAGTGTAAAGTACAAATGGTTGGTCATAGTCAGGGTAGGCCAGGACCTCATCTCCTGTGAGGGCCAATTTCAACTTGGTGAAGGACTCTTCTATCCTTTTGTTCCACTCGAACGGAAGATTTTTGTTCTTGGCCTTCTTGGATTGGCCCACTAGAAGATCTTGCAGCGGTGTTGCTATCTTGGTGAAGTTCTTGATAAATCTTCGGTAGTAGCCTGCTAACCCAAGAAATTGCCTCACTTCATGAATAGTGCTGGGTCTTTTCCAGTCCCGGATAACGGTGACTTTGTCAGGATCGGGTGCCACACCTTGCGCGCTCACCACATGGCCTAGGTACTGCACCTTGGGTTTCAAAAGGTGACATTTGGACGGTTTTAATTTCTGGCCAAAGTTTGACAGGGCTTCGAATACCTCAGCTAGGTGCTTCAAATGGTCTTCATAGGTTTTGGAGAAGACGATGATGTCATCCAGGTACAGCAGAACGGTTTCAAAGTTTTTATGTCCAAGGCAGCATTCCATTAACCGCTGAAATGTTCCTGGTGCATTGCTGAGCCCGAACGGCATGTAGTTAAACTCGCAGAGGCCTATTGGTGTTGTAAACGCCGTCTTCTCTTTGTCTGCCTCTGCCTCAGGAACCTGCCAATACCCACTGGTGAGATCTAAGGTAGAGAAATAATTAGCAGTTCTCAGTGCGGCTAGTGATTCCTCAATTCCAGGCAATGGGTAAGTGCCTTTATGTGTAATGCTGTTAATCTGCCTGTAGTCTACACACATTCTCATAGTACCGTCTTTCTTCTTAACGAGGACTAATGGAGCTGCCCAGGGGCTACAACTATCTCTGATTACCCCAGCCTCCTTCATCTCCCGTAACATACTCTTGGCACATTGATAGTGTGCTGGGGGTACAGGCCGGTATCTCTCTTTAATGGGTTAATGGGTGGATGATCTCCGGTGGGGATATGATGTTGAACCCCTTTTGCCTGCCCAAAATCTAGAGGATGCTTACTGAAGACCCATTCAAATTCTTGAGCCACCCGGTAAGCCCCATGCTTTTGGTGTGACGGGGTGGAGTCAGTGCCTACTTGTAGCTGCTGACACCAATCCTCCTGTAGCCCTTCAAAGCCATTTTCTTCCACCTTGTCAGAAAGAAGCAAGGGTTCTAGTGTCTCGATTGCATTGTTGCTGATGGTGAACAATTTAGCAAGGGTGGCATACCAGGGTAACTGGACCTCTCTCTCCCCACAATTTAAGACGCGTATTGGTACTCTCCACTTGCAGACATCAACTACACCTCTGGCTGTCAGGATAGTGGGCCTACTATCAGAATACATGGGTTCTACCAAGGCTTGGTAATCTTAACCCCTTAGGCCTATTGCTGCCCGACACCAGATTAACATTTCACTTCTGGGAGGTACTGCAATGGGGAAAGGATCACTCACTCTGACACTGCCGACTTCTCCCCCAGACAGCTCTACCTGTTGTCTCTGCATCAGGACTTTGATCTCCTTTTGCAGAACCCGCTGCTGACTGGAGCTGGTGGTCTCGGCTACCTGTTGTAACAAAACAATAATTTCTCCATGACAATTTTCAATTACATTAGTGCCTAAAGTGATCATAGGATGGCATTCTCGTTTGTCAATATCAACTATTATCAAACCTTGCGATTGCAATTCTACTTGGCCAATCTTGATGGTCACCTCTTTATATCCCCATCTGAGGCAAGGGCTGTCCATTACTGGCAAAAATGGCAAGGTCTTTATCTGGGCTATGAGTAATGTCTGAATCTGCCCAGTACAGCTTAAAAAGAACATATGGTATTGTTGTCACCTGGGAACCGGTGTCCAGTAAAGCGTTCATCGGAAAACCGTCAATCAAGACAGGCAAGACTGGTCGTCCTCCTACGTACTTGTCTCGCCAATTTGGTGGGCCTGGTCGTCTTACTCCTGGGTGTTGGCCTTTTGCCCCAGGGGTTGCTTGCTTAAATGACAGTGTCTTGCTAGGTGTCCTGCCTTGTTGCAGCGGCGACAGATGGGCTGTCCGTCCTCGTCGTAACGATCGCTGTCTCTCCCTCTGGCTGGTGGGATCCTCTTCTGCTGTCGCCACGGGACGTCATCTGGACTGGTGGCCCGCTGGATCTTCTTCTTTGGAATCACTTGCAGGGACTGCACAGTTTTTGTGAGTGTAGCCAAACTTTTGGTTAGTTCCTTGACTTGGAGACGTAAGTCTGCAGCAGAATCATCATCTTGGGATGGCTTGTCAGTCTCAATAGAGGTCTTTTGAAAGGATGCTGTCTCCTGCTGGTATGTAACTGCAGGATGCTTAGAGGGCTCTGTGCTGCTAGGGTTCAGTTCACTCAGCACTCTGATGGCTCTATCCTTAAAGTGTGCAAAGTCCAATTCAATTCAGTTGTACAATATGCACAGCTGTGTCCTTTGGTTGTTAAGCTGGAGTCCCTCTATGAACTGCTCTGTTAGTAATCTATCTTCATCTTGCACGCTCTCAGGATCAACCTGCTTTACAGCCCGTAGTGACTCCTGAAGATTAAGAGCATAGTCCCGTATACTGTCCTGCACTCTCTGTTTGCACCCAAAAAATCTCATTTTCATCTCTGTTGCAGTACGGTTATCAAAAGTGTCTTTCAGTCTGGCTAAGATTTGTTTGACAGTTCTTTTATCAGTGTCTGGCCAGGACTTTACTTCCCTCTGAGCCGCACCATTTAACGGACCAATGAGGATACTGACTTTTTGGTTTTCTGACAGGGGGTACACTTGGAACAAACTACATAGTCTTTCTTTAAAATCACTCATGGGTCGCCCTCCCAGGGCCGCTGAGTACACGGTACCGGGCCGGTGTCAGGGGAATGTGTCAAAGCAGCAGTGACCCGGTCCGTCGCCCTGGGCGCCCAAGTAATGGGGGTATGTAGTTAATGGAATGGAATAGTTTGTGATGCCACCTGTGGTGCTCGGCAAGGGAGGTGTTAAGCCGACGCTGCATGCAGATCCACTGGGACTGATGGTAGGGTGCAGCAAGGATGTAGAAGCTCCCCACTGGTGAAGCTATAGTCCCAGGGCAGTGTAGAGGTGGTTGGCACGGGGATGTAGCAGTACCATAAGGGTAGGAAGCAGACAAGACACAGCGGAGTGCAATTTCTGTACCTTTACTTGATAACTGCAGTCCAGGGTCCTGATTACAGATGGTACTGGAGCAGGCTATCCTGGAAGCAATTCATGGATTCTCTCTCAGCAGATGGGCTGTGCAGTCTCCTTCCTAGCGCTTGGTTGAATGAAGTACTCCTAGTACTAAATTACACTGAAGTTCCTCCTGTCAGATGTTTTCAAGAACCTTACTTGCACGGCAGACGGCTGTAGCCTATCTCGGGGGCTCCTTTCTCCTGAGTCCCGGCTCTCTATCCAAGCTGCTGTTGTGCCCTCAAGTCTTAGAAGGGAGTAGGGCATTTACAGCCTCCTACTCCTCTGGTATCTGTTGTAGGACCGTTAGTATCCGTACAGTCGTGGAGACCAGGCTCCAGTTCATGCGCTCACTGTGAGGAAGCTCTCCTTTCCTAGCTCAACCTCCAGCTTCTCTCTCCACGTCTGCACACTTCAACTTCTGCAGACTAACTGACTACTCCTCCCTCTTGGCCCTCAGAGAGCACTCCTCCCCTTAATTCTGGTTCAGAGCTCCCCCCTGCTGACCTGGAGTGGAACTGTGTTGCATGTATGGATTGACTGCGAGAGAGACCAATCATTGCCTCCAAGCCTGGCATTACCCTCCCCTGGAGGAAGGCAAAGCCACTGTGGCGACCATACCCCTGGGGGTGCCACACTCCCCCCTAGTGCAAGTCAGCACTTCTGGGCTGAACAAAAACATGAAACATATAAACTGTTGACAATATTATTTGTACAAGAGTTAAAAATTAAAAAGTTACAAAAACCAAGAGCTTCAAAAATGGTCCTATGATGATAAGTCCAGCATCAATGTCCATGGTCTATTCCTGGGCAGATGGTGAATTATTTACAAGTTGGTGACCACACAAGTCCTGTGGTACAATGTCCATAAAACAAACTGGCATATTTAAAGGAAACTCTTACAGGTTACCTGTAGGCACAAAACTTGAAAACAGTTACATATATACACATACAATTTCAACATTGACATTTTTCTATATACGATATCTGAGGGGTGGTATCCCTTGAGTAATGCGGGTAGACCTGTGTAATACTGGTGTAATGGGTAATGTACTGGATACACTACTGGGGGTTCTAGGTAACACAGGGATACTAGATTGTCTGTGAACTTAGACTCACCAGGGGCAAAACAGTTTCACCACTGGCAGGGCGAGGGTTCTCTGGCTCCACTGCTGATGTGGCATCTGCTACCCGATTTTCCTGATTCTCTTGAGTCACTTCTCCCTGTACTACCAGTTGGGGAAATGTCAACACAGGCACCACTATAGCATCGCTCACTTTAGTCCAATTCGCAGGGAATTCCCCAAGCACTGTGCTGACCTTCTCTTCTTCCACTATGGGCTGGATGTTATCTGGTTCTTCTCTTCTTTCTTTTAACTGGTCAGGGCATAACTTCAAATGATCTCTCGATACCGCTGATGAGGTCTCTCCTCCATCTTTACTAACAAGGCATACCTTAGTATTATCAAAGTTCGAGGGCAGAATGGCATAAGGTTCAGCTTCCCATTAATCATCCAATTTGTGCAATCTTCTCTTTCTTTTCAAGACTTGCTCTCCCGGCGACAAAGGAACGGCAGGTGCATTTTGATTGTAAAGCCTCCCCTGCTTTTGTCTTGCCTGAGCCAGACTCCTTTCCACGCATTCTTGAACTCTCCTGTACTGTTGCTGCCTCTCCGTGTCCCAATCAGCATCTTGTGATGCTACTTCAGGTGTCAGGACTCCCAAGTCTAAGTCAATAGGCAGCTTACCAGGTCTTGCTCTCATTAAATAGGCTGGGGTACAGTTGGTAGAGTTCACTGGAATATGGTTGTAGAGGTCTACCAGATCGGGCAACTTCTCTGGCCACAGATTCCTCTCCTCCAAGGGCAAAGTCTTCAGGAGGTCATTCACTACCTGGTTCATCTTCTCGCACATGCCATTGGTCTGTGGGTGGTACGGTGTTGTCCTGATCTTCTTACAACCATACAGGTTACAGAATTCTGCCTCAAAAGCTGGGCCTTGATCCGTAAGCACTCTTTCAGGATACCCATGTGGTCTAAAGAAGTGCAGTTGGAATGCTCTGGCTGCTGTCCTGGTTGTCTGATCTTTGACAGGCACAACTACCAGGAATCTTGAGTAGTGGTCCACAATGGTAAGAGCATAGATGTAGCCTGACCGGCTTGGAACCAGTGTCACATGGTCCAGGGCTACCAACTCAAGGGGCTGTTTGGTGATGATTGGCTGTAGAGGAGCTCTCTGGCTGTCTCGATCTTTTCTGCGCAGGTTACATTGTCCACACTCCCGGCACCACCTCTCAATGGCTTTCCACATACCAGCCCAGTAGAACCTCTCTCAGAGCAATGCTTCCAACTTCTTCCATCTGAAATGTCCAGCTCCATTGTGGTATGCTTCCAGAACCATTGATGCCTCTCTCTTTGGGACTATCACCTGCCAAACCAGCTTATGAGTGCGGGCATTGATACTCCTCTGACACAGCTTCCCATCATAAATGAACAGCCGGCCCCTCTCCTTCCACAACTGCTGAGTTTCTTCAGGAGCATCCTACTCTGGACGTGAGTCAGCTTGTGTCAGCAGCTCCTTCACCAGGCGGACTGCAGGGTCACTATCTTGCGTTTCTGCCCAATCATGATGGGGCAATGGATTCAGGGTGACCTCCTTCAAGCCAGACCGTCTGTTTCTCACTCCTTGGGCACGTTGGGCCGCAAGTGGCAGGTGGAAGGGAGGCAATTCTATTTCCTCAAGAGCCTCAGGGTCTTCTCCTGCATCTGGCAGATTAGGCATCCTGGACAGTGAGTCAGCATTGGTATTCTTGTGTCCTGCTCGGTACTTGATAGTAAACTCATAGTTAGACAGCCAAGCCATCCATCGTTGCTCCAGTGCACCTAGTTTTGCAGTGTCCAAATGCGTCAACGGATTGTTGTCCGTGAAGATAGTGAACTTGGTGGAGGCTAGGTAATGTTTGAACCTTTCGGTGACAGCCCAGACTATGGCAAGGAACTCCAGCTTGAAAGAACTGTAGTTGTCAGGGTTCCTTTCAGTGGGGTGCAGCTTCCTGCTGGCATAGGAGATCACTTTTTCCTTTCCATTCTGTACCTGCGACAGTACTGCTCCAAGTCCCACATTGCTGGCATCGGTGTACAGCACAAAGGGTTTCTCATAATGTGGGTAGGCCAGAACTTCATCACCGGTGAGAGCCATCTTCAGCCGAGTGAAGGATCTCTCCAACTCCTCAGTCCATTCAAAGGTGGAATTTTTCTGTTTGGTCTTCTTGGACTGCCCCACCAGAAGGTTTTGCATAGGGGTGTGTTGTGAGTTCATTTTCCCCTTCACCGTCGATGTCTGATGAACTCCCTCTTCTGGTGAAGGAAGGTAGTGAGGCTGATTACAAAACACCTGATCTGGTAGATGATGACTGGGTAACACAAACTGCTGACTGGATATAAGGCAGCCGACGCCCTTCTGAGTCGCTGGTGATTTCTCTGCTGGATTCTTGGAGACAAGTCTGATTCCTGCTTCCCAAAGATAAGTTTTTGCTCTGCTTTTGAACTTACTAGTTTTGTTTTGTTTACCTTGTTTTTGGAGTTCAGCCATCCCCGGTCTGGGGTGTCCTGAGCTCCATTTTTGTCTCCGATCAGATTGTCTCTTTGCTCTGTCTTCAGAATTTACCTGAGTGCTGATATAGTAATTTTGAAGTCCTAGCGACTTCAGGGCCTGTTTTTCCTATCGGACGGTTGGGACATTTTTTGGTAGGGTTTTTTGCGAATTGCAGACAGCAGCTTTTCTATCCTGTCCTTTTTAGTTAGCTTGGGCCCCATCGTTTGCTCAACCTATCTTTCTATCTGTGTTAGTGTTTTCATGTTGCTTCACCGTCATTATATGTTGGGGGCTGCCTATTGCTTTGGGGTCTGCTCTGGGGCAGTTTAGTTTTCCCCTTTCTTTCTTTAGGCCTGTTTAGTTCTCCGGCTGTGTTCGAGGGGTCTAGGGCATCGTAGGAACCCTGTTATGATGAGTCACCGAAGGAGGAAAAAAAACAAAATACTAGCTAAGTCCAGAAAAAACCAGAGAGGTTGGCAGCTATCGGATTGCAGACCCCTGAACCTATCCACAACAACTAGCAGTAGCCGTGGGGGGTTCCTACGGTGCCCTAGACCCCTCGATCACAGCCAGAGAACTACATAGCCTAAAGACAGAAAGGGGAAAAACTAAACTGCCCCAGAGCAGACCCCAAAGCAATAGGCAGCTCCCAACATATAATGACGTTGAAGCAAGATGAAAACACTAACACAGATAGAAAGATAGGTTGAGCAAATGATGGGCCCAAGCTAACTAAATAGGACAGGATAGGAAAGCTGCTGTCTGCCATCCGCAAAAACCCTATCCAAAATGTGCCAGCCGACTGATAGGAAAAACAGGCTTCAAAAGACTATATCAGCACTCAGGTATATTCTGAAGACAGAGCAAAAGATCAACAGATCAGAGACAAAAATGGAATTCAGCTCACCCCCGGCTGGGGATGGCAGAACTCCCAAAAAACAAGGCAAAACAAAAACAAAACTGAAGTGTACAAAGCAGAGCAGAAAAACTTAGCTTTGAGACGCAGGAATCAGACTGGTCTCCAAGAATCCAGCAGGATCACCAGCAAGGCAGAAGGGCGTCGGCTGCCTTATATCCAGTCCTCAATTCCAGCCACCCAGTCATCATCTAGCTGCCCAGGTGTTTGGTAATCAGCCTCACTACCTTCCTTCACCAGAGGAGGGAGTTCATCAGACCTCAATGGTGAAGGGAAAAATGAACTCACAACAGAAACCCCCACGGCTACTGTTAGTTGTTGTGGATAGGATCAGGGGTCTGCAATCCGATAGCTACTAAGCTCTCTGGTTTTCTGGACTTAGCTTGTATTTTTGTTTTTTCCTCCTTTGGTGACTCATTCATAACAGAATCACCAGCCATGCCGAAGATCCTTAGGGTACTCAATAGCAGGAAAGAATTGTAAATAAAAAAAAAAAAAAAAAAAAGAGAGTTTGTCAGAATACTTTTTTTTGTGTATAATTTTTCCTCGATGTCTCTGAGGCCGCAGGGGGAATTTTTTTTTTCTTTTTCAATGGAGATGAAGCAATTGTCTGATCGTGTGGAGCAGCTCACTGCTGAAGTGCGGGGAATTTATGCCTATCTTGCTCATTCACATGCTGCTGAACCAAAGATCCCTACTCCTGATGTGTTTTTTGGGGATTGGTCTAAATTTTTGAATTTTAAGAATAATTGTAAATTATTTTTTGCCTTGAAGCCTAACTCGTCGGGGAGCTCCGTGCAGCAGGTTAAAATTGTCATCTCTTTGCTGCGCGGCGATCCTCTGGATTAAGCGTTTTCTTTGAAATGAACTATACATTGATTAATATCTGTATGTTGCTTATATTTTAACAATTATTTTATATTACAGAGGCGAGACATTTATAATGTATTTTGTTAAATTATGTTTGATAGTCCATTAACCATTCTGTCGACAGACACCGAGAAGGCCTTCGATAGAATTGGCTGGCATTATTTGATTTGCACTTTGCAAAAATTTGATTTTCCTCCTCCATTTATAGAAGCCGTTATGTCTCTTTATACGACCCCAACTCCTAAGGTCAGGGTAAATGGATTATTTTCAAACTCTTTTAAGATTACCAACAGCACTAGACAGGGCTGCCCTCTCTCCCCCTTCCTTTTTGTCCTAGTGATGGAAACATTGATACAGAAAATCAGGCAAGACCCTGATATCAGGGGATTAGTGGTGGGCAGATTGAATTCAAGATAGCGGCTTTTGCAGATGACCTCTTACTTTTGATTACTAACCCCAAAACAGCTTTTTCACACCTCTCAGATTTGTTTACGGAATTTGGAATTCTTTCTAACTTCAAAATTAATATGAGTAAGTCTGAAATTTTGAATATCTCGGCACCAGAAAAAGAGGTCTCGAGGTTAAAACAAACAACCCCTTTTCATTGGCCTCCTGAAAAATTAAAATTTCTGGGGATTCATTTAACCGCTGACCCCTCTACACTATATAAATTTAATTTTCTCCCTATGCTATCCAACTTACAAACTTTACTCAATTCTTACGAATTACCTTTTCTTTCTTGGATAGGGAAAATCAATGTTGTCAAATCCTATATTTTTCCAAAAAATATTTATGTTATGAATATGGTCCCTATTCCTCTTCCTAATTCCTTTTTTATTATAGTGAACAAATTAGTTTCAAAATTCATATGGAAAAACAAAAGAGCCAGACTGCCTCCCAAAATTTTATTTTTACCAAAAAATAAAAGGGGACTCGGTCTCCCTGACTTCAAGAAATACTACCAGGCCATCCACCTTTCCGGTTGGCTACGCATGGTCAAGACCAACCCTGATCAGAAAGCCCTAAATTTGGAAGTAAGTCTGTTGGGCAATATGGCTGAGGTTTTTCTCTGGTCTTCCTGTACCCCAGCTACTCACTCGTTCGATGCCATAACTTATAATACATTATCTATTAGACGTTCTTTAGTTCCTAATATATTACCTCATTGCTGTTTTTTAGACCATACTCCAATAAGAGTCATTCCTTGGCTGACTGACCAGAACTATGTTGACGTTTATGGTCTATGGGATTCTTTACCGAATCTACCAATCTCGCACCTTCTATCTAACCAGGTCCCCTGTACAGAGGACTGGCCAAAAGCCGCCAGAAAACAACTTTGAGACCTTTTACAAAAACTTCATATACGTTTTATTATTACTAAATTTAAATTGAGATACAAACATGGTTCTGACTGGCTATGGCTAGAATTCTTGGTAGGTCTCCAGTCTATTCCCCCTAAACTCGTCTCTAAATTGTATGTTAATCTGGTCAATCCGCTATCTCAATTTAAGCCACTTTATTTATCCTCATGGGAATCTGAACTAAATCTGTCTTTATCTACCCAGGAGACTAGTCAAATCTTAAGCAACTCCCATGGTTTCTCAAGGTGTATTCTATTACAGGAAAATGCTTTCAAAATTCTTTCACGCTGGTACAGAACTCCGGACAGACTGTTTCATATGGGTTTGGTTTCCTCTCCTCTATGTTGGAGATGCTCTGGATCGGTTGGGACAATGACCCACATCTTTTGGACATGCCCGGCTATTTCTGCATACTGGTCAGGAATTGATAGTTCCCTACGCCAATTAGGTTTAACTAAACGGAATCTAAATCCTCAAGAAGTTCTTCTATCTCTACCTACTATAGAGTTTAAACCCAAGAAACATAACCTACTACCCCTTTTGCTAGCGGCTGCAAAGCATCTCATCTCCATTCATTGGAGACAACCCTCCCCACCACAATTGCTGAGTAGGTAACTAAAGTTCAAGACATCTATAGAATGGAAGAGTTGTCAAGTTGGGAGTCGCGCTCACATAGCGAGTTCCAATTAACTTGGCATCCTTGGATATATAGACCCCCTTATCCCTTGACGGCTCTCAGTTGCTGCCATACCTATTCATCCCTCATCTCCCTTTATGAGTCCTGCGCCGAAGTGGCAGAGCCCGACCTCAAAACTGCCCCAAATTACTACATATATTTTTAATCTTGACAGATCTAATTACCCATCTTTTGACCCCTTTGACTACTTTAACTGGTGCACTCCTTACTCCGATTTGTCTCGTCTTTGTAGATCTCCAGAAGGACTACATACGTTCTTTTGGAGCCGTTACTACAAGTTAATGCTACCTGAACCTAGTTCTTTCTATTGTTTAGTTCCTTTTATAATTTACATGTTTTATGGTCTCTGCCAATACGTTTTCATGGGAATTTCATTGATTCTCTATCCAATTATTATTTTTTGACTTATGTAGCATGTGCTGATTAATGGGCTGAGCCATATCTTTCTTGTGTTGTACTGTATGTAAACATTTTCTTAATTAAAGAATTACAAAAAAAAATAAATTATGTTTGATAGTTCTAAATATTATAATACTGATTGTTTATCTGTGAGGGTGGCAGCCACACTCACACTTATAATATTATACTATATTATTGTATTGTGTCATTTTGTTTTCAATAGTTGTTAATGGAATGCCAAAATTATACTTGTTCACTTTATTCTTGTATTTCGAATGACCTACAATACATAGGTGTGATATGGGTTTTTGTGTGCCCCCTATTCACATTGTTAGATGTACCATCCCGTTTTCATTGTTGTGTGCATGTGCTTGACATTGTGTGTGAGGAGACATCTTTGTGTGCCCGCTATTCATATTACTAGATGAACCGCTCTCTGCTGATGTGAGTACTTCAGCTCCCCATCCACTTTTCATGTAGTGTTCACGTGCCTGACATTGCGTGCAGGGAGACATATCGGGGTGTAGCTTTTGGCTTGACTCAGCCTTGACTCAGCCTCATCCACGTCATTGTGGGTGCCGCAGAGCCACAATGTTCTCCCCATTACCTGTCAGTGCGGAGTGCGCCAAGATAACATGATGTAGTTGGATCGGTATTTAGATATAGCGAATATCATACAATCAGTATACACGGGACTCCTTTCTGCTATGGAGGGGCGTTATCAAGGGAGGCGTAGAAATGCCTTAAACCTGACTATCTGTTTCCCTATAGGCTGGGGAACTTTAAGCATTGAATATTTAGACTGTGTTATACAACGCCTCCTCTCGACCTACTGGTCCAGTGACCCTATGCCCCTCTTTACATTTTAAATATGTAGTTCCGGAAATATCTATTTTTGTTCGGCCAATTGGAATCATGATTTGTGGAGGAATGTGTCACGAGGGCTTAGTTCAACTAAGGCTGAAATACCCGGGGCCCCTGTGGTGTCCCTTTTACTAGGGGAAACCCTGTCTGACCCTCAACCCAGGGTTTTTGCTGAAGGTGCAAATGCCTGAGCCTCCGACCTTTCCTTATCTCCTGCTCAGCCCTGCACTTAAGCCTCCACCCTCCACCCAGTGAGGAGACACACCACCAAAGCTCCCACACAAATAATGACAGACAGGGAGAACTTAAACTGCACTGCGCCACACACACACAGGAATAAACAGTAATGTGAACAGGGCACAACTAAACACAAATATGGGAAGGAGAAAGGATAACGACGGATCATACGACACCAGATATGAATCTCTCTCTCTTGAACACCTCCACTCCAGACCGGAACCACTTGGTATGAAACACAAGCTATAATCGGCGATGCCCATATGCCAGTATGACTATTTAAAGACCGTGGGCGTGACTAACCTTCCAACCTGGTCTCCAGCAGGATTAACCCCCGAGAGCCTGAAGATCAAGCGGGCGCCACTGAGGCTATAGTGGCTGGAGGTGGAACTACCTCTGCCTGCCGGACGCTGTGGTGTGAACAGCGTCCGACATGACAGAATGTTTGTTACTCACTTACCAATTGGTCCTTGTGGGCTATAAAACCCTATTTTGTTTGGTGTGATGCCACCCCCAGAGGAAGGCGTTTTTGCGGAAACGTGCGTTAGGGCTGACACCATCACACACGGGAGATAATACCTGCTAGCACCTGTCTTATTTGTCAAGGAACTAGCTGTATGTTGTTTTTGTATTAACACCATGTTGTCATGGGGCTTTTGATATTAGCATACATTTAGCACTGACTAGATATTTATGATATGTGCAGCCTCCTTGTAGCTTTATTGTGGATAGTGGTGCCACGTTTGTGGCTTCCCACTTTTTAAGGTCTTGTCTTTTTTAATATTTTTCTGTGTGTTTACCTTAATAAAGTCTACATGTCTTTTTTTCTAAGTTTGGCTACTGTGTACATTTTTTTCTCGGATTATAGAACAATGTAAGCAGAGATCTCTTTACAGTCAAATTGATATTGACCTATGATTGCATGCGCAAAATGATTGATGAACGCGCTGGCTGCATTGTGACTTGCGATACTGGTGCAGTAGTGGATACAAGTGTGCCATCAGATTCACATTTGCACCCTTCCCCAACGTCGACACTAACATTTTATCATGATATCTGATAACTCTCTTCTCGATCCTCTACAATCCAGTTTCTGCTCTTCACACTCTACTGAAACTGCCCTCACTAAAGTCATGTCTCTAATGATCTACTAACAGCTAAATCTAAGGCTAAGTGCACACGTACCGGAACGCTCGCGGAAATTACCGCGAGAATTCCAGAATACCAGTCCGCGGGAAAATCGCATTTTAAATTCCCGCGATTTTCCCGCGGAAAAACTAGCATTTTGCAAGCGTAATTAGCTTGCAGAATGCTAGCGTTTTCCAAGCGATCTGTAGCATCGCTTGGAGAACTGATTGTTTGACGAGTGTGACCAACCTGTCATAGTGTTTGACGAGTGTGACCAACTTTTTACTACTGAGGCCGCCCATGCAGCATCAGTAGTAAAATATAGAATGTAAAAAAAAAAAAAAAAACGGTGTTATTCTCACCCTCCGACGTCCCGCGCATCCGTTCCCAGTAATCCTTTGCGAAAATGCCCGCGATGACGTCAGTTCTCGCGGGATCGCGACGCCTCGCGGTAATTCGCGATGATGTCGCGCGAATGACCACGAGACTTCGCGATCCCGCGAGAACGGACGTCATCGCGAGCATTTTCGCAAAGGACTACTGGGACCGGAGCGTGGAGAGAGGCGGGAAGGCTGCGCGGGACGTCGGAGGGTGAGAATAACAATATTTTTTATTTTTAAATTCTATTTACAGGATATGGTACCCAAAGCCCGGAGGACAGTCTCCTCTCCTCCGGACCGTGGGTACCATCCGCCATTGTTCTGCTTACTTTCCGCATGGTGTGCACAGCCACATGCGGGAAGTAAGCGGAACAATGCATTCCTATGGGTACGGGATCGCTGCGATTCCGCAAATTAATGAGCATGCTGCGGTTTTTACCGCGAAGCGATTCCGCCGCGGTAAAAACCGTAGCATTAGCACAGCATTGCGGAATCCCATAGGAATGCATGGGATGCTTATTTTTCGCGTTTTCGCGGCAAAATCGTGCGGTTAAAACCGCCGCGGAAACGCGAAAAAAATGCAACGTGTGAACTCAGCCTAATGGTCACTATTCCATGCTAATTCTCTTGGATCTCTCTGCAGCATTCGACACTGTGGATCATCAGCTCCTCCTCACTATGCTCCACTCCATCGGCCTCAAGGACACCGTTCTCTCCTGGTTCTCCTCCTATCTCTCTGACCGCTTTTCCGCTCATCTTCCACTTACTGTTGGGATTCCTCAAAGATCAGTTCTAGGCTCCCTTCTATACTCTTTGTATAATGCCCCTATTGGTCAAACAATCAATAGATTTGGTTTCCAGTACCATTTCTATACTGATGACACCCAATTATACGCTTCTTCTCCTGACATCACGCCTGCCTTTTTAGAAAACACCAGTGATTGTCTAAACGCTGTCTCTAACATCATGTCCTCCCTTTATCTGAAATTGAACCTGTCAAAGACTGAATTCCTTGTGTTTCCTCCCTCTACTAATGTACCTATGCCCTACATTGCCATTTCGTTGTGTGGTTCCACTATTACTCCCAGCAACATGCCAGCGCTGTTTTAGGGTCGTACTTGACTCCGAAGTTTCATTCACCCCCCCACATCCAATCACTGGCTCGCTCTTGTTATCTGCATCTCAAAAACATTTCCAGAATTCAATCTTTTCTTACTTTTGATTCTGCAAAAACTCTTACTGTTTCTCTTATTCATTCTCGTCTGGACTATTGTAACTCTTGTGATAAAACACTCCGGGATCGCCTTTGCTGGGGTCAAAGGTCACGTGCATTCAGCATGAAACTCAGGCGCACAGCCGGGGTCCGGGTATAACTGACACTGGGTCAGGTTTATTAAAGGTGAAAGCAATGCATAAAGGAAATAAAAACATAAAACAAATCCTTGCCTGTCTGGCACTAACTAAACAAGGTACAACTTAACTACCAACTGGCGGGCTTCTCCCGTCCAGCCAAACCACAGTTACCGTGGGCACTGCTTTCATTCACGTGTGTCTCTCACACAGACAGGCTCTCTGTGTCCCCAGGCTGAGACACTCACACAACCACCTGGCATCCTTTTATATCCGCCTCCCATTATTCATTAGTAACCAGGTGAGGTACTGACCAGACTAGGCTACATAGGAAAGGTATCTGGGCGAGATATACCTGCCCTCATCCACTATTAACACATGATTCTCACACTCTCTACTAATCGGTCTCCCTCTTACCAAACTCTCCCCCCTCCAATCTGTCCTAAACGCTGCAGCCAGGATCATATTCCTCACCAATCGTTACATCGATGCCTCTACCTTGCGCCAGTCATTACAGTGGTTACCCATCCCCTCCAGAGCCAGTACAAACTTATTACCCTCACCCACAAAGCACTCCACGGCTCAGCAACAGCCTACATCTCCTCCCTCATCTCAGTCTACCACCCTACTCGTGCCCTTCGTTCTGCTGATGACCTGAGGTTACCATCCTCAATAATCAGAACCTCCCACTCCTGTCTCCAAGACTTTACACGTGCTACACCAATTCTTTGGAATACACTACCCAGTTCAATACGATTAGTCCCCAATCCCTACAATTTTAAGCATGCCCGAAATAAGTAATTAATCAGGCTGGACTACCGTCTCAACACATTCACCTAACTGTCCCTGGGTGGCCCAGTCAAAAGATTTACCATAACCAGGTTCCCCGCATCATGTTCCCACATGCTTTATGCATCTATTATCCCTCTGTGTCTGTACTGTTACATACTCAACACTATGGCTGGTCTGAACAATAAAGGCAACTGTTACCAACCACCTTTCGTGTGTCCCTTTTTCCTCATAGATTGTAAGCTTGCGATCAGGGCACTCATTCCTCTTGGTATCTGTAATAATCTATGTGATTACTTTTATGCTGTTATGTCTATCGTCTGTACAAGTCCCCTCTAAAATGTAACGTGCTGCTGAATATATAAATAAAATTATTATTATTATGTAGGGATGTGCACGCATAATACACTGTGAACTCGCCTACTAGGCCCATAGATCGGCGCAGAGTGTGCAGGTATTTACTTGGTCTACGCAGGCATGATTGTGGCATGTGTATGGATGTCTCCTTGTTGTTGGAGTGGTGGATCGATAGTGTTGCTGATTCTGAGCATGAGCAGTTTGAGATTTGAGGTACCATCTTGCGCGCATGTGCTTGTGCGCTTGAGACAAAGCTTAACTCATTACCAGATAGGCGTGTTTCTGCACATGCATGTTTCCAGTACCATTTCCATTTCCGGTATAGCGCAAGGATTCCTTCCCGTGAGGTCTGGACTCCAGTGTGGTGAATCTCAAGCTGTTTATTATTGATCTAACTAGAAATAGGCCCGATGCTATCGCATCGGGAGTGCGGTGAAACATACACGTCACCGCTATTCCCCACACAGGCGCAGTAAGAGCCGCGACTTTACCATGCTTGCACGGTTAGAGCGCGCAGTTGTGGCTGTTACTGCGCATGAGTGGGAATATGGCCACGAACTGCGCCTGCGCAAGTGATACTGCCACGGTGCCTTATGGGATTCAGGAACAGTGGTCGGAAGTTCCAATTGGCGATTATATTATAAGATAGTCATATTGGAGTACCCTTTAATGTATGATGCTGCAGCACCATCTACTGGGATGGAAAGCAGGAATCCTCTGCAGAGAACCTTGACTGCTCTCCTCATGGTGGTGTAGCAGGTTTCCAAACTGATATCTGAACGTTGGCATCCATGCCAGTGTAAGACTCCAGGGCTGTGGGGGAGCTCATCAGCAGCCCAGCCTCCAGCTCATGTCAGTTCTCCTGCTGTAATCATCCCAGCAGCAGCAGGAGCAGCACTCGCCCCCCCCTAATCTCCCATACACTGCAGACTGCCAGGCGCTGCTCTGCAGATCACTACTGGACAAAGACAGGAAGGTCATTGCTGCCCACACAGCAGCAGGCACCGCTTCCACCCTGCCCGGCTCCTACCCACACTGCACGCCTAGGAGGAAGGTGTCTGACGGGATCTTAAACTTCCTGTCTGCGTTCCAAGCCTCACTACCACTGATGGCAGCTGGGCGACCTGTGATGACGTCAGGACCATGAGACATGTATGGGCGGAGTCTGACTTCTGGCTGTGCTGATATCTAGTGCTTTCTATAAATGGCACTAGAGTTCTAGCCCTCTTCCTCTCTGAAGAGACAATTTGCATATTTCCCAGAGGAACATTGCGGCTTAAAAGTATCCTCATCTTGGCATGCTGAATATGTCACTCTTCACAAGGAGAAGCATTAGCCCTTGGCTCCTTAACTGAACAGCTGATCAGCGGGTGTACCAGGTAACGCACCCCAACGATCAGACATTGATTACTCATCCTAAGGATATCCCATCAGGGTTAAAATCCCGGACAACCCCTATAATAGTTTTGTACACTGTCTACCAATACTACCACATACAAGAAACAATTAAATTAATTAAATTAATGATATCCTTCTATGTGCCCCTAATATATTAAACTTTTCCTCCTATGTGACCCATATACAGTAATATTGTCACCTTATCTGGCCCCCATATAGTAATAATATCCCCTTATGCAGCCCCTATACATTAAAATTGGCCCCTATGTGGCATTCATCTGGTAAAGCTGTCCGCAATGTGTTCATCATGAGTTAGTATTACCACTCTATGTGGCCTAGTAGTAGCAATGTCTCCCTGTGCCCCAACACATGAATAATGTCTCCCTGTGTGGCCCCCATACATTCATAATATCCTGTAATGCGGCTTGGTCCTTATACATTAATATTATATTAATCATACATAGATTGATGGAGCTGCTACATGTTTAGTAGTTGCAGTTATCTCATCCATTGTGACATCACTGTGTTCCGCTCCTCGTGATGTCACACAGAGATCTCCATTGTGACATCACGGAACTGTGTGGTTATACGGAGTGACACTGCAGGAAGAGGCTTTGTCTGAAAAGACTCACCGAGTGTTACACACTCAGCGATATTTCTCCACGCTAAAATGCTCTTTAGATTTCTTTTAATCGTGAGTTTGCTATTAGCATCTGTGGAAGGCGCGCCTATCAACATCCGTCGCCATGATTCCTGGCGCAAGATCCCAGCAGGTAAGTACTTTTCCAAATATTCACATATTATGGGGTAAACCCCATGAGGCTGGGTGAGGGCTTATTATTATTTGCGCCCTGAGATGATATTTTTACTAATACCATTTTGTAGTAGATTCAATGTTTTGATCGCCTTTTTATTGCAATGTTGCGGGTGCCAAAACTTTTTATTCTGTCGATTTTAATTTTTTTTCTCATTATGATGTTTCCTGATCAGATAAATTTATTTTAGATTTTGATAGATCGAACTTTTACAAATGCAGAGAAAACAAATGTGCATTTAGAATAATTTTTTTAAAATGTTTAATTTTTAATGTACTTTTTTCACTTTTTACTGTATTTTTACTGTACTCAATAGTCCTCTTTAGGAACTTAAAGCTGCGATTGTCTGGTTGATTTTGCTATACATAGCAGTGGATAAACACTGCTTTGTATAGCTAAAGCCACGTTCTCCTATGAACGCCAGCTACAGGCTGACTTTCACAAGCTGATTGGTACGCCGATCAGCTTCTCATATGACACCCTCCCCACGGCACGTGTTAAATGCCAATGTTAGAGATTCATAGCGGCATTAAACAGGTTAACTTAACACCCATTGGTGGAGCTCTACTCTGCCCACGACTGTTAAAATCACATTAATCAGCCATTAGCTGCCAGGAGACATGCAGGCTTAACATGCCGAGGGCATTAAAGACAAGGACACGACCTTTGACGTACATGTACGCCAAAGGTCATGAAGGATCTAATGCTAAATACATGGCCAGCACTGATACAAGCGTTTAGTCAAATAATATAGATAAGACATAGAGGTGTAATACTGCGGGCTTCTGCGGGCTTCTACATATAACAGAAGGGAGGTATAGGAAATACATGACTCTTCTGATTTTGTCAGCAAAGACCTTCTTTAATGTCTACTTTTAATTTCTAGGCTTCACTAATCACCTGATCTTTGGCCCGTGCTCAAAAACATGCGGTAAGTAACTCACAATTAAGATATAACCTTCACATACAACATTTCACATCTGGCACCAGAACCTACTGACAATCACTAATAGGGCCCAGTGTAATATGATGGGTGTCAGACTCCGCTTCATTAGAGATACCAAATATTTGCTCTTATATAATTTTTATTGAGTGGCTGAGATTGTTAATAAGTCACATGATACATTTCACGGAGGCGTCTTCATGTGTAACTTGTAATTTCCGGTGCCCTCTCCCATCCAGTATTCCCTATTCTAGGCTCTCGCACTAATTGTCAGAGTAAACGTAGATCTTCTTGTAAGGAATAATGGACTGTGATCTTCAGTCGTGTGATTTCATCATTACCACAGGGGAAATAATACAGTTTTATGTCTAACGGGACTAATTTGTCCAACTTGTTGGGATTTCCTATAATTGTGATCTGTGCAGTCCTAGAGTTACTTATAAGAAATGGTCCTAGGTCTGGATAAGTAAGTTAGGTGCAGTGAATAACGTATATATTAGTAGCTGTAGACGTCTGATGTTCTCCTCCACTAGAAGAATACCGAGAATTACACTGATACATTGAGAAAAGTTCCTACAGAGTTTTCCTACAACTAATTGATGTCTCATTTTTTTTCAGGCATTGGTACCAGGATGGTCTATAGAACCAGAGGCTGCCCACAGGGACAGGACAAGTGTTATCTCCGCACAGAACAGTGCGAAGGACCTGAGGAATGTGGATGTAAGTCACATAGTTATGTGGATAGGATTTTTTATTATCTGTCAGTGTTAATTTGAAGTAAACCCGATGATCTGTAGCCATTGTTGATTCCTAATAAATACTGCAATTGGACTACACTGCTGGATCAATCCCTCTTCTCCAGTAATCTAGCGCAGATATCTAGTAATATTATCTATTTATGGAAAAGCCTCCAGATGTCTTTTAAACTTTTCTTGGTCGCACTCACTGTGACCTTAATCATTATGCCCCTGGATATAGAAAGATAGACGCAGGGGCATAACAATCGAGGTCACAGTGAGTGTGACCAGGCCTGGGTAGTTGGGCCCTGCAGACATACATTGAGCTGAAATTCACTGGGGCACAAATATTTGCCGAGTCGCGCATGCTAGTGATGTCATGCGCTTCCCGTCACTTGCTCGCTAAAGTCAGCTGCTGGCTTCTTCTCTGGCTATGGATGAAGATGTCACAAGTAGTAGTAATGGGTGAATTTGAATAGAATCATTTCATTTTTTTACTTTTGTTAGAGAAGAGCTGTAGAAAAGGGACATTATTTCAGGAAAAATATACCGGGATGGGAGATATATATTATTGGAAGGAGCCCAGAATGGGGGGCATTATACCAGGAAAGGGCCAAGGATCAAGGACATTATACCAGGAAGAGGCAAAGGATTGAGGACACTATACCAGGAAAGGCACACATTATAACAGGATAGGGCCCAGGATGGATGACATCATACCAGGAAGAGGCAAAGGATGGAGGACACTATATAAGGAAAGGGCCCAGGATGGAGGACATTACACCAGGAAGAGGCCCAGGATGGAGGACATTATACCGAGAAAGGGAGACATACTAGGAAAGGGCCCAGGATGGAGGACAATATACCAGGAAGAGGCCCAGGATGGAGGACATTATACTGAGAAAGGGAGACATTATACAAGGAAATGGCCCAGGATAGAGGACATTATACCAGGAAGACGCCCAGGATGGAGGACATTATACCGAGAAAGGGAGACATTATACAAGGAAAGGGCCCAGGATGGAGGATATTATACCAGGAAAAGGTCCAGTCCAGGATGGAGGACATTATACCGAGAAAGGGAGACATTATACAACGAAAGGGCCCAGGATGGAGGACAACATACAAGGAAAGGGCCAAGGATGGAGGATATTATACCAGGAAAAGGTCCAGGATGGAGGACATTATACCGAGAAAGGGAGACATTATACAAGGAAAGGGCCCAGGATGGAGGACAATATACCAGGAAGAGGCCCAGGATGGAGGACATTATACCGAGAAAGGGAGACATTATACAAGGAAAGGGCCCAGGATGGAGGACATTATAACAGGAAGAGGCCCAGGATGGAGGACACTATACCGAGAAAGAGAGACATTATACAAGGAAAGGGCCCAGGATGGAGGACATTATACCAGGAAGAAGCCCGTGATGGAGGATATTATACCGAGAAAGGGAGACATTATACAAGGAAATGGCCCAGGATAGAGGACATTATACCAGGAAGAGGCCCAGGATGGAGGACATTATACCAAGAAAGGGAGACATTATACAAGGAAAGGGCCCAGGATGGAGGACATTATTCCAGGAAAGGGCCCAGGATGGAGGACATTATACCGAGAAAGGGAGACATTATACAAGGAAAGGGCTCAGGATGGACGACATTATAGCAGTAAAAGGCCCAGGATGGAGGACACTATATAAGGAAAGGGCCCAGGATAGAGGACATTACACCAGGAAGAGGCCCAGGAAGGAGGATATTATACCGAGAAAGGGAGACATTATACAAGGAAAGGACCCAGGATGGAGGACATTATACCAGGAAGAGGCCCAGGATGGAGGACATTATACCGAGGAAGGGAGACATTATAAAAGGAAAGGGCCCAGGATGGAGGACATTATACCAGGAAAGGGCCAAGGATAAAGACTTTATATCAAGATGGTGGATATTATTACTGAATGAGGTCCAGGATGGGGAACATTATTACAGGAATGGGTTAGGAAAAGGACATTTTTACTAGAAGGGGCCAGGATGGGTAATATTATATGAAGGGCCAGAATTGGGGACATCTGACAAATATGAAGGTGGCAGCCCAGGTCAAAATTTTTCACCGGGACACACCGGCCTCTACCTAAGCAACTGGATAGATCTCTATATTGTCCATTATATCTATTATACATTAATAGGACATCATCCCTGAGACATAATTTTGCAAAACTAAAGTCCCATATTTTTGATCATCTTGCCGGGTCCTACAGTCCAATAGAAGATATAATAGAGTCACAGTTTTCTCTGCTGCAGATTGAGCAGAGCTCAGTTTTTCAGCTGTGTATAACCCCGCCACAGCTTTGTGTTTACATTGTATATTGACAGAAAGCGGCTAATCAGTGCTGGAGGCCTGGTTGGACTAGGAGGCACAAGACCTGTTGTCCTGTAGTGATAATCAATTGCTGGTAAAACAGTGATTCTATTGAAGCAGTCCAGTAATTGACACATTGCTATTATAATGGTCTATGCTTCTACACTCTGGTTCTCTCAGATACCATGGCAAAAGCCTGGTGACAGATTCCCTTTATAGGACTGCTTCGATAATAATGCCATAGTGTATTACAGACAAGTTATTGAATATAATATATATTCTTTCTTTTTCAGTGGATGGGATTCATCCTCCAATCATTCCTTGGAGCAAAGTCATCATTTATTTTGTGGCTTTCACCATCATCATATTCATCCTTGGAGCATACATTGGTGTCATCTGTAGCAACATACGTATGTAAGTATTGCAAAAGGATGATTTATATTGTACATGGGAGTCTGTAAAAAAATTACATCTTTATTACAGATGAGAGGCTCTGACAAAATTCTGCCAAATCATGCAGATTTTATTTAGAGATTCGATTCACAGCAAAATTATTCTTCACAAATTGATTGTTCCCTATTATCCTCTGGGGTCTTCCCAGTCCCAAATCATAATAAATGGAGGATGTAAGAAGAAAATAAAGTTCATACATCACCAAGCCCCTCTCCGGAAGCCCCCACTGCTCCCTGCCCGCAACTCTGGCCCAGTGTTGACTCTTGGCTTGGACTTGCATGAGCAGAGATCTTTCGGGGCCCGCTTGTAGCCAAAATTCCAATCCAAAGGGAACACTTGGCCAGAGGTGCGGTACAATGGTAGTGTGGAAAACTGGCCATCGAGGATAAAGCAGAAGAAGTCGGTCAGAGAGGAGAACTAAACTTTCTGCCAGCGCTCTACTGTTCTACAAGCTGGCGGCTGCCGCTAGCTTCCACTTTGCTTTATTCACGTGAATTGAATTACAAAAAATATTTGTTCTCCAAAATTCAGAGTTTTGTTAATATGAGCACAATTCTGTTCCACTCAAACAAATCCACTCCTGTCTAATCCTCATATTACTTTACAATCCGGTGCGATCCACACATATTGAACTTTCATGTACATAAAAAATTGTCGATAATTACCAAAATTTTATCTATTGCTAATGTTTCTACAGAATGTAAGAGACAAAATGATTGAAGAAATATATGAGTCTATATTTCATTCTGCAGAATAAAAATATGTTACTTTGTAGTTCACAATATACCTTATATTTTACTATTTTAAAGATATCTGAAAAAGGATAAATCCAGGAGAAATGATGAAGATAAAGAGACTAGTGATAAACCTATTGGTAAGTACGGCCTAACCAATCTGACACTAAAGCAGTTCTCCAGGATAAGAAAAGCAGGGCTACCATCTTCTTAAAAAAAAACAAACTGTGCTGTCAAAACCTTCATCTTGTTGGTGGTATTGCAGCTCTATACCATTCCCTTCACTGGAGCTGAGCTGCAATACCAGGAACAACCTGTAGACAGGGGTGGTCTTGTTTTTCAAACAAACCAGTTATATTTTTCTAACCCTGGACAAGCCTATAAAATCTATATACAAATAGTTATACTTTTGCTTTTTTTTATAACTTGGTAACAGTCCGCTTTATGACTTAGTGACTTACTCTGGGGACATTTGGTATGTAATTAATAGAAGAACATCCTTTTAAAAATGGTCTCTTAACCCTTTCGCGTAAGAGCCTATTTTTGCCTTCGTGACCAGGCCAATTTTTTCATTCTGACCAGTGTCATTTTTTGTAGTAATATCTCTGGATCACTACAACGGATCCCACTGATTCTGAGATAGTTTTTTTCTTAACATATTGTACTTCATTATAGTGGTAACTTTTAGTCAATGTAGCTTACGTTTATGTCTAAAAATATTGGAAATGTGATGAAAATTCAGAAAACTTAGCAATTTTTAACTTTTAAGTCTTTAAACCAGTGTGTTGTCACAAAATAGTTAATGAATAATATTTCCCACATGCCTATCTATCATCAGCACAATTTTTGAAACATAAGTTTTTTTTCAAGGGTTAATAGTTGATCAGCGATTTCTCATTTTTCCAACTAAATTTGCAAAAACAATATTTTTTAGGGATCACATCACATTTGAAGTTACTTTGAGGAGCATTTAATACAGAAAATACCCAAAAGTGACACCATTCTAAAAACTGCGCCCCTCAAAGTGCTCAAATCCAAATTAAAAAAGTTTATCCACCCTTCGGGTGCTTCACAGAAACTAATGCAATGAGGAAGAAAAAAATGAAAGTTTTACTTTTTCCCATAAAAATGTTACTTCAGCCCCAAATTTTTCATTTTCAAAGGGGAACAGGATAAAATGCACCATAAAATGTGTTGTTCACTTTCTCCTTTGTACTCCAACAACCCATATGTGGTAGAGAGCTACTGTTTGGGCTCACGTCAGAGCTTGGAAGGGAAGGAGCACCATTTGATTTTTGGGATGCAAAGTTGTCTGGAATCAATAGTGGACGCTGTGCCGTGTTTGGAGATCCCCTGAGGTGCCCAAATAGTGGGAATCCCACACAAGTGACCACAAGAAGACTTTAGTGGAAGTTTAAAGAAATAGGGAACACTACTTAAGGGTATATATAAAATAGAATCTAATACGTACAGGGGTGCTGCACAATGCACAGAGAGTAGCATGCACTGAAGAGAAAAAGATCCATGCATATAAAGGCGCACACCCAAAAATAGACATATATACAGTACATACAAATATGTGTATAGATATATTGAAATTTTATTGGTAGACAAAAAGACCACTAGAAAATCATTTAAAAAAGGAGAAAGCACATCACTATAAGTCCCATGGAACAACAATATGTCAAAATACTATAACACATAGAAAAGGTATATACATGTGGGAAAACAGTCCCTAGAAAATAGCAGTGTATATAAACAGTCTCCTAATGCATGAGTATAATGCCGACCTGGGCGTCCCCAGGGGGCTGTGAGGAGAGGAACCCTGTATAAGGCGTCATAAAGCCCATAGAGTGCTATGGGAAAGAAAATGTATGTTTGGAAAGATGTCCCTAAAGCAAAGGGAGGTCTCCCTGACGTGCAGAGACAAAAGTAACCTGCAATAGAGATAACGCCAATAGATAAATGAAGGCTCAAATAGCCAGCAAGTCACCAAACAGAGTAATCCATGTCAGAGCATCAGGGACGTCAGGACAAAAGGAGCAATGGTCCCGGGACAAAAGTGATGTGGGGAGCCCCACGCGTATTGCTGCTAGCCGCAGCTTCGCAGCTTTCCAAACATACATTTTCTTTCCCATAGCACTCTAAGGGCTTTCTGATGCTTTATACAGGGTTCCTCTCCTCACAGCCCCCTGGGGATGCCCAGGTCGGCATTATATCACAAGAAGACTTTATGCTTCAGTTCGGTCTGATTACGGTGATACCAGATTTATATCGGGATTTTATGTTTGGTTGCTGTTTTATTCCACTTTTTGCTTGGCGGTATTAAGAAGCAGAATAGTTTTTTTGCCCTGTGTTTTTCTTTTATGGTGTGCACTGAAGTGGTTAACTAATGTGACTTTCATAGGTCAGGTCATTTCGGACACGGCGATGTCAAATATGTGTACTTTTTAAATTTTTACATAAATATACGCATTTGTTGGTTTAATATTTTTTATTTTTTAAATTTATTTTGTGACTTTTTTAATAGTTTAAAATATAAATGGGACTTCAATTTTTATATTTTTGATCATTTTTCTCATGCATTGCAATATACATGTATTGCAAAGCATAAGACCTGTTAGTTTTACACTGGCAGGTCACCTGTTAGACTCAGCTGGTGACTGAGTTCAACAGGCCACCGGAGCTGGCAGACCCGGCGGTCACATGATGCCATGACAATCCTCGGCTCCCCCATGATCACATCGTGGGAGCGCCAGAGAGGTAAGTGAAGGAGCGCTCTCCCTCTCAGAGTCTTCCAAATGCCGCTATCGCTATTGATTGTGGCATCTAGAAGATAACTAAGGGTTAACATCATGGGTACCTCATCCAATCAGGTCACGATGATGACACCTGTCAGAGTTATCGCTCTGCACTGGAATCGTAGTGATTGCAGGACCCTGGGGGTCGTGAGTACTGTGGGACCACCGACCACGTCATGACAAACGTTGATGCTGCACAAAGCCCAGCAAGCATCGACGTTTATCTACAATGGGCAGTCACGAAGCTGTTAAAGTATCTTGTCAGTAAAGTAGACTTAATAATCTATAAGAAACATAGAGAATATTTTATTTAAAAAAATTATGATTTCTTTGATCTCTTTAACAGGAAAACATGAGGATGCACCAATGGTCAAAAAGAGAGATGTCATTGAGAACACCAACATCTCTACTCCCGACCGAGATTATGCTGTCATCAATATTGAACCAGATAAGGATGTGGTCATCTCCTCTGACAGTAAGTTCTCAGGGCTTTTATGATATACTTTTAATATAGAGAAGAGCTTGATAAAAACAGTATTAACTCTTTACTTACATTGCTATCACTGTCTTCATTGGGGCTTACAATCAAGATTCCCCATCAGTATGTTTTTGGAGTGTGGGAGGAACCCATAGGAAATCCACACAAACTCCTTGCAAATGTTGTTGTTGGTGGGATTTTAACCAAAGACCTCAGTGCTGCAAGTCTGTAGTGCTAACCACTGAGCTAATGTTGCAATGTTTTTTTTCAATAAACATATGGAAGTTTTTGTTTGTGAAGGTTTTAATACTAATGTCAATATTCTACATTACAGGAAAGCATGAGGACAAAACAAAAATTGTGACTGATGACACTCCTCACGGACCCATGGTGGAAAAGAGAGATAACCTCAAAAGCACCATGATCCCTATACCTGATGCCGGTGATGAAGTAATCAATATGGGCCCAGATGAGGACGTGGTCACCACCTGTGACAGTAAGTTAATTTTGCTTGACCCTGATAAAAGATTGCTGACATCACCCGCCCAAAACACCCCAAAAGAGTTGTTATTTCAACTTTCTTTGTTTGCATACAATAAATACTTTATAACAATATGCCATTGATTTGCAGTTTAAAGAGGACTTTTCACCAAAGTTTTATGGTTGAACTGGTCACGTGATATAATAGTGACTGCAGAGTGAAATAAAATGATTTTGTAATTTTTTTTATTTTTGAATCAGAATTAGTGTGATGACTGATGCATCTCTGGACAGTGTGGGGAAGAGGCAGGACAGCATAAATGGTGACTGTGCTATCAAAGAAGGATGAAAGCTGATAGACGGGTTGGTAATGTGACACAGATAAGCTCAGTTGTGCTGCCTCTGCCTTCACATTGACTCACTCATGCACTAGGGCAGGCCTGGAGAACAGGGCTGTAACCTCACATCTCACACTTTGAGAAACCTGTTCTAAGCTATTGTGGGTCATGTTCTTTACCTGCTATGTTGCTTATTGCTTTTTTTTCCATAGGTTGAAAAAAGACCTAGGTCCATCAACTTCAACCTTTCTCCACAAATTGTGCATTTGTCACTAAATTATCTATTACCCACAATGTTATATGTATTGAGGAAATCATCCAGCTCTTTTTTAAAAGCTGTTACAGTGTCTGCCATTACTAGCTCTTATGACAGGTCATTCCACAGTCTGACTGCTCTAACTGTAAAGAACTCTTTCCTATTTAGCTGCCGGAATCTCCTTTCTTACACATGTAATGAGTGCCCCCTAGTCCTAAGTATGATATTTGCAAGGAATAAGTCATGTGCTAGACCTTTGTATTGACCCCACATACATTTATATGTTAATGAGATCTCTCATGCAAGAATCTCAACTTTTTTTCATCCCATATAATAATCTAGTTTCCCACATTTGAACTGACTCTAATTGCTGAATAGCCTTTTTTTAAATGTGCAGCCTAAAACTGGATCCTATATTCTAGATGTGGCCAGCATCATAGAGGAAAAAGTAGTACACCCCCTCTAGTGAAAACTCTCTGGCAATTCCCACACTGATTTCACAAAAGTAACCTCAGTAATGACAAGTATTTTGATTACTAATATCTACTTAACTGAGAGGCAAATTTTTTAAAAAGTTTTATTCCACTTTACAGTCAACATTAAAATATGTGTCCTGTTCAACATGAAAACATTTTGGTGAATAGTCTTCTTTAAAGAGAATCTGTCACCAAGAAAATATAGTTTAAAATGCAGGTTTCATATTATAGAGCAGAGGAAGCGGAGTAGATTGATACCGTATATACTCGTGTATGAGACGAGCTGTCCAGCACATTTTTTTGTGCTGAAAACGCCCCCCTTGACTTATACATGAGTCATTGCTGGCGGGGGAGAGGGAGTGACGGAGCAGGCGACTGTGGCACAGTGACAGCTGCAGTTGCTGACTTTCAGAAGAAATCATACTCACCCTCCTCACGCCGTCACTGCATCTCCATCCCTGCATCTCCCTTGGTCCCGGCGCAGGCAGCTCTTCCTGTGCTGAGTGGTCACGTGGTACCGCTCATTAAGGTAATGAATATGCACGCGTCTCCTCTCCCATAGGCGTTGAGTGCACACTCATTATCTTAATGAGAGGCACCACGTGACCGCTCAGCACAGGAGACCTGCCATGCTGGGACAACGGAGATGCCGCGACGGAGCGAGGAGGATGAGTAGGAGGGGAGGGTGAGCCATGCATACAACGGGATCGGGGAGAGAGCCATGCTGACAACGGGACCGGGTGACTCATGCACAGCAGGACAGGGATAGAGGAGCCATGCATAGCAGGACAGGGGACCGGGAAGCCATGCACAGCAGAACAGGGATGGGGACAAAGTATACCCAGCTTATACTCGAGTCAATAAGCCTAGTCATTTTTCCGTGGCAAAATTAGGTGCCTCGGCTTATTCTTTGATTGGCTTATACTCAAGTATGTACGCTATATATACTGCTCAAAAAATAAAGGGAACACTATTCCATTTGCAACAGACTGTTTGTGTTCTCTTTATTTTTTTGAGCAGTATAGTTTTGAGAGGAAAGATTCAGTAAAGCCCATTTTTTAATCGCTTCATGACATTGGGGTTTTCCGTTTTTGTGTTTGTTTTTTCTCCCCTTCTGAAAATATATTAGAAATGCAATGAAAAGAAAAACAACCCTGTAAAAATCGTCTCTTAAAGGATCTTGTCGGTAAAAGATCCGTAGACATAGAAGTAATAATCTATGGGAAACATAGAGAAGTGTTTATCATCAAAATACTGATTTCTGTGTTTTTTGTTACAGAAAAACATGAGAATATACTAATTATTGGAAATGATGAGGCTGCTCGCGGACCCATGGCTGAAAAAAGTGACAGCCTTCAAAACACCGAAATCAATAAGCAATGGATCAGAGAAAAAATCGCCTATTTCGAGGGAAATCAGAACGTGATCATCAACTCTGACAGTAAGTACTCAGGGCTTTTATTACATATATTTAATGGAAAAACACCCTTATAAAAGAAGGCTCTTAAAGGATCTTGTCTGTAAAAGATCCGTAGACATAGAAGTAATAATCTATGGGAAACATAGAGGTGTTTATTATCAAAATACTGATTTCTGTGGTTTCTGTTACAGGAAAACATGGACCCATGGCTGAAAAAAGTGACATCAAAAACACCAAAATCAATAAGCAATGGCTCAGAGACAAAATCGCCAAATTTGAGGCACATCAGAACGTGATCAACTCTGACAGTAAGTACTCAGGGCTTTTATGACAAATATTTAATGGATAAACACCCTTATAAAAGAACTCTCTTAAAGGAAAATGTCAGTGAATAAATTCTAGACATTGAGGTAACTCTAGTGGTTTGGTCCATCTTTTTTGTATCCTCAAATTTAACACATTGAGAAACCTGCAGTAAGCCATTGTGGGGCGTGTTCTTTTTCTACTTTGTTGCTTATTCTTTTTATCATAGGTTGAAAAAGGATCTAGGCCCAACAAGTTCAATATTTCTCCATCAATTGTGCATTTTGTCACTAAATTAACTATAACCCACAATGTTATGTGTATTGAGGAAATCATCCAGCTCTTTTTTAAGAGCTGCTATAGTGTTTGCCATTACTAGCTCTTGTCGTTGGGCATTCTACAGTCTGACTGCTCTAACTGTAAAGAACTCTTTCCTATTTAGCTGCCAGAATCGCCTTTTTCCACCCGTAATGAGTGCCCACTAGTCCTAAGTATGGTTCTTGCAAGGAATAAGTCATGTGCTAGACCTTTATATTGACCCCACATACATTTATAAATGTTAATGAGATCTCATGTAAGAATCTCAACTTTTCCGACCTCTCATCATATGAGAGGCCTTCCATCCCATGTAATAATCTAGTTTCCCACCTTTGAACTGACTCTAATTGCATATGTATAAACATATGGACAATTTGCAGCAATAAAGTCCGATCTGTGGGCAGTGTGAGTATGCTTAGGTAATTTTCATGTGATCCAGCAATTGCCTTCCCACATCTATGGACTTGCATGGAAATCATTTAGATTGTTTACATACCTACAAGTGACTATTAGACTGATCAGAGTTTATTGCTACAAATTGTCCACATGTTTATACTAAACAATTTATGCATATTATATGGTGATAGAGGGCATTGTTGTGAATGCATTTTTTAAAACACTTATTTATATAAACATTTCTTCCTTTGTATACTGCATGTGTTCTCCACCTGCCCACTTTTGTTTCATTTGTGGTTTTTAATTGTTTTTAATGTACACTTGGATCTCTCTGGCTATTGTATGTTAATAAAAGCCTTTTTCACATGGACATTCTGCTGTTGTGTGCAAATCTCACACATCTCTCATGCATCCACATGTGTCATTTTGACGCGTCCGCCGACCTCAACAAAATGCAACTTGTGTTCGGCGCAGTGTCTAAACGACACATGCAGATGGGTCAGCATACATCACATGGCCTGCGTACCCAATGTTAAAGATAGGGTACGCAGGATGCATGCAGACATAGGCAGAGCTGAAGGAAGAGGTGTGGCAGTGGGCGGGGCTTAATGGAGGAAGAAAGAAGGAAGTGGGCTGCCATTCGCAGTGCTACACACCGCAAGTGTGAAGCCAGCCTAAGTCTCCCTATGCTTGTTGTTCTCCACAAACATTATAATCAGGAAATAATGAATGACAAATAAAGTTTTCCAGCTGCCTTGCTCAATATAATCTGTCTCCCTACCCATATAGTCATCCTTAATGTTTTGCTAATGTTGTGACATTTATATTGCAGGTAGAGCAGGGTGTTGCTGTGAACCCACAATGTACATGGGATCCAGCTGGAGACGACAGCAAAAAGAGGCAGATTCCGGGCTCGGTTTCTGCTGTCCCCACTGGATATGATATTACTGGACATTTCTTTAGCTAGACACACTCACTGAACAAGTGAGTTTACTACTGCAGAACGAGGCAGATTCTGGGCTCAGTCTCTGTTCCCCCCACTGGATATGACATTACTGGACATTTCTGCAGCAAGGAGCACTCACTGAACAAGTGGGTTTCCTACTGCACAATGAGGCAGATTCCGGGATCGGTCTCTGTTCTCCACCACTGGATATGACATTACTGGACATTTTTGCAGCTAGGAGCACTCACTGAACAAGTGGGTTTCCTACTGCACAATGAGGCAGATTCTGGGATTAGTCTCTGTTCTCCCCCACTGGATATGACATTACTGGACATTTCTGCAGCAAGGAGCACTCACTGAACAAGTGGGTTTCGTACTGCACAATGAGGCAGATTCCAGGATCGGTCTCTGTTCTCCCCCACTGGATATGACATTACTGGACATTTCTGCAGTAAGGAGCACTCACTGAACAAGTGGGTTTCCTGCTGCACAACGAGGCAGATTCCGGGCTCGGTCTCTGTTCTCCAACACTGAATACGACATTACTGGACAATTCTGCAGCTAGACGCACTCACTGAACAAGTGAGTTTCCTACTGCACAACGAGGCAGATTCCGGGCTCGGTCTCTGTTCTCATCAATGAACACCCAAAGCCTAAGGGAAAGGCAGTCCTTCAACCATGGTTCCCTAGAGGTTTCCTCCATTGAGGTTTTTCCTTTCCTGAGTGCTGAAGGTTGACTCTTCGTGAGTCAAGTGCCCCTTGTCTTCATTATCAGGGCCACATTTTAAGTATATTCTATTACTTCTATCAGAACTTTTACATCAAACACCTTGAGTAATGTTAATAAAGAAGTCAGTGAATAATATGTAGCAGTGTATCTGAGCCTCTATGGATCTTTATAACACAGCAGAATATACATAGCATTGTAAGGAGGGATGATTTTGTATAGTCATTGCACACATGGCTGCTTATAAGCATATTTTCTTGCAAAAATGTAAACTGGGGTACATTTGTGTTAAAAAATAAAGATGATTAATATTTCAGACACAAGTGGGAGTTTTACCATAACAATAGGGATGTGCATATAATCACACACCTCTTGTATACATATATAATGTATATTTACAGTTGAAGTAATAAGTTTATATACATCTTAGCCACATATATTAAAATGAAGGCAGAGATTCATCAAAGCTTTTACGCCAAGAAAAAACTGTTTGAAAGTTCACAATTTTTGCACACCACAAGGTTGTGCAACGGTATTATGACTTTACGCATTTCGATGCCAGTTTCAGCCAGCGTGGACAGGACGGGAGTGTAACATCACAGCTCATCTAATTCATGGTGACATATGGTGTTCCTCAGTCCACAAATCTTACTGCAGTCCCCAACTAGAGTAAGATTTGTGGAGAGGCACACATCACTTTTAAGTTGTGTCTAATTCAGTAAGAGACATGTGCCTCTTAATGAATCAGGCGCCACTGACTATACCTGAAGACTGGCATGAACAACGCCGGTCTTGATTAATTGGGACCTTAGTTTTTTTTTTTAATTTCTGACATTTAGTCCTAGTACACATCCCTCTCTTCTAATTTAGGGTCTGTATGATATTACTAGAATGTGATCTATAATAATAACCCTGGAGACAATTATTTCATCTTCCGTTTCTTTCACCACATTCCCTGTGGCTCAGAAGTTTACACACATACAGTTACGATGTGGTAGCATTGTGTCAGAGACACCGCACTACACTTGCTCATAGAGCCAGTGCACGTGTCCTGAGTACAGAAGCAGTGCTAAGAGTTACCTGGGGAGCAGGGCAGCAGAGGTGACAAAGCGTGCTTCAACTAATAGTGTCAGAGAAGCCAGAGAACTCAGATTATGGCAAAGCAGAAGTCATGCACGGTACAGACCAGCGAGGTACAGGAGGGATAAACAGATGGGAGGTCAGACAAAGCCAAAGGTCATACACAAGATATCAGTACAGTACCAGGGAGGAGACAGAGCGGATAATCAGGGCCAAGCAGAGATCAAAACCAAACAGACATAGGAGGTACCAGGCAGAATCCAAAGCGATATCCAGGGAACAGACCGAGTCATACACAGAGAATCAAGCAACCAGAACACAGCACTAACACACTCAGGGGTCACCACTAGAGTTGAGCGACTTTTGGTTTTTTAGGGTCGCGTTTCATTTCGTGAAACCCGACTTTTCCAAAAGTCGGGTCGAGCAAGATCATCCGATTATAGGGAAAAGTCGGGGTCGTCCTGAAACACGAATCCCAATGTAAGTCAATGGGGAATAAAAGTCGGCAGTGAGAAGAGGACAGGAAACACACCTACAGTGCCCATTTGAATGCCAAAAGCATCAATTCTTCTTACTTAAGCTTGTCAACCTTAATTAACTTCATAATACAAGTTACGCACTGAAAAATGGGGGTTATTTGGCTAATGTTGTGGGGGGGAGGGCTGGCTGCAGGTTTTCATGTGCCCTGAGTGAAAGAGAGCCCCTTTAACACATACCACAACTCATCATGCTCCGATACGGCAGAGAAATAGCGGTATAGTACAATGAAAAATACCTCACTTTTTACATCTCATGACGAGGCCCATCTATTTCTCCATACAGAATCATTGGTCCCATATAATGTTTGAAACAGTATATGATGAGCTCCACATAATGCTACAGTATATGTTGGTCCCCATGGATGAAGCTCCACTGTCTTATGGGCCCAAATAATGCTCCAAACATAATGGGCCCCATTTCTAATGCTCTAGTGTATAATGGGCCCTGTAAATGCTGCTCCAGTGTCTGATGTCCACCTTTGGAATGTTCCAGTGTATGGTGGGCCCCATCTATCATTCTCCAGAGTATAGTGCTCCCCAAAAATTGCTGTCCCAACATTGAAAACAATCAAATAAGTCTCCTCGCTAGGAAATCCCTGTACTTGTCTGGATTCCTCGTCGTCCCCATCTTCCATCTCACTGCACAGTATTTCAACTTTGCAAGTGCTGCGATCCTGGGCAAGCAGGGGGGGCCCACTCGTTGGCGACGGCACTGGCACAGGGCCCCTGATAGTACGGTGGTGTGTCTGATGGCGGGTGGGCCGAACCTGCACTTTCATCTGCAGCTTCCTCTTTGTCACCGTGTAAGATGGAACTGTATATGGGAAGGGTAACCTGAGTTTCATCAGGGTCAGATTCAGGTCGTGTAGCGTGCGAGGGGAATGTAGTGGTCTGGGTCAATGTACCAGCAGATTCATCGAGCAGTGGCTGGGCATCAGTGCACTTGTGTCGCCCCCAGGAGTACGGTCGCCACAGTGGCATTACCTTCTTCCTAGAAAGTGTGATGTCATGCTTGGGAGCAACGAAGGATCTCTCTAGCAGGTTAACTGATTGGGCGGCGTTATTCCCACGAGTCATGACCCTCCAAACAGCGTTCATGAAGGCAAAGTGTTTGTTTTACGTGGGCAGTATGGTTGCAAAGCTGAACCTTAAAGGAATGTCCAGAAGGGCACCACCAGGAGTGGAGCCTACGGTTAAATTCGACTCCACCTGGGAAACCTCAACCATGCCAGCTACAGAACAGATGCACACATTGCAAGCTTAATTCCGTTAACGAACGAGACTCCGTCATGCCCCGCGGTCCGAGTCCGGCTTACTAGAGGGACACGTGAGGCTCTGGCACATGAGATTGGCCAATAACTGGTGTGTCATGCCCTTACATGTCCGTGGCTGCATGTGCGCTACACTGAAAAGGCCAGCGTTTGTCGCTTACAGGTGCAGATAACCCGCTGAACAACGTTAGTGATGGGGATCACTGATTACAATTATTACCCGCGAACAATGATTTCCCAGTAAGTGCAGGTCAACCGCAGTTCCGGAATTAGGCCTAACCGTCATTCCTGAAAAAATGAAAAACTTACGTGTGCAAACCACAGGTGCTGTAGCTTGCTTAACAGCTCGCCAGCCGTTCTCACGTCCAGTATGGATTACACGTGATTGCACAATGGTGAGAAAGGGTACCGTATCCCCGGATAACATGTATGGATAGCGTACACATTCAAAATATATGTCTCAGGAGGCAGGCTCAGACGGTGTTAGGCCCAGTATGGATTGCACGTGATTGCACAAAGGTTAGAAAGGGTACCGTATCCCCGGATAACATGTATGGATAGCGTACACATTCAAAATATATGTCTCAGGAGGCAGGCTCAGACGGTGTTAGGCCCAGTATTGATTGCACGTGATTGCACAAAGGTTAGAAAGGGTACCGTATCCCCGGATAACATGTATGGATAGCGTACACATTCAAAATATATGTCTCAGGAGGCAGGCTCAGACGGTGTTAGGCCCAGTATGGATTGCACGTGATTGCACAAAGGTTAGAAAGGGTACTGTATCCCCGGATAACATGTATGGATAGCGTACACATTCAAAATATATGTCTCAGGAGGCAAGCTCAGACGGTGTTAGGCCCAGTATGGATTGCACGTGATTGCACAAAGGTTAGAAAGGGTACCGTATCCCCGGATAACATGTATGGATAGCGTACACATTCAAAATATATGTCTCAGGAGGCAGGCTCAGACGGTGTTAGGCCCAGTATGGATTGCACGTGATTGCACAAAGGTTAGAAAGGGTACCGTATCCCCGGATAACATGTATGGATAGCGTACACATTCAAAATATATGTCTATACATCAGGAGGCAGGCTCAGACGGTGTCAGTCACAGTATGGATTTGACGGCCCAGACTACACAGCGGAGGAGCAGGGAGAGGTAAAGATTGCAAATGCTGGGGCCCTGCCCAAGCAAGGGGGGCCCACTCGTGGGTGTCGGTAATGGCACTGGGCCCCTCATAGTACGGCGGTGTGTCTGACGGCGGGTGTGCACCACCACAGTCAGAGACACTTGATTGCACTATGAAGGACCCTGTACCAGTGCCGGCGCCCAAGAGTCGGCCTACCCACCTGTCCAGGGCAACGGCACTCGCACGGTGTCGTGCGCTAGGTGGTGACCCCGGCCATGGGGGGGAGGCAGCACAGTTAGGGAGTTTTAGAAAGTGGCATATGTTGATGTTGGACATTCAGCTGATGCAAAAGGTGAAATAGGTCAAGTCCCAGGAAGAGGTGGACCAAAGCAAGCCATTTTTCTGTCACCCTATGTGTCATCAGAGGAAGGTGGGACAAAATCCTTGGAAACCCATGCGTGGTTCATTTTAATGAAGGTTAGATCATCCACATTTTGGGTTGACAGACGGGTCCTTTTTTCTGTCAGGATTGATCCAGCTGCACTGAAGACTCTTTCCGATAGCACACTTGCAGCTGGGCAAGCGAGCTCCTGTAAGGCATATTGTGCCAATTCAGGCCAGGTGTCCAGTTTAGCGGCCCAATAGTCAAAGGGGAATGACCTGTGTGGGAGAACATCGATATGGGAGGAAAAGTAGTTTGTAACCATAGTTGACAACTGCTGTCTCCTGTCACTTTCCATCGATGCAGTATTACCAGTTGTGTGAGCGGTACTTGAAAAATCAGTCCACAACATTGTCATGAAACCCCTGTCTCCAACGCCACTTCTGCTGTGTGCACCACGAACACCTCTGCCAAGCTGCCCCCGGCCCGTACGGCATGTGTGAGAACCATCACCGCTGCTGTGTGCTGGGAATGCCTCAAGCAACCAATTTACCAGAGTTGCTTGTTTATTAGCCAATATTAGGTCAAGGTTCTCCTGTGGCATGATGTTTTGTAATTTGCCTTTATAGCGTGGATCCAGGATGCTGGCCAACCAGTAGTCGTCATCGTTCATCATTTTGGCAATGCGTGGGTCCCTTTTTAGGATCTGCAAGGCATAATCTGACATGTGGGCCAATGTTCCCGGTGTCAATGATGCACTGCGAGTGCTGGTTGGAGGAGCACTTTCTGGCAAATCCACATCCCTCCAGTCACGCACAAACCCTGTACCAGACCTTGCCACGCCAACATTTTCACTTGCCCCACGAGATGCATCCTCCTCCCCTAAGTAATCATCCCCATCATCCTCCTCCTCCTCCTCTTCTTCCTCCACCTCGTCCAGGAGAGGTTCCTGAGCAGACAATGGCTGAATGTCATCAATGATTCCCTCCTCCTCTTCCTCCTCATCAACATTGGCTGCAGACGCCTGCTCCTTAAGGTGCATCAAAGTTTGCATGAGCAGACGCATAAGTGGGATGCTCATGCTTAGGATGGCGTCGTCTGCGCTTACCAGCCATGTGCATTCCTCAAAACACTGAAGGACTTTACAGAGGTCTTTCAGCTTCGACCACTGCACACCTGTCAACTCCAAGTCTGCTCTCAAAGTGCCTGGCCGTGTATCCTCCCACAAATGCATTATGGCCTGCCTCTGCTCGCACAGCCGCTCCACCATGTGCAGGGTGGAGTTCCACCTTGTTGCAATGTCGATAATGAGGCGGTGGTTGGGAAGGTGGAGCAATCGCTGCAGCTTCTGCATACGAACGGAGTGTACAGGCGACCGGCGGATGTGCGCGCACAGTCTTCGCACCTTCTGGAGCAGGGCTGTTAACTCCGGATAATTTTTGAGGAAGCACTGCACCACCAGGTTCAAGGTGTGAGCCAAGCAAGGTATATGGCTGAGTTTTGAAAGGGCTATGGCTGCCACAAAATTACGGCCGTTATCACTAACTACCTTGCCTGCCTCAAGATGTACACTGCCCAGCCATGACTCAGTTTGTCGCTTCAAGTACTCGGCCAGCACCTCGGCGGTGTGTCTGTTGCCCAAACACATCATCTGCAACACAGCCTGCTGACGCTTTCCACTAGCTGCTCGATAGGGGGACACATCGTGTGCAACAGTGGCAGCTGCAGATGGAGTGCTCGTACGACTGCGCTCTGTGGACGAGCTTTCGCTTCTGGAGGAGGAGGAGGAGGGTCGAACGCCTACAGCCAACTGTTTCCTATACCGTGGGCTAGGCAGCACTGTCCCACCACCACTGTCCCCTGTGGACCCTGCATCCACCACATTAAACCAGTGCGCAGTGATGGTCACATAGCCGCCCTGGCCATGCCGACTGGACCATGCATCAGTTGTGAGGTGCACCTTTCCGCTCACTGACTGCTTGAGTGCATGGACAATGCGGTCTTTCACATGATGGTGGAGGGCTGGGATGGCTATGCGAGAGAAGAAGTGGCGACTGGGTAGGTCATAGCGTGGTACTGCATAGGCCATGAGTTCGCGGAAAGCTTTCCACCAACCGAAAGGGCATCATCTCAAACGAGATTAGTTTGGCAATCTGGGCGTTCAAACCCAGTGTACGCGGATGAGAGACTGAGTACTTTCTTGACCTACTCATAGTGTTTGGGAGGGTGAGCTGGACTTGAGAGCTGCATATGGTGGAAGTAGCGGTGGACAAGGCGGACTGAGAGAGGGTTGATGATGGTGATGGAGTTGGTGTTCTTTCTGATGGCCTAGAATCAGTCTTTCGTTGATATAACAGTGGGATTCCCTGACTGCTGTGGCCTTGCAACGACACCTCAAAATTTGCTGCTGTGCTAATCGGTGGGCTTACAGTGGGGGAAACAAGGTAGCGTTGCTGACTACCTTCGTTGTGATCAGTTGCACATGTGGCACTTGAGGTTTGGTGTTGTGTCCACGCTTGCAAGTGCATGCTGGTTAAATGTCTAAGCATGCAACTGGTATTCAAATTTTTCAGATTTTTCCCTCGGCTAAAGGTCTTTGCGCACTTCTTACAGATAACCTTGGCCTGATCATGAGTATTTTGTTCAAAAAAGTGCCACACTGCACTCTTCCTACTTTGGCAGACATTTTGCGGCCTAGCACGCTGTGATCTTTTGACCCTCTGGACAAGCTGTCCAGCAACTCTTTTGATGTTTGGAACCTGTCTTTGGAGTGCTCCGGGCCTGCCAGATAACAGCTGTTGCGATGTCGATGTCTGCTGTGGATGCTCCTCATCTGAGCTATTGGAAGCAGCACCCTCTTCCCCCAATGGATGCCAATCTGGGTCAACAACTGGGTCATCCATCACCTCCTCTTCTGTGTCATGTGCACCTTCCTCTGTGTCACCGTGTATGGTGGTATAGTGTGCGGGAAGGGGCACCTGAGTCTCATCAGGGTCAGAATCTGGCTCTGTACACTGCGAGGACAATGTAGTGCTCTGAGTGAATGTACCAGCAGAATCATCCATCAGCGGCTGTGCATCAGTGCACTCCATGTCAGATTCATCTTGGCCTGGGTAATTCACCATTTCACTTGATAATCCAGGCATGGTATGTGAAAACAGCTCCATGGAGTAATCAGTAGTATGGCCTGCGTCATCCTTCAATCTTGGTTGGGGTGAAGGACACAAGGAAAGGTGTGGTTCATGAACATGAGCCTCCAATGACGACTCAGTGCTTTTACTTTTTACAACTTCAGAAGAGGAGGCGATAGAGCTGGAGGCTGAGTCAGCAATGTAAGACAAAACTTTTTCCTGATGCTCTGGCTTTAAAAGCGGTTTGCCAACTCCTAGAAAACTAAGCGTTCGAGGCCTTATGCAGCCAGACGATGACGCAGGCTCAACACTTCCTGCACTCGGTCCTATTTTGCTCTTGCCACTACCATCAGATCCACCACCAACACCATCATTACCAGCTGCCAACCCCCGCCCAATTCCACGGCCTCTTCCACCAGCCTTCCTCATTTTTGGTAGAAATGTAGACAAAATCCAACAAACTATATAGTAATGTAAAACAAGGTAAGAGGTGTCTATAGGACAGGGGAGATTTTGAATTTCTGCAGACACTTGTGGACACTGGACACTTTTGGATTGTGTGAGGCCCAATGAATATCTGAGCGCTATGTGACAGGCTCGATGGCACAGCTGTGACCAAAGTGACTAGAGGATAAGGGAGATTTTGAATCTCTGCACACACTTTTGGACACTGGACACTTTTGGATTGTGTGAGGCCCAATGAATATCTGAGCTCTATGTGACAGGCTCGATGGCACAGCTGTGACAAAAGTGACTAGAGGATAAGGGAGATTTTGAATCTCTGCACACATTTTTGGACACTGGACACTTTTGGATTGTGTGAGGCCCAATGAATATCTGAGCGCTATGTGACAGGCTCGATGGCACAGCTGTGACCAAAGTGACTAGAGGATAAGGGAGATTTTGAATCTCTGCACACACTTTTGGACACTGGACACTTTTGGATTGTGTGAGGCCCAATGAATATCTGAGCGCTATGTGACAGGCTCGATGGCACAGCTGTGACCAAAGTGACTAGAGGATAAGGGCGATTTTGAATCTCTGCACACACTTTTGGACACTGGACACTTTTGGATTGTGTGAGGCCCAATGAATATCTGAGCGCTATGTGACAGGCTCGATGGCACAGCTGTGACCAAAGTGACTAGAGGATAAGGGAGATTTTGAATCTCTGCACACACTTTTGGACACTGGACACTTTTGGATTGTGTGAGGCCCAATGAATATCTGAGCGCTATGTGACAGGCTCGATGGCACAGCTGTGACCAAAGTGACTAGAGGATAAGGGAGATTTTGAATCTCTGCACACACTTTTGGACACTGGACACTTTTGGATTGTGTGAGGCCCAATGAATATCTGAGCGCTATGTGACAGGCTCGACGGCACAGCTGTGACCAAAGTGACTAGAGGATAAGGGAGATTTTGAATCTCTGCACACACTTTTGGACACTGGACACTTTTGGATTGTGTGAGGCCCAATGAATATCTGAGCGCTATGTGACAGGCTCGACGGCACAGCTGTGACCAAAGTGACTAGAGGATAAGGGAGATTTTGAATCTCTGCACACACTTTTGGACACTGGACACTTTTGGATTGTGTGAGGCCCAATGAATATCTGAGCGCTATGTGACAGGCTCGATGGCACAGCTGTGACCAAAGTGACTAGAGGATAAGGGAGATTTTGAATCTCTGCACACACTTTTGGACACTGGACACTTTTGGATTGTGTGAGGCCCAATGAATATCTGAGCGCTATGTGACAGGCTCGATGGCACAGCTGTGACCAAAGTGACTAGAGGATAACGGAGATTTTGAATCTCTGCACACACTTTTGGACACTGGACACTTTTGGATTGTGTGAGGCCCAATGAATATCTGAGCGCTATGTGACAGGCTCGATGGCACAGCTGTGACCAAAGTGACTAGAGGATAAGGGAGATTTTGAATCTCTGCACACACTTTTGGACACTGGACACTTTTGGATTGTGTGAGGCCCAATGAATATCTGAGCGCTATGTGACAGGCTCGATGGCACAGCTGTGACCAAAGTGACTAGAGGATAAGGGAGATTTTGAATCTCTGCACACACTTTTGGACACTGGACACTTTTGGATTGTGTGAGGCCCAATGAATATCTGAGCGCTATGTGACAGGCTCGATGGCACAGCTGTGACCAAAGTGACTAGAGGATAAGGGAGATTTTGAATCTCTGCACACACTTTTGGACACTGGACACTTTTGGATTGTGTGAGGCCCAATGAATATCTGAGCGCTATGTCACAGGCTCGATGGCACAGCTGTGACAAAAGTGACTAGAGGATGAGGGAGATTGGATTGCTTTTAAAAAAGCAGTTTGCAGAGCAGTGGGTAAACAGCAATGCCAGCCTGTCAGGAAGCCTTAAAAGGCAGCCCAACAACCAACACCACTGATACACCACAATATAGCCTCCCCTTGCACTGCACACACAGTGACTGGTGTGTTGTGCAGGCCAAATTGCTAGCAGCAGAAGCAGTTTTTTTTTTCTTCTCAGCAGGACAAAAAAAAAAAATTGGGATTGCTTTTAAAAAAGCAGTTTGCGGAGCAGTGGGTAAACAGCAATGCAGGAATGTCAGGAAGCCTTAGAAGGCAGCCCAACAACCAACACCACTGATACACCACTATATAGCCTCCCCTTGCACTGCACACACAGTGACTGGTGTGTTGTGCAGGCCAAATCGCTAGCAGCAGAAGCAGTTTTTTTGTCTTCTTCCCTGCCTAACGCTCTCCCTACAGAATCAGCAGCAACCTCTCCCTATACTGAGATCGGCAGAAGTAAGATGGCGGTCGGCGTGCACGCCCTTTTATACCCCCTGTGACGCCCACCAAAGCAAGCCAATCACTTGCATGCCCTTCTGAAAGATGGTGGTGACCCCTGCCTATGTCATCACGTTGCCCACAGTGTCCGTGGATCCTGATTGGCTGAAAAAGAGCGCAAAACAAACTTTTGAAACGCGACTTTGGCGCGTAAGTCGCCGACCTTGTGGCCGACCTCATCCTAGGGTCGGGTTTCGTTTCATGAAACCCAACTTTGCCAAAAGTCGGCGACTTTTGAAATTTTTCGACCCGTTTTGCTCAACTCTAGTCACCGCACAATGCCAAGGGCAAGAGTATAACTGACAGGGATGGGAGCGTCCTGAGGCTATAAGAAGCCTCCCCCAAAACCAGGGAGAGGCCACAATCATAGCCCCAGGTGTGCAGGTAAGCCTGCATCGGGATCACAACCTTTAACCCCAGAAATGCCAGTCATCAGCACTGGTTCCAAACATTAACCCCACGTGTGCGAGTCAAACCCACACTGAGATCATGACAGTACCCCCCTCTCAACGGGGGCCTCTGGACCCCCAGGCTTGCCCGGGTACTTAGCATGGAAAGCCCGTACCAGGCGATCAGCATGCATCAACCGGGCCGGTACCCAGGACCTGTCCTCCGGTCCATACCCCTTCCAATGAACCAGGTACTGTACCGACCGTCGTACCAAACTGGAATCTACGATATGACCGACCTCGTACTCCACCTGCCCCTCGACCAAAACAGGAGAAGCAGCAGACTCGGAGTCTCCCCTGACTGCTTCAAAAGGTTTCAGTAGAGATTTGTGGAAGACGTTAGGGATCTTGAAAGAGGGTGGAAGGCACAGCCTATACGCCACTGGATTGATTTTTTCCACAATCTTGTACGGGCCAATGAATTTGGGTCCTAACTTGGCTGACGGAATCTTTAACTTAATGTTTCGCGTGGAGAGCCAAACTTTCTCTCCCACTCGAAACATGGGACCAGGTGTTCGTTTCCTGTCCGCGAAAAACTTATACCTGCCTTGAGACCTGGATATACGCCGCTGGACTTCTGCCCATGTATCTTTTAACCGCTGAACAGAGTTCTCAGCCCCGGGGCACCCCGAATCCAGATGAGAAAACTCACCAAAATGAGGACTGAACCCATAGTTAATCAAGAAAGGGGACCTACCAGTGGATTGACTCACCCGACTATGGAAGGCAAATTCAGCCAACGGCAGTGCATCGCACCAGTCACTCTGTCTAGCAGAGGTTAGACACCTGAGGATCTGTTCCAGGGACTGGTTAGTGCGCTCCGTCTGCCCATTGCTCTCAGGATGGTATGCAGACGAAAAGGACAGAGACATACCTAATTTTTTGCAGAAAGCACACCAAAACTTAGCCACAAACTGCACACCACGATCAGACACCACATTCAGGGGGTCCAGCGGCAGAACTCAGAACAAAACCACTCAGCTGAGTGTTTCCCCTGACAGACACTCATCACCATGTCCTCTGCCAATCGCACTCGGTCAGGTTCATCATAAATGTGCCCGAGGGCCTCAAAGAATGCGTTCACTGACATACGTTCAGGAGCAGAGGAAGACAGAGAGAAAGCCCATGCTTGTGGAGCCCCCCGAAGTAGGGAAATAATGACCCCCACCCTCTGGAACTCATCCCCGGAGGAGCGGGGCCTTAGAGAAAAAAAAAGCTTGCATCCTTCTCTGAAAGACCTGAACTCCTTTTTATCCCCTGAGAAAAGGTCTGGTAATTTGACCGGAGATTCGGGGGACGCTAATGACACATCCCTACCCCCAGAACCAGAAGCCCCTGCATCGACAGCCCCCTGCACAGTAACCACCAGCTGTTGCTGGGTCTGGGCCATTGTGCGTTGTTCCACATTGAGCTTATGGAACATTTGGGTCAGGTGCTTGACCTGATCAGCCAAGGCTTGTATGGGATACATGAGGATAACACACACTTTTTTTAAAAAAAAACAAAAACTGAAAGGGTCAGTTATAATGTCAGAGACACCGCACTACACTTGCTCATAGAGCCAGTGCACATGTCCTGAGTACAGAAGCAGTGCTAAGAGTTACCTGGGGAGCAGGGCAGCAGAGGTGACAAAGCGTGCTTCAACTAATAGTGTCAGAGAAGCCAGAGAACTCAGATTATGGCAAAGCAGAAGTCATGCACGGTACAGACCAGCGAGGTACAGGAGGGATAAACAGACGGGAGGTCAGACAAAGCCAAAGGTCATACACAAGATATCAGTACAGTACCAGGGAGGAGACAGAGCGGATAATCAGGGCCAAGCAGAGATCAAAACCAAACAGACATAGGAGGTACCAGGCAGAATCCAAAGCGATATCCAGGGAACAGACCGAGTCATACACAGAGAATCAAGCAACCAGAACACAGCACTAACACACTCAGGGGTCACCACACAATGCCAAGGGCAAGAGTATAACTGACAGGGATGGGAGCGTCCTGAGGCTATAAGAAGCCTCCCCCAAAACCAGGGAGAGGCCACAATCAGAGCCCCAGGTGTGCAGGTAAGCCTGCATCGGGATCACAACCTTTAACCCCAGAAATGCCAGTCATCAGCACTGGTTCCAAACATTAACCCCACGTGTGCGAGTCAAACCCGCACTGAGATCATGACACATTGCATTTAAATGATCTAACTTGGGTCACACATTTCGGGTGACCTTCCACTAGCTTCTCACAATAATTTGCTACAATTTCCCAATTGCACTAGTGTAATGGTCAGGTTTGTAGGTGTCCTGGCTTGTATACCCCCTTTTCTCTACTGCCCATGAATTTTCTTACGATCGTCACTCTGTTATCTTCATATATTTGTCTAAGTAATTTTGCTTCAACCTTGGGATTATACTTTGGGTCATTGTTCATTTCATAAAATTGGTTGCTGTTATTGGATTTGTATTTTTTTTGCGCCAAAGTACATCGCAGGAGACAGAATGAGTCTCCTTTGTGAACAGTATGATGGCAGTGTGCTCTCAGGGCATGTTCCCACGGTCAGTAAACGCTGCGGATTGGACGCTGCATACATCCACAGCGTAAACCTGAAGCGGCCAGATGTTACAGCATAGTGGAAGGGATTTCAAGAAAGTCCTCTATGTGTGCATCTGTGCTCGTGACTCACCTGTGGAGACGGACATGTGTCGCGTCTTTCCAGACTGTAGCATGTCAATCTATCTTGTGGAGATGCAAGTCTCCGCAAGATAAATTTTACCCGTGCAATGTATTGGAATCAGTGAATCCACACAGTTCAATGAACACATGCGGAATCACCTGCGTTCAAAAGCTGGCAGCACTTTGGACACAGCGGACATGTACTGCATCCAAAGTGCTGCTGATTACTGACCGTAGGAATGTACCCTCAGTGTTTATGCTTGCAGATAATCCTTTGAACACGTGACACTGGCACTTTCACGCATTTATTTGCTCCCTAGGATGTACCAGAGATGTGGATGTCTACAATTAATTTTGCCTGATGTCTTGGGTGATTTGGCTTAATTTACCTATGTCAAGCAGGTGTTGAAGGTAGGCCTTAATATATTGCCACATGTACTCCCCCAATAAACTCAAATGATGCAAATTAAAAGTCCCTAAAGCAATTACAAGGTTTTCGGGAATTATCCAAACTATATAAAAGAACTGTTAACTTGGTTGTGTGTAAACATTCGACCATATGAATTTTCATATAGCAAATTAACAGTAAAATGGTTTGTTTGTACATAACAAGCAATTTTTGCAACAAGTGTTACCAAAACAGATATTCCAAACAATTTGGTAAAATGAAAGTTTGCTGACATGGAATCTGTTTTGGGGACCTGGGTTGCCAATGATCTCTAAATTCACAGACAGTTCACAGGAAACCCTCAAACACTTTTTTTCTGCCATCTGTGTTAGACAAAGCAATGTTTCAGTGAGCTATGAAGTCATTTTTTAAGAAAAAAAAAAGATGCCAGTGACAATGTGCAGTACGAGCACACTGACACAGCAATATGCCAGAGACTACGTGCAGTACAAGCACACTGACACAGCAATATCTCAGAGACTATGTGCAATACAAGCACACTGACACACGCTCGAGGAAGGAATCCATTAGGTGGAGGAGGAACCCTGTGATTACCTTCAGCCAATCAATGCAGAAACGTGAACACAGTCCAACTTTCCTGGGTTTATTGCACTACCATATACAGCAGTCAGCTCCGAGCCGCCAACTCTCCCTCCAAGGGTACAATTTCATCAGCAAGTCACTTGGACACGTCTTACGAGCAGCAGTGCAAGCGGCTTCTTAGTTGGCGGTGATATGGTGGTGTGAGTAGGCACAATGGCTGTCTACTTTTTTACTCAAGACTGCAGTCACATATCACAAATACTATTCCATGCATCATCGAGTCTTGAGGAGTATAGAGTAGTTGCGATGTATGTACTGTCATCGCGCAAAGCAGCCACAAGAAAGGGGAGCACATGCAAACTTCCAGAAGCACCACAATGCATTTGAGCCCTGCACACCCACACATCTCAACTACGCCATTTACTCCTCAAATCTTTTTGAGTACCCACTGTGGAGAATTCAAGGCGTGTGTGTCACTAAGGTTGGCACATTTGTTATTTTTGGGGCGGTTTGTTGGTGTTGGAATGAAGGTATGAAAACACACAAGAAAAAGTATATGCAATGTGATAAAACACTCCGGGATCGCCTTTGCTGGGGTCAAAGGTCACGTGCGTTCAGCATGAAACTCAGGCGCAGAGCTGGGATTCGGGTATAACTGACACTGGGTCAGGTTTATTAAGGTGAAAGCAATGCATAAAGAAATAAAACATAAAACAAATCCTTGCCTGTCCGGCACTATCTAAACAAAGTACAACCTAACTACCAACTGGCGGGCTTCTCCCGTCCAGCCAAACCACAGATGCAGTGGGCACTGCTCTCACTCACACAGACAGGCTCTCTGCGTTCCCATGCTGAGACACTCACACAACCACCTGGCATCCTTTTATATCCACCTCCCATTATTCATTAGCAAGCAGGTGCGATACTGACCAGACTAGGCCACATAGGAAAGGAATCTGGGCGAGATATACCTGCCCTCATCCACTATTCCCACATGATTCTCACATATCCCCCCCTTCTGCTCAGACCACTCCGGTCGAGAAATGACACCCGCCAAACAGTGCACTCGGGACAGGGCATCTGCATTTCCCATCTGTACCCCTGGGCGGTGCTCCACCGTAAAAGTGTAGGCCTGCACTACAAGGAACCACCGGGTAACCTGGCTATTCCGTTCATTGTTCAAGTGCATCCACTTGAGAGGGGCATGGTCAGTGATCAGCCTGAACTTTTGGCCCACCAGGTAATATTTGAGGGCCTCTAGAGCCCACTTAATGGCGAGGCACTCTTTTTCTACGACTGCATACCTTTGCTCGTGTTTATTCAGCTTCCTGCTGAGATAGAGGACTGGGTGTTCCACCCCGTCCCTCACTTGTGAGAGTACGGCCCCGATACCGGTATCAGAGGCATCCGTTTGTACCACAAACTCACTGCGGAAGTCCGGAGTCACCAGTACGGGCTGAGAGCAAAGTGCCCGTTTTAGGCTATGGAAGGCTTCTTCAGCCGCTAAACTCCATTTAATCATGACGGAGTCTTTCCCTTTTGTAAGATCCGTCAGGGGGGTAGCGATGGCTGCAAAATTGGGTATGAACTGGCGATAATAACCGGCGATCCCCAGGAACGCTTGCACCTGCTTCTTGTTGACAGGTTGTGGCCAGTCCTGAACCGCCTGAATCTTATCAACCTGGGGTTTAACAACACCCCTCCCAATTACATACCCCAAATACCGGGCTTCTTCTAGCCCGATGTGACATTTCTTGGGGTTCGCGGTTAGACCTGCCTCCCCCAGGTCGTCAATCACAGCTTGTACTTTCTGGAGATGAGTCTCCCAGTCCAAGCTGTAAATGACAATGTCATCCAAATAGGCCGAAGCGTACCGCCTATGTGGCCTCAAGACTCGATCCATCAGTCTCTGGAAGGTCGCCGGTGCCCCGTGCAGTCCAAACGGCATATACACATATTGAAATAAACCTTCCGGCGTAGCAAATGCCGTCTTTTCTCTGGCCGCCTCAGCCAGAGGGATCTGCCAATACCCCTTTGTTAGATCTAGGGTCGTAATATACCGGGCTTTTCCTAACCGATCTATTAAGGCTGAGTTCACACGTGGCGTTTTTTTCGCGTTTCCGCGGCGGTTTTAACCGCGCGATTTTGCCGCGAAAACGTGAAAAATAAGCATCCCATGCATTCCTATGGGATTCCGCAATGCTGTGCTAATGCTGCGGTTTTTACCGCGGCGGAATCGCTTCGCGGTAAAAAACGCAGCATGCTCATTATTTTGCGGAATCGCGGCGATCCCGCACCCATAGGAATGCATTGTTCCGCTTACTTCCAGCATGTGGCTGTGCCCACCATGCGAAAAGTAAGCAGAACATTTGCGGATGGTACCCACGGTCCGGAGGAGAGGAGACTGTCCTCCGGGCTTTGGGTACCATATCCCTGTAAAAAATAGAATTAAAAATAAAAAATATTGTTATTCTCACCCTCTGACGTCCCGCGCAGCCTTCCCGCTTCTCTTCACGCTCCCGTTCCCAGTAGTCCTTTGCGAAAATGCCCGCGATGGCGTCCGATCTCGCGGGATCGCGTAGTCTCGCGGTCATTCGCGCGACGTCATCGCGAATTACCGCGAGACGTCGCGATCCCGCGAGAATTGACGTCATCGCGGGCATTTTCGCAAAGGATTACTGGGAACGGATGCGCGGGACGTCGGAGGGTAAGAATAACAGTATTTTTTTTTTTTTTTACATTCTATCTTTTACTATTGATGCCGCATAGGCAGCCTCAGTAGTAAAACATTGGTCACACTCGTCAAACACTGTGTTTGACGAGTGTGACCAACCTGTCAATCAGTTCTCCAAGCGATGCTTCAGATCGCTTGGAAAACGCCAACATTTTGCAAGCTAAATACGCTTGCAAAATGCTAGTTTTTCCGCAGGAAAATCGCGGGAATTTAAAATGCGATTTTCCCGCGGACTGGAATTCCGGAATTCTCGCGGTAATTTCCGCAAGAGTTCCGGTACGTGTGCACTTAGCCTAACTCGTCGACCCGGGGCATAGGATAGGCATCAAATTTTGAGACCGCATTCAGTTTCCTGAAGTCATTGCAGAACCGGATGGTGCCGTCCGGTTTAGGAATTAGCACAATCGGGCTGGACCACGCACTGTGCGATTCCTCAATGACTCCTAACTCTAACATTGCCTTCACTTCTCGGGAAACGGCTTCACGGCGCGCTTCCGGGATTCGGTAGGGCTTTACGTGAACTGTGACACCAGGTTCCGTTACGATGTCATGTTTCATTAGCATAGTCTGCCCGGGTTTTTCTGAGAAAAACTTTTGGTTGTGAAGTAGAAACTGCCTGACCTCAGTCTTTTGCCGCTCCGAGAGAGTCTCTGCAACCCGTACCACCGGTACGGTATGTGAGCAGACAGCACGGGCCAGCTCCGCTGACAAGGCAGACTGATACTTCCAGGGCTTTATCAGATTTACATGATAAATCTGTTCAGGTTTCCGTTTACCTGCCTGGTATACTTTGTAGTTTACTTCACCAACTCTTTCCTTGATCTCAAAGGGGCCCTGCCACTTTGCCAGGAACTTACTGTCCACCGTGGGGACCAGGATCAACACCCTATCTCCGGGTGCAAACGTACGGATCTTGGCGCCCCTATCATAGATTCTTTTTTGGGCTCCTTAAGCCTGTATCATGTGTTTTTTGACGATAGGCATAACAGCCGCAATACGGTCCTGCATTTGTGTGACGTGATCTATCACTGTTTTAAATGGAGTGACCTGACCCTCCCAGGTTTCTTTTGCAACGTCTAACAGTCCGCGAGGACGTCGGGCATACAATAACTCGAAAGGCGAGAATCCCGTGGAAGACTGGGGTACTTCCCTGATGGCAAAAAGCAAATACGGAAGTAAATAGTCCCAGTTCTTCCCATCCTTGTCTATCACCTTTCTCAGCATCTGCTTCAGAGTTTGATTGAACCGTTCGACCAACCCGTCTGTTTGAGGGTGATACACGGATGTGCGTAACGGTTCAATTTGTAACAATCGGCAGAGCTCCTTCATTACCCTGGACATAAAGGGGGTCCCCTGGTCGGTGAGTATCTGTTTTGGTATACCGACCCGACTAAACACATGCACCAGTTCCTTGGCAATCATCTTGGTGGCCGTGTTACGCAAAGGGATGGCCTCCGGGTAACGAGTGGCATAATCCAAGATGACCAGGATATGTTGGTGTCCACGTGCAGACTGTGGAAGGGGCCCAACTAAATCCATCCCAATCCTCTCAAACGGGACTTCAATAATAGGTAAGGGTACCAAAGGGCTACAGAACCGGGGCTTAGGTGCAGAGGCTTGGCAGTCAGGACAAGACTCACAATATACACGGATATCGTGATGCATGCCTGGCCAAACAAAACAGTGTAATATCCTTTCGGTGGTTTTCTGGACTCCCAGGTGACCTCCCATCACATGTCCGTGGGCCAGGTCCAGCACCTGCCGCCGGTAGGGTTTTGGCACGACTAATAGTTGCACCGTATCTTCCCCCTTTTTCTCTATCTGATAGAGTAAATCATTCTCCAGAACCATGTAAGGATATGCCAGCCTAGAGCCAGGTTCTACGGGTACCCCGTTTATCACTTTTACATTTGTCCTAGCCTGAGAAAGGGTAGGATCCTTTATTTGCTCGCTTTGGAAGTCATCTTTCTGAACTTCTAAATCCGGCAAACGGGGAGGTGGACGGCTGTCGGCCTCCTCCTCTTCCCCGGTCTCCTCCGTATCACCCGCCATGACTGAAAACGGGAACTGCAGGTCATTTCCCGCAGACTCTTCCCCCGAGTCTTCCGGGGAGACCTCTTCCAGGGGTTCGGGACCCCCACACGCCCTGGGAGAAGAATCATGTACACGATTACCCAAGGGCATCAACTGATTCTCCCACAATTGCCAGAAGTGGGGAAAATCCCGGCCCAGGATAACATCATGCAATAACTCCGGGACGAGTCCCACTTTATGTTGCACAGACCCATAGGAAGTTGTAATGCATATGACCGTGGTGAGGTACGAACAGGTGTCTCCATGCACACACGTTACAGAAAATTTGTCTGATGGTCCAGTCGGGGCTGACACCAGACTGGCCTTCACCAGAGTCACCACACTTCCCGAGTCTAACAATGCCACCACATTTTTGCCATCAACAGTTAAATCACACAAGTGTTTTTCCACATCCTTTTGACCGGCATTCACACTCACTACCCGTGCAACCATAGACATGCGGTTTTTAGAGTCTGTGACGTCACACTGCATGGGTTCAGTAGTGAGCGGACAGTTCGCAGCAATATGTCCCATCTCTTGGCAGCGGAAACACCTAACGGGCCCCTTGCTTAGACCATAGTTCGTTACTCTCGGCCTCGCAGTGCGGGCAGTCCCGTTTTCCTCCCCCACTGTCTTAGGGATTTTTCCATCTCCCCTACTCCCTGGAACAGTCTTACCGGTTCCACGTGGAGATGATGAAGAACGAGGTGGGGTAACGTCGTCTCGGAGTCCTTCCGCCACGGAGTAACGTTCAACCAGATCCACCAGTTGATCTGCCGTCGTAAGATTTCCATGGCTTACCCACTTCCTCAGGGCTGGTGGTAGAGCTCTCAGGTTCTTGTCCATGATGACTCTCTGGATTATCTCTGGCGCTGTCAGCACCTCGGGTTGTAGCCACTTCTTCGTCATGTGGATCAGGTCGAACATCTGTGACCGCGGTGGTTTATCCGGCTGATAAGTCCATTGATGCACACTCTGTGCACGGACAGCGGTCGTCACTCCCAGCCGGGCCAAGATCTCGGCTTTCAGTTTGTCAAAGTCCTGCGCAGCTTCAGGCTCTAAGTCATAATAAGCCTTTTGGGCCTCACCGGAAAGAAACGGGGCAATCAGGCCGGCCCATCGTGCCTTCGGCCATTTTTCTCGTACCGCCGTCCGTTCAAACGTGGTCAGGGATGCCTCGACGTCATCTTCGGTCGTCATCTTCTGCCAGTACCGACTCACGTGAATCACTCTCGACTCGGTTTCCAGGTTAACCTCATGTAGGCTTGCCAGGCGCTGCGCCACCTGCTGGAGAAGCGAACGATCGGTAGCTGTCATGTCCACCAACTCCTTCAGCTGGGCCATCATCACCCGATTAGCTTCTTGCTGGACGGCGGTGGACTGTACCAGCGCTTTCACCAAGTCCTCCATGCTCATGCTTGCAACGTTCTGCCCGCGTTCTCCACCACAATGTGATAAAACACTCCGGGATCGCCTTTGCTGGGGTCAAAGGTCACGTGCGTTCAGCATGAAACTCAGGCGCAGAGCTGGGATTCGGGTATAACTGACACTGGGTCAGGTTTATTAATGGTGAAAGCAATGCATAAAGAAATAAAACATAAAACAAATCCTTGCCTGTCCGGCACTAACTAAACAAAGTGCAACCTAACTACCAACTGGCGGGCTTCTCCCGTCCAGCCAAACCACAGTTGCAGTGGGCACTGCTCTCACTCACGTGTGTCTCTCACACAGACAGGCTCTCTGTGTTCCCAGGCTGAGACACTCACACAACAACCTGGCATCCTTTTATATCCACCTCCCATTATTCATTAGCAAGCAGGTGCGATACCGACCAGACTAGGCCACATAGGAAAGGAATCTGGGCAAGATATAAATGCCCTCATCCACTATTCCCACATGATTCTCACAGCACCAATCATAGGGACGACCAAAAATCAATATAGTACAAAAAATTAAGTTTATTTTAGTTCAGCAAGCACCACAAACAAGCACTTAATTAAAATCAATTAAAAGTCTGAACTAAAGCAGACATAAGACAAAGATGGGTCATGGTCATATACAGCATAATACTTAAAGTCCTATACACCCAGACAATAAGTGTGCTTGAACAAATGCAAATGCTTTCTGTCTGATAAAGTCCCAATTTATAGAAGTGTGTGTAACTACAATTCAATTGCTAACTGTATGCATGCTGTTTACATATATGCCCAAATTATGGAATACTATATAATATCAGCATACTAGGGAGATTGTTATTTTATGGATAGTGCTAGAAAGCTGTATTCCCACTGGAAGAGGGACACTCAGACAAATAAGACCAAAATTGATTCAAGTCAGAACAATGAAGCATATTACCAACAAGGAGGCCATGGAGGCATGCGCAGATTGTCTCCTACCCCCAATGGTAACACCAATGGCCCCCAGGTGGGGACACACAACTGGGTTACATGGGACCTGGGACCCACGTGTATCAACACAGAAATGTGTCTTCCTCAAGGTCAGTGAATTGCTGTAGTGCAGCAGTGCCTAATATATACATTAAAAAATAATCCACAAGTCTTACCAGCTGGGAGATGGCAGGGAGAAAGTCTCAAGACATAATGACATATCCAAAACACAAGCCGCGGAGACACCATCACATGTTTCTCAACGCAAGCAATGACTAGCTAGGTCTTCCCCTGGGAAGGAACAACCACGGGAAGGGCAGTCTCCAATGAAGGAGACCACCTCTGCCAAAACATGGTATCCATCCACAGACAGCTGTTTCGGGGTATTGCCCCTCATCAGTGTGGAGTAGGAATCTGGCCAGTAGGAGCAATGCCTAGTAGAAGACTGAAAAATGAGGATGAACTAACTCATGGAGATCAACATCCAACACTGCGGAGACACCATCACATGTTTCTCAACGCAGTGATTCCAGAGCAAAGCCCCCATCCCTTATGGGAAACATGTAAACATATGCAAAACACAAGCCGCGGAGACACCATCACATGTTTCTCAACGCAAGCAATGACTAGCCAGGTCTTTCCCCATCAAGGAACAACCACAGGAAGGGCAGTCTCCATTGAAGGAGACCACCTATGCCAAAACATGGTTTCCATCCACATCAATTGCTAACTGTATGCATGCTGTTTACATATATATGCCCAAATTATGGAATACTATATAATATCAGCATACTAGAGAGATTGTTATTTTATGAATAGTGCTAGAAAGCTGTATTCCCACTGGAAGAGGGACACTCAGACAAATAAGACCAAAATTGATTCACGTCAGAACAATGAAGCATATTACCAACAAGGAGGCCATGGAGGCATGTGCAGATTGTCTCCTACCCCCAACGGTAACACCAAATGGCCCCCAGGTGGACACACACAATTGGGTTACATGGGACCTGGGACCCACGCGTATCGACACAGAAAAGTGTCTTCCTCAAGGTCAGTGAATTACTGTAGTGCAGCATCGCCTAATATATATATTAAAAAATAATCCACGAGTCTTACCAGCTGGGAAATGGCAGGGAGGAAGTCTCAAGACATAATGACACAGCTTCCTTTCAACGCCACTGCACAGCAACTCACTGACCTTGGTGTTGTGAGTTACTTTTGCCCTTCACCATTGAGGTCTGATGAACTCCCTCTTCTGGTGAAGGAAGGTAGTGAGGCTGATTACCAAGCATCTGGGCAGGATGATGATGACTAGGTGACGGGAGTTGCACACTGGATATAAGGCAGCCGACGCCCTTCTGCCTTGCTCGTGATCTCTCTGAGGGATTCTAGGAGACCAGTCTGATTCCTGCTCCTCAAAAGCTAAGTTTTCTGCTCTGTTTTTAGCATTTGTGTTTTGGTTTTGTTTTTCCTTGTTTTTCTGGATTTCTGCCATTCCCTGCTGGAGTGTGCTGAATTCCTTTTTGCTCTGTCTTCAGAAAATACCTGAGTACTGATATAGTCTTTTTGAAGCCTAACGTCTTCAGTAGAGTTGAGCGAAACGGGTCAAAAAATTTCAAAATTCTCCGACTTTTGGCAAAGTCGGGCTTCATGAAACGAACCCGACCCTAGTATGAGGTCAGCCACGAGGTCGGCGACTTAAGCGCTAAAGTCGCGTTTCAAAAGTTTGTTTAGCGCTCTTTTTCAGCCAATCAGGATCCACGGACACTGTGGGCAACGTGATGACATAGGCAGGGGTCGCCACCATCTTTCAGAAGGGCATGCAAGTGATTGGCTTGCTTTGGTGGGCGTCACAGGGGGTATAAAAGGGCGTGCATGCCGACCGCCATGTTTCTCATTCTGATCTAAGAATAGGGAGAGCTGCTGCTGCTGATGATTTTGTAGGGAGAGCGTTAGGCAGGGAAGAAGACACCAAAAACTGATTCTGCTGTTAGTGATTTTGCCTGTACAACACACCAGTCACTGTATGTGCAGTGCAAGTGGAGGCTATATTTTGCTGGATCAGCGGTGTTGGTTGTTAGGCTGCCTTCTAAGGCTTCCTGACGGCTGCATTGCTGTTTTCCCACTGCTCTGCAAACTGCTTTTTTAAAAGCAATCCCAATTTTTTTTTGTCCTGGTGAGGTACTCAGCGTGCATTTTTTCACACCATACAGCAGTGCACACTCAACACACACAGTACCGTGTAACGGCTGTTATCACAGCCACAGTGAAGCTATCTGTGTGTCACTCTGTAAGAATAAGTCGAGGACATGTTCCGTTCTTACAGACCTGCACCTTCTAGTTTTGTCTAGTTTTCAAACAGTTAAATATATTTGCTGTTTGATCACATTCAAAACTATAGAGAGACAGCATGTGTCAGTCCGTATACTTAAAAAACACGGAGCTTGACAATTTTACGTACACCGGACAGCCGTGTACGTGCACGCTCCTCTCTCAGTACTGTGTAACGGCTGTTATCACGGCCACAGTGAAACTATCTGTGTGTTGCTCTGTTAGGATAAGTCGAGGACATGTTCCGTTCTTACAGACCTGCACCTTCTAGTTTTGTCTAGTTTTCAAACAGTTAAATATATTTGCTGTTTGATCACATTCAAAACTATAGAGAGACAGCGTGTGTCATTCCGTATACTTAAAAAACACGGAGCTTGACAATTTTACATACACCGGACAGCCGTGTACGTGCATGCTCCTCTCTCAGTACCGTGCAACGGCTGTTATCATGGCCACAGTGAAGCTATTTGTGTGTCGCTCTGTAAGGATAAGTCGAGGACTTGTTACGTTCTTACAGACCTACACTCTAGGGAGATTCCTATTCTGCCCAATTCTATATACACCTTGTAGTTTGTCATACACTAGCCAATTTCTGCCTGTGATAGAGTGCTGTGATATTCACTGGGCCTCACACAATCCTAAAGTGTCCAGTGTCCACAAGTGTGTGCTGAAATTCAAAATCTCCGTTACCCTCTAGTGACATTTTTCACACCTGCGACATCGAGCCTGTGACATAGCGCTGTGATATTCAGTGGGCCTCACACAATCCAAAAGTGTCCAGTGTCCACAAGTGTGTGCAGAAATTCAAAATCTCCGTTATCCTCTAGTGACTTTTTTCACACCTGCGACATCGAGCCTGTGACATAGCGCTGTGATATTCAGTGGGCCTCACAAAATCCAAAAATGTCCAGTGTCCACAAGTGTGTGCAGAAATTCAAAATCTCCATTATCCTCTAGAGACATTTTTCACACCTGCGACATCGAGCCTGTGACATAGCGCTGTGATATTCAGTGGGCCTCACACAATCCAAAAGTGTCCAGTGTCCACAAGTGTGTGCAGAAATTCAAAATCTCCATTATCCTCTAAAGACATTTTTCACACCTGCGACATCGAGCCTGTGACATAGCGCTGTGATATTCAGTGGGCCTCACACAATCCAAAAGTGTCCAGTGTCCACAAGTGTGTGCAGAAATTCAAAATCTCTGTTATCCTATAGTGACATTTTTCACACCTGCGACATGGAGCCTGTGACATAGCGCTGTGATATTCAGTGGGCCTCACACAATCCAAAAGTGTCCAGTGTCCACAAGTGTGTGCAGAAATTCAAAATCCCCATTATCCTCTAGTGACATTTTTCACACCTGCGACATCGAGCCTGTGACATAGTGCTGTGATATTCAGTGGGCCTCACACAATCCAAAAGTGTCCAGTGTCCACAAGTGTGTGCAGAAATTCAAAATCTCCGTTATCCTCTAGTGACATTTCTCACACCTGCGACATCGAGCCTGTGACATAGCGCTGTGATATTCAGTGGGCCTCACACAATCCAAAAGTGTCCTGTGTCCACAAGTGTGTGCAGAAATTCAAAATCTCCGTTTTCCTCTAGTGACATTTTTCACACCTGCGACATCGAGCCTGTGACATAGCGCTGTGATATTCAGTGGGCCTCACACAATCCAAAAGTGTCCAGTGTCCACAAGTGTGTACAGAAATTCTAAATCTCTCCTGTCCTATAGACACCTTGTACCTTGTTTTACATTACTATATAGTTTGTTGGATTTTGTCTACATTTCTACCAAAAATGAGGAAGGCTGGTGGAAGAGGCCGTGGAATTGGGCGGGGGTTGGCAGCTGGTAATGATGGTGTTGGTGGTGGATCTGATGGTAGTGGCAAAAGCAAAATAGGACCGAATGCAGGAGGTGTTGAGCCTGCGTCATCGTCTGGCTCCACAAGGCCTCGAAGACTTAGTTTTCTAGGAGTTGGCAAACCTCTTTTAAAGCCAGAGCTTCAGGAAAAACTTTTGCCTTACATTGCTGACTCATCTTCCAGCTCTATCGCCTCCTCTTCTGAAGTTGTAAAAAATAAAAGCACTGAGTCGTCATTGGAGGGTCATGTTCATGAACCACACCTTTCCTTGTGTCCTTCACCCCAACCAAGATTGAAGGATGACGCAGGCCATACTACTGATTACTCCATGGAGCTGTTTTCACATACCATGCCTGGATTATCAAGTGAAATGGTGAATTACCCAGGCCAAGATGAATCTGACATGGAGTGCACTGATGCACAGCCACTGATAGATGATTCTGCTGGTACATTCACTCAGAGCACTACATTGTCCTCGCAGTTTACAGAGCCAGATTCTGACCCTGATGAGACTCAGGTGCCCCTTCCCGCACACTATACCACCATACACGGTGACACAGAGGAAGGTGCACATGACATAGAAGAGGAGCTGATGGATGACCCAGTTGTTGACCCAGATTGGCATCCATTGGGGGAAGAGGGTGCTGCTTCCAATAGCTCAGATGAGGAGGAGGAGCATCCACAGCAGACATCGACATCACAACAGCTGTTATCTGGCAGGCCCGGAGCAATCCAAAGACAGGTTCCAAAAATCAAAAGAGTTGCTGGACAGCTTGTCCACAGGGTCAAAATATCACAGCGTGCTAGGCCGCAAAATGTCTGCCAAAGTAGGAAGAGTGCAGTGTGGCACTTTTTTGAACAAAATCCTCATGATCAGGCCAAGGTTATCTGTAAGAAGTGCGCAAAGACCTTTAGCCGAGGGAAAAATCTGAAAAATTTGAATACCAGTTGCATGCTTAGACATTTAACCACCATGCACTTGCAAGCGTGGACACAACACCAAACCACAAGTACCACATGTGCAACTGATCACAAAGAAGGTAGTCAGCAACGCTACATTGTTTCTCCCACTGTAAGCCCACCGGTTAGCACAGCAGCAAATGTTGAGGTGTCGTTGCAAGGCCACAGCAGTCAGGGAATCCCACTGTTATATCAACGAAAGACTGAATCTAGGCTATCAGAAAGAACACCAACTCCATCACCATCATCAACCCTCTCTCAGTCCGCCCTGTCCACCGCTACTTCCACCATATGCAGCTCTCAAGTCCAGCTCACCCTCCCAGACACTATGAGTAGGTCAAGAAAGTACTCAGTCTCTCATCCGCGTACACTGGGTTTGAACGCCCACATTGCCAAACTAATCTCGTTAGAGATGATGCCCTATCGGTTGGTACAAAGCGCAGCTTTCCGCGAACTCATGGCCTATGCAGTGCCACGCTATGACCTACCCAATCGCCACTTCTCTCGCAAAGCCATCCCAGCCCTCCACCATCATGTGAAAGACCGCATTGTCCATGCACTCAAGCAGTCAGTGAGTGGAAAGATGCACCTCACAACTGATGCATGGTCCAGTCGGCATGGCCAGGGCCGTTACGTGTCCATCACTGCGCACTGGGTTAATGTGGTGGATGCAGGGTCCACAGGGGACAGCGGTGGTGGGACAGTGCTGCCTAGCCCACGGTATAGGAAACAGTTGGCTGTAGGCGTTCGACCCTCCTCCTCCTCCTCCTCCAGAAGCGAAAGCTCGACCACAGAGCGCAGTCGTACGAGCACTCCATCTGCAGCTGCCACTGTTGCACACGAGGTGTCACCCTATCGAGCAGCTAGTGGATAGCGTCAGCAGGCTGTGTTGCAGATGATGTGTTTGGGCGACAGACACACCGCTGAGGTGCTGGCCGAGTTCTTTCAGTGACAAACTGAGTCATGGCTGAGCAGTGTACATCTTGAGGCAGGCAAGGTAGTTAGTGATAACGGCCGTAATTTTGTGGCAGCCATAGCCCTTTCAAAACTCAGCAACATAGCTTGCTTGGCTCACACCTTGAACCTGGTGGTGCAGTGCTTCTTCAATAATTATCCAGAGTTAACAGCCCTGCTCCAGAAGGTGAGAAGACTGTGCGCACACATCCGCCGGTCGCCTGTACACTCCATTCGTATGCAGAAGCTGCAGCGATTGCTCCACCTTCCCAACGACCGCCTCATTATCGACATTGCAACAAGGTGGAACTCCACCCTGCACATGGTTGAGCGGCTGTGCGAACAGAGGCAGGCCATAATGCATTTGTGGGAGGATACACGGCCAGGCACTTTGAGAGCAGACATGGAGTTGACAGGTGTGCAGTGGTCGAAGCTGAAAGACCTCTGTAAAGTCCTTCAGTGTTTTGAGGAATGCACATGGCTGGTAAGCGCAGACGACGCCATCCTAAGCATGAGCATCCCACTTATGCGTCAGCTCATGCAAACTTTGACGCACCTTAAGGAGCAGGCGTCTGCAGCCAATGTTGACGAGGAGGAAGAGGTGGAGGGAATCCTTGATGACATTCAGCCATTGTCTGCTCAGGGACCTCTCCTGGACAAGGTGGAGGAAGAAGAGGAGGAGGAGGATGATGATGGGGATGATTACTTAGGGGAGGAGGATGCATCTCGTGGGGCAAGTGAAAATGTTGGCGTGGCAAGGTCTGGTACTGGGTTTGTGCGTGACTGGAGGGATGTGGATTTGCCAGAAAGTGCTCCTCCACCCAGCACTCGCAGTGCATCATTGAACCGGGAACATTGGCCCACATGTCAGATTATGCCTTGCAGATCCTAAAAAGGGACCCACGCATTGCCAAAATGATGAACGATGACGACTACTGGTTAGCCAGCATCCTGGATCCACGCTATAAAGGCAAATTACAAAACATCATGCCACAGGAGAACCTTGACCTAATATTGGCTAATAAACAAGCAACTCTGGTTAACCGGTTGGTTGAGGCATTCCCAGCACACAGCAGCGGTGATGGTTCTCAAACGAGCCGTACAGGCCGGGGGCAGCTTGGCAGAGGTGTTCGTGGTGCACACAGCAGAAGTGGCATTGGAGACAGGGGTTTCATGACAATATTGTGGACTGATTTTTCATGGACCGCTCACACAACTGGTAATACTGCATCGATGGAAAGTGACAGGAGACAGCAGTTGTCAACTATGGTTAACAACGACTATTCCTCCCATATCAATGTTCTCCCACACAGGTCATTCCCCTTTGACTATTGGGCCACTAAACTGGACACCTGGCCTGAATTGGCACAATATGTCTTACAGGAGCTCGCTTGCCCAGCCGCAAGTGTGCTATCGGAAAGAGTCTTCAGTGCAGCTGGATCAATCCTGACAGAAAAAAGGACCCGTCTGTCAGCCCAAAATGTGGACGATCTAACCTTCATTAAAATGAACCATGCATGGGTTTCCAAGGATTTTGTCTCACCTTCCCTTGATGACACATAGGTTGCCAGAAAAATGGCTTGCTTTGATCCTCCTCCTATTCCACGAACTTGACCTATTTCGCCTTTTGCAGCAGCTGAATGACCAAATCTACATATGCCACTTTGTAAACTTCCCTAAGTGGGCGCCCCCCCATGGCCGGGGTCACCACCTAGCCCACAAAACCATGTGAGTGCAGTTGCCCTGCACAGGTGGGTAGGTCGACTCTTGGGCGCGGTCACTGGCATAGGTTCCCTCATAGTGCAATCAAGTGTCTCTGACAGTGGTGGTGCACACCCGCCGTCAGACACACCGCCGTACTATGAGGGGCCCAATGCCAGTACCGACGCCCACGAGTGTGCCCCCCTTTTTTGGGCAGGGTCCCAGCATTTGCAATGTTTACCTCTCCCTGCTCCTCCGCTGTGTAGTCTGGGCTGTCAAATCTTTCACTGGGACTGCCACTACAAATTGATTGAACTGAAAGATGATGGTTAAGATGTAGCTATGCCCTGTCCTGCTGGCCGGGCTCTAGCTCCAGATGATCAGTGGCTTCCATTTCTTATGGACGTCGACTCACAATTACATGCAGTGGTGGTTTATCATCAGCTTTCACAGTTTTCCTACTCACAAACGTGTGACATTCTCTCATGCCAATCAAATAGAATCGCCTACGGCCTGTGGCTTCTGTCTTTTGCACTCCAAAGTTACGTGACAGATCATGATAGCCAGTGAGCACCATGTTTACATTGCTCCCTGTGATAAAAATTGGATTGAGATGAGTAACAGTGATGGAATCAACGGAAGTGCGATACAGCAAGACTTTATTCACAAAAAAAATGTTTTCACTGTCTCAACACACAAATTAATTGAGGCTCAGCATCGCCTATGAGAATTGTGATGGAAGTTTTTCCCGTGAATAATAATTCCTAGATTTCTGCAATCAATAGCCTTTATGTCACTAATTGTATGCATCTCATTTCCTATTGCGGAGAGGCTGGACTGTATTACTGAGACAGAAATATATATGAAGATTTAAAAATAACACCAAAAGTATATAGTTGTGTACGCCTCAAATGCATTTCCTTTTTTCCACTTTTTAGATTGCTGTGTAATCCATACTGAGAACACGGAGATTTTACATGTTTAAACTATGCTATATATACCTGCTATCCAGTGATAAAGTACCCTTTCTCAACTTTGTACAATCTGGTCAAATCCATACTGGGCCTGAGAACATCTGAGTCTGCCTCCTGATCTATAGACATATATTTTTAATGTGTAAACCAGGCTACATATATACGTGTTATCCGGTGAAACTGTACCCTTTATCAACTTTCTACAATGTTGGTGAATCCATACTGGGCCTGAGAACGGCTGCCAAGCTGTTAAGCAAGCTACAGCACATGTGGTTTGGACATGTAATTTTTTTAGGAATGACGGTTAGGCCTAACTCCGGAATTGCGGTTGACCTGAACTTACTGGGAAATCTTCATTCGCAGGGAATAATCTGAATCCCAGATCCCCATCACTAACGGAGTTCAGCAGGTTATCTGCACCTGTAAGCGACAAAAGCTGGTCCTTTCAGTGTAGCGTGCATGCAGCCCCGGACATGTACTGGAATGCTAGACCTGTTATTGCTCGATCTCACGTGCCACAGCCTCGCGTATCCCTCTAGTAAGCTTGACGCGTACCGCAGGGCCATGCCGGAGTCTCGGTCGTTAACGGAATAAAGCTGAGAAATCGCTAGCACAACTACAAACGGACATACCACACCACACACAGAATCGACAAAGCTTGTAATCTGTCCATCTTTTCTGTAGCTTGTATGGTAGTGGTTTCCCGGGTGCAGTCCAATTAAGCCACAGGCTCCACTCCTGGTGGTGCCCTTTTGGACATTCCTTTAAGGTTCAGCTTTGCAATCATACTGCCCCCGGAAACCAAAAACTTTGCCTTCAGGGACGCTGTTTAGAGGTTCGTGGGAATAACGCCGCCCCATCAGCAGTCGGCATATGGGTCGCCCTCCCAGGGCTGTGGGGTACTCGGTACCGGGCCGGTGTCAGTGGGATGTGTTACAGCAGCGGTGACCCGGACGGTGGCCCTGGGTGCCCATGTAAATGGCGTGGTATAATGGTAAAGAGTTTATATAGATAGTTTGACACCACCTGTGGTGTTCGGCAACATAGATGTTAGGCCGACGCTGCATGCATATCCTCTGGGACTGATGGTGTTGTGCAGCAAAGATGGTGAAGCTCACAACAGGTGGAGCTGGAGTCCCAGGGAAGTGTAGATGTAGTGATGGGGGAAAGGCACAGGCGGTGTAAGTGCTGGTACCCAGATGTAGCAGTGCTGGAATAACTGTAGGACACCAGAGCGTGCAGTTCCAAAGCTTTACTCACAGTCTGCAGGTTACACAGATGACTGCCTCCATGCTGTGTCCTCCGGGTCAGGACCTCTGCCAACCTCCGGGACCAGAATGGAAAGCTCCCTTCCAACACTCCGCCAACATGTACCTTCCTGAACGTCTCCTTTCTAGCGCTTGTGGGGGAAGCACTCACAGGACCGTGGTTCACTGAAACGCCTCCTGTCTAACAGATGTTCCTCAGACTTTACTTGTATGGCAGACAGCTGTAGCCTTTTCCTTCTGCCTCGCACACGTCGATGCTGGGGCCTCTGAGCCTTAGTTGGGTACAGAGCATTTATAGCTGCTACTTCCCCCCGGTTTCTGCTGCAGGAACGTCAGTGTCCCTACAAACTCGGAGACCGGAATCCGGACCATGCGCTCCAGCTAGGAGTGAGCCTTAACTCTGCTCATCCTCCAGCTCCCCTTCTCACGTCCACACACTTCCCCTTCCCTGCACAGAGTGCCCTAACTTACCTCCTCCCGACCACAGAGAGCAACTCCTCAGCAGTCAGGTTCAGAGGTCTCCCTGCTGGCCTGGAGTGGGAAATGTGTTGTGTGTTGGTTTCACTGCTAGAGAGATCCTTCGTTGCTCCCAAGCTTGACAACACACTCCCTAGGAGGAAGGCAATGCCACAGTGGCGACCGTACTCTTGGGGACGCCACAAGTGCACTGAGGCCCAGCCACTGCTGGATGATGCTGCTGGTACATTGACCCAGACCACTACATTCCCCTCGCACTCTACACAGCCAGAATCTGACCCAGAGGAAACTCAGGTTCCCCTTCCCGCATACTATACCACCTTACACGGTGACAAAGAGGAAGGTGCAGATGAAAGTGCAGGTTCCTTGAGCAGGTGGAGGGGCATACTCATGGGTGATGGCACTGGCACAGGGCACCGCATAGTACGCAAAAGTGTCTCTGCCGGTGGGAGGGACTAAACAGCCAAGTGCAGTGAGATGGAAGATGGGGACGACAAGGAGTTCAGAGTAGTGCAGGGATTCCCTAGCAAGGAGACTTATGTAATTGTTTTCAATGTTGGGACAGCAATTTTTGGGGAGCACTATACTCTGGTGAATGATATATGGGGCCCACCATACACTGGAGCATTCCAAAGGTGGACATCAGACACTGGAGCAGCATTTACAGGGCCCATTATACACTAGAGCAGTAGAAATGGGGGACCATTATATATGGAGCATTATTTGGGCCCATAAGACAGTGGAGCTTCATCCATTGGGACCAACATATACTGTAGCATTATGTGGAGCTCATCATATATGGTTTGAAACATTATATGGGAATAATGATTCCGTATGGAGAAATATATGGGCCTCATTACTCTGTATAACGCACTAAGCGCTGGCCATAATACTGTATGGAGTTATATACTGTCCGTTTTTGGAGGTATTGGAGAATTTAAAATGGATATCAGTCATGAGATGTAAGAAGTGAAGTATTTTTCATTGTACTATACTGCTATTTCTCTGCCGTATCGGAGCATCATGAGTTGTGGTATGTGTAAAAGGGGCGCTCTTTGGCCCTGGGCCCACGAAAACCTGGAGCCAGCCCTCCCCCCCCACAACTGAAGCCAAATAACCCCCATTTTTCAGTGCGTAACTAGTATTATGAAGTTAATTAAGGTTGACAAGCTTCAGTAACAAGAATTTATGCTTTTGGCATTCAAATGGGCACTGTTGGTGTATTTCCTGTCCTCCTCTCACTGCCGACTTTAATTCTCCATTGACTTACATTGGGTTTCGTGTTTCAGGATGACCCTGACTTTTCCCTATAGTCGGCCGATTTTGCTCGACCCGACTGTTGGAAAAGTCGGGTTTCATGAAACGAAACTCGACCCTAAAAAACCAAAAGTCGCTCAACACTAGTCTTCAGGGTTTTTTTCCCTATCAGCTGTTGGCTCTTTTGATAGGGTTTTGGCGGATTACAGACAGCAGCTTTTCTATCCTGTCCTTTGTAGTTAGCTTGGGCCCCATCGTTTGCTCAGCCTATCTTTCTATCTGTGTGAGTGTTTTTTCATCTTGCTTCACCGTCATTATATGTTGGGGGCTGCCTATTTCTTTGGGGTCTGCTCTGGGGCAGTTTAGATTTCCCTTTCTGTCTTTAGGCTATGTAGTTCTCCGGCTGTGATTGAGGGGTCTAGGGCACCGTAGGAACCCCCCATCGCTACTGCTAGTTGTTGTTGATAGGTTCAGGGGTCTGTAATCCGATAGCTGCCAACTTCTCTGGTTTTCTGGACTTAGCTAGTATTTCTGTTTTTGCCTCCTACGGTGACTCATTCATAACAGAATCACCAGCCATACCGCAGATCCTAGGGTACTCAATAGCAGGAAAGAATTGTGTAAAAAAAAAAAAAAGTGTGTATATTTTTTCCTCTATATCTCTGAGGCCGTAGGGGGAATTTTTTTTTCTCTCAATGGAGATAAAGGAATTGTCTGATCGTGTGGAGCAGCTCGCTGCGGAAGTGCGGGGCATTTCAGCCTACCTTGCTCATTCACATGCTGCTGAACAAAAGATCCCTACTCCTGATGTATTTTTTGGGGATCGGTCTAAATTTTTGAATTTCAAAAATATTTGTAAATTATTTTTTGCCTTGAAGCCTAACTCGTCAGGGAGCTCCGCGCAGCAGGTAAAAATTGTCATCTCTTTGCTGCGTGGCGATCCCCAGGATTGGGCGTTTTCTTTGAAACCAGATGATCCTATTTTGACTAATGTGAACGCATTTTTTCAAGCCTTGGGGTTGTTGTATGACGAACCTAATGCTATTGATCAGGCTGAAAAGACCCTGTTGGCATTGAGCCAGTGTCGAGATTCTGCAGAATTGTACTGTCAAAAATTCCGAAAGTGGGCGGTCCTTACTACCTGGAATGATAATGCCTTGGCAGCTCTCTTTCGAAAGGGTTTGTCAGAAGCCGTAAGAGACAGAAAGGGAAATCTAAACTGTAAAAGATACTATGGTGGAATTTCCTGTTCCCTCTGGTCTTGACGATTCTATGTCATTAGCCATTCAGGTTGATCGGCGTTTACGTGAACGCAGGACTGCACGAGAGGTGTTGCCACCTGTTGAACAAGTGTCTGAACCTATGCAATGTGATAGAGTTTTGTCCAGGGAGCAACGTCAGGAGTTCAGAAGGCGTAATAAGCTGTGTTTTTTTTGTGGAGATGCCTCGCATATTATTTCTGTCTGTCCTAAACGAGAGAAACGTTTTGCACACATGTTTTCTGTGGGTGTTGTTCAACCTAAGTTTCTTCTGGCAATTACTCTGATCTGCTCCCTGTCCACATTTTCCGCCAAGGCTTTTGTGGATTCGGGAGCAGCCCTGAACCTAATGGACTTGGATTTTGCTAAACGTTGTGGATTTCCGATGACACCTCTGCGGACGCCTATCCCTTTGAGGGGGATTGATGCTACTCCTTTAGCTAAAAATAAACCTCAGTTTTGGACCCAGGTGGTAATGCGGGTCGCCCCAGACCATCAAGAAAATTGCAGATTTTTGGTGTTGCCTAATTTGCATGATACCATTGTTCTGGGGTTTCCCTGGTTGCAAATTCATAATCCGGTTTTGGATTGGAAATCTGTGTCTGTGGTGAGTTGGGGTTGTCGGTGTGCCCTTAGTGAGGCTCGGTTTTTTTCCACATCACCTCAATCGCATGATGTTCCTGACTATTTGGCGGATTTTTATGATGTATTTAGTGAGAATGAGTCTGCGTCTTTGCCTCCTCATAGGAGTTATGACTGTGCAATTGAACTGAGCCCGAGGTGTAAATTTCCCAAGGGTCGGCTCTTCAATTTATCTGTACCCGAGCACGAGGCTATGCGATCCTATATTAAGGAGGCGTTGGAGAAGGGTCATATTGGACCATCCTCTTCACCCTTAGGTGCTGGGTTTTTTTTCGTGGCCAAAAAGGATGGTTCAGTAAGGCCTTGTATTGATTATCGTGCCCTCAACAAAATTACTATTAAATATCAGTATCCGTTACCCCTGATTTCGGATCTATTCTCCAGAGTTAAAGGTGCTTGCTGGTTTACCAAGCATGACCTCAGGGGGGCGTAAGATCTTATCCGCATTAAGCATGGGGATGACTGAGAGACGGCGTTTAATACTCAGGAGGGACATTTTGAGTAACTGGTGATGCCTTTTGGGCTCACTAATGCCCCTTCTGTCTTCCAGTGCTTCATGAACGATATTTTCCGAGACTTTGTGGATAAATTTTTGATTATCTATCTGGATGATATTTTGATCTTCTCCAAGGATTGGGATTCTCATGTGGAACATGTTCGGACTGTGTTTCGGATCTTGAGGGAGAATTCCCTGTATGTCAAAGGATCGAAATGCCTTTTTGGGGTACAGAGGATTTCTTTTTTGGGATTTGTTTTGTCTCCGTCAACTATTGAAATGGACCTGGCCAAGGTACAGGCCATTTATGATTGGGTTCAGCCCACTTCTTTGAAGGCCCTCCAGAAGTTTTAGGGTTTTGCTAATTTTTATCGGAAATTTATAGCAAAATTTTCTAGTATTGCCAAGCCATTGACTGATCTGACTAAGATGGGTGCTGATGTGTTGAATTGGTCTCCGGAGGCTGTTTCTTCCTTTCAGGAGCTGAAGCAAAGATTCACTTCTGCCCCGGTTTTACGGCAACCTGATGTCTCACTCCAGTTCCAGGTAGAGGTGGACGCTTCTGAGATTGGTGCAGGAGCTGTTTTGTCCCAAAAGGATCCTGTAACATCTAAAATGAATCCCTGTGCTTTCTTTTCCTGAAAGTACTCTCCATCTGAAGGTAACTATGATGTGGGGAATCGGGAACTGCTAGCCATGAAATGGGCATTTGAGGAGTGGAGACATTGGTTACTGACCACAAGAATTTGATTTACCTGGAGTCGGCCAAACGCTTGAACCCTAGACAGGCTAGGTGGGTCTTGTTTTTTACACGTTTTGATTTTGTGGTCTCTTTTCTTCCTGGCACTAAGAATGTCAAGGCTGACGCTGTCTCTAGGAGCTTCTTTGCTGATTCTCCTGTGGTGACCAAGCCTGCTACCATCTTAGGTGAAGGGGTAGTTCTTTCTGCCATCTCGCCCGATTTGAGACGTGCTCTGCAAGAGTTCCAGGAGGACAAACCTGAGCGTTGTCCCAGTGGGAAGTTGTATGTTCCTGACCAGTGGAAGAAGAGAGTGATGTCTGAAGTTCATTGCTCTGCATTGGCTGGTCATCCAGGTATTTTTGGTACTAGAGATCTGGTGAGTCGGTCTTTTTGGTGGTCCGCCTTGTCTCGTGATGTCTGGAATTTTGTGCAGTCCTGTGGGACTTGCTCCCGGTCTAAACCTTGTTCTCGCTCTAGTGGGTTGTTGATGCCTTTGCCTGTCCCCAGGAGACCATGGACCCATATTTCAATGGATTTCATCTCTGATATGCCTGTCTCTCAGAGAATGACTGTTATTTGGGTGATTTGTGATAGGTTGTCTAAGATGGTTCATCTTGTACCACTCCCTAAGTTGCCATCTTCCTCTTAGTTGATACCCCTGTTTTTGCAACAGGTGGTTCGCTTGCACGGGATTCCTGAGAACATTGTGTCTGACAGAGGAGTTCAGTTCAGTCTAGATTTTGGAGGACTTTCTGTTCCAAGCTGGGAATTCAGTTGTCCTTCTCCTCTGCTTTTCACCCTCAGACCAATGGGCAGACGGAGACAACAAACCAGACCTTGGAGTCATATTTGAGATGTTTTATTTCCGCTGACCAGGATGATTGGGTTTCATTTTTGCCCTTGGCCGAATTTGCTTTAAATAATAGAGCTAGTTCTGCCACTTTGATGTCACCTTTTTTTTGTAACTTTGGGTTTCAGCGTCGATTTTCTTCAGGGCAGGTGGAGCCTTCTGAATGCCCAGGTGTTGACACTGTGGTGGAGAGAATGCACCAGATCTGGGACCAAGTGGTGGATAAGTTATCTCTCTCCCAGGAAAAGGCCCAGCGGTTTTCCAACCGACATAGGACCATTGGTCCCCAGTTTAAGGTTGGTGATATGGTTTGGTTATCATCAAAAAATATCGCTATGAAGGGGGCTTCTCCTAAGTTTAAGCCTAGATTTATTGGACCTTACAAGATTTTGGAGATTATTAATCCGGTCTCTTTTCGTTTGGCTCTTCCTGTCACATTTAAGTTCCATAATGTGTTTCATAAGTCCTTGTTGAAGAGGTTTGTTGAACCAGTAGTTCCTGGGGTGGTACCTCCGGACCCTGTATTGGTTGAAGGTAACATGGAATATGAGGTAGAGAAGATACTGAATTCCCATCTGGCTAGACGGAGACTCCAGTATTTGGTTAAGTGGAAGGGTTATGGTCAGGAGGATAATTCCTGGGTCTCTGCTTCTGATTTTCATGCCAAAAGATTGGTGCGTGCCTTTCATCAGGCTCACCCTGATCGCCCTGGTGGCGTGGATAAGGGTTCGGTGACCCCTCCTCAAGGGGGAGGTACTGTTGTGAGTTCATTTTCCCCTTCACCATTGAGGTCTGATGAGCTTCCTCTTCTGGTGAAGGAAGGTAGTGAGGCTGATTACCAAGCATCTGGGCAGGATGATGATGACTGGGTTTCGGGAGTTGCTGACTGGATATAAGGCAGCCGACGCCCTTCTGCCTTGCTGGTGATCTCTCTGAGGGATTCTAGGAGACCAGTCTGATTCCTGCTCCTCAAAAGCTAAGTTTTCTGCTCTGTTTTTTTGCATTTGTGATTTGGTTTTGTTTTTCCTTGTTTTTCTGGATTTCTGCCATTCCCTGCTGGGGTGTGCTGAATTCCTTTTTGCTCTGTCTTCAGAAAATACCTGAGTACTGATATAGTCTTTTTGAAGCCTGGCGTCTTCAGGGTTTTTTTTCCCTATCAGCTGTTGGCTCTTTTGATAGGGTTTTGGCGGATTACAGACAGCAGCTATTTTATCCTGTCCTTTGTAGTTTGCTGGGCCCCATCGTTTGCTCAGCCTATCTTTCTATCTGTGTGAGTGTTTTTTCATCTTGCTTCACCGTCATTATATGTTGAGGGCTGCCTATTTCTTTGGGGTCTGCTCTGGGGCAGTTTAGATTTCCCTTTCTGTCTTTAGGCTATGTAGTTCTCCGGCTGTGATCGAGGGGTCTAGGGCACCGTAGGAACCCCCCACGGCTACTGCTAGTTGTTGTTGATAGGTTCAGGGGTCTGTAATCCGATAGCTACCAACTTCTCTGGTTTTCTGGACTTAGCTAGTATTTCTCTTTTTGCCTCCTATGGTGACTCATTCATAACACCTTGGCCTCCTTCTTGGTAATATGCTACATTGTTCTGACTTGAACCAATTTTTCATTTGCATTTGTTCAAGCACACTTATTGTTTGGGTGTATAGGACTTTAAGTATTATACTGTATATGACCATGACCCATCTTTGTCTTATGTCTCCTTTAGTTCAGACTTTTATTTTATTTTAATTAAGTGCTTGTTTGTGGTGTTTGCTGAAATAAAATAAACCTAATTTTTTGTACTATATTGATTTTTGGTGATCCCTATGGTTGGTGCATATACTTTTTCTTGTGTGTTTTCATATATCTTCGTATGCATTAGGTGATCCCATATCTTATGATATTTGGGATGGTGCCTGTTAACTCCATATTTAGTTGGAATGAAGGTATGTCATTTATATAAAAAAAAGCAGGGCATATATTCATTAAAAATTTAGTCCATCCAAGATATTCAGGTCAGTGGTTCAGAAAAAAAATTGAGTAGGTTTTACTAATAAGAGAATCCATTTACAGGACCCTGGTCCAGTGACCATATCAGTATTCTATGATTGCTGGACAGGCACCCTGTCATCCATTTCTGCCGGCATCCCAGGCGCCTCTTCCGATTTGTAGGCCCGACACGAGGCATGAGTGTGATGATCATGGTGAGTACAATAATTTATAAGCTGTCTCGTTATTAGCAGCACTTCGCCCAGTGTAAATAGGACATGTGCTGCCAATAGCATGACATTCTGTGAGCACAGAACAATCGAAAGAACGATTGTACTGTGCACAGAGAATGCTCGGCGAATTCACTAAAGAGACTAGTAAAGGACATGTAAAAAGCAGATTGCCAGTCATTTAGTGCCATGCATTAACCTGTCTAAAGCTGCAATTAGGGAAGACATACCCGAAAAATGTAGACTCTGCAAATGTACACTGGGTGCAGAATTATTAGGCAAATGAGTATTTTGATCACATCATCCTTTTTATATATGTTGTCCTACTCCAAGCTGTATAGGCTTGAAAGCCAACTGCCAATTATGTAAATAAGGTGATTTGCATCTCTGTAATGAGGGGTGTGGTCTAATGACATCAACACCCTATATAAGGTGTGCTTAATTATTAGGCAACTTCCTTTCCTTTGGCAAAATGGGTTCGAAGAAAGATTTGACGGACTCTGAAAAGTTAAATATTGTGAGATGTCTTGCAGAGGGATGCAGCAGTCTTGAAATTGCCAAACTTTTGAAGCGTGATCACCGAACAATCAAGCGTTTCATGGCAAATATCCAACAGGGTCGCAAGAAGCGTGTTGTTGAAAAAAGGCGCAAAATAACTGCCCATGAATTGAGGAAAATCAAGCATGAAGCTGCCAAGATGCCTTTTGCCACCAGTTTTGCCATATTTCAGAGCTGCAACCTTACTGGAGTATCAAATAGCTCAAGGTGTGCCATACTCAGTGACATGGCCAAGCTAAGGAAGGCTGAAAAGCGACCACCTTTCAACAAGAAACATAAGATAAAACGTCAAGACTGGGCCAAGAAATATCTTAAGACTGATTTTTCTAAGGTTTTATGGCCTGATGAAAAGAGAGTGACTCTTGATAGGCCAGATGGATGGGCCCAAGGCTGGATGAGTAAAGGGCAGAGAGCTCCACTCCAACTCAGACACCAGCAAGGTGGAGGTGGGGTACTGGTATGGGCTGGTATTTGTGGGACCTTTTCGGGTTGAGGATGCAGTGAAGCTCAATTTCCAGACCTACTGGCAGTTTCTGGAAGACACCTTCTTCAAGCATTGGTACAGGAAGAAATCGGTATCGTTCAAGAAAAACATGATTTTCATGCAGGACAATGCTCCATCACATGCATCCAAATACTCCACAGCGTGGCTGGCCAATAAAGGTCTAAAAGAAGAAAAAATAAAGACATGGCCCCCTTGTTCACCTGATCTGAACCCCATAGAGAACCTGTGGTCCTTCATAAAATGTGAGATCTACAGGGAGTGAAAACATTACACCTCTCCGAACAGTGTCTGGGAGGCTGTGGTGGCTGCGGCACGCAATGTTGATCGTAAACAGATTAAGCAACTGACAGAATCTATTGATGGAAGGCTTTTGAGTGTCATCGTAAAGAAAGGTGGCTATATTGGTCACTGATTTTTTCTTGTTTTGTTTTTGAATGTCAGAAATTTTTATTTCTAAATTTTGTGTTGCTCTATTGGTTTACCTGGTGAAAATAAACAAGTGAGATGGTTATATATTTGGTTTTTATTAAGTTGCCTAATAATTCTGCACTGTAATAGTTACCTGCACAAACAGATAACCTCCTAAGACAGCCAAATCTAAAAAAAAACCCACTCCAACTTCCAAAAATATTAAGCTTTGATATCTATGAGTCTTTTGGGTTGATTGAGAACATAGTTATTATTCAATAATAAAAAGAATCCTCTCAAATACAACTTGCCTAATAATTCTGCACACGGTGTATATATGCGGTTTTAATCACAGCTGAATAAGTGATTGACATTTTATCTGCTTTTTGGATTAATTATTATTATTACTATACATTTATATAGCGCCATTTATTCCATGGCGCTTTACAGGGTAAAGGGGAAATATAGACAAGTACAATAAACATGTGCAAGACAAGGGACACACAAGTACAGAAGGAGAGGGGACCCTGCCCGTGAGGGCTCACAGTCTACAGCAGAATAAGTGACTGAAATTTGATCTGCTTTTTGGATTAATTCCTCGTTCCAGGAGCATCCATGCGCTGGACAATGGGATTATAATTGCAGACCTTCCAACACACACAAGCTGGGAGCTGTATACCCCTTTTTTCTCTTCTGGTTATTGATATATTTTGTTTGGGCACTGAAAACAACAAAGAAATGTTCCAATTTGAGGCTATATTTTCTAGCAAATGCAATAATAAACGTCACTTTTTTAACGGCATGCTGGAAAGTCACAAATAAAGAACACAAAAGGCTAGAAACAATCAGTCTATTGGGTTTTAAAATAAACTAAGTGTACAATTGAAAGAAGGGATTTGGCACTACGCTATACCGTGGTTACACCTGTGTGCTGAGTGATGGTAATCCGGCACTGGGTCTCTGCTGTGCTTCATAGTATCACCGGGTCACTTGCTCAGCAGGTAGGCAATAAAAACTACAGCATTCCTTCAAGGAACACAGTACACATCTTTACAGAGGGAAGATGAGTTTACCAAAATGAGAATTATCTCCACGTATAAAGTACTTTGCTAAAAATGTCACCTAGTAACATATCAGCAGCAGGAATATCACAAAAAAAAACAAAACTGCAAAAAAGGCAGGTGTTCTGTATATATGTCTGTGTGTAAATACATATTCACATGATATACATACACAGACATAATACATTAAATAACAGTCAAGTGCTTTAAACGAAGAGCAAAATAAGGAAATAATTTAAAACACTAACATATGGCATGTCACCGGACACAAAGCTGAAACCTAGCATCTCTGTCTGCAAAGCTGCTCCTTACAAGCCAACCCTGTCATTTCATGTAAAAGGTTGCAACCTGAACAATGTTTTTCTACTGTTTCTACAGTTTATACAGTTATTTAACACATCTGGAAAAAAAAAATAATAATAAGTCTTATTGAGTCTTTGTGGTGTGTGGCAAAAAAGCCAGTTATTAATGTCTTTCTGTATTTTGATAAATCAAATATTTTTCAAGTACAAGTGTCATCCATCCAGGAAAATCACCCGAAGCTTCAAGCGCGGGCAACTGGGTGCCCCAAAACTAAAACTTCTAAGTTGGGCTTGTTAAGAATTTAGGACAAAAATAGTAATTAAGGGTAGCAAACCACCTCAGTTATCTTACTCCCCCTAAGGGCCCCGTTACACGCTTCAATGTCCCAGCGATCCCACCAACGATCCGACGTGGATGGGATCACTGGGACATAGTTAGCTGATCGCTGGTGAGCTGTCACATAGGCAGACTCACCAGCGATCAGGACCAGCGAGCATGCTGGTATCCAGGATAAACATCGGGTATTTAAGCGCCGCGCGACCTTAGTTACCCACTGTTTACCCTAGATACCAACTCCCAGCGTCTGCTGTATGACGCTGGGAGCTCGCTGATTGTTGGTCTCCTGCTGTCACATGCAGCGATGTGTGCTGCCCAGCGGGAGACCAATGATAGATTTATGGCCCAGTCCATTAGGCAACGATTAATGATCAGTCAACTGGTCGTTGATCGTTGCTAAGTGTCACACACAACGATGTCGTCTTGATGTCGCTGCAACGTCACCAAACTGGTGACATTGCAACCATATCGTTCACAATATCGTTGTGTGTAATGGGGCCTTAAGTGAGAACCTTCTGTGACACGTTATCAGGATGGGGCCTTGTGAGATATGATAACCTTCGCCACATCTGTATCTGGATTGTGTTTTGTCCAGATTCCTTTGTTATGAAAATAAATGTATTATATCTAGCTCTTTTGGAAACATTTCTACTTGTTACTTTGTACTAATAAAAAAAAAATAAGTAAAGACTGTTCACAAGCAGAAAAAGCTGGATCATTTGCGCACACAGAGCAGCCTTCTATTATTTCATGGGTTGCATCATTCTCTGTATGTTAGCATCACATATATGGTGCATGGTCATAAGGTATAAAGATATTTATTAGCTACAGCAACATCCATAATATATTGTACTGCACAAAGCTGTAGCGACTGATGTGCTCTGAACAAATCACCCACAGAAACCAATATCACTGGAATTAGATTCAAGTGTCTTTTTTTAAATTTTTTAATACCACCAACTGGTCATCCGTGAATTGCTGCTTGTGTTCCTGCCAATTGTCATGGTGCGTCCTCCGGAAATTAGATAAGGTTTTCTTTACAGTCATCTAAAAACAGACCAAAATGTATTGCAAATTTATACAGCATCAAGTAATTACATTTCTACTAAAATAAATATTATATATAACATTATATATAATCTTCCGTCTCACCCCCCAATGGGGGTGGTCTTTTTTTCTCCATCCTCATTCTCTGGTCCTCTACCAGAGGCCTGGGAGTTTGAGGGTTCTGCGCCGGATCTTAGTTGTTCCCAGCATTGCGCTTTTCTGAACACAGATTTGAGATGCTGCAGCTAGAGTTGAGCGAAACGGGTCGAAAAATTTCAAAAGTCGCTGACTTTTGGCAAAGTCGGGTTTCATGAAACGAAACCCGACCCTAGGATGAGGTCGGCCACGAGGTCGGCGACTTACGCGCCAAAGTCGCGTTTCAAAAGTTTGTTTTGCGCTCTTTTTCAGCCAATCAGGATCCACGGACACTGTGGGCAACGTGATGACATAGGCAGGGGCCACCACCATCTTTCAGAAGGGCATGCAAGTGATTGGCTTGCTTTGGTGGGCGTCACAGGGGTCATAAAAGGGCGTGCACGCCGACCGCCATCTTACTTCTGCCGATCTTAGCATAGGGAGAGGTTGCTGATTCTGTAGGGAGAGCGTTAGGCAGGGAAGAAGAAAAAAAAACTGCTTCTGCTGCTAGCGATTTTGCCTGTACAACACACCAGTCACTGTGTGTGCAGTGCAAGGGGAGGCTATATTGTGGTGGATCAGCGGTGTTGGTTGTTAGGCTGCCTTCTAAGGCTTCCTGACAGCTGCATTGCTGTTTACCCACTGCTCTGCAAACTGCTTTTTTAAAAGCAATCCCAATTTTTTTTTTTGTCCTGCTGAGGTACTGAGCGTGCATTTTTTCACACCATACAGCGGTGTACGCTCCTCACACAGTACCGTGTAACGGCTGTTATCACAGCCACAGTGAAGCTATCTGTGTGTCACTGTGGAAGGATAAGTGGAGGACTTGTTCCGTTCTTACAGACCTACACTCTAGGGAGATTCCTATTCTGCCCAATTCTACATACACCTTGTAATTTGTGATACACTAGCCAATTTCTGCCTGTGACATAGCGCTCTGATATTCAGTGGGCCTCACACAATCCAAAAGTGTCCAGTGTCCACAAGTGTCTGCAGAAATTCAAAATCTCCGTTATCCTTTAGTGACATTTTTCACAACTGTGCCATCGAGCCTGTGACATAGCGCTCTGATATTCAGTGGGCCTCACACATTCCAAAAGTGTCCAGTGTCCACTAGTGTGTGCAGAAATTCAAAATCTCCGTTATCCTCTAGTGACATTTTTCACACCTGTGCCATCGAGCCTGTGACATAGCACTCTGATATTCAGTGGGCCTCACACAATCCAAAAGTGTCCAGTGTCCACAAGTGTCTGCAGAAATTCAAAATCTCCCTTGTCCTGTAGTCACTTTTTTCACACCTGTGCCATCGAGCCTGTGACATAGCGATCTGATATTCAGTGGGCCTCACACAATCCAAAAGTGTCCAGTGTCCACAAGTGTCTGCAGAAATTCAAAATCTCCCTTATCCTGTAGTCACTTTTTTCACACCTGTGCCATCGAGCCTGTGACATAGCGCTCTGATATTCAGTGGGCCTCACACAATCCAAAAGTGTCCAGTGTCCACAAGTGTCTGCAGAAATTCAAAATCTCCCTTATCCTGTAGTCACTTTTTTCACACCTGTGCCATCGAGCCTGTGACATAGCGCTCTGATATTCAGTGGGCCTCACACAATCCAAAAGTGTCCAGTGTCCAAAAGTGTCTGCAGAAATTCAAAATCTCCATTATCCTCTAGTGACATTTTTCACACCTGTGCCATCGAGCCTGTGACATAGCGCTGTGATATTCAGTGGGCCTCACACAATCTAAAAGTGTCCAGTGTCCATTAGTGTGTGCAGAAATTCAAAATCTCCCGTCCTATAGACACCTTGTACCTTGTTTTACATTACTATATAGTTTGTTGGATTTTGTCTACATTTCTACCAAAAATGAGGAAGGCTGGTGGAAGAGGCCGTGGAATTGGGCAGGGGTTGGCAGCTGGTAATGATGGTGTTGGTGGTGGATCTGTTGGTAGTGGCAAAAGCAAAATAGGACCGAATGCAGGAGGTGTTGAGCCTGTGTCATCGTCTGGCTCCACAAGGCCTCGAAGGCTTAGTTTTCTAGGAGTTGGCAAACGGCTTTTAAAGCCAGAGCTTCAGGAAAATGTTTGTCTTACATTGCTGACTCAGCCTCCAGCTCTATCGCCTCCTCTTCTGAAGTTGTAAAAAATAAAAGCACTGAGTCGTCATTGGAGGCTCATGTTCTTGAACCACACCTTTCCTTGTGTCCTTCACCCCAACCAAGATTGAAGGATGACGCAGGCCATACTACTGATTACTCCATGGAGCTGTTTTCACATACCATGCCTGGATTATCAAGTGAAATGGTGAATTACCCTGGCCAAGATGAATCTGACATGGAGTGCACTGATGCACAGCCGCTGATAGATGATTCTGCTGCTACATTCACTCAGAACACTACATTGTCCTCGCAGTGTACAGAGCCAGATTCTGACCCTGATGAGACTCAGGTGCCCCTTCCCGCACACTATACCACCATACACGGTGACACAGAGGAAGGTGCACATGACATTGAAGAGGAGGTGATGGATGACCCAGTTGTTGACCCAGATTGGCATCCATTGGGGGAAGAGGGTGCTGCTTCCAATAGCTCAGATGAGGAGCATCCACAGCAGACATCGACATCGCAACAGCTGTTATCTGGCAGGCCCGGAGCACTCCAAAGACAGGTTCCAAAAATCAAAAGAGTTGCTGGACAGCTTGTCCAGAGGGTCAAAAGATCACAGCGTGCTAGGCCGCAAAATGTCTGCCAAAGTAGGAAGAGTGCAGTGTGGCACTTTTTTGAACAAAATCCTCATGATCAGGCCAAGGTTATCTGTAAGAAGTGCGCAAAGACCTTTAGCCGAGGGAAAAATCTGAAAAATTTGAATACCAGTTGCAAGCTTAGACATTTAACCACCATGCACTTGCAAGTGTGGACACAACACCAAACCTCAAGTGCCACATGTGCAACTGATCACAAAGAAGGTAGTCAACAGAGCTACATTGTTTCCCCCACTGTAAGCCCACTGGTTAGCAAAGCAGCAAATGTTGACGTGTCGTTGCAAGGCCACAGCAGTCAGGGAATCCCACTGTTATATCAACGAAATACTGAATCTAGGCCATCAGAAAGAACACCAACTCCATCACCATCATCAACCCTCTCTCAGTCCGCCCTGTCCACCGCTACTTCCACCATATGCAGCTCTCAAGTCCAGCTCACCCTCCCAGACACTATGAGTAGGTCAAGAAAGTACTCAGTCTCTCATCCGCGTACACTGGGTTTGAACGCCCACATTGCCAAACTAATCTCGTTTGAGATGATGCCCTATCGGTTGGTGAAAAGCGCGAACTCATGGCCTATGCAGTACCACGCTATGACCTACCAAGTCGCCAATTCTTCTCTCGCAAAGCCATCCCAGCCCTCCACCATCATGTAAAAGACCGCATTGTCCATGCACTCAAGCAGTCAGTGAGTGGAAAGGTGCACCTCACAACTGATGCATGGTCCAGTCGGCATGGCCAGGGCCGTTACGTGTCCATCACTGCGCACTGGGTTAATGTGGTGGATGCAGGGTCCACAGGGGACAGCGGTGGTGGGACAGTGCTGCCTAGCCCACGGTATAGGAAACAGTTGGCTGTAGGCGTTCAACCCTCCTCCTCCTCCTCCAGAAGCGAAAGCTCGTCCACAGAGCGCAGTCGTACGAGCACTCCATCTGCAGCTGCCACTGTTGCACATGAGGTGTCCCCCTATCGAGCAGCTAGTGGAAAGCATCAGCAGGCTGTGTTGCAGATGATGTGTTTGGGCGACAGACACACCGCCGAGGTGCTGGCCGAGTACTTGAAGTGACAAACTGAGTCATGGCTGGGCAGTGTACATCTTGAGGCAGGCAAGGTAGTTAGTGATAACGGCCGTAATTTTGTGGCAGCCATAGCCCTTTCAAAACTCAGCCACATACCTTGCTTGGCTCACACCTTGAACCTGGTGGTGCAGTGCTTCCTCAAAAATTATCCAGAGTTAACAGTCCTGCTCCAGAATGTGCGAAGACTGTGCGCGCACAGCCGCCGGTCGCCTGTACGCTCAGTTCGTATGCAGAAGCTGCAGCGATTGCTCCACCTTCCCTACCACCGCCTCATTATCGACATTGCAACAAGGTGGAACTCCACCCTGCACATGGTGGAGCGGCTGTGCAAGCAGAGGCAGGCCATAATGCATTTGTGGGAGGATACACGGCCAGGCACTTTGAGAGCAGACATGGAGTTGACAGGTGTGCAGTGGTCGAAGCTGAAAGACTTCTGTAAAGTCCTTCAGTGTTTTGAGGAATGCACATGGCTGGTAAGCGCAGACGACGCCATCCTAAGCATGAGCATCCCACTTATGCGTCTGCTCATGCAAACTTTGACGCACCTTAAGGAGCAGGCGTCTGCAGCCAATGTTGACGAGGAGGGAATCCTTGATGACATTCAGCCATTGTCTGCTCAGGGACCTCTCCTGGACGAGGTGGAGGAAGAATAGGAGGAGGAGGATGATGATGGGGATGATTACTTAGGGGAGGAGGATGCATCTCGTGGGGCAAGTGAAAATGTTGGCGTGGCAAGGTCTGGTACAGGGTTTGTGCGTGACTGGAGGGATGTGGATTTGCCAGAAAGTGCTCCTCCAACCAGCACTCGCAGTGCATCATTGACACCGGGAACATTGGCCCACATGTCAGATTATGCCTTGCGGATCCTAAAAAGGGACCCCCGCATTGCCAAAATGATGAACGATGACGATTACTGGTTGGCCAGCATCCTGGATCCACGCTACAAAGGCAAATTACAAAACATCATGCCAGTAAATGTTGGCGTGGCAAGGTCTGGTACAGGGTTTGTGCGTGACTGGAGGCATGTGGATTTGCCAGAAAGTGCTCCTCCAACCAGCACTCGCAGTGCATCATTGACACCGGGAACATTGGCCCACATGTCAGATTATGCCTTGCGGATCCTAAAAAGGGACCCCCGCATTGCCAAAATGATGAACGATGACGACTACTGGTTGGCCAGCATCCTGGATCCACGCTACAAAGGCATATTACAAAACATCATGCCACAGGAGAACCTTGACCTAATATTGGCTAATAAACAAGCAACTCTGGTAAATCGGTTGCTTGAGGCATTCCCAGCACACAGCAGCGGTGATGGTTCTCACACGAGCCGTACGGGCCGGGGGCAGCTTGGCAGAGGTGTTCATGGTGCACACAGCAGAAGTGGCGTTGGAGACAGGGGTTTCATGACAATGTTGCGGACTGATTTTTCAAGTACCGCTCACACAACTGGTAATACAGCATCGATGGAAAGTGACAGGAGACAGCAGTTGTCAACTATGGTTACAAACTACTTTTCCTCCCATATCGATGTTCTCCCACACAGGTCATTCCCCTTTGACTATTGGGCCGCTAAACTGGACACCTGGCCTGAATTGGCCCAATATGCCTTACAGGAGCTCGCTTGCCCAGCTGCAAGTGTGCTATCGGAAAGAGTCTTCAGTGCAGCTGGATCAATCCTGACAGAAAAAAGGACCCGTCTGTCAACCCAAAATGTGGATGATCTAACCTTCATTAAAATGAACCATGCATGGGTTTCCAAAGATTTTGTCCCAACTTCCCCTGATGACACATAGGGTGACAGAAAAATGGCTTGCTTTGGTCCACCTCTTCCTGGGACTTGACCTATTTCGACTTTTGCATCAGCTGAATGTCCAACATCAACATATGCCACTTTCTAAAACTCCCTAACTGTGCTGCCTCCCCCCCATGGCCGGGGTCACCACCTAGCGCACGACACCGTGCGAGTGCCGTTGCCCTGGACAGGTGGGTAGGCCGACTCTTGGGCGCGGGCACTGGCACACGGTCCCTCATAGTGCAATCAAGTGTCTCTGACGGTGGTGGTGCACACCCGCCGTCAGACACACCGCCGTACTATGAGGGGCCCAGTGCCAGTACCGACGCCCACGAGTGGGCCCCCCTTGCTTGGGCAGGGCCCCAGCATTTGCAATCTTTACCTCTCCCTGCTCCTCCGCTGTGTAGTCTGGGCCGTCAAATCCATACTGTGCCTGACACCGTCTGAGCCTGCCTCCTGATGTATAGACATATATTTTGACGCTATCCATACATGTTATCCGGGGATACGGTACCCTTTCTCACCTTTGTGCAATCACGTGCAAGCCATACTGGGCCTTACACCGTCTGAGCCTGCCTCCTGATGTATAGACATATATTTTGAATGTGTGCGCTATCCATACATGTTGTCTGGGGATACGGTACCCTTTCTCACCTTTGTGCAATCACGTGCAAGCCATACTGGGCCTAACACCGTCTGAGCCTGCCTCCTGATGTATAGACATATATTTTGAATGTGTACGCTATCCATACATGTTATCCGGGGATACGGTACCCTTTCTCACCTTTGTGCAATCACGTGCAAGCCATACTGGGCCTAACACCGTCTGAGCCTGCCTCCTGATGCATAGACATATATTTTGAATGTGTACACTATCCATACATGTTATCCGGGGATACGGTACCCTTTCTCACCTTTGTGCAATCACGTGCAATCCATACTGGGCCTTACACCGTCTGAGCCTGCCTCCTGATGTATAGACATATATTTTGAATGTGTACGCTATCCATACATGTTATCCGGGGATGCGGTACCCTTTCTCACCTGTGTGCAATCACGTGCAAGCCATACTGGGCCTAACACCGTCTGAGCCTGCCTCCTGATGTATAGACATATATTTTGAATGTGTACGCTATCCATACATGTTATCCGGGGATACGGTACCCTTTCTCACCTTTGTGCAATCACGTGCAAGCCATACTGGGCCTAACACCGTCTGAGCCTGCCTCCTGATGTATAGACATATATTTTGAATGTGTACACTATCCATACATGTTATCCTGGGATACGGTACCCTTTCTCACCTTTGTGCAATCACGTGCAATCCATACTGGGCCTGACACCGTCTGAGCCTGCCTCCTGATGTATAGACATATATTTTGAATGTGTACGCTATCCATACATGTTATCCGGGGATACGGTACCCTTTCTCACCTTTGTGCAATCACGTGTAATCCATACTTGGCGTGAGAACGGCTGGCGAGCGGTTAAGCAAGCTACAGCACCTGTGGTTTGCACACGTAAGTTTTTCATTTTTTCAGGAATGACGGTTAGGCCTAATTCCGGAACTGCGGTTGACCTGCACTTACTGGGAAATAATCGTTCACGGGTAATAATTGTAATCAGTGATCCCCATCACTAACGTTGTTCAGCGGGTTATCTGCACCTGTAAGCGACAAACGCTGGCCTTTTCAGTGTAGCGCACATGCAGCCACGGACATGTAAGGGCATGACACACCAGTTATTGGCCAATCTCATGTGCCAGAGCCTCACGTGTCCCTCTAGTAAGCCGGACTCGGACCGCGGGGCATGACGGAGTCTCGTTCGTTAACGGAATTAAGCTTGCAATGTGTGCATCTGTTCTGTAGCTGGCATGGTTGAGGTTTCCCAGGTGGAGTCGAATTTAACCGTAGGCTCCACTCCTGGTGGTTCCCTTCTGGACATTCCTTTAAGGTTCAGCTTTGCAACCATACTGCCCACGTAAAACAAACACTTTGCCTTCATGAACGCTGTTTGGAGGGTCATGACTCGTGGGAATAACGCCGCCCAATCAGTTAACCTGCTAGAGAGATCCTTCGTTGCTCCCAAGCATGACATCACACTTCCTAGGAGGAAGGTAATGCCACTGTGGCGACCGTACTCCTGGGGGCGACACAAGTGCACTGATGCCCAGCCACTGCTCGATGAATCTGCTGGTACATTGACCCAGACCACTACATTCCCCTCGCACGCTACACGGCCTGAATATGACCCTGATGAAACTCAGGTTACCCTTCCCATATACAGTTCCATCTTACACGGTGACAAAGAGGAAGCTGCAGATGAAAGTGCAGGTTCGGCCCTCCAGCCATCAGACACACCACCGTACTATCAGGGGCCCTGTGCCAGTGCCGTCACCAACGAGTGGGCCCCCCCTGCTTTCTCAGGATCACATCACTTGCAAGGTTGAAATACTGTGCAGTGAGATGGAAGATGGGGACGACGAGGAGTCCAGACTAGTACAGGGATTCCCTAGCGAGGAGACTTATTTGATTATTTTCAAAGTTGGGACAGCAATTTTTGGGGAGCACTATACTCTGGAGAATGATAGATGGGACCCACCATACACTGGAACATTCCAAAGGTGGACATCAGACACTGGAGCAGCATTTACAGGGCCCATTATACACTAGAGCATTAGAAATGGGGCCCATTATGTTTGGAGCATTATTTGGGCCCATAAGACAGTGGAGCTTCATCCATGGGGACCAACATATACTGTAGCATTATGTGGAGCTCATCATATACTGTTTCAAACATTATATGGGACCAATGATTCTGTATGGAGAAATAGATGGCCTCGTCATGAGATGTAAAAAGTGAAGTATTTTTCATTGTACTATACCGCTATTTCTCTGCCGTATCGGAGCATGATGAGTTGTGGTATGTGTTAAAGGGGCGCTCTTTCGCCCAGGGCACATGAAAACCTGGAGCCAGCCCTACCCCCCCACAACTTTAGCCAAATAACCCCCATTTTTCAGTGCGTAACTTGTATTATGAAGTTCATTAAGGTTGACCAGCTTAAGTAAGAAGAATTGATGCTTTTGGCATTCAAATGAGCACTGTAGGTGTGTTTCCTGTCCTCCTCTCACTGCCGACTTTTATTCCCCATTGACTTACATTGGGTTTCGTGTTTCGGGACGACCCCGACTTTTCTCTATAATCGGCCGATCTTGCTCGACCCGACTTTTGGAAAAGTCGGGTTTCACGAGACGAAACTCGACCCTAAAAAATCCAAAAGTCGCTCAACTCTAGCTGCAGCCATTGTTCCAACTTCGGGGTCACTGTTCCATGTCTTCCTATCACCACTGTAATCACTGTTGCCTTCACCTTCCACATTTTCTCCAGTTCTCCTTTGAAGCCCTGGTATTTCTCCAGCTTCTTTTGGATGTTGCGGTCACTTGGCACTACCACATCTATATGTACATATTCACACACATACACTACACACATACATATATTATCTGTGTGTACAGCATATATATATGGAGCGCCCCGCGGGGCCTGGGGGTACTCGGTACCAGGCCCGTCGACTTCCATGGGGGACGGTGTCACGGCGGCAGCGACCCGGTCCGTGGCCCAGAGGCGTCCAGTAATAAAATAGGGCAAAGTTGTGTGGTATTTATGTGGTAAAAATGAAAATAAAGTTATTAGATTGTGAAATACGTGACGCCACCTGTGGCTTTCTAGTCAGAGGTGACCAACGCTGCGGTATTGCTTCTCTGGGATGGATGCTGGGCGCAGCTATGATGTTGTAGCCCTCCACAGGTAGGGCTGTAGTCCCAGGGCAAAGATGTTAAATAAATAGTAAAAGTGGCTGTAAACGTTGGCAGGCTCGGTCTGGCCTGGCGGGGTACCGGGAAAATGCCCGGTGGGCCCCGAGGTCGCGGGGGGCCCCCTTAAATTTACTACTCCTTCAAATGTTTGGCGGCCGCCAGGCCCTTTAAGAGCGCATGCGTGCACATACCGACAATTACTTGGCTTTGCACGCGCCGCGCGGTCAGGCGGCGGCCCCCTGACTGGCTCCAGCGGCTCCTGAAGGTCTGGCTGGTGATGATGAGTCACGTGACGTCTCCTCTCCTGGCCGTCGCGTGACCTTGCTGCTGCGCTGCAGTGGTTCGGGCGGCGCCTGTTCTTGATGGGCGGTGAGTCCCCGCCCCGTGTTTCTGTCCTCTACTGTAGCTGCCTGCTGCCTGGCTAATAGCAATGCCAGCACAGAGAACAGAGGACGTCGCCCCCGCTCATCCTGCTGCTCCCGCTCCTGTTGTTACAGACAGACTGTGTCAACCGCAGCCCTGAGCCCTTTAGTCCGCGGGTCCGGTGAGTCACACAGACACAGTGTATAAAATAGCAGGGGGAAGGAAGGGGTCCAGCAGGGGACACTAGGGGAGACAGACAGACAGTCTGTCACACAGACTAGTGAGTGACAGTCCAATGTCCTTGGCTGATGGCTGTGTAGTGGTGGGTGGTGGACTCTCTGCCGGCTGTGTGGTGGTGAGTGGTGGTGGTGGACTCTCTGCTGGGCTCCCTGACTCCTGCAGCCCTGCGGCCTGCCCAGTGCCGCGTCCAGTGTCCTCCTCGTCCTCGGTCATGCATGCAGCTCTGCCGGTTCCCGACTACCGCTGTCCTGCAGTGCCGGACAGTGCCGGCCCGGCTGTGTGGTGGTGGTGGTGTTGTGTGCTCTCTGTCGGGCTCCCTGTCTTACTCCTGCAGCCCTGCAGCCTGCCCAGTGCGTCCAGTGTCCTCCTCCTCGGTCATGCAGCTCGAACGGCTCCCAACTACCGCTGTCCTGCAGTGCCGGCCCGGCTGTGTGGTGGTGTGTGCTCTCTGCTGGGCTCCCTGTCTTACTCCTGCAGTGCTGCGGCCTGCCCAGTGCATCCAGTGTCCTCCTCCTCGGAGTCAGGCAGGTCTGCTCTGCCAGCCCCCGACTACTGCTGTCCTGCAGTGCCGACCCGGCTGTGTGGTGGTGGTGTGCGCTCTCCGCCGGGCTCCCTGTCTGACTCCTGCCCTGCGGCCTGCCCTATGTAGAGAATGATGGCTAGCCTGGCGTGGTGAGCTTCTCTGCTGTCTCTGCACCCTCCCTGATGGGGCCCCAATGAAAGGAAAAATAGGTTTCTGGAGCCCCCAGAAACTTATTTTTCCTCTCATTGGGGCCCCATCAGGTAGCCGGCACAGCTTCCAGGGAGCGTGGTGACGAGAATGATATACTATTAAACTGTATAGGCGACAACCGTGGGGCCCCCAGAAACCTATTTTTCCTCTCATTGTGGCCCCATCAGGTAGCCGGCACAGCTTCCAGGGAGGGTGGTGAAATATACTATTACACTGCGTAGGTAACCACTGTGGGGGCCCCCAGTCTGGGGGCCGCCACAGTGGTCGCCTACGCAGTGTGTAATCTAATATATAAAGCTCAAAGTGTGTATGTATGTGTGTGTGTATGTCTGTATGTCCGGGATAGGCATCCGCACCGTCGCAGCTACAGCCACAACATTTGGCACAGTCACACGTCTGGACCCCGAGAGCGTCCTAAGCTATGTTGTGAGGCGAAATTTTAACACCGTGCGTTCCAATTCACCAAACAATTTTGCCCCTATCTACATACAGGGGAAAAAGTGTGTGCGCGTCAAGCCTCGCCCCTCATTGTGATGTCACAATGGTTGCCATGGCGACGCTGATGTCATCAAAGGTTGCAAGCCCTGCCACCGCTCATTATGATGTCATAATGGTTGACCATGGAATGGAGGATGTGTGATGAGTATATGGGCACCGGACTATGGGATGGAGGATATGTATGACAGGTATATGGGCACGGGACTATGGGATAGAGGATATGTATATGGGCAAGGGACTATGGGATGGAGGATATGTATGATGGGTATATGGGCACGGGACTATGGGATGGCGGATATGTATATGGGCACGGGACTATGGGATGGAGGATGTGTGATGGGTATATGGGCACTGGACTATGGGATGGAGGATATGTATGACGGATATATATGGGCACGGGACTATGGGATGGAGGATATGTATGATGGGTATATGGGTATGGGACTATGAGATGAAGGATGTGTGATGGGTATATGGGCACTCGACTATGGGATGGCGAATATGTATGATGGGTGTATGGGTATGGGACTATGGGATGGAGAATATGTATGATGGGTATATGGGCATGGGACTATGGGATGGAGAATATGTATGATGGGTATATGGGCATGGGACTATGGGATGGAGGATGTGTGATGGGTATAAGGGCACTCGACTATGGGATGGAGGATATGCATGATGGGTATATGGGCACGGGCCTATGGGATTGTGGATATGTATGATGGGTATATGGCCACGGGACTATGGGATGGAGGATAATTATAATATTCTATAACTAACCACAGTTAGTTACTATGCCCGGGCAGCTCAAAGTGTGTATGTGTGTATGTATGTGTGTGTGTGTGTATGTTTGTATGTCCGGGATAGGCATCCGCACCGTCGCAGCTACAGCCACAAAATTTGGCACAGTCACACGTCTGGACCCCGAGAGCGTCCTAAGCTATGTTGTGAGGTGAAATTTTAACCCTGCGCTTTCCAATTCACCAAAAAATTTTGCCCCTATCTACATACTGGGGGAAAAAGTGTGTGCGCGTCAAGCCCCGCCCCTCATTGTGATGTCACAATGCCCCTATTTGCATACTGGGGAAGCAGTGTGTGCGCCACAAGCCCCATCATCATTATGATGTCACAATGGTTGCCATGGCGACGATGATGTCATCAAAGGTTGCAAGCCCTGCCGCCGCTCATTATGATGTCATAATGGTTGACTATGGGATGGAGGATGTGTGATGGGTATATGGGCACCGGACTATGGGATGGAGGATATGTATGATGGGTATATGGGAACGGGACTATGGGATGGAGGATGTGTGATGGATATATGAGCAATGGACTATGGGATGGAGGATATGTATGATGCGTATATGGGCATGGGACTATGGGATGGCGGATATGTATATGGGCACGGGACTATGGGATGGAGGATGTGTGATGGGTATATGGGCACTGGACTATGGGTTAGAGGATATGTATGATGGGTATATGGGCACGGGACTATGGGATAGAGGATATGTTTGATGGGTATATGGGCACGGGACTATGGGATGGCGGATATGTATATGGAAACGGGACTATGGGATGGAGGATGTGTGATGGGTATATGGGCACTGGAGTATAGGATGGAGGATATGTATGACGGGTATATGGGCACGGGACTATGAGATGGCAGATATGTAAGATGGGTATATGGGCATGGGACTATGAGGTGAAGGATGTGTGATGGGTATATGGGCACTCGACTATGGGATGGAGGATGTGTGACGGTATATGGGCACTGGAGTATAGGATGGAGGATATGTATGACGGGTATATGGGCACGGGACTGTGAGATGGCGGATATGTATGATGGGTATATGGGCATGGGACTATGAGATGAAGGATGTGTGATGGGTATATTGGCACTCGACTATGGGATGGCGAATATGTATGATGGGTATATGGGCATGGGACTATGGGATGGAGAATATGTATGATGGGTATATGGGCACGGGACTATGGGATGGAGGATATGTATGATGGGTATATGGGCATGGGACTATGAGATGAAGGATGTTTGATGGGTATATGGGCACTCGACTATGGGATGGCGAATATGTATGATGGATATATGGGCATGGGACTATGGGATGGAGAATATGTATGATGGGTATATGGGCATGGGACTATGGGATAGAGGATGTGTGATGGGTATATGGGCACTGGACTATGGGATGGAGGATATGTATGATGGGTATATGGGCACGGGCCTATGGGATCGTGGATATGTATGATGGGTATATGGGCACGGGACTATGGGATGGAGGATAATTATAATTTTCTATAACTAACCACAGTTAGTTACTATGCCCGGGCAGCGCCGGGCTCTTCAGCTAGTCTAATATATACAGCTCAAATCGTGTAAGTATGTATGTGTGTATGTATGTGTGTATGTCCGGGATAGGCATCCGCACCGTCGCAGCTACAGCCAAATTTGGCACAGTCACATGTCTGGTCCCCGATAGCGTCATAAGCTATGTTGTGAGGCGTAATTTCAACCCCGCGCATTCCAATTCACCAAAAACAATTTTGCCCTTATCTACATAATGGGGAAAAAGTGTGTGCGTGTCAAGCCTCGCCCCTCATTATGATGTCATAATGCCCCTATCTGCATAATGGGGAAACAGTGTGTGCATATCAAGCCCCGCCCTTCATTATGATGTCATAATGGTTGCCATGGCAACGCTAATTCATCATATGTTGCAAGCTCCGCCGCTCATTATGATGTCATAATGGTTGACTATGGGATGGAGGATGTGTGATGGGTATATGGGCACTGGACTATGGGATGGAGGATATGTATGAAGGGTATATGGGCACGGGACTATGGGAAGGCAGATATGTATATGGGCACAGGACTATGGGATGGAGGATGTGTGATGGCTATATGGGCACTTGACTATGGGATGGAGGATATGTTTGACGAGTATATGGGTACGGGACTATGGGATGGCGGATATGTATATGGGCATGGGACTATGGGATGGAGGATGTGTGATGGGTATATGGGCACTGGACTATGGGATGGAGGATATGTATGACGGGTATATGGGCACGGGACTATGGGATGGCGGATATGTATATGGGCACGGGGCTATGGGATGGAGGATGTGTGATGGGTATATGGGCACTGGACTATGGGATGGAGGATATGTTTGACGGGTATATGGGCACGGGACTATGGGATGGCAGATATGTATATGGGCACGGGGCTATGGGATGGAAGATGTGTGATGGGTATATGGGCACTGGACTATGGGATGGAGGATATGTATGACGGGTATATGGGAACGGGACTATGGGATGGCGGATATGTATGATGGGTATATAGGCACGGGACTATGGGATGGAGGATATGTATGATGGGTATATGGGCATGGAACTATGAGACGAAGGATGTGTGAGGGGTGTATGGGCACTCGACTATGGGATGGCGAATATGTATGATGGGTATTTGGGCATGGGACTATGGGATAGAGAATATGAACACTAAATGCCACTAAAAGGAATAAACAAATGGCACAGAGAATGTGGAATACAAAATGTAAACAATTTTATTCACATTAAATTTCATATACCATACAATCACATATAGATGCCTCAAATTACCAAAAAAAGCAGCTGGATATATAGACAGAATAAATCACTACATTATAAAAGTAAAACTAAACCAATAGTGGTGCTGCGCTATGGTATACAGTGCCTGCATAACTATAAGTGAAACCGCTATAGGCCAGATTAAATTAAGTGCCCCAAGTGACACATTACTCCTACATTTAGTGCCTGGACCAAACAAAAGCGGATCACATTCATAGGTAATTCAGAATAAACCATAACAACCGCTGCCAAATGTAAAATAGTAATACCTGTGTATAATGTCCACACTATCACCGCGGTCTACCCCGATGCGCGTTTTGCCTCTTCTTCTTCCGGGGGCATGACCACAGGGAGGCTCGGAGTCCCTTAAAATCCCCGATGACCAATCAAAAGAGCCATAAGAATCCACCGCTAACTAGCAGGAAATGTATGAACAGAAAGTGGCTCACCCATTGGTTGACTAACATGTGTGTGGGCAGTAGGCATGGAGTACAGCGGCACATCCGGCGCCGAGACCACACCTCACAGAGCCACCCACTTCCGGACAATTGGCCGCTGACAACCGGGCGGAAGTTCAGCGACTCCATTTTGGAGCCGGGACCAGGAGGCTCAGGGCAATCAAGGCAGCGCATGCGCACTAAACACCTGCCATAGAAAGTGTCTAAATAAGAAAAGTGTCCAAAGTACAGTGTGCGTATCCAGAGCCATATAAAGAACATGGACAGAGGCTCATGGCAATCCAGGCAACACATACGCCTATATATCTGCCATGAAAAAAGTGTATAAATGTAAAAATAATGAATAAGAAAGTGTCTAAAGTGCTACGTGCATAGCTAGAGCAGCGTTAATCTCATTACATGAAATAAACAAAAACTTTTTGAATTAAATAGTCCCATTGTAAACAATTATTATATTTGGACAGTGAAGATATATATAAATCGCATAACACACATGCCAAGTGTGAATATACAAACAAATAATAGTGACGTTGTATCAAATGAATCAATACAATATATGTATGACAAGGGGAAATTTGTAATAAGATCCAATAAAATACACCTACAGCACCATTACCAAAAGTGCTAACCCAAACCCAAGCTAAAAATCCACTGACCCCACGCAACCAATAGGCCGCAATCACATTTAAAAAAATAACCAGTAGGCTATATAACACAAAACCTATTACTCCTAAAAGACAGTGTCCAAACATACTAGAACAGTTTCAATTAGAATTACACAATTATTCTTGACTCTTCAAATTTTCGAAGACCATTGCCAAACTTGGCCCTTCATAGGACATCATCATCCAGAAATTCAAAGTCGCTACGGAACTTCCAAAAAAGATGGAACACCGGATGAGAAACAGGGACTATCTTATCTGGAAAAATAATACACATATGAACACAAATATAAACAATACAGATAAAATCAAAACCCCCCTAAAACTCCCTCAGGACAAAGAGAAACTAAAACAAACTAAATTACAAAAAGGCCCCAAACCCAAAGCTTTCATTAAGCCCCTGTGGTGCGAGTGTACCCAACCGATAAATACACGTACTCTCTATTTGTGCCAGTTTTTACCAATATTACCACCTCTAACCCCCAGTGTCACCAAATCAATACCTTTGATCTTCAAACCATTGGGGTTACTGTTGTGAGTTCATTTTCCCCTTCATTACTGAGGCCCGAGGAACTCCCTCTTCTGGTAAAGAAAGGTAGTGAGCCTGATTGTCAAACACCTGAGGCTGATGATTGTGACTGGCTGAGTGGAGTTACGGACTGGAAATAATGCTGCCGACGCCCTTCTGCCCTGCGGGTGATTTCTCTGTGGGATCCTTGGAGACCAGTCTGAATTCCTGCTCCTCCAAAGCTAAGTTTGCTGCTCGGCCTTTTGCTTTTGTGCTTTGACTTTGTTTTTGCTTTGTTTTTCTGGATTTCTGCCATTCCCTGCTGGGGTGTGCTGAATTCATTGAGCCATGTCTTCTGAAAATACCTGAGTGCTGATTCAGTTTTTGAAGCCTAGCTGCTTCAGGGCCTCTTTCATATCAGCTGGTTGGCTTATGTCTTTGATAGGGTTTTGGCAGATTGCAGACAGCAGCCTTCCTTTCCTTTCCTATCTAGGTAGTTTTGGGGCCCCGTCTTTGCTCAGTCTATCTTTCTGTGTTAGTACTTTCATCTTGCTTCACCGTCATTATATGTTGGGGGCTGCCTATTGCTTTGGGGTCTGCTCTGGGGCAGTTTAGATTTCCCCTTTCTTTCTTTAGGCCTATATATTTCTCCGGCTGTGATCGAGGGGTCTAGGGCATCGTAGGAACCCCCCACAGCTACTGCTAGTTGTGTTGATAGGTTCAGGGGTCTGCAATCTGATAGTTGCCAACTTCTCTGATTTTCTGGACTTAGCTTGTATTTCTGCTTTTGCCTCCTACAGTGACTCATTCATAACAGGTTACACTGGTGGTATCTCCTAAAATGTTTGGGTAGTGTCTTTAACATCGACTCTTTTTCAGCAGTCTTAGCATTAATGATGTCACGGTAATGCTCACATGTACGAATTTTTAATTCACGTGTCATTAACCCAATGTAGATCATATTGCAGGGGCAGGTTGCATGGTAAATCACACCACGGGAAGCACAAGTTATATGTTTTCTGATGTTGTAGCTCCTAGTGTTATCAGAGTTACAAAACGTTTTAGTTTTAATATGATTAAGACAGGCCTTGCATAGGCCACAAGGATAGAAACCAGGATCAATATTGTCTCTAGAGGTCTTATCCCCTGAAGGATTATACAAACTATGCACTAGCAAATCACGTAGGTTTTTTTGATCTTTTGGCCACAATAAGGGTTTTTTCTGGTAAAATCCTTTTCAAAATAGGATCCGTATGGAGGACTTTCCAATGTCTCTGGAAAATACCCTTAAATTGGTACCATTTATTGTGGTATGGAGTAATCATACGAACCTGATTGGTTTTCTCCATGGTACGTGCACACTAGAGTTGAGCGACACCAGCCGATACTTGAAAATATCGGATCGGAATGGATCGGCCGATCTTAAAAAAAAGTATCGGTATCGCCGATTCCGATACCGGAAGTCCCATTCAAGTCTATGGGACTTCCGGTATCGGAATTAGAAATACCCTTTTTTTCCCACGTACAGCCTTTCGAGGGTCTGTACGGGCCTTCCGGGGGTCGGTGCCGGCCTGCCGGGTGTCTGTGCCGACTCCCCGGGGGTCTGTGCAGGCTCCGGTGGTCTGTGCCGGCCTGCCGGGGGGCTGTGCCGGCCTGCCGGGGGGCTGTGCAGGCTCCGGGGGTCTGTGCAGGCATCGTCCGATGGGACTAGAAGTCCCATCGGGCGATGCCTGCTACCATGACGGTGATAGACACATTTGCCAATGATGGGACAGTAGTAGTCCCATCATCCGGCTAATGTGTTGAATGTAAAAAAAAAAAATAAAAAAAAAATTACATACATACTACATAAATACATGCTACATACATACTACATACATGCTGCATACATGCTACATACTACATACATACTACATACATGCTACATGCTACATACATGCTACATACATACTACATACATGCTACATACTACATACATGCTACATACATACTACATACATACTACATACATGCTACATACATGCTACATACTACATACATGCTACATACAAGCTACATACTACATACTACATACATGCTACATACAACATACATGCTACATACTACATACATGCTACATACATACTACATACATACTACATACATGCTACATACATACTACATACATGCTACATACATACTACATACATGCTACATACATGCTACATACATGCTACATACTACATACTACATACATGCTACATACTACATACATGCTACATACATGCTACATACATGCTATATACATGCTACATACTACATACATGCTACATACATGCTACATACTACATACATGCTACATACTACATACATGCTACATACTACATACATGCTACATACATACTACATACATGCTACATACATGCTACATACATGCTACATACTACATACATGCTACATGCATGCTACATACTACATACATGCTACATACTTCATACATGCTACATACATACTACATGCATGCAACATACATATATACTATGTACAATACATTCACACAATACATACATATAGACATACAGTACATATAACATAGAGTACATACTCACCATCACTTGTCACATTGTTCCCCGAAGCCATTGTCGTCTGAGGATTAAAAATTAAAATAACAAACCACAAATATACTCACCCTTGATCCGCAGAATTCCACGTATGTCCCATGACGATTTTGTGTGGAGAACAGCAGCATCAGCTGATGCTGCTGTTCTCTACGAGCACCAGGAATCCACTGTAAAAAAAAGGCCCGGGTCTCACTTCATGGCAAAGTGCCATAAAGTGAGACTAGGGACTTTTTTTTTACAGTGGTGGAGGAATACAGTCCGGAAGGATATCTACCTTCCGTCATTGGATTCCTGGCGCTCGTAGAGAACGGTAGCATCAGCTAATGGTAAGTATGTACTCTATGTTATATGTACTGTATGTCTATATGTATGTATTGTATGAATGTATTATATGTAGTATATATGTATGTTGCATGCATGTAGTATGTATGTAGCATGTATGTAGCATGTATGTAGTATGTAGCATGTATGTAGCATGTATGTAGCATGTATGTAGTATGTAGTATGTATGTAGCATGTATGTAGCATGTAGTATGTATGTAGCATGTATGTAGCATGTATGTAGTATGTATGTAGTATGTATGTAGTATGTATGTAGCATGTAGCATGTATGTAGTATGTATGTAGCATGTATGTAGTATGTAGCATGTATGTAGCATGCATGTAGTATGTGAGACTAGGGACTTTTTTTTACAGTGGCGGAGGAATACAGTGCGGAAGGATATCTACCTTCCGTCATTGGATTCCTGGCGCTCGTAGAGAACGGTAGCATCAGCTAATGGTAAGTATGTACTCTATGTTATATGTACTGTATGTCTATATGTATGTATTGTATGAATGTATTATATGTAGTATATATGTATGTTGCATGCATGTAGTATGTATGTAGCATGTATGTAGTATGTAGCATGTATGTAGCATGTATGTAGCATGTAGCAAGTATGTAGTATGTATGTAGCATGTATGTAGCATGTAGTATGTATGTAGCATGTATGTAGCATGTATGTAGTATGTATGTAGTATGTATGTAGTATGTATGTAGCATGTAGCATGTATGTAGTATGTATGTAGCATGTATGTAGTATGTAGCATGTATGTAGCATGCATGTAGTATGTAGCATGTATGTAGTATGTAGCATGTATGTAGTATGTAGCATGTATGTAGCATGTATGTAGTATGTATGTAGTATGTATGTAGCATGTATGTAGCATGTAGCATGTATGTAGTATGTATGTAGCATGTATGTAGTATGTAGCATGTATGTAGCATGTATGTAGCATGTATGTAGCATGTAGTATGTATGTAGCATGCATGTAGCATGTATGTAGCATGTATGTAGCATGTAGTATGTATGTAGTATGTATGTAGCATGTATGTAGCATGTAGTATGTATGTAGTATGTATGTAGCATGTATGTAGTATGTAGCATGTACGTACAGTAGCATGTATGTAGCATGTATGTAGTATGTAGCATGTATGTAGTATGTATGTAGCATGTATGTAGTATGTATGTAGCATGTATGTAGTATGTATGTAGCATGTATGTATGTAGTATGTATGTAATTTTTTTTTTTTTTTTTACATTCAACACATAGGCCGGATGATGGGACTACTACTTTCCCATCATTGGCAAATGTGTCAATCACCGTCATGGTAGCAGGCATCGCCCGATGGGACTTGTAGTCCCATCGGACGATGCTTGCACAGACTCCCGGAGCCTGCACAGCCCCCCCGGCAGGCCGGCACCGACCACCCGGAGCCTGCACAGCCCCCCGGCAGGCCAGCACCGACCCCCCGGAGCCTGCACAGCCCCCCGGCAGGCTGGTACAGACCACCCGGAAGGCCCGAAGTGACGGCGCATCATGATGCGCACAAACCGCGCATCATGATGACGTCATTTCGGCAGCCAATCAGAGCCACAAAAGTGGCTCTGTTCAATTTGGGACTTCCGATTCCGGTATCCGATATAAAAAAAAATATCGGAATCGGTATCGGATTTCCGATACGGCAAATATCGGCCGATACCCGATACTTGCGGTATCGGAATGCTCAACACTAGTGCACACGTATCTTTTGTGTATAAGAGGTCATTCCTTGATTTATCCAGGGCTCTCTGATAACCTCTACGTATGCTTCTTCTACTATAGCCTCTTTCATAAAACCTCCGGGTCAGTTCAGCTGCTTGGGTCTCAAAGTCTTCTGTCTTTGTGCAAATTCTTTTAGCACGTAAAAATTGTCCTATGTGGATCCCTCTAAGTGTTGCTGGAGGATGCGATGATGTTGCATGAAGAAAAGAATTGGTCGATGTAGATTTCCTAAACAAATCCGTAGACAAGACACCTCTCTCGTCGGCTTTGATTAGAATATCCAAAAATTCAATGGTCCTACCTGTCTTGAAAGTGAGTTTAATGTTAAGATTGTTATCATTTAGGGATTCCATAAATCTAGATAATTCAAGCATGGATCCCTCCCAGATGAACCAAATGTCATCAATATATCTCATCCAGCCTGCTGCCAGGCCGGAATGAGATACAGGATCAGTAACAAAAATTTTTCATTCCCAGAGGCCAAGAAACAGATTGGCATACGAGGGGGCGCAACACGCCCCCATTGCTGTGCCTTGGCATTGCCGATATACAACATTCTTGAAAATGAAAATGTTGTGAGTAAGAGCATACTCTAACAACTGTAGTACCAATGATACGAGATCCTTGTCCAAACTGGTTGCATTCAAATACCATGATGCAGCTTTCAATCCATCCTAAAGACAAATCATCAGTTTTGGCATGCATTTTCTGAAGTATCATTTTTCTTGAAAAAAGGTGCAAGTCCTTAATAGCCACAAAAGGGTCTAAGCCTGTAGATGGAGAAAATGTTAAACCCTTCTCCAAAACTGATATTTGAATACCAGACAGATCATACTTAGATAAATTAATTACCTTATACTTATCATTTCTGCCTTTTTTCGAATGTTTAGTAAAAAAATCTGCTTGTCTTTTAAATCCACCGTTACGTGTCCTATGTCCGGTAAAATGATTAGAGTCCCATTCACTATTGGAGACATTACATTCAGACATTGATGACGTAGAACTGAAAGATGATTCTCTTTGACGAGATACTTTAGGCCCATCTTTCTTAAACTGCCATTTAAAAATTCGGTTTTCTTCATAATCAGTCACATCCCTCTGATACTTCTTAATTTTTCTATCACAGATCTCTTTCTCCCACTTTTCCATATCATCATTAAGGTCTTTAGACCAGGAATCAAGAAGATCTTTCTTAATATCCTTCTTCATTAACTGTTCAAGTTTCTCCAACTCATTCTCAATGGTAGATAGTGACTGGGTATTGTTTTCAATAATAATTTTCAAAAATTCAATTGAACATGAAGAAGCAGCCACTGACCATCTCTTAATCAATTTTTCATCAGTTAATTCAAAAGTAGGGAATAACTGCACCCTCAGACCCCTAGGTATAATTTGATGGCTTACATAATTTTCCAAAGATGTTCTAGTCCACCATATCCTTGTCTTTTTAAACATAGCATTTCTATATTGTTTGAAAATCTCTTTCTCCGATAGAGAAACATCACTAGATAACTTAGAGGCACCATTAAACATATTACTTGCTTTTTGCTGCCAGGCAGTTTCCCTGGCCTTATAATCCATATTCAAAGCACGGACTCTCTGTTTGAAAACAGAAAATACAAGCATATACATATTAGTCCTTAACACCCAAAACCAGCTATGGGTACATTCCGCAAGGATGAATGAACACTAAATGCCACTAAAAGGAATAAACAAATGGCACAGAGAATGTGGAATACAAAATGTAAACAATTTTATTCATATTAGAATTCAAATACCATACAATCACATATAGATGCCTCAAATTACCAAAAAAGCCGCTGGATATATGGACAGAATAAATCACTACATTATAAAAGTAAAACTAAACCAATAGTGGTGCTGCGCTATGGTATACAGTGCCTGCATAACTATAAGTGAAACCGCTATAGGCCAGATTAAATTAAGTGCCCCAAGTGACACATTACTCCTACATTTAGTGCCTGGACCAAACAAAAGCGGATCACATTCCTTGGTAATTCAGGATAAACCATAACAACCGCTACCAAATGTAAAATAGTAATACCTGTGTATAATGTCCACACTATTACCACGGTCTACCCCGACACGCGTTTCGCCTCTTCTTCTTCCGGGGTCATGACCACAGGGAGGCTCGGAGTCCCTTTAAATCCCCGATGACCAATCGAAAGGGCCATAAGAATCCACCGCTAATTAGCAGGAAATGTATGAACAGAAAGTGGCTCACCCGTTGGTTGACTAACATGTGTGTGGGCAGTAGGCATGGAGTACAGCGGCGCATCCGGCGCCGAGACCGCACCTCACAGAGCCACCCACTTCCGGACAATGGGCCGCTGACAACTGGGCGGAAGTTCAGCGACTCCACTTTGGAGCCGGGACCAGGAGGCTCAGGGCGATCAAGGCAGCGCATGCGCACAAAACACCTGCCATAGAAAGTGTCTAAATAAGAAAAGTGTCCAAAGTACAGCGTGCGTATCCAGAGCCATATAAAGAACGTGGACAGAGGCTCATGGCAATTCAGGCAACACATACACCTATATATCTGCCATCAAAAAAAGTGTATAAATAGAAAAATAATGAATAAGAAAGTGTCTAAAGTGCTACGTGCATAGCTAGAGCAGCGTTAATCTCATTACATGAAATAAACAAAAACTTTTTGAATTAAATAGTCCCATTGTAAACAATTATTATATTTGGACAGTGAAGATATATATAAACCCCAATGGTTTGAAGATCAAAGGTATTGATTTGGTGACACTGGGGTTTAGAGGTGGTAATTAGAGTTGAGCGAAACGGGTCGAAAAAATTCAAAAGTCGCCGACTTTTGGCAAAGTCGGGTTTCATGAAACGAAACCCGACCCTAGGATGAGGTCGGCCACGAGGTCGGCGACTTACGCGCCAAAGTCGCGTTTCAAAAGTTTGTTTTGCGCTCTTTTTCAGCCAATCAGGATCCACGGACACTGTGGGCAACGTGATGACATAGGCACGGGTCACCACCATCTTTCAAAAGGGCATGCAAGTGATTGGCTTGCTTTGGTGGGCGTCACAGGGGGTATAAAAGGGCGTGCACGCCGACCGCCATCTTACTTCTGCCGATCTTAGTATAGGGAGAGGTTGCTGCTGATTCTGTAGGGAGAGCGTTAGGCAGGGAAGAAGACCAAAAAACTGCTTCTGCTGCTAGCGATTTGGCCTGCACAACACACCAGTCACTGTGTGTGCAGTGCAAGGGGAGGCTATATAGTGGTGTATCAGTGGTGTTGGTTGTTGGACTGCCTTTTAAGGCTTCCTGACAGGCTGGCATTGCTGTTTACCCACTGCTCCGCAAACTGCTTTTTTAAAAGCAATCCCAATTTTTTTTTTTGTCCTGCTGAGAAGAAAAAAAAACTGCTTCTGCTGCTAGCAATTTGGCCTGCACAACACACCAGTCACTGTGTGTGCAGTGCAAGGGGAGGCTATATAGTGGTGTATCAGTGGTGTTGGTTGTTGGGCTGCCTTCTAAGGCTTCCTGACAGGCTGGCATTGCTGTTTACCCACTGCTCCGCAAACTGCTTTTTTAAAAGCAATCCAATCTCCCTTATCCTCTAGTCACTTTTGTCACAGCAGTGCCATCGAGCCTGTCACATAGCGCTCAGATATTCATTGGGCCTCACACAATCCAAAAGTGTCCAGTGTCCAAAAGTGTGTGCAGAGATTCAAAATCTCCCTTATCCTCTAGTCACTTTTGTCACAGCAGTGCCATCGAGCCTGTCACATAGCGCTCAGATATCAGTGGGCCTCACACAATCCAAAAGTGTCCAGTGTCCAAAAGTGTGTGCAGAAATTCAAAATCTCCCTTATCCTCTAGTCACTTTTGTCACAGCAGTGCCATCGAGCCTGTCACATAGCGCTCAGATATCAGTGGGCCTCACACAATCCAAAAGTGTCCACAAGTGTGTGCAGAAATTCAAAATCTCCCTTATCCTCTAGTCACTTTTGTCACAGCTGTGCCATCGAGCCTGTCACATAGCGCTAAGTTATCAGTGGGCCTCACACAATCCAAAAGTGTCCAGTGCCCAAAAGTGTGTGCAGATATTCAAAATCTCCCTTATCCTCTAGTCACTTTTGTCACAGCAGTGCCATCGAGCCTGTCACATAGCACTCAGATATCAGTGGGCCTCACACAATCCAAAAGTGTCCAGTGTCCAAAAGTGTGTGCAGATATTCAAAATCTCCCTTATCCTCTAGTCACTTTTGTCACAACAGTGCCATCGAGCCTGTCACATAGCGCTCAGATATCAGTGGGCCTCACACAATCCAAAAGTGTCCACTGTCCACAAGTGTGTGCAGAAATTCAAAATCTCCCTTATCCTCTAGTCACTTTTGTCACAGCTGTGCCATCGAGCCTGTCACATAGCGCTCAGATATCAGTGGGCCTCACACAATCCAAAAGTGTCCAGTGTCCAAAAGTGTGTGCAGATATTCAAAATCTCCCTTATCCTCTAGTCACTTTTGTCACAGCAGTGCCATCGAGCCTGTCACATAGCGCTCAGATATCAGTGGGCCTCACACAATCCAAAAGTGTCCAGTGTCCAAAAGTGTGTGCAGATATTCAAAATCTCCCTTATCCTCTAGTCACTTTTGTCACAGCAGTGCCATCGAGCCTGTCACATAGCGCTCAGATATCAGTGGGCCTCACACAATCCAAAAGTGTCCACTGTCCACAAGTGTGTGCAGAAATTCAAAATCTCCCTTATCCTCTAGTCACTTTTGTCACAGCAGTGCCATCGAGCCTGTCACATAGCGCTCAGATATCAGTGGGCCTCACACAATCCAAAAGTGTCCACTGTCCACAAGTGTGTCCAGAAATTCAAAATCTCCCTTATCCTCTAGTCACTTTTGTCACAGCTGTGCCATCGAGCCTGTCACATAGCACTCAGATATCAGTGGGCCTCACACAATCCAAAAGTGTCCAGTGTCCAAAAGTGTGTGCAGATATTCAAAATCTCCCTTATCCTCTAGTCACTTTTGTCACAGCTGTGCCATCGAGCCTGTCACATAGCGCTCAGATATCAGTGGGCCTCACACAATCCAAAAGTGTCCACTGTCCACAAGTGTGTGCAGAAATTCAAAATCTCCCTTATCCTCTAGTCACTTTTGTCACAGCTGTGCCATCGAGCCTGTCACATAGCGCTCAGATATCAGTGGGCCTCACACAATCCAAAAGTGTCCAGTGTCCAAAAGTGTGTGCAGATATTCAAAATCTCCCTTATCCTCTAGTCACTTTTGTCACAGCAGTGCCATCGAGCCTGTCACATAGCGCTCAGATATCAGTGGGCCTCACACAATCCAAAAGTGTCCAGTGTCCAAAAGTGTGTGCAGATATTCAAAATCTCCCTTATCCTCTAGTCACTTTTGTCACAGCAGTGCCATCGAGCCTGTCACATAGCGCTCAGATATCAGTGGGCCTCACACAATCCAAAACTGTCCACTGTCCACAAGTGTGTGCAGAAATTCAAAATCTCCCCTGCCCTATAGACACCTTGTACCTTGTTTTACATTACTATATAGTTTGTTGGATTTTGTCTACATTTCTACCAAAAATGAGGAAGGCTGGTGGAAGAGGCCGTGGAATTGGGCGGGGGTTGGCAGCTGGTAATGATGGTGTTGGTGGATCTGATGGTAGTGGCAAGAGCAAAATAGGACCGAATGCAGGAGGTGCTGACCCTGCGTCATCGTCTGGCTACATAAGGCCTCGAACGCTTAGTTTTCTAGGAGTTGGCAAACCGCTTTTAAAGCCAGAGCATCAGGAAAAAGTTTTGTCTTACATTGCTGACTCAGCCTCCAGTTCTATCGCCTCCTCTTCTTCAGTTGTAAAAAGTAAAAGCACTGAGTCGTCATTGGAGGCTCATGTTCATGAACCACACCTTTCCCTGTGTCCTTCACCCCAACCAAGATTGAAGGATGACGCAGGCCATACTACTGATTACTCCATGGAGCTGTTTTCACATACCATGCTTGGATTATCAAGTGAAATGGTGAATTACCCAGGCCAAGATGAATCTGACATGGAGTGCACTGATGCACAGCCGCTGATGGATGATTCTGCTGGTACATTCACTCAGAGCACTACATTGTCCTCGCAGTGTACAGAGCCAGATTCTGACTCTGATGAGACTCAGGTGCCCCTTCCCGCACACTATACCACCATACACGGTGACACAGAGGAAGGTGCACATGACATAGAAGAGGAGGTGATGGATGACCCAGTTGTTGACCCAGATTGGCATCCATTGGGGGAAGAGGGTGCTGCTTCCAATAGCTCAGATGAGGAGCATCCACAGCAGACATCGACATCGCAACAGCTGTTATCTGGCAGGCCCGGAGCACTCCAAAGACAGGTTCCAAACATCAAAAGAGTTGCTGGACAGCTTGTCCAGAGGGTCAAAAGATCACAGCGTGCTAGGCCGCAAAATGTCTGCCAAAGTAGGAAGAGTGCAGTGTGGCACTTTTTTGAACAAAATCCTCATGATCAGGCCAAGGTTATCTGTAAGAAGTGCGCAAAGACCTTTAGCCGAGGGAAAAATCTGAAAAATTTGAATACCAGTTGCATGCTTAGACATTTAACCAGCATGCACTTCCAAGCGTGGACACAACACCAAACCTCAAGTGCCACATGTGCAACTGATCACAACGAAGGTAGTCAGCAACGCTACATTGTTTCCCCCACTGTAAGCCCACCGTTTAGCACTGCAGCAAATGTTGAGGTGTCGTTGCAAGACCACAGCAGTCAGGGAATCCCACTGTTATATCAACGAAATACTGATTCTAGGCCATCAGAAAGAACACCAACTCCATCACCATCATCAACCCTCTCTCAGTCCGATCTGTCCACCGCTACTTCCACCATATGCAGCTCTCAAGTCCAGCTCACCCTCCCAGACACTATGAGTAGGTCAAGAAAGTACTCAGTCTCTCATCCGCGTACACTGGGTTTGAACGCCCACATTGCCAAACTAATCTCGTTTGAGATGATGCCCTTTCGGTTGGTGGAAAGCACAGCTTTCCGCGAACTCATGGCCTATGCAGTACCACGCTATGACCTACCCAGTCGCCACTTCTTCTCTCGCAAAGCCATCCCAGCCCTCCACCATCATGTGAAAGACCGCATTGTCCATGCACTCAAGCAGTCAGTGAGCGGAAAGGTGCACCTCACAACTGATGCATGGTCCAGTCGGCATGGCCAGGGCCGTTACGTGTCCATCACTGCGCACTGGGTTAATGTGGTGGATGCAGGGTCCACAGGGGACAGCGGTGGTGGGACAGTGCTGCCTAGCCCACGGTATAGGAAACAGTTGGCTGTAGGCGTTCGACCCTCCTCCTCCTCCACCTCCTCCAGAAGCGAAAGCTCGTCCACAGAGCGCAGTCGTACGAGCACTCCATCTGCAGCTGCCACTGTTGCACACGATGTGTCCCCCTATCGAGCAGCTAGTGGAAAGCATCAGCAAGCTGTGTTGCAGATGATGTGTTTGGGCGACAGACACACCGCCGAGGTGCTGGCCGAGTACTTGAAGCGACAAACTGAGTCATGGCTGGGCAGTGTACATCTTGAGGCAGGCAAGGTAGTTAGTGATAACGGCCGTAATTTTGTGGCAGCCATAGCCCTTTCAAAACTCAGCCACATACCTTGCTTGGCTCACACCTTGAACCTGGTGGTGCAGTGCTTCCTCAAAAATTATCCGGAGTTAACAGCCCTGCTCCAGAAGGTGCGAAGACTGTGCGCGCACATCCGCCGGTCGCCTGTATACTCCGTTCGTATGCAGAAGCTGCAGCGATTGCTCCACCTTCCCAACCACCGCCTCATTATCGACATTGCAACAAGGTGGAACTCCACCCTGCACATGGTGGAGCGGCTGTGCGAGCAGAGGCAGGCCATAATGCATTTGTGGGAGGATACACGGCCAGGCACTTTGAGAGCAGACATGGAGTTGACAGGTGTGCAGTGGTCGAAGCTGAAAGACCTTTGTAAAGTCCTTCAGTGTTTTGAGGAATGCACACGGCTGGTAAGCGCAGACGACGCCATCCTAAGCATGAGCATCCCACTTATGCGTCTGCTCATGCAAACTTTGACGCACCTTAAGGAGCAGGCGTCTGCAGCCAATGTTGATGAGGAGGAAGAGGAGGAGGGAATCCTTGATGACATTCAGCCATTGTCTGCTCAGGGACCTCTCCTGGACGAGGTGGAGGAAGAAGAGGAGGAGGAGGAGGATGATGGGGATGATTACTTAGGGGAGGAGGATGCATCTCGTGGGGCAAGTGAAAATGTTGGCGTGGCAAGGTCTGGTACAGGGTTTGTGCGTGACTGGAGGGATGTGGATTTGCCAGAAAGTGCTCCTCCACCCAGCACTCGCAGTGCATCATTGACACCGGGAACATTGGCCCACATGTCAGATTATGCCTTGCAGATCCTAAAAAGGGACCCCCGCATTGCCAAAATGATGAACGATGACGACTACTGGTTGGCCAGCATCCTGGATCCACGCTATAAAGGCAAATTACAAAACATCATGCCACAGGAGAACCTTGACCTAATATTGGCTAATAAACAAGCAACTCTGGTAAATCGGTTGCTTGAGGCATTCCCAGCACACAGCAGCGGTGATGGTTCTCCCACGAGCCGTACGGGCCGGGGGCAGCTTGGCAGAGGTGTTCGTGGTGCACACAGCAGAAGTGGCGTTGGAGACAGGGGTTTCATGACAATGTTGTGGACTGATTTTTCAAATACCGCTCACACAACTGGTAATACTGCATCGATGGAAAGTGACAGGAGACAGCAGTTGTCAACTATGGTAACAAACTACTTTTCCTCCCATATCGATGTTCTCCCACACAGGTCATTCCCCTTTGACTATTGGGCCGCTAAACTGGACACCTGGCCTGAATTGGCCCAATATGCCTTACAGGAGCTCGCTTGCCCAGCTGCAAGTGTGCTATCGGAAAGAGTCTTCAGTGCAGCTGGATCAATCCTGACAGAAAAAAGGACCCGTCTGTCAACCAAAAATGTGGATGATCTAACCTTCATTAAAATGAACCACGCATGGGTTTCCAAGGATTTTGTCCCACCTTCCCCTGATGACACATAGGGTGACAGAAAAATGGCTTGCTTTGGTCCACCTCTTCCTGGTACTTCACCTATTTCGCCTTTTGCATCAGCTGAATGTCCAACATCAACATATGTCACTTTCTAAAACTCCCTAACTGTGCTGCCTCCCCCCCATGGCCGGGGTCACCACCTACCGCACAACACCGTGCGAGTACCGTTGCCCTGGACAGGTGGGTAGGCCGACTCTTGGGCGCGGGCACTGGCACAGGGTACCTCATAGTGCAATCAAGTGTCTCTGATGGTGGTGGTGCACACCCGCCGTCAGACACACCGCTGTACTATGAGGGGCCCAGTGGCAGTACCGACGCCCACGAGTGGGCCCCCCTTGCTTGGGCCGGGCCCCAGCATTTGCAATCTTTACCTCTCCCTGCTCCTCCGCTGTGTAATCTGGGCCGTCAAATCCATACTGTGCCTGACACCGTCTGAGCCTGCCTCCTGAGACATATATTTTGAATGTGTACGCTATGCATACATGTTATCCAGGGATACGGTACCCTTTCTAACCTTTGTGCAATCACGTGCAATCCATACTGGGCCTAACACCGTCTGAGCCTGCCTCATGCTGTATAGACATATATTTTGAATGTGTACGCTATCCATACATGTTATCCGGGGATACGGTACCCTTTCTAACCTTTGTGCAATCACGTGCAATCCATACTGGGCCTAACACCGTCTGATCCTGCCTCATGCTGTATAGACATATATTTTGAATGTGTACGCTATCCATACATGTTATCCAGGGATACGGTACCCTTTCTAACCTTTGTGCAATCACGTGCAATCCATACTGGGCCTAACACCGTCTGAGCTTGCCTCATGCTGTATAGACATATATTTTGAATGTGTACGCTATCCATACATGTTATCCGGGGATACGGTACCCTTTCTAACCTTTGTGCAATCACGTGCAATCCATACTGGGCCTAACACCGTCTGAGCCTGCCTCCTGAGACATATATTTTGAATGTGTACGCTATCCATACTTGTTATCCGGGGATATGGTACCCTTTCTAACCTTTGTACAATCACGTGCAATCCATACTGGGCCTAACACCGTCTGAGCCTGCGTCCTGAGACATATATTTTAAATGTGTACGCTATCCATACATGTTATCCAGGGATACGGTACCCTTTCTAACCTTTGTGCAATCACGTGCAATCCATACTGGGCCTAACACCGTCTGAGCCTGCCTCATGCTGTATAGACATATATTTTGAATGTGTACGCTATCCATACATGTTATCCGGGGATACGGTACCCTTTCTAACCTTTGTGCAATCACGTGCAATCCATACTGGGCCTAACACCGTCTGATCCTGCCTCATGCTGTATAGACATATATTTTGAATGTGTACGCTATCCATACATGTTATCCAGGGATACGGTACCCTTTCTAACCTTTGTGCAATCACGTGCAATCCATACTGGGCCTAACACCGTCTGAGCCTGCCTCATGCTGTATAGACATATATTTTGAATGTGTACGCTATCCATACATGTTATCCGGGGATACGGTACCCTTTCTAACCTTTGTGCAATCACGTGCAATCCATACTGGGCCTAACACCGTCTGAGCCTGCCTCCTGAGACATATATTTTGAATGTGTACGCTATCCATACATGTTATCCGGGGATATGGTACCCTTTCTAACCTTTGTACAATCACGTGCAATCCATACTGGGCCTAACACCGTCTGAGCCTGCCTCCTGAGACATATATTTTGAATGTGTACGCTATCCATACATGTTATCCAGGGATACGGTACCCTTTCTAACCTTTGTGCAATCACGTGCAATCCATACTGGGCCTAACACCGTCTGAGCCTGCCTCATGCTGTATAGACATATATTTTGAATGTGTATGCTATCCATACATGTTATCCAGGGATACGGTACCCTTTCTAACCTTTGTGCAATCACGTGCAATCCATACTGGGCCTAACACCGTCTGAGCCTGCCTCATGCTGTATAGACATATATTTTGAATGTGTACGCTATCCATACATGTTATCCAGGGATACGGTACCCTTTCTAACCTTTGTGCAATCACGTGCAATCCATACTGGGCCTAACACCGTCTGAGTCTGCCTCATGCTGTATAGACATATATTTTGAATGTGTACGCTATCCATACATGTTATCCGGGGATACGGTACCCTTTCTAACCTTTGTGCAATCACGTGCAATCCATACTGGGCCTAACACCGTCTGAGCCTGCCTCCTGAGACATATATTTTGAATGTGTACGCTATCCATACATGTTATCCGGGGATATGGTACCCTTTCTAACCTTTGTGCAATCACGTGCAATCCATACTGGGCCTAACACCGTCTGAGCCTGACTCCTGAGACATATATTTTGAATGTGTACGCTATCCATACATGTTATCCAGGGATACGGTACCCTTTCTAACCTTTGTGCAATCACGTGCAATCCATACTGGGCCTAACACCGTCTGAGCCTGCCTCATGCTGTATAGACATATATTTTGAATGTGTATGCTATCCATACATGTTATCCAGGGATACGGTACCCTTTCTAACCTTTGTGCAATCACGTGCAATCCATACTGGGCCTAACACCGTCTGAGCCTGCCTCCTGAGACATATATTTTGAATGTGTACGCTATCCATACATGTTATCTGGGGATACGGTACCCTTTCTCACCTTTGTGCAATCACGTGTAATCCATACTGGGCGTGAGAACGACTGGCGAGCTGTTAGGCAAGCTACAGCACCTGTCCAGACAAGTACAGGGATTCCCTAGCGAGGAGACTTATTTGATTGTTTTCAATGTTGGGACAGCAATTTTTGGGGAGCACTATACTCTGGAGAATGATAGATGGGGCCCACCATACACTGGAACATTCCAAAGGTGGACATCAGACACTGGAGCAGCATTTACAGGGCCCATTATACACTAGAGCATTAGAAATGGGGCCCATTATGTTTGGAGCATTATTTGGGCCCATAAGACAGTGGAGCTTCATCCATGGGGACCAACATATACTGTAGCATTATGTGGAGCTCATCATATACTGTTTCAAACATTATATGGAACCAATGATTCTGTATGGAGAAATAGATGGGCCTCGTCATGAGATGTAAAAAGTGAGGTATTTTTCATTGTACTATACCGCTATCTCTCTGCCGTATCGGAGCATGATGAGTTGTGGTATGTGTTAAAGGGGCGCTCTTTCGCCCAGGGCACATGAAAACCTGGAGCCAGCCCTCCCCCCCACAGTTTGTAGCCAAATAACCCCCATTTTTCAGTGCGTAACTTGTATTATGAAGTTAATTAAGGTTGACAAGCTTAAGAAAGAAGAATTGATGCTTTTGGCATTGAAATGGGCACTGTAGGTGTGTTTCCTGTCCTCCTCTCACTGCCGACTTTTATTCCCCATTGACTTACATTGGGTTTCGTGTTTCGGGACGACCCCGACTTTTCCCTATAATCGGACGATCTTGCTCGACCCGACTTTTGGAAAAGTCGGGTTTCACGAAACGAAACGCAACCCTAAAAAAACAAAAGTCGCTCAACTCTAGTTGTAATATTGGTAAAAAACTGGCACAAATAGAGAGTAGGTGTATTTATCAGTTGGGTACACTCGCACCACAGGGGCTTAATGAAAGCTTTGGGTTTGGGGCCTTTTTGTAATTTAGTTTGTTTTAGTTTCTCTTTGTCCTGAGGGAGTTTTAGGGGGGGTTTTGATTTTATCTGTATTGTTTATATTTGTGTTCATATTTGTATTATTTTTCCATATAGGATAGTCCCTGTTTCTCATCCGGTGTTCCATCTTTTTTGGAAGTTCCGTAGCGACTTTGAATTTCTGGATGATGATGTCCTATGAAGGGCCACGTTTGGCAATGGTCTTCGAAAATTTGAAGAGTCAAGAATAATTGTGTGATTCTAATTGAAACTGTTCTAGTATGTTTGGACACTGTCTTTTAGGAGTAATAGGTTTTGTGTAATATAGCCTACTGGTTATTTTTTTAAATGTGATTGCGGCCTATTGGTTGCGTGGGGTCAGTGGATTTTTAGCTTGGGTTTGGGTTAGCACTTTTGGTAATGGTGCTGTAGGTGTATTTTATTGGATCTTATTACAAATTTCCCCTTGTCATACAAATATTGTATTGATTCATTTGATACAACGTCACTATTATTTGTTTGTATATTCACACTTGGCATGTGTGTTATGCGATTTATATATATCTTCACTGTCCAAATATAATAATTGTTTACAATGGGACTATTTAATTCAAAAAGTTTTTGTTTATTTCATGTAATGAGATTAACGCTGCTCTAGCTATGCACGTAGCACTTTAGACACTTTCTTATTCATTATTTTTATATTTATACACTTTTTTCATGGCAGATATATAGGCGTATGTGTTTCCTGGATTGCCATGAGCCTCTGTCCATGTTCTTTATTTGGCTCTGGATACGCACGCTGTACTTTGGACACTTTTCTTATTTAGACACTTTCTATGGCAGGTGTTTTGTGCGCATGCGCTGCCTTGATCGCCCTGAGCCTCCTGGTCCCGGCTCCAAAATGGAGTCGCTGAACTTCCACCCGGTTGTCAGCGGCCCATTGTCCGGAAGTGGGTGGCTCTGTGAGGTGCGGTCTCGGCGCCGGATGCGCCGCTGTACTCCATGCCTACTGCCCACACACATGTTAGTCAACCAATGGGTGAGCCGCTTTCTGTTCATACATTACCTGCTAGTTAGCGGTGGATTCTTATGGCCCTTTTGATTGGTCATCGGGGATTTAAAGGGGCTCCGAGCCTCCCTGTGGTCATGACCCCGGAAGAAGAAGAGGCGAAACGCGCGTCGGGGTAGACAGCGGTGATAGTGTGGACATTATACACAGATATTACTATTTTACATTTGGTAGCGGTTGTTATGGTTTATCCTGAATTACCTAGGAATGTGATCCGCTTTTGTTTGGTCCAGGCACTAAATGTAGGAGTAATGTGTCACTTGGGGCACTTAATTTAATCTGGCCTATAGCGGTTTCACTTATAGTTATGCAGGCACTGTATACCATAGCGCAGCACCACTATTGGTTTAGTTTTACTTTTATAATGTAGTGATTTATTCTGTCCATATATCCAGCGGCTTTTTTGGTAATTTGAGGCATCTATATGTGATTGTATGGTATATGAATTCTAATATGAATAAAATTGTTTACATTTTGTATTCCACATTCTCTGTGCCATTTGTTTATTCCTTTTAGTGGCATTTAGTGTTCATTCATCCTTGCGGAATGTACCCATAGCTGGTTTTGGGTGTTAAGGACTAATATGTATAGGGATGGAGGATATGTATGATGGGTATATGGGCATGGGACTATGGGATGGAGGATGTGTGATGGGTATATGGGCACGGGACTATGTGATTGAGGATAATTAATTTGCTATAACTAATCACAGTTAGTTACTATGCCCGGGTAGCGCCGGGCTCTTCAGCTAGGCTCAAGTGTGTGTATGTATGTATGCATGTGTATATGTCCGGGATTGGCATCCGCATCGTCACAGCTACAGCCCCCCCAAAAATTGGCACAGTCACACGTCTGGACCCCGAGAGTGTCCTAGGCTATGTTGTGAGGCGAAATTTTAACCCCGCGCGTTCCAATTCACCAAACAATTTTGCCCCTATCTACATAATGGGGAAAAAGTGTGTGTGTATCAAGCCCCGCCTCTCATTATGATGTCATAATGGTTGACTATGGGATGGAGGATGTGTGATGGGTATTTGGGCACTGGACTATGAGATGGAGGACATGTATGACGGGTATATGGGCACGGGACTATGGGATGGAGGATGTGTGATGGTTATATGGGCACTGGACTATGGGATGGAGGATATTTATGACGGGTATATGGGCACGGGACTATGGGATGGCGAATATATATGAAGGGTATATGGGCATGGGACTATGGGATGTAGGATATGTATGATGGGCATATGGGCATGGGACTATGATATGAAGGATGTATGATGGGTATATGGGCATGATACTATGGGATGGAGGATGTGTGATGGGTATATGGGCATGGGATTATGGGATGGAGGATGTGTGATGGGTTTATGGGCACTCGACTATGGGATGGAGGATATGTATGATGGGCATATGGGCACGGACCTATGGGATCGTGGATATGTATGATTGGTATAATGGCACGGCCTATGGGATCGTGGATATCTATGATGGGTATATGGGCACGGGACTATGGGATGGAGGATAATTATAATTTGCTATAACTAACCACCGTTAGTTACTATGCCCGGGCAGTGCCGGGCTCTTCAGCTAGTAGTATATATAATCTCAGCACCCTCCCTGGAAGCTGTGCCTGCTACCTGATGGGGCCACAATGAGAGGAAAAATAGGTTTCTGGTGTCCCCATGGTTGTCGCCTACGTAGATTAATAGTATATCATTCTCATCACCATGCTCCCTGGAAGCTGTGCCAGAGCAGAGGAGGCCATAGTATGCTGCATGGAGGAGCAGGGGGGCCATAATGTGCTGCATGGATGAGCAGCGGGGCCATAATGTGCTGCATGGAGGAGCAGGGGAGGCCATAATGTGCTGCAATGAGGAGCAGGGGGGCCATAATGTGCTTCAAGGAGGATCAGGGGGCCCATAATACTGTATGAAGGAGCAGGTGCCCCATAATACTGTATGGAGGAGCATTATATGGGGCCCAAAATACTGTATGGCGGACTATGAGGTGCCCATAATACTGAATGGCGGACAATGTGGTTGCCCATAATACTGTATGGTGGACTATGTGGTTGCCCATAATACTGTATGGCGGACTATGTGGTTGCCCATAATACTGTATGGCGGACTATGAGGTGCCCATAATACTGTATGGGGTACGATGTGGGTGCTCACAATACTGTATGGAAGATTATGTGGTTTCCCATAATACTGTATGGCGGACAATGTGGATGCTCGTGATACTGTATGGAGGACTATGTGGTTGCCCATAATACTGTATGGCGGACTATGTGGTGCCCATAATACTGTATGCCGGGCTATGAGGTGCCCATAATACTGTATGGCAAACTATGTGGGTGCTCATAATACTGTATGGCGGACTATGTGGGTGCTCAAAATACTATATGACGGACTATGTAGTTTCCCATAATACTGTATGGTGGACTATGTGGGTGCTAATAATACTGTATGGCGGACTATGTGGTTGCCCATAATATTGTATGGTGGACTATGTGGTTGCCCATAATATTGTATGGCGGACTATGTGGAGCCTATCAACAGAATGTGGAGCTTTTATCCCTATTAGACTGGAGTGGCATGTCTGACTTGATCACTGATTCATTCATTCCCTCCGTGGCTGCACTTGTTTTTTTATAGAAGCCCCAAAGAGAATGAATGGAGCTGCGGTCAGATATCCCACCTGCCGATCCATTTTAAAATGGGGATAAGTGTCCTATCAGGGATAAAACTTCCTCATTCTTCCAATCGGTGCAGTTTCTAATGGTCGGACCTAAGCGATCACCTATCCTGTGGAGCCCATGGATCAGTGATAACTTGTTTTACCCAAAGAACCCCATTAATGTAAGCTACAGTAATTATACATCCAGTTATGGGGGCGCACAGTAGATGTTCAGGAGCCGCCTGTGTTTAACAGCCGATGCTCCACTATAATGGTGATAACGACTGACAGATGGAATGAGTCCGGTTCACCTGGAGGCATTCAGGGAATCCACCTTGCCAGGTGGGGATTTAGGACGTTCCTTTCTGCGCTTTGTATGTGGGTCTCCACTGTATAGAACTATGCTGCGACCTTCTATTCGTGATGGTTTCACTATCCTGTATGGCTGTCAGCGTGAGCCTATTCCACGGGTACCGTTCTCTTCACCGTCGGCCCCAGGCTCCTTATCCGCTTCCGTGCCCTCAGGTTATTAATGTGCACAGGAATTTACAATCCCCTGTACTTTCAGATTCAGCTATCACGGTGTACAGTTCCTGTCAGCCTAGGACTTTGATGTCCCTTTTCTCTTTATTAGCGCTTCACTCAGGGGTCTGTTATATGCAGTATTTTAGCTTCCCTAGAGTCGCTCAGTCTCTGCTCGTGTCCTTTTCCTCTTGTCAGATCAGCTGCCTGTCTTGAACTGACTGGACCTTCCAGAAAGATCTATTTTACCTCATGTCCTCACGTTTAAATGTCATCCTTTTTCCTCACAGCTCACAGCTGTTTTATTTCCATGACAACTCCCTCAGTTGACTTCTAGCTGACTCACCAACCCTCTCTGCTGGCCAGAATTTATAAGGCATCTCCCTTTTCTGACCTGCAGCAGGAATTGTGATTTAATGTATTACCTGGCATGGGGCTCCCTTTCTGCCTCCAAGCATGACCTTACCCATTAGAGGGAGGTAATGTCACTGTGACAACCGGACTCTGGGTTGTCACATTCCCCCTCAGTTAAGTTCAGTACTCCTGGACTGAGGAAACATAACAAGAATTGTTAACAGCAACAATTAATGAAAATCTACAAAGTGTTAAAAATGTAAAAATTATCAAAAACCAGACAAGAAAAAGAAAACAATAGCACAGTTATTGCAGCGACCAGTCCTTGTGCTTGTACCTGGAGTTTAGTTGGTGGGAACCGCCTTAACCCACTTTGTGTGTCATCCCTGGGCATGGCTACAGGGCACTCTGTAGATGGGCCTGTTTTTCGGCCACGCCGGTGGCTTATTTCAAAGGCCTTTTTGGAGTAATTATTTACAAATACAGTTCTGACCACACATAGTCCTGTGGCCCAATTGTCCTTTAACTGGTTATTGTGAATACTTTAAAAAGGTTCTAACAGTAAGTCTCTGTAGGCTCTCATGTTTAACGGTTACAACTAGAGTTGAGCGACTTTTGTTTTTTTAGGGTCGAGTTTCGTTTCGTGAAACCCGACTTTTCCAAAAGTCGGGTCGAGCAAGATCGGCCGATTATAGGGAAAAGTCGGGGTCGTCCCGAAACACGAAACCCAATGTAAGTCAATGGAGAATTAAAGTCGGCAGTGAGAGGAGGACAGGAAACACACCTACATTGCCCATTTGAATGTCAAAAGCAGCAATTCTTCTTACTTAAGCGAAAGAGCGCCCCTTTAACACATACCACAACTCATCATGCTCCGATACGGCAGAGAAATAGCGGTATAGTACAATGAAAAATACTTCACTTTTTACATCTCATGACGAGACCCATCTATTTCTCCATACAGAATCATTGGTCCCATATAATGTTTGAAACAGTATATGATGAGCTCCACATAATGCTACAGTATATGTTGGTCCCCATGGATGAAGCTCCACTGTCTTATGGGCCCAAATAATGCTCCAAACATAATGGGCCCCATTTCTAATGCTCTAGTGTATAATGGGCCCTGTAAATGCTGCTCCAGTGTCTGATGTCCACCTTTGGAATGTTCCAGTGTATGGTGGGCCCCATCTATCATTCTCCAGAGTATAGTGCTCCCAAAAATTGCTGTCCCAACATTGAAAACAATCAAATAAGTCTCCTCGCTAGGGAATCCCTGTACTAGTCTGGACTCCTCGTCGTCTCCATCTTCCATCTCACTGCACAGTATTTCAACCTTGCAAGTGCTGTGATCCTGAGCAAGCAGGGGGGCCCACTCGTTGGCGCCGGCACTGGCACAGGGCCCCTGATAGTACGGTGGTGTGTCTGATGGCGGGTGGACTGAACCTGCACTTTCATCTGCAGCTTCCTCTTTGTCACCGTGTAAGATGGAACTGTATATGGGAAGGGTAACCTAAGTTTCATCAGGGTCAGAATCTGGCTCTGTACACTGCGAGGACAATGTAGTGCTCTGAGTGAATGTACCAGCAGAATCATCTATCAGCGGCTGTGCATCAGTGCACTCCATGTCAGATTCATCTTGGCCTGGGTAATTCACCATTTCACTTGAAAATCCAGGCATGGTATGTGAACACAGCTCCATGGAGTAATCAGTAGTATGGCCTGCGTCATCCTTCAATCTTGGCTGGGATGAAGGACACAAGGAAAGGTGTGGTTCATGAACATGAGCCTCCAATGACGACTCAGTGCTTTTACTTTTTACAACTGAAGAAGAGGAGGCGATAGAGCTGGAAGCTGAGTCTGCAATGTAAGACAAAACTTTTTCCTGATGCTCTGGCTTTAAAAGCGGTTTGCCAACTCCTAGAAAACTAAGCCTTCGAAGCCTTATAGGAGCCAGACGATGACGCAGGCTCAACACCTCCTGCATTCGGTGCTATTTTGCTCTTGCCACTACCATCAGATCCACCACCAACACCATCATTACCAGCTGCCAACCCCTGCCCAATTCCACGGCCTCTTCCACCAGCCTTCCTCATTTTTTTGTAGAAATGTAGACAAAATCCAACAAACTATATAGTAATGTAAAACAAGGTACAAGGTGTCTATAGGACAGGAGAGATTTTGAATTTCTGCACACACTTGTGGACACTGGACACTTATGGATTGTGTGAGGCCCACTGAATATCAGAGCGCTATGTCACAGGCTCGATGGCACAGGTGTGAAAAAAGTGACTACAGGATAAGGGAGATTTTGAATTTCTGCACACACTAGTGGACACTGGACACTTTTGGATTGTGTGAGGCCCACTGAATATCAGAGCGCTATGTCACAGGCTCGATGGCACAGGTATGAAAAAAGTGACTACAGGATCACAGAGATTTTGAATTTCTGCACACACTTGTGGACACTGGACACTTATGGATTGTGTTAAGCCCACTGAATATCACAGCGCTATGTCACAGGCTCGATGGCACAGGTGTGAAAAAAGTGACTACAGGATAAGGGAGATTTTGAATTTCTGCACACATTAGTGGACACTGGACACTTTTGGATTGTGTGAGGCCCACTGAATATCAGAGCGCTATGTCACAGGCAGAAATTGGCTAGTGTATCACAAACTACAAGGTGTATGTAGTATTGGGCAGAATAGGAATCTCCCTAGAGTGTAGGTCTGTAAGAACGGAACAAGTCCTCCACTTAGCCTTCCACAGTGACACACAGATAGCTTCACTGTGGCCGTGATAACAGCCGTTACATGGTACTGAGAGGAGCGTGCACGTACACGGCTTTCCGGTGTACGTAAAATTGTCAAGCTCCGTGTTTTTTAAGTATACGGACTGACACACGCTGTCTCTCTATAGTTTTGAATGTGATCAAACAGCAAATATATTTAACTGTTTGAAAGCTAGACAAAACTAGTAGGTGCAGGTCTGTAAGAACGGAACATGTCCTCGACTTATTCTCACAGAGTGACACACAGATAGCTTCACTGTGGCCGTGATAACAGCCGTTACACGGTACTGAGAGGAGCGTGCACGTACACGGCTGTCCGGTGTACGTAAAATTGTCAAGCTCCGTGTTTTTTAAGTATACGGACTGACATACGCCGTCTCTCTATAGTTTTGAATGTGATCAAACAGCAAATATATTTAACTGTTTGAAAGCTAGACAAAACTAGTAGGTGCAGGTCTGTAAGAACGGAACATGTCCTCGACTTATTCTCACAGAGTGACACACAGATAGCTTCACTGTGGCTGTGATAACAGCCGTTACACGGTACTGTGTGAGGAGCGTATACCGCTGTATGGTGTGAAAAAATGCACGCTCAGTACCTCAGCAGGACAAAAAAATAAATTGGGATTGCTTTTAAAAAAGCAGTTTGCAGAGCAGTGGGTAAACAGCAATGCAGCTGTCAGGAAGCCTTAGAAGGCAGCCTAACAACCAACACCGCTGATCCACCACAATATATAAGGCTGATCCACCCTTCTTGGAGCATGATTGCTAATTCAACAATTGAGTACATAAAATCCATTACTTCTGTGAAACCTGCGGAGGTGTACTGCAAGAGAGGTAGGAGAGGAGGAGTCCTGGCACGCCTTCGGAGGAGAGGGTTCAGAACAGCTCTTCCTTCACTCCACTTGGCTAATGTCCGTTCCTTATCTAACAAAATGGAGGAACTGAACTTACATTGTAACATGAGATCTGATATGGCCAATTCAGCTGCTCTTTGTTTTACTGAGACCTGGTTGAATGACACCATCCCTGATTGTAGTCTGGATCTACCTGGTTTTGTTATCTACAGAGCTGACCGTGATTGTGTAGCTTCAGGTAAACAAAGGGGGGGTGGGGTATGGCTCTACATCAACACTAGCTGGTGCTGTGATGTTAACATACTGGGAAAAGGTTGCTCTCCAGATCTAGAGTACCTTGCACTCAATTGTAGACCATTTTACGCTCCAAGAGAGTTTTCATCTATGGTTCTGGTTGCAGTATATATTCCCCCTCAAGCATCTGTTAAAGCTGCTATTGGTGAATTAGCTTGCAAAATATCAGAATGGGAGAAAGGATCTCCTGAAGCATTTGTGATTGTAATGGGGGACTTTAACAAAGGAAAACTCAACCTGGATCTCCCCAAATTTACTCAACATATAAACTGCTTCACGAGAGAGAACAATACGCTTGATCACTGCTATACTGTCTTAAAAGGGGCCTACAGGGCAGTGAGGAGAGCAGCAGTGGGCTTTTCAGATCATTGTCTAATTCATTTAATTCCAGCCTACAGGCAAAGGTTGAAAACATCCAAACCTACAGTTTATACAAAGAAGACATGGTCTGAGGAGGCAAAATTGCAACTGCAAGCATGCTTTGAATGCACGGACTGGGAGGTATTCCAGGAAACATGCTCGGGTCTGGATGAATGGGTTGATGCAGTGTCCTCATATATCCGTTTTTGTGAAGACACGTTTATTCCATCCAAATCTGTCCACTTTCGGGGAAACAACAAGCCGCGGTTTACAAATAAAGTCAGGTTGATCCGTAAGAGAAAAGAGGAGGCTTATAAAGCAGGCGATATTACTGAATTCAAGAAACTTAGGAACTCGCTATCTAAAGAGATCAAGTTAGCCAAACACGAGTATGCAAAGATTCTGGAGGAAAGGTTCTCATCAAAAGATACTAGATCTGCATGGAGAGGATTAAGAGAGGTCACCAATTATAAAAGCCACCCCACTATAGTGAACCCCAGCAGAAGTCTGGCAGCAGAGTTAAATGAATTCTACTGCAGATTTGAGGCAAGCTCTACACACAGTGGCTATTCATCTCTAAGCTCCTCAGTCTGTTCATATAAAGATCATTCATTGTGCAACACCCAAGTAGTGATCTCCGAGGCAGAGGTGATACGCATCCTGAAGGGACTTAAGGTCAAAAAGGCACCTGGCCCTGATGGTGTATCTCCAATGTGTCTGAAAGTATGTGCTACCCAGCTTGCCCCTATACTGACAAATATATACAATGTGTCACTGAAAGAGTGCGTTGTACCTCAGTGTTGGAAAAATTCCACAATTATCCCTGTCCCCAAGAAAGTGGGATCCTCTGAGTTGAACGACTATAGACCAGTAGCACTCACATCTGTAGCTATGAAAGTCTTCGAAAGAATTATGATGTCCCACCTGATAAAATTCACGCAGAAGCTATGGGACCCGCTTCAGTTTGCCTATAAGGAGAATCGTTCGGCAAACGACACTGTCAATCTGGCACTGAAGTACATTTTGGATCATACAGATGAACGGCACTCATATGTCCGGATTCTTTTCATGGACTTTAGCTCAGCGTTCAATACCATTGATCCGAATTTACTTCATAAGAAAATGGTAGCTCTTGGAGTCCCTCTCAACTTATGCTTGTGGATTTATAACTTCCTGACAGCCAGGATACAGAGTGTAAAAGTTGGACCATTCACTTCGGACACCTTGGTCACAAACATCGGGGCACCTCAGGGGTGTGTTTTGTCCCCGTTACTGTTTTCTCTCTATACGAATGATTGCATCTCTTCAGCAGACTCAGTAAAAATCTTGAAATTTGCCGATGATATGACACTGATTGGTCTCATCAGGGGAAATGCTGAAGACTTGTATCGGAGTGAGGTGGAAAGAATATGTGACTGGTGTAAAGCCAATAATCTTGTACTCAACACTAAAAAAACTGCTGAGATGGTTGTGGATTTTAGGAAAGATCAACATGAGATACTTCCAATCTACATCCATGACGAAGTGGTTCTTAGGGTCACAGAGACCAAATTCCTTGGTGTTATCATCTCTCATGATCTTAAATGGGGGAAAAATGTGGATGCTGTTATAAGAAAAGCACAACAGAGGATGTTCTTCCTGCGTCAGCTGAAAAGATATGGTTTGTCTAAGAATCTGCTGATCTTATTCTTTAATGCTGTCATCAGATCTGTGATTTGTTCCTCTCTGATAGTCTGGTATGGGGGAGCCACTGCGCATGACAAACTCCGCTTACAAAGGACTTTCAGAACAGCAGAGAGAATTATAGGCTCCCCCCTGCCTAAAATCCAGGATCTTTATGATAAGAGTATTCGATCCCACGCATTGAAAATTTCATCCGATCCCTCTCACCCGGGACACTCCTCATTCCAACTACTCCCTTCAGGACGTCGCTTCAGAGTCCCCAAATGCAGCACCAACCGCCATATGAACAGCTTCTATCCACTCTCTGTTCAACAATTAAATCGTCATGTGTAGACTATATACTGTATCTGTCTTGTTAGATGTTACTTGTTGTATCTGTTGTTATATATTATGTTGCCTCTTTGCCACAAAGAATTCCTTGTATATATGTAATATGTACTTGGCGATAATAAATTTGATTGATTGATTGATTGATAATATAGCCTCCCCTTGCACTGCACACACAGTGACTGGTGTGTTGTACAGGCAAAATCGCTAGCAGCAGAAGCAGTTTTTTTTTCTTCTTCCCTGCCTAACGCTCTCCCTACAGAATCAGCAGCAGCAACCTCTCCCTATGCTAAGATCGGCAGAAGTAAGATGGTGGTCGGCGTGCATGCCCTTTTATAACCCCTGTGACGCCCACCAAAGCAAGCCAATCACTTGCATGCCCTTCTGAAAGATGGTGGTGACCCCTGCCTATGTCATCACGTTGCCCACAGTGTCCGTGGATCCTGATTGGCTGAAAAAGAGCGCAAAACAAACTTTTGAAATGCGACTATGGCGCGTAAGTCGCCGACCTCATGGCCGACCTCATCCTAGGGTCGGGTTTCGTTTCATGAAACCCGACTTTGCCAAAAGTCGGCGACTTTTGAAATTTTTCGACCCGTTTCGCTCAACTCTAGTAAGCACTCTTTCAGGATACCCATGTGGTCTACAGAAGTGCTGTTGGAATGCTCTGGCTGCTGTCCTGGTTGTCTGATCTTTGACAGGCACAACTACCAGGAATCTTGAGTAGTGGTCCACAATGGTGAGAGCGTAGATGTAGCCTGACCGGCTTGGAATCAGCTTCACATGGTCCAGGGCTACCAACTCAAAGGGCTGTTTGGTGATGATTGGCTGTAGAGGAGCTCTCTGGCTGTCTCGATCCTTTCTGCGCAGGTTACATTGTCCACACTCCCGGCACCACCTCTCAATGGCTTTCCACATACCAGCCCAGTAGAACCTCTCTCAGAGCAATGCTTCCAACTTCTTCCATCTGAAGTGTCCAGCTCCATTGTGGTATGCTTCCAGGACCATTGATGCCTCTCTCTTTGGGACTATCACCTGCCAAACCAGCTTATGAGTGCGGGCATTGATACTCCTCCGACACAGCTTCCCTTCATAAATGAACAGCCGGCCCCTCTCCTTCCACAACTGCTGAGTTTCTTCAGGAGCATCCGACTCTGGACGTGAGTCAGCTTGTGTCAGCAGCTCCTTCACCAGGCGGACTGCAGGGTCACTATCTTGCGTTTCTGCCCAATCATGATGGGGCAATGGATTCAGGGTGACCTCCTTCAAGCCAGACCGTCTGTTTCTCACTCCTTGGGCACGTTGGGCCGCAAGTGGCCGGTGGAAGGGAGGCAATTCTATTTCCTCAAGAGCCTTAGGGTCTTCTCCTGAATCTGGCAGATTAGGCATCCTGGACAGTGAGTCAGCATTGGCATTCTTGTGCCCTGCTTGGTACTTGATAGTAAACTCATAGTTAGACAGCCGAGCCATCCATCGTTGCTCCAGTGCACCTAGTTTTGCAGTGTCCAAATGCGTCAACGGATTGTTGTCCGTGAAGATAGTGAACTTGGCAGAGGCTAGGTAATGTTTGAACCTTTCGGTGACAGTCCAGACTATGGCAAGGAACTCCAGCTTGAAAGAACTGTAGTTGTCAGGGTTCCTTTCAGTGGGGCGTAGTTTCCTGCTGGCATAGGAGATCACTCTTTCCTTTCCATTCTGTACCTGCGACAGTACTGCTCCAAGTCCCACATTGCTGGCATCGGTGTACAGCACAAAGGGTTTGTCATAATCTGGGTAGGCCAGAACTTCATCACCGGTGAGAGCCATCTTCAGCCGAGTGAAGGATCTCTCCAACTCCTCAGTCCATTCAAAGGTGGAATTTTTCTGTTTGGTCTTCTAGGACTGCCCCACCAGAAGGTTGTCAGGAACACCGCACTGCACTTGCTCACTGTGCCAGTGCGGGTGTCCTGAGTACAAAGACAGTACTCACAGATACCTGTGGAGCAGGGCAGCAGCGGTGACGATGCGTGCTTCAGAGTATCAGGACCTGAAGCACATGACTGCTGGGGCGTGGCCTAAGCTCCACAGATCTAGGAGCTACAGGGAAACTCCAAGAAAGGTAACTATGGGGCAATGTTACCAAGGGGCATAGACAGAGACAGAAACCAGACGAAGCCAGGGTCAAAGCACAAGATAGCCATACAGTACCACGGGGTTTAGACAGAAAGGATAGTCAGGACATAGCAATAGGTCAGAAAACCAGAACGGGCAATAGACGGTACAATAGGGACAAACTGTAACGGAGTAACGATAGCCAAGCCAGGAGGTCAGAACCGGAGAAGACAGTAGTACCAAAGCGAGAGACGGAGTACAGAGTGAGGGAACAGGCCGGGTCATACACGGGAAGCAAACAAGCAACGCAGAATACACGCACACCAGGGGTCAGACACACCAGAACAACAGTATAGCTGACAGAGAACCCTGGTAAAGAGTGAGTATAAATACCCCTCCCAGATCCAGAAAGAGGCCACGAACACTTAGCCCTGTGAGTGCAGGGCAAGAACCTTGTTCAAACCATGACAGTACCCCCCTCTTAATGGAGGGCCACTGGACCCCCAGGCTTGTCTGGGTATCTGGCGTGGAAAGCCCGCTCCAGACGATCGGCATGCACCGAACTGGCCGGAACCCAAGGCCGATCCTCCAGAGAGTACCCCTTCCAGTGTATCAGATACTGGAGTCTCCGGCGCACCCACCGGGAGTCAACAATGCGCCCTACTTCATACTCCAGCTGCCCCTCTACCAGCACTGGCGGAGCATTTGATGAGGGATCCTCTCTCACCGTCCCCACAGGCTTTAACAGGGACCTGTGGAAGACATTAGAAATTTTAAAGGAGGTGGGCAGCTGCAGTCGGTAGGCTACTGGGTTAACAACCTCCACAACTTTGTATGGGCCAATAAACTTGGGGCGCAGCTTTATAGAAGGTATCTTAAGCTTGATATTGCGGGTGGATAGCCACACCTTCTCCCCTACTGCAAATGCTGGACCTGGCCCCCTCCTCCTGTCAGCAAACCGCTTATAGTTTTCCTGGGCCTTGGAAATATTCCTCTGAACCTCCCTCCAAATAATTCTAAGACGTTGTGTCACATCCTCAGCACCAGGACAACCTGAATCCATACGGGAAAACTCTCCAAAATGTGGGTTAAAGCCATAGTTGACCTGAAAAGGAGACTTCCCAGTAGACTGACTCACACGACCGTTGAATGCAAACTCTGCCATGGGCAATACCTCACACCAGTCCTCCTGCCTGGAAGACGCCAAGCATCTCAGAATCTGCTCCGATTGGTTCGTGCGCTCCGTCTGTCCATTAGACTCTGGGTGGTAGGCAGAGGAGAAGGACAACGAAATCCCCAGCTTTTTGCAAAAAGCCCTCCAGAACCTGGCTACAAACTGTACCCCTCTGTCTGACACCACATTCATAGGCACTCCATGTAACCTAATTATATGCTGCATAAATAAGCGGGCCAGGGTTTCAGCAGATGGTAACGCGGGGAGAGGTACAAAGTGAGCTTGTTTTGAAAACCTATCCACCACCACCCATATCACCGAGTTGCCCCTGGAAGGAGGAAGATTTGTGATAAAATCCATGGACAAATGTGTCCATGGTCTATCCGGAATTGGCAAAGGCACCAATTCCCCGGCCGGCCGGACCTGAGAACTTTTAGAACGAGCGCACACCCCACATGCAGTCACAAACTTTTTAATATCTGTTACCATAGAGGGCCACCAGAAATCCCTCGCAATTGCCTCCCGGGTAGCTGCAATCCCAGGATGAGCACTCAACACAGAATTATGAAATTCCTGCATAAGTCCGAGACGGAAACGTTCCGGTACAAACAATTTACCCGGGGGTTTACCACCAGGAGCCCGAGCCTGGGCCTCCAAAATCCCTCTCTGTAACTCAGATGAGATTTCGGCCACCACTACTCCTGGCTGAAGAATGGAGGAGGGAGGTTCTGGAGGGGACACCGAATCAAAGATTCGGGATAAGGCATTAGCCTTGATGTTTTTAGATCCCGGGCGGAATGTGATGATAAACTGAAAACGAGAAAAAAAAAAGCGCCCACCGAGCCTGTCTGGGGTCAATCTCTTGGCAGACTCGATATAGGCCAAATTTTTGTGACCAGTGATGACTGTAATGGGATGAACAGACCCCTCCAGGAAATGCCTCCATTCTTCAAAAGCCAACTTTACCGCCAACAACTCTCTATTGCCGACATCGTAATTTCTCTCGGCAGAGGAAAATTTTTTAGAGAAGAAGGCGCAAGGCCTCAGGTTAGTAAGGTTAGGAGGGCCCTGAGACAAAACTGCCCCCACCCCCACTTCCAAGGCGTCAACCTCCACGACAAAAGGTCTTGACGGGTCGGGTTGTACCAATACAGGGGCTGAAGAAAAGCATTTTTTTAATGTCATGAAAGAGTTTTTTGCAGCTACAGACCAATTTTTTACATCAGCTCCCTTGAGAGTGAGGTTTGTTAGAGGCTTTACCACCTGCGAAAAGCCCTTAATAAATTTCCTATAAAAGTTGGCTAAGCCCAAAAATCGTTGCAACCCTTTCAAGTCATGAGGTTGCACCCACTCCGTAACAGCCTGGACTTTCTTAGGATCCATGCGGAACCCCTCCCCTGACACAATCAACCCCAGAAAGGATACCTCTTGCATGAAAAATGAGCATTTTTCCAGCTTGGCATACAAATGATTCTCCCTCAGTCTCATGAGAACCATCCGCAAATGGTGCAAGTGAGATTGACTGTCCACCGAGTACACCAGAATGTCAACCAAATAGATAACCACAAAACGACCGATTAAATCAGAGAAAATTACATTAATAAAATTCTGAAAAACAGCAGGAGCGTTGGTGAGACCAAAGGGCATAACCAAGTCTTCGAACAGCCCTTCAGTCGTCAGGAATGCTGTTTTCCATTTGTCCCCTTCACGGACTCTAATAAGGTTATATGCCCCACGTAAATCCAGTTTAGAGAACCACTTGGCCCCGGTGAGTTGGTTACATAGATCAGGAATTAGGGGGAGAGGGTATATATTTTTCACAGTAATTTTGTTTAATTCCCGAAAGTCGAGGCACGGCCGCAAACCACCATCTTTTTTCTTAACAAAAAAGAAGCCCGCTGCCACAGGTGAAACAGAAGGCCTAATATGCCCTTGGCGGAGACTCTCAGTAATGTACTCCTTCATGGATAGACGTTCGGGCCCGGACAAATTGAACAGGCGAGCCTTGGGTAACTTGGCTCCAGGGACTAGATTAATGGCACAATCAAAGGGTCTATGTGGTGGTAGCGCCTCAGCCTCACTTTCAGAAAATACGTCTTCAAAATCTTTCAGGCACTCCGGAATACCTTCCAGATCGACAGACGACACTGAGACAGATTTTACTGGGGTGACAAGGGTTGTCAAGTTACAACATAGACCGTTAGCCATACAACCCCACTGAATGATCTCCCCTGTGACCCAGTCAATAGTAGGATTGTGACGTTGAAGCCAAGGCATACCCAGTATCAGTCCAGCCGGCAGAATATTTATGACAAAACATCTTAATTTTTCCACGTGAGTGGAACCCACTTTCAGAGAAAAGGTATCAGTCATGAAACAAATTCCCTCCTGGGTGATAGGAGAAGAATCAATTGCCACAATTTTAACAGGATCTTTTAACCTGACTGTCCCTATCTTATGAAAAGTCACAACTTTGGCATCAATCAGATTAATAGAAGAACCACAGTCAACAAAGGCGGTAGTCCCAACCGGACCGCCTGTAAGTTCCAGTTCCACCGGAAGCAGAATTTTAGTAAGCGAGTAAAAGGGTACCTGGGAGTCTGGGCAACCTCCTCGATTGTTACCCAGACTCAGTCATTTTCCTGACGGCTTCACTGAAGAAGGGCAAGAAGGACAGTTCCTTCTCCAATGTCCAGCGGATCCACAGTAAAAGCACAATTGGTTGTTTCTTCGGTGTCTCCTCTCTTTTTCCTCCAATGACGTGGCACCAACCTCCATGGGCTCAGGACTAGATGCAGAGTCTCTCAGATTGGAGAATAAAGGGGTCTCCTGCAGCATGACCTCTCTTGCCCGCAGCCTACGGTCCATGCGGACAGCATGGATCATAGCGTCCTCCAAAGAATCCGGTGGAGGATGAAGGGCTAGGGCATCTTTCAAACGTTCGGACAGGCCTCTACAGAACAAACCCCGGAGGGCAGCGTCATCCCAGGAGACCTCCGCTGCCCAGCGTCTGAACTCAGAGCAGAACCATTCAGCAGAGTTCCTTCCCTGTGTCACACTCATCACCATATCCTCTGCCAGACGCACTCTATCAGGCTAAACATAAATGTGCCCCAGAGCCTCAAAGAACAAATTCACAGACATGCGTTCAGGAGCAGAGGAAGAGAGAGAGAAAGACCATGCCTGTGGAGCCCCCCGAAGTAGGGAAATGACGACCCCCACCCTCTGGAACTCATCCCCGGAAGAGCGGGGCCTCAGAGAAAAAAACAGCTTGCATCCTTCTCTGAAAGACCTGAACTCCTTTTTATCCCCTGAGAAAAGGTCTGGCAATTTGACCGGAGATTCTGGGAATGCCAATAACACATCTCTATCTCCAGCACAAGAATCCCCTGTAGCGGCAGCCCCCTGTACCGTATCCACCAACTGTTGCTGGGTCTGGGCCATCGTGCGCTGTTCCACATTAAGTTTGTGGAACATTTGGGTTTAGGTGCTTGACCTGACCAGCGAAAGCTTGTATGGGATCCATGAGGATAACACACTTTTTTTTTTTTTTCCTCAGAGGGGGAAAAAAAACCTGAAACGGTCAGCTATAATGTCAGGAACACCGCACTGCACTTGCTCACTGTGCCAGTGCGGGTGTCCTGAGTACAAAGACAGTACTGACAGATACCTGTGGAGCAGGGTAGCAGCGGTGACGATGCGTGCTTCAGAGTATCAGGACCTGAAGTACATGACTGCTGGGGCGTGGCCTAAGCTCCACAGATCTAGGAGCTGCAGGGAAACTCCTAGAAAGGTAACTACGGGGCAATGTTACCAAGGGGCATAAACAGAGACAGAAACCAGACGAAGCTAGAGTCAAAGCACCAGATAGCAATACAGTACCGCGGGGTTTAGACAGAAAGGATAGTCAGGACGTAGCAATAGGTCAGAAAACCAGAACGGGCAATAGACGGTACAATAGGGACAAACTGTAACGGAGTAACGATAGCCAAGCCAGGAGGTCAGAACAAGAGAAGACAGTAGTACCAAAGCGAGAGACGGAGTACAGAGTGAGTGAACAGGCCGGGTCATACACGGGAAGCAAACAAGCAACGCAGAATACACGCACACCAGGGGTCAGACACACCAGAACAACAGTATAGCTGACAGAGAACCCTGGTAAAGAGTGAGTATAAATACCCCTCCCAGATCCAGAAAGAGGCCACGAACACTTAACCCTGTGAGTGCAGGGCAAGAACCTTGTTCAAACCATGACAAAGGTTTTGCATAGGGGTGTGTTGTGAGTTCATTTTCCCCTTCATCGTCAATGTCTGATGAACTCCCTCTTCTGGTGAATGAAGGTAGTGAGGCTGATTACCAAACACCTGATCTGGTAGATGATGACTGGGTAACACAAACTGCTGACTGGATATAAGGCAGCCGACGCCCTTCTGAGTCGCTGGTGATTTCTCTGCTGGATTCTTGGAGACCAGTCTGATTCCTGCTTCCCAAAGATAAGGTTTTGATCTGCTTTTGAACTTACTAGTTTTGTTTACCTTGTTTTTGGAGTTCAGCCATCCCCGGTCTGGGGTGTGCTGAGTTCCATTTTTGTCTCTGATCAGTTTGTCTCTTTTCTCTGTCTTCAGAATTTACCTGAGTGCTGATATAGTCATTTTGAAGTCCTAGCGACTTCAGGGCCTGTTTTTCCTATCAGACGGTTGGGACATTTTTTGGTAGGGTTTTTTGCGAATTGCAGACAGCAGCTTTTCTATCCTGTCCTTTTTAGTTAGCTTGGGCCCCATCGTTTGCTCAACCTATCTTTCTATCTGTGTTAGTGTATAATGACGGTGAAGCAAGATGAAAACACTAACTCAGATAGAAAGATAGGTTGAGCAAATGATGGGGCCCAAGCTAACTAAATAGGACAGGATAGGAAAGCTGCTGTCTGCCATCCGCAAAAACCCTATCCAAAATGTGCCAGCCGACTGATAGGAAAAACAGGCCCTGAAGTCGCTAGGCTTCAAAAGACTATATCAGCACTCAGGTATATTCTGAAGACAGAGCAAAATATCAACAGATCAGAGACAAAAATGGAATTCAGCTCACCCCCAGCCGGGGATGGCAGAACTCCCAAAAAACAAGGCAAAACAAAAACAAAACTGAAGTGTACAAAGCAGAGCAGAAAAACTTAGCTTTGAGACGCAGGAATCAGACTGGTCTCCAAGAATCCAGCAGGATCACCAGCAAGGCAGAAGGGCGTCGGCTGCCTTATATCCAGTCCTCAATTCCAGCCACCCAGTCATCATCTAGCTGCCCAGGTGTTTGGTAATCAGCCTCACTACCTTCCTTCACCAGAGGAGGGAGTTCATCAGACCTCAATGGTGAAGGGAAAAATGAACTCACAACAGAAACCCCCACGGCTACTGTTAGTTGTTGTGGATAGGATCAGGGGTCTGCAATCCGATAGCTACCAACCTCTCCGGTTTTCTGGACTTAGCTTGTATTTTTGTTTTTTCCTCCTTTGGTGACTCATTCATAACAGAATCACCAGCTATGCCGCATATCCTTAGGGTACTCAATAGCCGGAAAGAATTGTAAATAATAAAAAAAAAATAGAGTTTGTCAGAATACTTTTTTTTTTGTGTATATTTTTTCCTCTATGTCTCTGAGGCCGCAGGGGGAATTTTTTTTTCTTTCTCAATGGAGATGAAGCAATTGTCTGATCGTGTGGAGCAGCTCACTGCTGAAGTGCGGGGAATTTCCGCCTATCTTGCTCATTCACATGCTGTTGAACCAAAGATCCCTACTCATGATGTGTTTTTTGGGGATCGGTCTAAATTTTTGAATTTTAAGAATAATTGTAAATTATTTTTTGCCTTGAAGCCTAACTCGTCGGGGAGCTCCGTGCAGCAGGTTAAAATTGTCATCTCTTTGCTGCGCGGCGATCCTCTGGATTGGGCGTTTTCTTTGAAATGAACTATACATTGATTAATATCTGTATGTTGCTTATATTTTAACAATTATTTTATATTACAGAGGCGAGACATTTATAATGTATTTTGTTAAGTTATGTTTGATAGTCCATTAACCATTCTGTCGACAGACATCGAGAAGGACTTCGATAGAATTGGCTGGCATTATTTGATTTGCACTTTGCAAAAATTTAATTTTCCTCCTCCGTTTATAGAAGCCATTATGTCTCTTTATAGGACCCCAACTGCTAAGGTCAGGGTAAATGGATTATTTTCAAACTCTTTTAAGATTACCAACAGCACTAGACAGGGCTGCCCTCTCTCCCCCTCCCTTTTTGTCCTAGTGATGGAAACATTGATACAGAAAATCAGGCAAGACCCTGATATCAGGGGATTAGTGGTGGGCCAGATTGAATTCAAGATAGCGGCTTTTGCAGATGACCTCTTACTTTTGATTACTAACACCAAAACAGCTTTTTCACACCTCTCAGATTTGTTTACGGAATTTGGAATTCTTTCTAACTTCAAAATTAATATGAGTAAGTCTGAAATTTTGAATATCTCGGCACCATAAAAAGAGGTCTCGAGGTTAAAACAAACAACCCCTTTTCATTGGCCTCCTGAAAAATTAAAATTTCTAGGGATTCATTTAACCGCTGACCCCTCTACACTATATAAATTTAATTTTCTCCCTATGCTATCCAACTTACAAACTTTACTCAATTCTTACGAATTACCTTTTCTTTCTTGGATAGGGAGAATCAATGTTGTCAAAACCTATATTTTTCCAAAAAATATTTATGTTATGAATATGGTCCCTATTCCTCTTCATAATTCCTTTTTTATTATAGTGAACAAATTAGTTTCAAAATTCATATGGAAAAACAAAAGAGCCAGACTGCCTCCCAAAATTTTATTTTTACCAAAAAATAAAGGGGGACTCGGTCTCCCTGACTTCAAGAAATACTACCAGGCCATCCACCTTTCCCGTTGGCTATGCATGGTCAAGACCAACCCTGATCAGAAAGCCCTAAATTTGGAAGTAAGTCTGTTGGGCAATATGGCTGAGGTTTTTCTCTGGTCTTCCTGTACCCCAGCTACTCACTCGATCGATGCCATACCTTATAATACATTATCTATTAGACGTTCTTTAGTTCCTAATATATTACCTCATTGCTGTTTTTTTAGACCATACTCCAATAAGAGTCATTCCTTGGCTGACTGACCAGAACTATGTTGATGTTTATGGTCTATGGGATTCTTTACCGAATCTACCAATCTCGCACCTTCTATCTAACCAGGTCCCCTGTACAGAGGACTGGCCAAAAGCCGCCAGAAAACAACTTCGAGACCTTTTACAAAAACTTCATATACATTTTATTATTACTAAATTTAGATCGAGATACAAGCATGGTTCTGACTGGCTATGGCTAGAATTCTTGGTAGGTCTCCAGTCTATTCCCCCTAAACTCGTCTCTAAATTGTATGTTAATCTGGTCAACCCGCTATCTCAATTTAAGCCACTTTATTTATCCTCATGGGAATCTGAACTAAATCTGTCTTTATCTACCCAGGAGACTAGTCAAATCTTAAGCAACTCCCATGGTTTCTCAAGGTGTATTCTATTATAGGAAAATGCTTTCAAAATTCTTTCACGCTGGTACAGAACTCCGGACAGACTGTTTCATATGGGTTTGGTTTCCTCTCCTCTATGTTGGAGATGCTCTGGATCGGTTGGGACAATGACCCACATCTTTTGGACATGCCCGGCTATTTCTGCATACTGGTCAGGAATTGATAGTTCCCTACGCCAATTAGGTTTAACTAAACGGAATCTAAATCCTCAAGAAGTTCTTCTATCTCTACCTACTAGAGAGTTTAAACCCAAGAAACATAACCTACTACCCCTTTTGTTAGCGGCTGCAAAGCATCTCATCTCCATTCATTGGAGACAACCCTCCCCCCCACAATTGCTGAGTGGGTAACTAAAGTTCAAGACATCTATAGAATGGAGGAGTTGTCAAGTTGGGAGTCGCGCTCACATAGCGAGTTCCAATTAACTTGGCATCCTTGGATATATAGACCCCCCTTATCCCTTGACGGCTCTCAGTTGCTGCCATACCGATTCATCCCTCATCTCCCTTTATCAGTCCTGCGCCGAAGTGGCAGAGCCCGACCTCAAAACTGCCCCAAATTACTACATATATTTTTAATCTTGACAGATCTAATTACCCATCTTTTGACCCCTTTGACTACTTTAACTGGTGCACTCCTTACTCCGATTTGTCTCGTCTTTGTAGATCTCCAGAAGGACTACATACGTTCTTTTGGAGCCGTTACTACAAGTTAATGCTACCTGAACCTAGTTCTTTCTATTGTTTAGTTCCTTTTATAATTTACATGTTTTATGGTCTCTGCCAATACGTTTTCGTGGGAATTTCATTGATTCTCTATCCAATTATTATTTTTTGACTTATGTAGCATGTGCTGATTAATGGGCTGAGCCATATCTTTCTTGTGTTGTACTGTATGTAAACATTTTCTTAAATAAAGAATTACAAAAAAAAAATAAATTATGTTTGATAGTTCTAAATATTATAATACTGATTGTTTATCTGTGAGGGTGGCAGCCACACTCACACTTATAATATTATACTATATTATTGTATTATTGTGTCATTTTGTTTTCAATAGTTGTTAATGGAATGCCAAAATTATACTTGTTCACTTTATTCTTGTATTTCGAATGACCTACAATACATAGGTGTGATATGGGTTTTTGTGTGCCCCCTATTCACATTGTTAGATGTACCATCCCGTTTTCATCGTTGTGTGCATGTGCTTGACATTGTGTGTGAGGAGACATCTTTGTGTGCCCGCTATTCACATTACTAGATGAACCGCTCTCTGCTGATGTGAGTACTTCAGCTCCCCATCCACTTTTCATGTAGTGTGCACGTGCCTGACATTGCGTGCAGGGAGACATATCGGGGTGTAGCTTTTGGCTTGACTCAGCCTTGACTCAGCCTCATCCACGTCATTGTGGGTGTGGTTTGACTCGCAGCTGGGACGCCGGGCTTGCCGCAGAGCCACAATGTTCTCCCCATTACCTGTCAGTGCGGAGTGCGCCAAGATAACATGATGTAGTTGGATCGGTATTTAGATATAGCGAATATCATACAATCAGTATACACGGAACTCCTTTCTGCTATGGAGGGGCATTATCAAGGGAGGCGTAGAAATGCCTTAAACCTGACTATCTGTTTCCCTATAGGCTGGGAACTTTAAGCATTGAATATTTAGACTGTGTTATACAACGCCTCCTCTCGACCTACTGGTCCAGTGACCCTATGCCCCTCTTTACATTTTAAATATGTAGTTCCGGAAATATCTATTTTTGTTCGGCCAATTGGAATCATGATTAGTGTTGAGCATTCCGATACCGCAAGTATCGTGTATCGGCCGATATTAGCTGTATCAGAATTCCGATGCTTAGTTCCGATACTTTTTTCATATCGAATACCGGAATCGGAAGTTCCCATAATGCTAGGAGCCCGCTCGATTTGATTCAGCCAATGGGGATCCTCAGAAGTGTGGGCACATCCTGTTAGGCATGTAGGCATGTTAACTACTGGCATGGCTGTGATTGGCTGCTGAAATGATGTCATGATGCACTATAAAAAGCGCTGCAGCCGCCATTTCTGGTCACTCTGCTGTGAATTCAGTTAGGGACAGGCTGCTGTTGAAGACTGTGAGGGACAGTTAGAAATAGCGATTCCACAAAACATATAGTGCTTAACCCAGGCTACATAAACCACCACTGTAGCTTGCTTTTCCCTAGCAGCGCTGTTTTCACAGCTGTCTGCAAGGGCTGTGTGAGTGCAGACCCACGCTGTGTAGTGTGTCCTGCAGGCACGTCTGCTTGTAGGCCGCCCAGCGTGTGTCTCTGCCTCATACACATTTTTCTTTTATTGCTGCTTTTTTTTTCTCCTTTATAGTGTGCTTCCATACGTATCCATATACGTTGGTTGCAAACACTAAAGGAGTGGACAGCGGAGCCTTTCAGCAGCCTTTCAGTGCTATAGCCCATTTCTCTGCACTGTTTTTGGCTGTCTGATAGGTCTCTCTGTGTGTGAGTGCAGCTCACGTTGCAGTGTGTTCTACAGCCACCGCTAGCTGTAGTCCGCTCAGCGTGCGTCACTGCCTCATACATAGTCCTTTTTTGCAGCTAATTTAGCCAGATTTTTGCTCCTATATTAGTGTGCTTCCAACCGCATCCATTGTCATTGGTTGGTTGCAAACACTATATAGGATTAGATAGAGGAGCCTTTTTGCTGGCTTGTGCCCTTCAGGGCCAGCCAGGCTAGTATCACCCTATTTTTTGGAGCCTCATCAATTGCATTGTAGGTTAGCTTCCTGCATTGTAATCGCTCCAAAAAGTTTGTGATACTATAGCTTTCAAACTTTGGTCACATCCTTTCCTTTCCCCCCCCCCAAAAAAAAGGAAATAAAGTTCACCAAACACTCCACTTTACAGTTGTCTAGGCCACAATAGATCATATTAAAGTGTAGTACACACACTCTTAGCCAAATTAGTGTTTCTTATACTGGTTAGCAGGTGTTCAGGAATAAGAACACTAAGACACCCATTTTTTACTTCTCTGCCTATCTTTATCAGTCTATCAACATGAAGAAGGCAGGGAGTAAGGCACGTGGTCGTGGCCGTGGAGTTTCAGCAGGGAGAGGACGGGGGGATTCAGCAGGGAGAGGACGTGGGGATTCGGTGTCTGCTGCGGCCACCAGTGACCCGGCATCCCCCACTTTTACCAGGGAACAGTCCTTCATGCGCAGCTTTGTAGGACCTTGCCGTACCCCACTGCTGCGTGACAAACAAATTGAAGCCGTTGTCGGATGGATGGCAGCTAACGCATCCACTTCAATGACTTCCGCATCCTCCCAAGGCCAGAGCACTGAAGAGCAACCATCTGTCTCTTCACCACCTGCCAAATTGCCCAGGCAGTCTGAGAGCCCTGGACAGGAGCCATCTCAATCTTTACTTCTGTTCTCAGAATCTGTTGGCTTGGAAAGAGGTGGCCAGCCAAGCAGCATTCTAGAGTGTGAAGAAGAGGGAGTATGCAGTGATGTGCAACTGCTTTGTCCCTCTGAATCTGAAGAGGCGGGTGGGCCAGTGCCTATTGTCAGCACACCTCAGTGCTCATCTCATGATGATGAGACTCAGTTGCCAATTTTTGGTGCGTACGGTGCTGGCGAGACAACCCAGGACCAGCCGGTGCTTGAAGAGGGGAGTGGAGATGATGAGGTCCTTGACCCATCATGGCGTCAGCCAGAGGAAGGTGGTGGGAGCAGCTCTGAGGAAGAGATTCCCCGAATGGCCAAAAGAGGAGGGAGAGGGCGGGGGCAGACTTGGTTGCCTGTAGCCTCCACTTTGGCACCCGTGAGGAGCAATCCTCTTCCAAAACACAAAACGGGCGCTCCCAGGACTTGCAGTGTGTGGTCTTTTTTTGACACAGTTGCAGATGACATTTGCTTTGTCAAATGCAAGCTGTGTCATCAGAAAGTGAAACGAGGGAAAAATGTGACCAACCTCAATACCACAAATATGTGGAGACATGTGCGTACCAAGCACGAGGTGGAGTTACACAGACACACTGAAGATGTAGGCCAACCTTCAGCAGCACCTACCACCTCTTCAGCTCGTGTTGGGGCCTCTTCCTCCAGCTCACACACAGCTGGTTCGGCTTCCTCACTGAAACGCCATGGAAGAACCACTGCCACTGTTGTCCAGAGACCCAGTGAAATTCCACCCACTGAACCACGTTCGCAGTCATCAGCACACTCCCAGGCCACTCACCAGCAATCGGTAGCACAGGCATGGGAGAAAAAGCGGCCATACTCGGCAAACCATCCCCGAGCACTGGCTCTGAATGCCGGCATTGCCAAACTACTGGCCCTTGAGATGCTGTCATTCAGGCTGGTGGAGACTGACACCTTCCGGAACTTTATGTCATTGGCAGTTCCACAATACAATGTGCCCAGCCGCTTTCATTTCAGCAGGCAAGCTGTCCCTGCCCTGCAAAAGCATGTGGAGGGAAAAATTAAAAATGCGCTACTAAATGCCGTCAGTAGCAAGGTCCACCTGACCACCGATGCGTGGACCAGTAGCCATGGACAGGGACGATACCTTTCCCTCACTGCCCATTGGGTCAATGTTGTGGAGCCGGGTACAGATCTGGAGAGTGGCTCTGTACGTATTCTGCCAACTCCAAGGATTGCAGGAATGCAGTCTACATATTGAGTCCTCCTCCTACTCTAGTTCCTCGGAATCAGCACTGCGTGAGCCTGTTAGGCCAGATATGAGCACAGGTGTGGCCACACGTCAACAGGCCGTCCTTAAATTAATTTCTTTGGGGAATCGGAGCCACACAGCACAGAAGCTCTGGAATGCCATCAAGCAGGAGAGCGATGTGTGGTTTGTGCCAGCGAATCTCCAGCCAGGTTTGGTAGTGAGTGACAATGGCCGAAATCTAGTGGCAGCTCTGGGCCTAGGCAACCTCACTCACATACCATGTCTGGCACACATGCTCAATTTGGTCGTGCAGAGCTTTCTGAGGGACTATCCGGATCTTGATGCACTGCTGCACAAGGTTCGCCTAGAGGGTGCTCACTTGCGGCGTTCCAGCATGGCAAGATTGCGCATTGCATCTCTGCAACGCCAATTCCGCCTGCCAGAACATCGCATCATATGTGACCTCCCCACCAGGTGGAATTCAACGTTACATATGTTGGAGCGGTTGTGTGAGCAGCAGGCAGCAGTAATGGAGTACCAGCTGCATCAGGCGCAAACAAGTCGCACTGTGCGCCGGACACACTTCACCACCACTGAGTGGGCCACTATGAGGGACATCTGCCAAGTTTTGCGTGCCTTCGATGACTCCACGCGGATGGCCAGTGCAGATGATGCATTAATCAGCATGACTGTCCCCCTCATCTGTCTGCTTCAAAAAACCTTACAAGCACTAAGTGAGGAGGTTTTTGAAGAGGTCGAGGATGAGCAGTCAGAAATGCCATCTGCTTCTGGCAAGTCTGCGCAAGGTGCTTCCACACAAAGGCCCAGGCAGGGGACACTTAGTGAGGAGGATGATGAGGAGTCAATGGAGGAGGAGGAACACATCTCTCCAGAGGAGGGAGGTACACAAGGCTCTAGTAGTCAGTGTGTACAGCGAGGGTGGGGTGATGCTGAGCAGGCAGAGATGCTGCCTCAAGCTGGGGACAGCGTTTCCGGTCCAGTTGGCAGTCTGCAGCACATGGTTGATTTCATGCTGCAGTGCTTGTTAAATGACCGCCGCATCGCCAACATTCTCCACACGGCTGATTATTGGGTGTACACCCTCCTAGATCCTCGCTACCGGGACAACTTACAAAGCCTCATACCACAGTTGAACCGGGAGCGAAAAATGCGGGAGTACCAAGAAACACTTGTGCAGGCCATCATGTTCTCCATTCCCCCCACAAGTGTTGCTGGTAGTGCTTTTCAAAGCAGCCATGTGGGTAGAGGCAGTGGAGGAAGCTCTGCACAAAGAGGTAGCAGAGGCAGTGCCGCAGGACAAGGCAAGGCCAGAATGGCCCAAATGTGGAAAAGTTTTGTGGGACCGCCACAAACGGCTACACCATCACAGACGGCTCCAGTCAGCAGGAGGCAACGTTTCCGTCAGATGGTGACAGACTACTTGTCGTGCCCTGTTAGTGTTCTCCCAGACGGCTCTTCCCCGTTCAAGTATTGGGTCTCTAAGCTGGATACATGGCCAGAGCTTAGCCAGTATGCATTGGAGGTGCTGGCTTGCCCTGCTGCCAGTGTATTATCGGAACGTGTCTTTAGTGCTGCAGGTGGTGTGGTAACAGACCGTCGCACGCGACTATCCGCCGATAATGTTGACCGGCTTACTTTTGTGAAAATGAACAAGGCCTGGATCTCACCTGAATTTGCCAGTCCTCTTCCAGAATAAATAATTGGCAGGCAACAGGATCCAGGTCTCCTGTTGTGTTCATGTTTCTATGACCTGAACTTTATTTCCTGGGCTACAGCAACGCCCGTTGTTGCTCAGAAGTGCTGTCCACACAGACAAAACACTCGCTCATGTGTACGTGGGGTTCGGTAACGTCAGCTGATCCCCTGCTGTGTGTATGGCAAAGTGTCCTGCTCCCTCCACAGTCAAACAACCTCAGATTTACATCAGGCTCCAAGTAGGCCTCGGCCTACTACCTGATTTTCCCTGGGCTCCGACACCGCCAGTTGGTGCTCAGAAGTGCTGTCCGCACAGACAAAACACTCGCTCATGTGTAAGTGGGGTTCAGTAACGTCAGCTGATCCCCTGCTGTGTGGAGGGCAAACTCTCCTGCTGCCTACAACTTCTGACTACCTCTGATTTAATATGTTCTCTGATTTGCCCTCTGTCTCCACTCTGTTTTGAGTATTTCCTCCGGCCTACAACACCGCCTGTTTCTGCTCTCAAGTGCCGTCTGCACAATCCACACTTGTTCCTGTGGTACCTGGGTCCTGTAACATCTGCTCATCTCCAGAGTTGAGCATGGCAATGTCTCCTGCTTTGTCTACATTCCCACTACTTGTAGTGGAAATGTGGACAGAGCAGGAGACATTGCCTGACTCACCTCTAGGGAGAAGCTGCTGTTACAGAACCCCAGTAACACAGGAACAAGTGTGGGTTGTGCAGACGGCATTTCAGAGCAGCAACTGGCGTGGTTGGAAGCCAGAGGAAATACTCGAAACAGAGTGAAGACAGAGGCCTAATTGGAGTACGTTGACAGTTAGTAGTAGTCTAGAAACAATCGCAAACTGCCACCAAGTAGGCCTCGGCCTACTACCTGATTTTCCCTGGGCTCCGACACCGCCAGTTGGTGCTCAGAAGTGCTGTCCGCACAGACAAAACACTCGCTCATGTGTAAGTGGGGTTCGGTAACGTCAGCTGATCCCCTGCTGTGTGGAGGGCAAAGTGTCCTGCTCCCTCCAAAGTCAAAATACCTCAGCTTTACACCTGGCTCCTAGTAGGCCTCGGCCTGCACCATGATTGTCCCTGGGCTCCAACAACGCCAGTTGGTGCTCGGAAGTGCTGTCCACACAGAAAAACACACTCGTTCATGTGAAAGTGGGGGTCGGTAACGTCGGCTGATCCCCTGCTGTGTGGAGGGCAAAGTGTCCTGCTCCCTCCAAAGTCAAAATACCTCAGCTTTACACCTGGCTCCTAGTAGGCCTCGGCCTGCACCATGATTGTCCCTGGGCTCCAACAACGCCAGTTGGTGCTCGGAAGTGCTGTTCACACAGAAAAACACACTCGTTCATGTGAAAGTGGGGTTCGGTAACGTCAGCTGATCCCCTGCTGTGTGGAGGGCAAACTGCTGCTGCCTCCAAATTCAAACAACGTCTTATCTTAAACTGCCTCCAAGTAGGCCTCAGCCTACAAAATGACTATCCCTGGGCTCCAACATCGTCAGTTGTTGCTCGGAAGTGCTGTCCACACAGAGAAAAACACACTCGTTCATGTGAAAGTGGGGTTCGGTAACGTCAGCTGATCCCCTGCTGTGTGGAGGGCAAACTGCTGCTGCCTCCAAATTGTAACTACTTCAGATTTAAACATTCTCTGATTTGGCCTCTGTCTCCACTCTGTCTCTAGTATTTCCCCTGACCTCCAACACCGCCAGTTCCTGCTCACAGTTGCCGTCCATGCATTCCACACGTGTTCCTGTGTTACTGGGGTTCTGTAACGTCAGCAGATCCCCCAATATGTGTCCGCCACTGTCTCCTGCGCTGTCCACCTTCCCACTGCAAGCAGTGGGAAAGTGGACAGAGCAGGAGACAGTGGCAGACACACATCAGGGGATCTGCTGACATTACAGAATCCCAGTAACACAGGTACACGTGTGGATTGGGCAGACGGCTACTGTACGCATAAACTGGCGGTGTTGGTGGTCACGTGAAATCCTGGAAACAGAGTGGAGACAGATGCCTAATTGGAGCACGTTGACAGTCTGTTGTAGCCTACAAACAATCTAAAACTGCCACCAAGTAGGCCTCGGCTTGCACCCTGGTTCTCCCTGGGCTCCAACAACGCTAGTTGGTGCTCGGAAGTGCTGTCCACACAGAAAAACACACTCGTTCATGTGAAAGTGGGGGTCAGTAATGTCAGCTGATCCCCTGCTGTGTGGAGGGCAAACTGCTGCTGCCTCCAAATTCAAACAACGTCTTATCTTAAACTGCCTCCAAGTAGGCCTCAGCCTACAAAATGACTATCCCTGGGCTCCAACATCGTCAGTTGTTGCTCGGAAGTGCTGTCCACACAGAAAAACACACTCGTTCATGTGAAAGTGGGGTTCGGTAACGTCAGCTGATCCCCTGCTGTGTGGAGGGCAAACTGCTGCTGCCTCCAAATTGTAACTACTTCAGATTTAAACATTCTCTGATTTGGACTCTGTATCCACTCTGTCTCTAGTATTTCCCCTGACCTCCAACACCGCCAGTTCCTGCTCACAGTTGCCGTCCACGCATTCCACACGTGTTCCTGTGTTACTGGGGTTCTGTAACGTCAGCAGATCCCCCAATATGTGTCCGCCACTGTCTCCTGCGCTGTCCACCTTCCCACTGCAAGCGGTGGGAATGTGGACAGAGCAGGAGACAGTGGCAGACACACATCAGGGGATCTGCTGACATTACAGAATCCCAGTAACACAGGAACACGTGTGGATTGGGCAGACGGCTGCTGTACGCATAAACTGGCGGTGTTGGTGGTCACGTGAAATCCTTGAAACAGAGTGGAGACAGATGCCTAATTGGAGCACGTTGACAGTCTGTTGTAGCCTACAAACAATCTAAAACTACCACCAAGTAGGCCTCGGCCTACACCATGATTGTCCCTGGGCTCCAACAACGCCAGTTGGTGCTCGGCAGTGTCTTTGGCACGGGGACTCCCTGTTGCCCAGCCTGGTTCCAGCACGCCTGCTGTTTCCGGGTAGTGTCAAGGTCACTATGCCACCAATCCGTTGTCCTGTCGTCTTGCGGCCGGGTTAGCCAACTCTACGGTGCCTGCAGTTTAGGTGACTCCTATGTGGGCTGCGGGAACTGGCACTGAAGGCTGGATCCGTAGTGCCAATGGGACATGGACCCCCTGTAGGACTGTGGGTTTCGGTAACTGCGGCCGGCTTGCGGCCTGGCTACTTTGCTTTGAATGGGTACCTTCTGCTACCCACCCAGGTTCCAGCACTGTCTGCTGGTTCTCGCCAGAGCCTTTGGCCTAGGTGCCTCGATCTCGGTATCCGAGGTCCAGCACCGTCAGCTGGTCCTTGGTAGTGCTTTCTAGCACAGGTACCTCCTGCCTATTAACCGTGGTCCAGCACCGTCAGCTGTTCCTCGGTAGTGCCATTGGCTCTTGTAGCTTTTGCTACCCATCTGGGTTCCAGCACCGTCAGCTGGTTCTCGGCAGTGTCTTTGGCACGGGTACTCCGTGTTGCCCAGCCTGTTTTCAGCACGCCTGCTGTTTCCGGGTAGTGTCAAGGTCACTATGCCACCAATCCGTTGTCCTGTCGTCTTGCGGCCGGGTTAGCCGACTCTACGGTGCCTGCAGTTTAGGTGACTCCTATGTGGGCTGCGGGAACTGGCACTGAAGGCTGGATCCGTAGTGCCAATGGGACATGGACCCCCTGTTGGACTGTGGGTTTCTGTAACTGCGGCCGACTTGCGGCCTGGCTACTTTGCTTTGAATGGGTACCTTCTGCTACCCACCCGGGTTCCAGCACTGTCTGCTGGTTCTCGCCAGAGCCTTTGGCCTAGGTGCCCCCATCTCGGTATCCGAAGGTCCAGCACCGTCAGCTGGTCCTTGGTAGTGCTTTCTAGCACAGGAACCTCCTGCCTAGTAACCGTGGTCCAGCACCGTCAGCTGTTCCTCGGTAGTGCCATTGGCTCTTGTAGCTTTTGCTACCCATCTGGGTTCCAGCACCGTCAGCTGGTTCTCGGCAGTGTCTTTGGCACGGGTACTCCCTGTTGCCCAGCCTGTTTTCAGCACGCCTGCTGTTTCCAGGTAGTGTCAAGGTCACTATGCAACCAATCCGTTGTCCTGTCGTCTTGTGGCCGGGTTAGCCGACTCTACGGTGCCTGCAGTTTAGGTGACTCCTATGTGGGCTGCGTGAACTGGCACTGAAGGCTGGATCCGTAGTGCCAATGGGACATGGACCCCCTGTTGGACTGTGGGTTTCTGTAACTGCGGCCGGCTTGCGGCCTGGCTACTTTGCTTTGAATGGGTACCTTCTGCTACCCACCCGGGTTCCAGCACTGTCTGCTGGTTCTCGCCAGAGCCTTTGGCCTAGGTGCCTCGATCTCGGTATCCGAGGTCCAGCACCGTCAGCTGGTCCTTGGTAGTGCTTTCTAGCACAGGTACCTCCTGCCTAGTAACCGTGGTCCAGCACCGTCAGCTGTTCCTCGGTAGTGCCATTGGCTCTTGTAGCTTTTGCTACCCATCTGGGTTCCAGCACCGTCAGCTGGTTCTCGGCAGTGTCTTTGGCACGGGTACTCCCTGTTGCCCAGCCTGTTTTCAGCACGCCTGCTGTTTCCGGGTAGTGTCAAGGTCACTATGCCACCAATCCGTTGTCCTGTCGTCTTGCGGCCGGGTTAGCCGACTCTACGGTGCCTGCAGTTTAGGTGACTCCTATGTGGGCTGCGGGAACTGGCACTGAAGGCTGGATCCGTAGTGCCAATGGGACATGGACCCCCTGTAGGACTGTGGGTTTCGGTAACTGCGGCCGACTTGCGGCTTGGCTACTTTGCTTTGAATGGGTACCTTCTGCTACCCACCCTGGTTCCAGCACTGTCTGCTGGTTCTCGCCAGAGCCTTTGGCCTAGGTGCCTCCATCTCGGTATCCGAGGTCTAGCACCGTCAGCTGGTCCTTGGTAGTGCTTTTTAGCACAGGTACCTTCTGCTTAGTAACCGTGGTCCAGCACCGTCAGTTGGTCCTCGGTAGTGCCATTGGCTCTTGTTCCTTCTGCTACCCATCCGCGTGCCAGCACTGTCTGCTGGTTCTCACCACAGCCTTTGGCCTAGGTGCCTCCATCTCGGTATCCGAGGTCCAGCACCGTTAGCTGGTCCTTGGTAGTGCTTTTTAGCACAGGTACCTTCTGCTTAGTAACCGTGGTCCAGCACCGTCAGTTGGTCCTCGGTAGTGCCATTGGCTCTTGTTCCTTCTGCTACCCATCCGGGTGCCAGCACTCTCTGCTGGTTCTCGCCACAACCTTTGGCCTAGGTGCCTCCATCTCGGTATCCGAGGTCCAGCACCGTCAGCTGGTCCTTGGTAGTGCTTTTTAGCACAGGTACCTTCTGCTTAGTAACCGTGGTCCAGCACCGTCAGTTGGTCCTCGGTAGTGCCATTGGCTCTTGTTCCTTCTGCTACCCATCCGGGTGCCAGCACTGTCTGCTGGTTCTCGCCACAGCCTTTGGCCTAGGTGCCTCCATCTCGGTATCCGAGGTCCAGCACCGTCAGCTGGTCCTTGGTAGTGCTTTTTAGCACAGGTACCTTCTGCTTAGTAACCGTGGTCCAGCACCGTCAGTTGGTCCTCGGTAGTGCCATTGGCTCTTGTTCCTTCTGCTACCCATCCGGGTGCCAGCACTGTCTGCTGGTTCTCGCCAGTTTCTCAGTCTTCTTGTACCTTCTGCTACATTTCCAAGATCAAGCTTTTTGAAATTGTCTTTGGTAATCCTTATTGATCTCCATGACGACGACCCTGATGACGACGACCCTGAAGACCACACCAAAGAAGACCAGAAATATGACCCTAAATAATAAGACCAAGAGGACAAAGAACATGAAGACAACCACCAAGATACAGAACAAAAGACAGAAGAACAAGAAGCAGAAGAAGCAAAAGCAGAAGAACATTAAGCATAAGACTAAAAATCAGCATAGAAGAAATCAAAATTATAAGCAGAAGAAGACTAAGCAGTAAATGGGGGTGAGTCCGTTCCTCCTCGTGGTGCCCCTGGAAAATGCCTGCTGCTGCAGGCCAAACTGAACGCGGACAAATCCTGTTGTAAATCTTTAGTGACAGGCAGAACGTAAGGTGTAATCTTATAACTTTTATAGATAAGTACTACAGGAATGCCTGTCACCATAAGAAAATGAAGACAAAGAAGAATAGGAAGAAAATGAAGAAATAGCATATTAAAATTGATAATAGCTGAATAAGAAAAATATGAAGAATTGAAAAAAAAATTAATGGGAAGAAGATGAAGAAGAAGAAGATGAATAAGGTGAAGAAAAAGTTGATGAAAAAAATGCTACTGCTGCGGATCATGAAGGAGAAAGTGTGGGAGAAGTACAAAAGAACGTGAAGAGCATGGAAGTTGTGAAACATACATATCTGACAAAATATAAAAAAGGTTAACATAGTCAATATCTTTTTAACTCCGAACGTACTGAAAAAAAAAATTGGAATTAATGCTATGCCATGTGATTTGAATAAACCACTATGCTTTTAATGTCTCCTCCACCTCCTACAATACATTCTACATGATTCTTATTTGTTTTCAATTATGTAGAATTAGCCAACAAGGAAATAAAGGGCTTTTTTTAATTCCGATACCGGAAGTCCCATTGACTTGAATGGGACTTATGGTATCGGAATCGGCGATACCCGATATTTTTTTCGTATCGGGCGATACCATCTGATACGATATTTTTGGGTATCGAACGGTATCGCTCAACACTACTCAACACTAATCATGATTTGTGGAGGAATGTTTGTTACTCACTTACCAATTGGTCCTTCTGGGCTATAAAACCCTATTTTGTTTGGTGTGATGCCACCCCCAGAGGAAGGCGTTTTTGCGGAAACGTGCGTTGGGGCTGACACCATCACACACGGGAGATAATACCTGCTAGCACCTGTCTTATTTGTCTAGGAACTAGCTGTATGTTGTTTTTGTATTAACACCATGTTGTCATGGGGCTCTTGATATTAGCATACATTTAGCACTGACTAGATATTTATGATATGTGCAGCCTCCTTGTAGCTTTATTGTGGATAGTGGTGCCACGTTTATGGCTTCCCACTTTTTAAGGTCTTGTCTTTTTTAATATTTTTCTGTGTGTTTACCTTAATAAAGTCTACATGTCTTTTTTTCTAAGTTTGGCTACTGTGTACATTTTTTTCTCGGATTATAGAACAATGTAAGCAGAGATCTCTTTACAGTCAAATTGATATTGACCTATGATTGCATGCGCAAAATGATTGATGAACGCACTGGCTGCATTGTGCCTTGCGATACTGGTGCAGTAGTGGATACAAGTGTGCCATCAGATTCACATTTGCACCCTTCCCCAACGTCGACACTAACATTTTATCATGATATCTGACAACTCTCTTCTCGATCCTCTACAATCCAGTTTCTGCTCTTTACACTCTACTGAAACTGCCCTCACTAAAGTCATGTCTCTAATGATCTACTAACAGCTAAATCTAATGGTCACTATTCCATGCTAATTCTCTTGGATCTTTCTGCAGCATTCGACACTGTGGATCATCAGCTCCTCCTCACTATGCTCCACTCCATCGGCCTCAAGGACACCGTTCTCTCCTGGTTCTCCTATCTCTCTGACCGCTTTCCGCTCATCTTCCACTTACTGTTGGGGTTCCTCAAGGATCAGTTCTAGGCTCCCTTCTATACTCTTTGTATAATGCCCCTATTGGTCAAACAATCAATAGATTTGGTTTCCAGTACCATTTCTATACTGATGACACCCAATTATACGCTTCTTCTCCTGACATCACGCCTGCCTTTTTAGAAAACACCAGTGATTGTCTAAACGCTGTCTCTAACATCATGTCCTCCCTCTATCTGAAATTGAACCTGTCAAAGACTGAACTCCTTGTGTTTCCTCCCTCTACTAATGTACCTATGCCCTACATTGCCATTTCGTTGTGTGGTTCCACTATTACTCCCAGCACCATGCCCGTGCTGTTTTAGGGTCATACTTGACTCCGAGGTTTCATTCACCCCCCCACATCCAATCACTGGCTCGCTCTTGTTATCTGCATCTCAAAAACATTTCCAGAATTCAATCTTTTCTTACTTTTGATTCTGCAAAAACTCTTACTGTTTCTCTTATTCATTCTCGTTTGGACTATTGTAACTCTTGTGATAAAACACTCCGGGATCGCCTTTGCTGGGGTCAAAGGTCACGTGCGTTCAGCATGAAACTCAGGCGCACAGCCGGGGTCCGGGTATAACTGACACTGGGTCAGGTTTATTAAAGGTGAAAGCAATGCATAAAGGAAATAAAAACATAAAACAAATCCTTGCCTGTCCGGCACTAACTAAACAAGGTACAACTTAACTACCAACTGGCGGGCTTCTCCCGTCCAGCCAAACCACAGTTACCGTGGGCACTGCTTTCATTCACGTGTGTCTCTCACACAGACAGGATCTCTGTGTCCCCAGGCTGAGACAGTCACACAACCACCTGTGTTGTGAGTTCATTTTCCCTTCCACTACTGAGGCCCGATGAACTCCCTCTTCTGGTAAAGAAAGGTAGTGAGCCTGATTATCAAGCACCTGAGACTAATGATGATGACTGGCTGAGTGGAGTTACTGACTGGATATAAGGCCGCCGACACCCTTCTGCCCTGCGGGTGATTTCTCTGAGGGATCCTTTGAGACCAGTCTGAATTCCTGCTCTTCTAAAGCTAGGTTTTCTGCTCAGCTTTTTGCATTTGTGCTTTGACTTTGTTTTGCTTTGTTTTTCTGGATTTCTGCCATTCCCTGCTGGGGTGAGCTGAATTCCTTTAGCTCTGTCTTCAGAAAATACCTGAGTGCTGATATAGTTTTTGAAGCCTAGCTGCTTCAGGGTCTTTTTCCATATCAGCCTGTTGGCTTATGTCTTTGATAGGGTTTTGGCAGATTGCAGACAGCAACCTTCCTTTCCTGTCCTGTTTAGTTAGCTTGGGCCCCATCGTTTGCTCAGCCTATCTTTCTGTCTTTGTGAGTGTTTTTTCATCTTGCTTCACCATCATTATATGTTGGGGGCTGCCTTTTACTTTGGGGTCTGCTCTGGGGCAGTTTAGATTTCCTTTTCTGTCTTTAGGCTATTTAGCTCTCCGGCTGTGATCGAGGGGTCTAGGGCACCGTAGAAACCCCCCACGGCTACTGCTAGTTGTGTTGATAGGTTCAGGGGTCTGCAATCTGATAGTTGCCAACTTCTCTGGTTTTCTGGACTTAGCTTCTATTTTTGTGTCTGCCTCCTACGGTGACTCTATCATAACATACCTGGCATCCTTTTATACCCGTCTCCCATTATTCATTAGTAACCAGGTGAGGTACTGACCAGACTAGGCCACATAGGAAAGGTATCTGGGCGAGATATACCTGCCCTCATCCACTATTCCCACATGATTCTCACACTCTCTACTAATCGGTCTCCCTCTTACCAAACTCTCCCCCCTCCAATCTGTCCTAAACGCTGCAGCCAGGATCATATTCCTCACCAATCGTTACATCGATGCCTCTACCTTGTGCCAGTCATTACAGTGGTTACCCATCCCCTCCAGAATCCAGTACAAACTTATTACCCTCACCCACAAAGCACTCCACGGCTCAGCAACAGCCTACATCTCCTCCCTCATCTCAGTCTACCACCCTACTCGTGCCCTTCGTTCTGCTGATGACCTGAGGTTAGCATCCTCAATAATCAGAACCTCCCACTCCTGTCTCCAAGACTTTACACGTGCTGCACCAATTCTTTGGAATACACTACCCAGTTCAATACGATTAGTCCCCAATCCCTACAATTTTAAGCGTGCCCTAAAAACACATTTATTCAGGCTGGACTACCGTCTCAACACATTCACCTAACTATCCCTGGGTGGCCCAGTCAAAAGTTTTACCATAACCAGGTTCCCCGCATCATGTTCCCACATGCTTTATGCATCTATTATCCCTCTGTGTCTGTACTGTTACATACTCAACACTATGGCTGGTCTGAACAATGAAGGCAACTGTTACCAACCACCTTTCGTGTGTCCCTTTTTCTTCATAGATTGTAAGCTTGCGATCAGGGTACTCATTCCTCTTGGTATCTGTAATAAACTATGTGATTACTTTTATGCTGTTATGTCTATCGTCTGTACAAGTCCCCTCTAAAATGTAACGTGCTGCTGAATATATAAATAAAATTATTATTATTATGTAGGGATGTTCATGCATAATACACTGTGAACTCGCCTACTAGGCCCATAGATCGGCGCAGAGTGTGCAGGTATTTACTTGGTCTACGCAGGCATGATTGTGGCATGTGTATGGATGTCTCCTTGTTGTTGGAGTGGTGGATCGATAGTGTTGCTGATTCTGAGCATGAGCAGTTTGAGATTTGAGGTACCATCTTGCGCGCATGTGCTTGTGCGCTTGAGACAAAGCTTAACTCATTACCAGATAGGGGTGTTTCTGCACATGCATCCTTCCAGTACCATTTCCATTTCCGGTATAGCGCAAGGATTCCTTTCCGTGAGGTCTGGACTCCAGTGTGGTGAATCTCAAGCTGTTTATTATTGATCTAACTAGAAATAGGCCCGATGCTATCGCATCGGGAGTGCGGTGAAACATACACGTCACCGCTATTCCCCACACAGGCGCAGTAACAGCCGCGACTTTACCATGCTTGCACGGTTAGAGCGCGCAGTTGTGGCTGTTACTGCGCATGAGTGGAAATATGGCCACGAACTGCGCCTGCGCAAGTGACACTGCCACGGTGCCTTATGGGATTCAGGAACAGCGGTCGGAAGTCCCAATTGGCGATTATATTATAAGATAGTCATATTGGAGTACCCTTTAATGTATGATGCTGCAGCACCATCTACTGGGATGGAAAGCAGGAATCCTCTGCAGAGAACCTTGACTGCTCTCCTCATGGTGGTGTAGCAGGTTTCCAAACTGATATCTGAACGTTGGCATCCATGCCAGTGTAAGACTCCAGGGCTGTGGGGGAGCTCATCAGCAGCCCAGCCTCCAGCTCATGTCAGTTCTCCTGCTGTAATCATCCCAGCAGCAGCAGGAGCAGCACTCTCCCCCCTAATCTCCCATACACTGCAGACTGCCAGGCGCTGCTCTGCAGATCACTACTGGATGAAGACAGGAAGGTCATTGCTGCCCACACCGCAGCAGGCACCGCTGCCACCCTGCCCGGCTCCTACCCACACTGCACGCCTAGGAGGAAGGTGTCTGATGGGATCTTAAACTTCCTGTCTGCGTTCCAAGCCTCACTACCACTGATGGCAGCTGGGCGACCTGTGATGACATCAGGACCATGTGACATGTATGGGCGGAGTCTGACTTCTGGCTGTGCTGATACCTAGTGCTTTCTATAAATGGCACTGGAGTTCTAGCTCTCTTCCTCTCTGAAGAGACAATTTGCATATTTCCCAGAGGAACATTGCGGCTTAAAAGTATCCTCATCTTGGCATGCTGAATATGTCACTCTTCACAAGGAGAAGCATTAGCCCTTGGCTCCTTAGGCCTCTTTCACACATCAGTTTTTTGCCTTCAGGCGCGATCCGGCTTTTTTTTGTAAAACCGGATCCGGCAAAATGCAATGCCGGATCCAGTTTTTCCCCATTGACTTGCATTAGCGCCGGATCGTGCCGGATGGCATTGCGTTTCATCTGTTTTTTGCCGGATCCGGCAACTTGTCTCATTCCGGCGTCTGGAAAAAACGGCTACTGTAACGTTTTTTGTCTCCGGCGAAAAAGCCGGAAGCGCCGGATCCGGCGCTTCCAGCTTTTTGCTACAATGAAAGTCTATGGGCGCCGGAATGCGCCGGATCCAGAAAAAGACGGATCCAGCCACCGGATCCGGTTTTTTTAAGTCTGCGCATGCTCAGATCCAATTGGCCAGCCCCCAGGAACAGATATAACCTGCTAGACGGATCCAGCAAAAAAACGGATCCGTTTCTACAGTTCTCCAAAATTTATGCCGGATCCGTTTTTTCTAAAAATAGCCGGATCCTGCCTGACGGCAAAAAACTGATGTGTGAAAGTAGCCTTAACTGAACAGCTGATCGGCGGGTGTACCAGGTAACGTACCCCAATGATCAGACATTGATGACTTATCCTAAGGATATCCCATCAGGGTTAAAATCCTGGACAACCCCTATAATAGTTTTGCACACAGTGTACCAATACTACCACATACAAGAAGCAATTAAATTAATTAAATTAATAATTTCCTTCTATATGCCCCTAATATATTAATCATTTCCTCCTATGTGACCCATATACAGTAATATTGTCACCTTATCTGGCCCCCATATAGTAATAATATCCCCCTATGCTGCCCCTATACATTAATATTGGCCCCTATGTGGCACTCATCTGGTAAAGCTGTCCCCCATGTGTTCATCATGAGTTAATATTACCACTCTATGTGGCCTAGTAGTAGCAATGTCTCCCTGTGCCCCAACATATGAATAATGTCTCCCTGTGTGGCCCCCATACATTCATAATATCCTGTAATGCGGCTTGGTCCTTATACATTAATATTATATTAATCATACATAGATGGATGGAGCTGCTACATGTTTAGTAGTTGCAGTTATCTCATCCATTGTGACATCACTCGTGTTCCGCTCCTCGTGATGTCACACAGAGATCTCCATTGTGACATCACGGAACTGTGTGGTTATACGGAGTGACACTGCAGGAAGAGGCTTTGTCTGAAAAGACTCACCGAGTGTTACACACTCAGCGATATTTCTCCACGCTAAAATGCTCTTTAGATTTCTTTTAATCGTGAGTTTGCTATTAGCATCTGTGGAAGGCGCGCCTATCAACATCCGTCGCCATGATTCCTGGCGCAAGATCCCAGCAGGTAAGTACTTTTCCAAATATTCACATATTATGGGGTAAACCCCATGAGGCTGGGTGAGGGCTTATTATTATTTGCGCCCTGAGATGATATTTTTACTAATACCATTTTGTAGTAGATTCAATGTTTTGATCGCCTTTTTATTGCAATGTTGCGGGTGCCAAAACTTTTTATTCTGTCGATTTTAATTTTTTTTCTCTTTATGATGTTTCCTGATCAGGTAAATTTATTTTAGATTTTGATACATCGAACTTTTACAAATGCAGAGAAAACAAATGTGCATTTAGAATAATTTTTTTAAAATGTTTAATTTTTAATGTACTTTTTTCACTTTTTACTGTATTTTTACTGTACTCAATAGCCCTCTTTAGGAACTTAAAGCTGCGATTGTCTGGTTGATTTTGCTATACATAGCAGTGGATAAACACTGCTTTGTATAGCTAAAGCCACGTTCTCTTATGAACGCCAGCTACAGGCTGACTTTCACAAGCTGATTGGTACGCCGATCAGCTTCTCATATGACACCCTCCCCACGGCACGTGTTAAATGCCAATGTTAGAGATTCATAGCGGCATTAAACAGGTTAACTTAACACCCATTGGTGGAGCTCTACTCTGCCCACGACTGTTAAAATCACATGAATCAGCCATTAGCTGCCAGGAGACATGCAGGCTTAACATGCCAAGGGCATTAAAGACAAGGACACGACCTTTGACGTACATGTACGCCAAAGGTCATGAAGGATCTAATGCTAAATACATGGCCAGCACTGATACAAGCGTTTAGTCAAATAATATAGATAAGACATAGAGGTGTAATACTGCGGGCTGGATACAATAACTTCTACATATAACAGAAGGGAGGTATAGGAAATACATGTCTCTTCTGATTTTGTCAGCAAAGATCTTCTTTAATGTCTACTTCTAATTTCTAGGCTTCACTAATCACCTGATCTTTGGCCCGTGCTCAAAAACATGCGGTAAGTTACTCACAATTAAGATATAACCTTCACATACAACATTTCACATCTGGCACCAGAACCTACTGACAATCACTAATAGGGCCCAGTGTAATATGATGGGTGTCAGACTCCGCTTCATTAGAGATACCAAATATTTGCTCTTATATAACTTTTATTGAGTGGCTGAGATTGTTAATAAGTCACATGATACATTTCACGGAGGCGTCTTCATGTGTAACTTGTAATTTCCGGTGCCCTCTCCCATCCAGTATTCCCTATTCTAGGCTCTCGCACTAATTGTCAGAGTAAACGTAGATCTTCTTGTAAGGAATAATGGACTGTGATCTTCAGTCGTGTGATTCCATCATTACCACAGGGGAAATAATACAGTTTTATGTCTAACGGGACTAATTTGTCCAACTTGTTGGGCTTTCCTATAATTGTGATCTGTGCAGTCTTAAAGTTGCTCATAAGAAATGGTCCTAGGTCTGGATAAGTAAGTTAGGTGCAGTGAATAACGTATATATTAGTAGCTGTAGACGTCTGATGTTCTCCTCCACTAGAAGAATACCGAGAATTACACTGATACATTGAGAAAAGTTCCTACAGTGTTTTCCTACAACTAATTGATGTCTCATTTTTTTTTCAGGCAATGGTACCAGGATGGTCTATAGAACCAGAGGCTGCCCACAGGGACAGGACAAGTGTTATCTCCGCACAGAAGAGTGCAAAGGACCTGAGGAATGTGGATGTAAGTCACATAGTTATGTGGATAGGATTTTTTATTATCTGTCAGTGTTAATTTGAAGTAAACCCGATGATCTGTAGCCATTGTTGATTCCTAATAAATACTGCAATTGGACTACACTGCTGGATCAATCCCTCTTCTCCAGTAATCTACAGCAGATATCTAGTAATATTATCTATTTATGGAAAAGCCTCCAGATGTCTTTTAAACTTTTCTTGGTCGCACTCACTGTGACCTCAATCATTATGCCCCTGGATATAGAAAGATAGATGCAGGGGCATAGCGATCGAGGTCACAGTGAGTGAGACCAGGCCTGGATAGGTGGGCCCTGCAGACATACATTGAGCTGAAACTCACTGGGGCACAAATATTTGCCGAGTCGCGCATGCTAGTGATGTCATGCGCTTCCCGTCACTTGCTCGCTAAAGTCAGCTGCTGGCTTCTTCTCTGGCTATGGATGAAGATGTCACAAGTAGTGGGAATGGGTGAATTTGAATAGAATCATTTCATTTTTTTACTTTTGTTAGAGAAGAGCTGTAGAACAGGGATATTATTTCAGGAAAAATATACCGGGATGGGAGATATATATTATTGGAAGGAGCCCAGAATGGGGGGCATTATACCAGGAAAGGGCCAAGGATCAAGGACATTATACCAGGAAGAGGCAAAGGATTGAGGACACTATACCAGGAAAGGCACACATTATAACAGGAAAGGGCCTGGGATGGACGACATCATACCAGGAAGAGGCAAAGGATGGAGGACACTATATAAGGAAAGGGCCCAGGATGGAGGACATTACACCAGGAAGAGGCCCAGGATGGAGGACATTATACCGAGAAAGGGAGACATACTAGGAAAGGGCCCAGGATGGAGGACAATATACCAGGAAGAGGCCCAGGATGGAGGACATTATACTGAGAAAGGGAGAAATTAGACAAGGAAATGGCCCAGGATAGAGGACATTATACCAGGAAGAGGCCCAGGATGGAGGACATTATACCGAGAAAGGGAGACATTATACAAGGAAAGGGCCCAGGATGGAGGATATTATACCAGGAAGAAGCCCATGATGGAGGACATTATACCGAGAAAGGGAGAAATTAGACAAGGAAATGGCCCAGGATAGAGGACATTATACCAGGAAGAGGCCCAGGATGGAGGACATTATACCGAGAAAGGGAGACATTATACAAGGAAAGGGCCCAGGATGGAGGATATTATACCAGGAAGAAGCCCGTGATGGAGGACATTATACCGAGAAAGGGAGACATTATACAAGGAAAGGGCCCAGGATGGAGGACAACATACAAGGAAAGGGCCCAGGATGGAGGATATTATACCAGGAAAAGGTCCAGGATGGAGGACATTATTCCGAAAAAGGGAGACATTATACAAGGAAAGGGCCCAGGATGGAGGTCAATATACCAGGAAGAGGCCCAGGATGGAAGACATTATACTGAGAAAGGGAGACATTATACAAGGAAAGGGCCCAGGATGGAGGACATTATACCAGGAAGAGGCCCAGGATGGAGGACATTATACCGAGAAAGGGAGACATTATACAAGGAAAGGGCCCAGGATGGAGGACATTATACCAGGAAGAGGCCCAGGATGGAGGACATTATACCGAGAAAGGGAGACATTATACAAGGAAAGGGCCCAGGATGGAGGACATTATTCCAGGAAAGTGCCCAGGATGGAGGACATTATACCGAGAAAGGGAGACATTATACAAGGAAAGGGCTCAGGATGGACGACATTATACCAGGAAAAGGCCCAGGATGGAGGACACTATATAAGGAAAGGGCCCAGGATAGAGGACATTACACCAGGAAGAGGCCCAGGATGGAGGACATTATACCAAGAAAGGGAGACATTATACAAGGAAAGGGCCCAGGATGGAGGACATTATACCAGGAAGAGGCCCAGGATGGAGGACATTATACCGAGAAAGGGAGACATTATAAAAGGAAAGGGCCCAGGATGGAGGACATTATACCCGGAAAGGGCCAAGGATAAAGACTTTATATCAAGATGGTGGATATTATTACTGAATGAGGTCCAGGAGGGGAACATTATTACAGGAATGTGTTAGGAAAGGGACATTTTTACTGGAAGGGGCCAGGATGGGTGATATTATATGAAGGGCCAGAATTGGGGACATCTGACAAATATGAAGGTGGCAGCCCAGGTCAAAATTTTTCACCGGGACACACCGACCTCTACCTAAGCAACTGGATAGATCACTATATTGTCCATTATATCTATTATACATTAATAGGACATCATCCCTGAGACATAATTTTGCAAGACTAAAGTCCCATATTTTTAATCATCTTGCCGGGTCCTACAGTCCAATAGAAGATATAATAGAGTCACAGTTTTCTCTGCTGCAGATTGAGCAGAGCTCAGTTTTTCAGCTGTGTATAACCCCGCCACAGCTTTGTGTTTACATTGTATATTGACAGAAAGCGGCTAATCAGTGCTGGAGGCCTGGTTGGACTAGGAGGCACAAGACCAGTTGTCCTGTAGTGATAATCAATTGCTGGTAAAACAGTGATTCTATTGAAGCAGTCCTGTAATTGACACATTGCTATTATAATGGTCAATGCTTCTACACTATGGTTCTCTCAGATGCCATGGCAAAAGCCTGGTGACAGATTCCCTTTATAGGACTGCTTCGATAATAATGCCATAGTGTATTACAGACAAGTTATTGAATATAATATATATATTCTTTCTTTTTCAGTGGATGGGATTCATCCTCCAATCATTCCTTGGAGTAAAGTCATCATTTATTTTGTGGCTTTCACCATCATCATATTCATCCTTGGAGCATCCATTGGTGTCATCTGTAGCAACATACGTATGTAAGTATTGCAAAAGGATGATTTATATTGTACATGGGAGTCTGTAAAAAAATTACATCTTTATTACAGATGAGAGGCTCTGACAAAATTCTGCCAAATCATGCAGATTTTATTTAGAGATTCGATTCACAGCAAAATTATTCTTCACAAATTGATTGTTCCCTATTATCCTCTGGGGTCTTCCCAGTCCCAAATCATAATAAATGGAGGATGTAAGAAGAAAATAAAGTTTATACATCACCAAGCCCCTCTCCGGAAGCCCCCACTGCTCCCTGCCTGCAACTCTGGCCCAGTGTTGACTCTTGGCTGGGACTTGCATGAGCAGAGATCTTTCGGGGCCCGCTTGTAGCCAAAATTCCAATCCAAAGGGAACACTTGGCCAGAGGTGTGGTACAATGGTAGTGTGGAAAACTGGCCATCGAGGATAAAGCAGAAGAAGTCGGTCAGAGAGGAGAGCTAAACTTTCTGCCAGCGCTCTACTGTTCTACAAGCTGGCGGCTGCCGCTAGCTTCCACTTTGCTTTATTCACGTGAATTGAATTACAAAAAATCTTTGTTCTCCAAAATTCAGAGTTTTGTTAATATGAGCACAATTCTGTTCCACTCAAACAAATCCACTCCTGTCTAATCTTCATATTACTTTACAATCCGGTGCGATCCCCCATATTGAACTTTCATGTACATAAAAAATTGTTGATAATTACCAAAATTTTATTTATTGCTAATGTTTCTACAGAATGTAAGAGACAAAATGATTGAAGAAATATATGAGTCTATATTTTATTCTGCAGAATAAAAATATGTTACTTTGTAATTCACAATATACCTTATATTTTACTATTTTAAAGACATCTGAAAAAGGATAAATCCAGGAGAAATGATGAAGATAAAGAGACTAGTGATAAACCTATTGGTAAGTACGGCCTAACCAATCTGACACTAAAGCAGTTCTCCAGGATAAGAAAAGCAGGGCTACCATCTTCTTAAAAAAAACAAACTGTGCTGTCAAAACCTTCATCTTGTTGGTGGTATTGCAGCTCTATACCATTCCCTTCACTGGAGCTGAGCTGCAATACCAGGAACAACCTGTAGACAGGGGTGGTCTTGTTTTTCAAACAAACCAGTTATATTTTTCTAACCCTGGACAAGCCTATAAAATCTATATACAAATAGTTATATTTTTGCTTTTTTTTTATAACTTGGTAACAGTCCGCTTTATGACGTAGTGACTTACTCTGGGGACATTTGGTATATAATTAATAGAAGAACATCCTTTTAAAAATGGTCTCTTAACCCTTTTGCGCCAGAGATTATTTTTGCCTTCGTGACCAGGCCAATTTTTTCATTCTGACCAGTGTCATTTTATGTAGTAATATCTCTGGATCACTACAACGGATCCCACTGATTCTGAGATAGTTTTTTTCTTAACATATTGTACTTCATTATAGTGGTAACATTTAGTCAATGTAGCTTACGTTTATGTCTAAAAATATTGGAAATGTGATGAAAATTCAGAAAATTTAGCAATTTTTAACTTTTCAGTCTTTAAACCAGTGTGTTGTCACAAAATAGTTAATAAATAATATTTCCCACATGTCTATCTATTATCAGCACAATTTTTGAAGCATAATTTTTTTTCTTAAGAAGTTCAAAGGGTTAATAGTTTATCAGCGATTTCTCATTTTTCCAACTAAATTTGCAAAAACAATATTTTTTAGGGACCACATCACATTTGAAGTTACTTTGAGGAGCATTTAATACAGAAAATACCCCAAAGTGACACCATTCTAAAAACTGCACCCCTCAAAGTGCTCAAATCCAAATTAAAAAAGTTTATCCACCCTTCGGGTGCTTCACAGAAACTAATGCAATGAGGAAGAAAAAAATGAAAGTTTTACTTTTTCCCATAAAAATGTTACTTCAGCCCCAAATTTTTCATTTTCAAAGGGGAACAGGATAACATGCACCACAACATTTGTTGTTCACTTTCTCCTTTGTACTCCAACAACCCATATGTGGTAGAGAGCTACTGTTTGGGCTCACGTCAGAGCTTGGAAGGGAAGGAGCACCATTTGATTTTTGGGATGCAAAGTTGTCTGGAATCAATAGTGGACGCTATGCCGTGTTTGGAGATCCCCTGAGGTGCCCAAATAGTGGGAATCCCACACAAGTGACCACAAGAAGACTTTAGTGGAAGTTTAAAGAAATAGGGAACACTACTTAAGGGTATATATAAAATAGAATCTAATACGTACAGGGGTGCTGCACAATGCACAGAGAGTAGCATGCAATGAAGAGAAAAAGATCCATGCATATAAATGCGCACACCCAAAAATAGACATATATACAGTACATACAAATATGTGTATAGATATATTGAAATTTTATTGGTAGACAAAAAGACCACGATAAAATCATTTAAAAAAGGAGAAAACACATCACTATAAGTCCCATGGAACAACAATATGTCAAAATACAATACCACATAGAAAAGGTACATGTGGGAAAACAGTCCCTAGAAAATAGCAGTGTATATAAACAGTCTCCTAATGCATGAGTATAATGCCGACCTGGGCGTCCCCAGGGGGCTGTGAGGAGAGGAACCCTGTATAAGGCGTCATAAAGCCCATAGGGTGCTATGGGAAAGAAACTGTATGTTTGGAAAGATGTCCCTAAAGCAAAGGGAGGTCTCCCTAACATGCAGAGACAAAAGTAACCTGCAAAAGAGATAACGCCAATAGATAAATGAAGGCTCAAATAGCCAGCAAGTCACCAAACAGAGTAATCCATGTCAGAGCATCAGGGACGTCAGGACAAAAGGAGCAATGGTCCCAGGACAAAAGTGATGTGGGGAGCCCCACGCGTATTGCTGCTATCCGCAGCTTCGCAGCTTTCCAAACATACATTTTCTTTCCCATAGCACTCTATGGGCTTTCTGATGCTTTATACAGGGTTCCTCTCCTCACAGCCCCCTGGGGATGCCCAGGTCGGCATTATATCACAAGAAAACTTTATGCTTCAGTTCGGTCTGATTACGGTGATACCAGATTTATATCGGGATTTTATGTTTGGTTGCTGTTTTATTCCACTTTTTGTTTGGCGGTATTAAGAAGCAGAATAGTTTTTTAGCCCTGTGTTTTTCTTTTACGGTGTGCACTGAAGTGGTTAACTAATGTGACTTTCATAGGTCAGGTCATTTCGGACACGGCGATGTCAAATATGTGTACTTTTTAAATTTTTACATAAATATACACATTGGTTGGTTTAATATTTTTTATTTTTTAAATTTATTTTGTGACTTTAATAGTTTAAAATATAAATGGGACTTCAATTTTTAGATTTTTGATCATTTTTCTCATGCATTGCAATATACATGTATTGCAAAGCATAAGACCTGTTAGTTTTACACTGGCAGATCACCTGTTAGACTCAGCTAGTGACTGAGTTCAACAGGCCACCGGAGCTGGCAGACCCGGCGGTCACATGATGCCATGACAATCCTCAGCTCCCCCATGATCACATCGTGGGAGCGCCAGAGAGGTAAGTGAAGGAGCGCTCTCCCTCTCAGAGTCTTCCAAATGCCGCTATCGCTATTGATTGTGGCATCTAGACGATAACTAAGGGTTAACATCATGGGTACCTCATCCAATCAGGTCACGATGATGACACCTGTCAGAGTTATCGCTCTGCACTGGAATCGTAGTGATTGCAGGACCCTGGGGGTCGTGAGTGCTGTGGGACCACCGACCATGTCATGACAAACGTTGATGCTGCACAAAGCCCAGCAAGCATCGACGTTTATCTACAATGGGCAGTCACGAAGCTGTTAAAGTATCTTGTCAGTAAAGTAGACTTAATAATCTATAAGAAACATAGAGAATATATTATTTAAAAAAATTATGATTTCTTTGATTTCTTTAAAAGGAAAACATGAGGATGCACCAATGGTCAAAAAGAGAGATGTCATTGAGAACACCAACATCTCTACTCCCGACCGAGATTATGCTGTCATCAATATTGAACCAGATAAGGATGTGGTCATCTCCTCTGACAGTAAGTTCTCAGGGCTTTTATGATATACTTTTAATATAAAAAAGAGCTTGATAAAAACAGTATTAACGCTTTACTTACATTGCTATCACTGTCTTCATTGGGGCTTACAATCAAGATTCCCCATCAGTATGTTATTGGAGTGTGGGAGGAACCCATAGGAAATCCACACAAACTCCTTGCAAATGTTGTTGTTGGTGGGATTTTAACCAAGGACCTCAGTGCTGCAAGTCTGTAGTGCTAACCACTGAGCTAATGTTGCAATGTTTTTTTTTCAATAAACATATGGAAGTTTTTGTTTGTGAAGGTTTTAATACTAATGTCAATATTCTACATTACAGGAAAGCATGAGGACAAAACAAAAATTGTGACTGATGACGCTCCTCACGGACCCATGGTGGAAAAGAGAGATAACCTCAAAAGCACCATGATCCCTATACCTGATGCCGGTGATGAAGTAATCAATATGGGCCCAGATGAGGACGTGGTCACCACCTCTGACAGTAAGTTAATTTTGTCTTGACCCTGATAAAAGATTGCTGACATCACCCGCCCAAAACACCCCAAAAGAGCTGTTATTTCAACTTTCTTTGCTTGCATAAAATAAATACTTTATAACAATATGCCATTGATTTGCAGTTTAAAGAGGACTTTTCACCAAAGTTTTCTGGCTGAACTGGTCACGTGATGTAATAGTGACTGCAGAGTGAAATAAAATGATTTTGTAATTTTTTTATTTTTGAATCAGAAATTAGTGTGATGACTGATGCATCTCTGGACAGTGTGGGGAAGAGGCAGGACAGCATAAATGGTGACTGTGCTATCAAAGAAGGATGAAAGCTGATAGACGAGTTGGTAATGTGACACAGATAAGCTCAGTTGTGCTGCCTCTGCCTTCACATTGACTCACTCATGCACTAGGGCAGGCCTGGAGAACAGGGCTGTAACCTCACATCTCACACTTTGAAAAACCTGTTCTAAGCTATTGTGGGTCATGTTCTTTACCTGCTATGTTGCTTATTGCTTTTTTTTCCATAGGTTGAAAAAAGACCTAGGTCCATCAACTTCAACCTTTCTCCACAAATTGTGCATTTGTCACTAAATTATCTATTACCCACAATGTTATATGTATTGAGGAAATCATCCAGCTCTTTTTTAAAAGCTGTTACAGTGTCTGCCATTACTAGCTCTTATGACAGGTCATTCCACAGTCTGACTGCTCTAACTGTAAAGAACTCTTTCCTATTTAGCTGCCGGAATCTCCTTTCTTACACACGTAATGAGTGCCCCCTAGTCCTAAGTATGATCCTTGCAAGGAATAAGTCATGTGCTAGACCTTTGTATTGACCCCACATACATTTATATGTTAATGAGATCTCTCATGCAAGAATCTCAACTTTTTTTCATCCCATATAATAATCTAGTTTCCCACATTCGAACTGACTCTAATTTCTGAATAGCCTTTTTTTAAATGTGCAGCCTAAAACTGGATCCTATATTCTAGATGTGGTCAGCATCATAGAGGAAAAAGAAGTACACCCCCCTCTAGTGAAAACTCTCTGGCAATTCCCACCCTGATTTCACAAAATTAACCTCAGTAATGACAAGTATTTTGATTACTAATATCTACTTAACTGAGAGGCAAATTTTTTAAAAAGTTTTATTCCACTTTACAGTCAACATTAAAATATGTTTCATGTTCAACATGAAAACATTTTGGTGAATAGTCTTCTTTAAAGAGAATCTGTCACCAAGAAAATATAGCTTAAAATGCAGGTTTCATATTATAGAGCAGAGGAAGCGGAGTAGATTGATACCGTATATACTCGTGTATAAGACGAGATGTCCAGCACATTTTTTTGTGCTGAAAACGCCCCCCTTGACTTATACATGAGTCATTGCTGGCGGGGGAGAGGGAGTGGCGGAGCAGGCAACTGTGGCACAGTGACAGCTGCAGTTGCTGACTTTCAGAAGAAATCATACTCACCCTCCTCGCGTCGTCACTGCATCTCCATCCCTGCATCTCCCTTGGTCCCGGCGCAGGCAGCTCTTCCTGTGCTGAGTGGTCACGTGGTACCGCTCATTAAGGTAAAGAATATGCACGCGTCTCCTCTCCCATAGGCGTTGAGTGCACATTCATTACCTTAATGAGCGGCACCACGTGACCGCTCAGCACAGGAGACCTGCCATGCTGGGACAACGGAGATGCCGCGACGGAGCGAGGAGGATGAGTAGGAAGGGAGGGTGAGCCATGCATACAACGGGATCGGGGGGTGAGCCATGCTGACAACGGGACAGGGTGACCCATGCACAGCAGGACAGGGATAGAGGAGCCATGCATAGCAGGACAGGGGACCGGGAAGCCATGCACAGCAGGACAGGGATGGGGACAAAGTATACCCAGCTTATACTCGAGTCAATAAGCCTAGTCATTTTTCCGTGGCAAAATTAGGTGCCTCGGCTTCTTCTTTGATTGGCTTATACTCGAGTATGTACGCTATATATACTGATCAAAAAATAAAGGGAACACTATTCCATTTGCAACAGACTGTTTGTGTTCTCTTTATTTTTTTGAGCAGTATAGTTTTGGGAGGAAAGATTCAGTAAAGCCCATTTTTTAATCCCTTCATGACATTGGGGTTTTCCGTTTTTGTGTTTGTTTTTTCTCCCCTTCTGAAAATATATTAGAAATGCAATGAAAAGAAAAACAACCCTGTAAAAATCGTCTCTTAAAGGATCTTGTCGGTAAAAGATCCGTAGACATAGAAGTAATAATCTATGGGAAACATAGAGAAGTGTTTATCATCAAAATACTGATTTCTGTGTTTTTTGTTACAGAAAAACATGAGAATATACTAATTATTGGAAATGATGAGGCTGCTCGCGGACCCATGGCTGAAAAAAGTGACAGCCTTCAAAACACCGAAATCAATAAGCAATGGATCAGAGAAAAAATCGCCTATTTTGAGGCAAATCAGAACGTGATCATCAACTCTGACAGTAAGTACTCAGGGCTTTTATTACATATATTTAAACACCCTTATAAAAGAAGGCTCTTAAAGGATCTTGTCTGTAAAAGATCTGTAGACATAGAAGCAATAATCTATGGGAAACATAGAGGTGTTTATTATCAAAATACTGATTTCTGTGGTTTCTGTTACAGGAAAACATGGACCCATGGCTGAAAAAAGTGACATCGAAAACAGCGAAATCAATAAGCAATGGCTCAGAGACAAAATCGCCAAATTTGAGGCACATCAGAACGTGATCAACTCTGACAGTAAGTACTCAGGGCTTTTATGACAAATATTTAATGGATAAACACCCTTATAAAAGAACTCTCTTAAAGGAAAATGTCAGTGAATAAATTCTAGACATTGAGGTAACTCTAGTGGTTTGGTCCATCTTTTTTGTATCCTCAAATTTAACACATTGAGAAACCTGCAGTAAGCTATTGTGGGGCGTGTTCTTTTTCTACTTTGTTGCTTATTCTTTTTTTCATAGGTTGAAAAAGGATCTAGGCCCAACAAGTTCAATCTTTCTCCACCAATTGTGCAATTTGTCACTAAATTAACTATAACCCACAATGTTATGTGTATTGAGGAAATCATCCAGCTCTTTTTTAAGAGCTGCTATAGTGTTTGCCATTACTAGCTCTTGTCGTTGGGCATTCTACAGTCTGACTGCTCTAACTGTAAAGAACTCTTTCCTATTTAGCTGCCAGAATCGCCTTTTTCCACCCGTAATGAGTGCCCACTAGTCCTAAGTATGGTTCTTGCAAGGAATAAGTCATGTGCTAGACCTTTATATTGACCCCACATACATTTATAAATGTTAATGAGATCTCATGTAAGAATCTCAACTTTTCCGACCTCTCATCATATGAGAGGCCTTCCATCCCATGTAATAATCTAGTTTCCCACCTTTGAACTGACTCTAATTGCATATGTATAAACATATGGACAATTTGCAGCAATAAAGTCCGATCTGTGGGCAGTGTGAGTATGCTTAGGTAATTTTCATGTGATCCAGCAACTGCCTTCCCTCATCTATGGACTTGCATGGTAATCATTTGGATTGTTTACATACCTACAAGTGACTATTAGACTGATCGGAGTTTATTGCTGCAAAATGTCCACATGTTTATACTAAACAATTTATGCATATTATATGGTGATAGAGGGCATTGTTGTGAATGCATTTTTTGAAACACTTATTTATATAAACATTTCTTCCTTTGTATACTGCATGTGTTCTCCACCTGCCCACTTTTGTTTCATTTGTGGTTTTTAGTTGTTTTTATTGTACACTTGGATCTCTCTGGCTATTGTATGTCAATAAAAGCCTTTTTCACATGGACATTCTGCTGTTGTGTGCAAATCTCACACATCTCTCACGCATCCACATGTGTCATTTTGACGCGTCCGCCGACCTCAACAAAATGCAACTTGTGTTCGGCGCAGTGTCAAAACGACACATGCAGATGGGTCAGCATACATCGCATGGCCTGTGTACCCAATGTTAAAGATAGGGTACGCAGGATGCATGCAGACATAGGCAGAGCTGAAGGAAGAGGTGCGGCAGTGGGCGTGGCTTAATGGAGGAAGAAAGAAGGAAGTGGGCTGCCATTCGCAGTGCTACACACCGCAAGTGTGAAGCCAGCCTAAGTCTCTCTATGCTTGTTGTTCTCCACAAACATTATAATCAGGAAATAATGAATGACATATAAAGTTTTCCAGCTGCCTTGCTCAATATAATCTGTCTCCATACTCTTATAGTCATCCTTAATGTTTTGCTAATGTTGTGACATTTATATTGCAGGTAGAGCAGGGTGTTGCTGTGAACCCACAATGTACATGGGATCCAGCTGGAGACGACAGCAAAAAGAGGCAGATTCCGGGCTCGGTTTCTGCTGTCCCCACTGGATATGATATTACTGGACATTTCTGCAGCTAGACACACTCACTGAACAAGTGAGTTTACTACTGCAGAACGAGGCAGATTCCGGTCTCGGTCTCTGTTCTCCCCCACTGGATATGACATTACTGGACATTTCTGCAGCAAGGAGCACTCACTGAACAAGTGGGTTTCCTACTGCACAATGAGGCAGATTCCGGGATCGGTCTCTGTTCTCCACCACTGAATATGACATTACTGGACATTTCTGCAGCTAGGAGCACTCACTGAACAAGTGGGTTTCCTACTGCACAATGAGGCAGATTCTGGGATCGGTCTCTGTTCTCCCCCACTGGATATGACATTACTGGACATTTCTGCAGCAAGGTGCACTCACTGAACAAGTGGGTTTCGTACTGCACAATGAGGCAGATTCCGGGATCAGTCTCTGTTCTCCCCCACTGGATATGACATTACTGGACATTTCTGCAGTAAGGAGCACTCACTGAACAAGTGGGTTTCCTACTGTACAACGAGGCAGATTCCGGGCTCGGTCTCTGTTCTCCAACACTGAATACGACATTACTGGACAATTCTGCAGCTAGATGCACTCACTGAACAAGTGAGTTTCCTACTGCACAATGAGGCAGATTCCGGGCTCGGTCTCTGTTCTCATCAATGAACACCCAAAGCCTAAGGGAAAGGCAGTCCTTCATCCATGGTTCCCTAGAGGTTTCCTCCATTGAGGTTTTTCCTTTCCTGAGTGCTGAAGGTTGACTCTTCGTGAGTCAAGTGCCCCTTGTCTTCATTATCAGGGCCACATTTTAAGTATATTCTATTACTTCTATCAGAACTTTTACATCAAACACCTTGAGTAATGTTAATAAAGAAGTCAGTGAATAATATGTAGCAGTGTATCTGAGCCTCTATGGATCTTTATAACGCAGCAGAATATACATAGCATTGTAAGGAGGGATGATTTTGTATAGTCATTGCACACATGGCTGCTTATAAGCATATTTTCTTGCAAAAATGTAAACTGGGGTACATTTGTGTTAAAAAATAAAGATGATTAATATTTCAGACACAAGTGGGAGTTTTACCATAACAATAGGGGTGTGCATATAATCACACACCTTTTGAATACATATATACACACACAGTGTATATTTACAGTTGAAGTAATAAGTTTATATACATCTTAGCCACATATATTAAAATGAAGGCAGAGATTCATCAAAGCTTTTACGCCAAGAAAAAACTGTTTTAAAATTCTAGTCCTAGTGCACATCCCTCTCTTCTAATTTAGGGTCTGTACGATATTACTAGAATGTGATCTATAATAATAACCCTGGAGACAATTATTTCATCTTTCGTTTCTTTCACCACATTCCCTGTGGCTCAGAAGTTTACACACATACAGTTACGATGTGGTAGCATTGCATTTAAATGATCTAACTTGGGTCACACATTTCGGGTGACCTTCCACTAGCTTCTCACAATAATTTGCTACAATTTCCCAATTGCACTAGTGTAATGGTCAGGTTTGTAGGTGTCCTGGCTTGTATACCCCCTTTTCTCTACTGCCCATGAATTTTCTTACTATCGTCACTCTGTTATCTTCATATATTTGTCTAAGTAATTTTGCTTCAACCTTGGGATTATACTTTGGGTCATTGTTCATTTCATAAAATTGGTTGCTGTTATTGGATTTGTATTTTTTTTACGCCAACGTACATCGCAGGAGACAGAACGAGTCTCCTTTGTGAACAGTATGATGGCCGTGTGCTCTCAGGGCATGTTCCCACGGTCAGTAAACGCTGCAGATTGGACGCTGCATACATCCTCAGCGTACAACCCAAAGCGGCCAGATGTTACAGCATAGTGGAAGGGATTTCAAGAAAGTCCTCTATGTGTGCATCTGTGCTCGTGACTCACCTGTGGAGACGGACATGTGTCACGTCTTTCCAGACTGTAGCATGTCAATCTATCTTGTGGAGATGCAAGTCTCCGCAAGATAAATTTTACCCGTGCAATGTATTGGAATCAGTGAATCCACACAGTTCAATGAACACATGCGGAATCACCTGCGTTCAAAAGCTGGCAGCACTTTGGACACAGCGGACATGTACTGCATCCAAAGTGCTGCTGATTACTGACCGTAGGAATGTACCCTCAGTGTTTATGCTTGCAGATAATCCTTTGAACACGTGACACTGGCACTTTCACGCATTTATTTGCTCCCTAGGATGTACCAGAGATGTGGATGTCTACAATTAATTTTGCCTGATGTCTTGGGTGATTTGGCTTAATTTACCTATGTCAAGCAGGTGTTGAAGGTAGGCCTTAATATATTGCCACATGTACTCACCCAATAAACTCAAATGATGCAAATTGGCCCATTAAAAGTCCCTAAAGCAATTACAAGGTTTTCGGGAATTATCCAAACTATATAAAAGAACTGTTAACTTGGTTGTGTGTAAACATTCGACCATATGAATATTCATATAGAAAATTAACAGTAAAATGGTTTGTTTGTACATAACAAGCAATTTTTGCAACAAGTGTTACCAAAACAGATATTCCAAACAATTTGGTAAAATGAAAGTTTGCTGACATGGAATCTGTTTTGGGGACCTGGGTTGACAATGATCTCTAAATTCACAGACAGTTCACAGGAAACCCTCAAACACTTTTTTTCTGCCATCTGTGTTAGACAAAGCAATGTTTCAGTGAGCTATGAAGTCATTTTTTAAGAAAAAAAAAAGATGCCAGTGACGATGTGCAGTACGAGCACACTGACACAGCAATATGTCAGAGACTACATGCAGTACAAGCACACTGACACAGCAATATGTCAGAGACTATGTGCAATACAAGCACACTGACACAGCAATATGCCAGAGACTACGTGCAATACAAGCACACTGACACACGCTCGAGGAAGGAATCCATTAGGTGGAGGAGGAACCCTGTGATTACCTTCAGCCGATCAATGCAGAAACGTGAACACAGTCCAACTTTCCTGGGTTTATTGCACTACCATATACAGCAGTCAGCTCCGAGCCACCAACTCTCCCTCCAAGGGTACAATTTCATCAGCAAGTCACTTGGACACGTCTTACGAGCAGCAGTGCAAGCGACTTCTTAGTTGGCGGTGATATGGTGGTGTGAGTAGGCACAATGGCTGTCTACTTTTTTACTCAAGACTGCAGTCACATATCACAAATACTATTCCATGCCTCATCGAGTCTTGAGGAGTATAGAGTAGTTGCGATGTATGTACTGTCATCGCGCAAAGCAGCCACAAGAAAGGGGAGCGCATGCAAACTTCCAGAAGCACCACAATGCATTTGAGCCCTGCACACCCACACATCTCAACTATGCCATTTACTCCTCAAATCTTTTTGAGTACCCACTGTGGAGAATTCAAGGCGTGTGTGCCACTAAGGTTGGCACATCTGTTATTTTTGGGGCGGTTTGGTGGTGTTGGAATGAAGGTATGAAAACACACAAGAAAAAGTATATGCACCAATCATAGGGACCACCAAAAATCAATATAGTACAAAAAATTAAGTTTATTTTAGTTCAGCAAGCACCACAAACAAGCACTTAATTAAAATCAATTAAAAGTCTGAACTAAAGCAGATATAAGACAAAGATGGGTCATGGTCATATACAGCATAATACTTAAAGTCCTATACACCCACACAATAAGTGTGCTTGAACAAATGCAAATGCTTTCTGACTGATAAAGTCCCAATTTATAGAAGTGTGTGTAACTACACTTCAATTGCTAACTGTATGCATGCTGTTTACATATATGCCCAAATTATGGAATACTATATAATATCAGCATACTAGGGAGATTGTTATTTTATGGATAGTGCTAGAAAGCTGTATTCCCACTGGAAGAGGGACACTCAGACAAATAAGACCAAAATTGATTCAAGTCAGAACAATGAAGCATATTACCAACAAGGAGGCCATGGAGGCAAGCGCAGATTGTCTCCTACCCCCAATGGTAACACCAATGGCCCCCAGGTGGGGACACACAACTGGGTTACATGGGACCTGGGACCCACGTGTATCGACACAGAAACGTGTCTTCCTCAAGGTCAGTGAATTGCTGTAGTGCAGCAGTGCCTAATATATACATTAAAAAATAATCCACAAGTCTTACCAGCTGGGAGATGGCAGGGAGAAAGTCTCAAGACATAATGACATATCCAAAAAACAAGCCGCGGAGACACCATCACATGTTTCTCAACGCAAGCAATGACTAGCCAGGTCTTCCCCTGGGAAGGAACAACCACGGGAAGGGCAGTCTCCAATGAAGGAGACCACCTCTGCCAAAACATGGTATCCATCCACAGACAGCTGTTTCGGGGTATTGCCCCTCATCAGTGTGGAGTAGGAAACTGGCCAGTAGGAGCAATGCCTAGTAGAAGACTGAAAAATGAGGATGAACCAACTCATGGAGATCAACATCCAACACTGCGGAGACACCATCACATATTTCTCAACGCAGTGATTCCAGAGCAAAGCCCCCTCCCTTATGGGAAACATGTAAACATATGCAAAACACAAGCCGCGGAGACACCATCACATGTTTCTCAACGCAAGCAATGACTAGCCAGGTCTTTCCCCATCAAGGAACAACCACAGGAAGGGCAGTCTCCAATGAAGGAGACCACCTATGCCAAAACATGGTTTCCATCCACATCAATTGCTAACTGTATGCATGCTGTTTACATATATATGCCCAAATTATGGAATACTATATAATATCAGCATACTAGAGAGATTGTTATTTTATGAATAGTGCTAGAAAGCTGTATTCCCACTGGAAGAGGGACACTCAGACAAATAAGACCAAAATTGATTCACGTCAGAACAATGAAGCATATTACCAACAAGGAGGCCATGGAGGCATGTGCAGATTGTCTCCTACCCCCAACGGTAACACCAAATGGCCCCCAGGTGGACACACACAACTGGGTTACATGGGACCTGGGAACCACGCGTATCGACACAGAAAAGTGTCTTCCTCAAGGTCAGTGAATTACTGTAGTGCAGCATCGCCTAATATATATATTAAAAAATAATCCACGAGTCTTACCAGCTGGGAAATGGCAGGGAGGAAGTCTCAAGACATAATGAGACAGCGTCCTTTCAACGCCACTGCACAGCAACTCACTGACCTTGGTGTTGTGAGTTCCTTTTGCCCTTCACCATTGAGGTCTGATGAACTCCCTCTTCTGGTGAAGGAAGGTAGTGAGGCTGATTACCAAGCATCTGGGCAGGATGATGATGACTGGGTGACGGGAGTTGCTGACTGGATATAAGGCAGCCGACGCCCTTCTGCCTTGCTCGTGATCTCTCTGAGGGATTCTAGGAGACCAGTCTGATTCCTGCTCCTCAAAAGCTAAGTTTTCTGCTCTGTTTTTAGCATTTGTGTTTTGGTTTTGTTTTTCCTTGTTTTTCTGGATTTCTGCCATTCCCTGCTGGAGTGTGCTGAATTCCTTTTTGCTCTGTCTTCAGAAAATACCTGAGTACTGATATAGTCTTTTTGAAGCCTAGCGTCTTCAGTAGAGTTGAGCGAAACGGGTTGAAAAATTTCAAAATTCGCCAACTTTTGGCAGAGTCTGGCTTCATGAAACGAAACCCGACCCTAGTATGAGGTCAGCCACGAGGTCGGCGACTTAAGCGCTAAAGTCGCGTTTCAAAAGTTTGTTTAGCGCTCTTTTTCAGCCAATCAGGATCCATGGACACTGTGGGCAACGTGATGACATAGGCAGGGGTCGCCACCATCTTTCAGAAGGGCATGTAAGTGATTGGCTTGCTTTGGTGGGCGTCACAGGGGGTATAAAAGGGCGTGCACGCCGACCGCCATGTTTCTCATGCTGATCTCAGAATAGGGAGAGCTGCTGCTGATGATGATTTTGTAGGGAGAGCGTTAGGCAGGGAAGAAGACACCAAAAACTGCTTCTGCTGCTAGTGATTTTGCCTGTACAACACACCAGTCACTGTATGTGCAGTGCAAGTGGAGGCTATATTTTGCTGGATCAGCGGTGTTGGTTGTTAGGCTGCCTTCTAAGGCTTCCTGACGGCTGCATTGCTGTTTTCCCACTGCTCTGCAAACTGATTTTTTAAAAGCAATCCTAATTTTTTTTTTGTCCTGGTGAGGTACTGAGCGTGCATTTTTTCTCACCATACAGCGGTGTACACTCCTCACACAGTACCGTGTAACGGCTGTTATCACAGCCACAGTGAAGCTATCTTTGTGTCACTCTGTAAGAATAAGTCGAGGACATGTTCCGTTCTTACAGACCTGCACCTTCTAGTTTTGTCTAGCTTTCAAACAGTTAAATATATTTGCTGTTTGATCACATTCAAAACTATAGAGAGACAGCGTGTGTCAGTCCGTATACTTAAAAAACACGGAGCTTGACAATTTTACGTACACCGGACAGCCGTGTACGTGCACGCTCCTCTCTCAGTACTGTGTAACGGCTGTTATCACGGCCACAGTGAAGCTATCTGTGTGTCGCTCTGTAAGGATAAGTCGAGGACATGTTCCGTTCTTACAGACCTGCACCTTCTAGTTTTGTCTAGTTTTCAAACAGTTAAATATATTTGCTGTTTGATCACATTCAAAACTATAGAGAGACAGCGTGTGTCATTCCGTATACTTAAAAAACACGGAGCTTGACAAATTTACGTACACCGGACAGCCGTGTACGTGCACGCTCCTCTCTCAGTACCGTGTAACGGCTGTTATCATGGCCACAGTGAAGCTATTTGTGTGTCGCTCTGTAAGGATAAGTCGAGGACTTGTTCCGTTCTTACAGACATACACTCTAGGGAGATTCCTATTCTGCCCAATTCTATATACACCTTGTAAATTGTCATACACTAGCCAATTTCTGCCTGTGACATAGTGCTCTGATATTCACTGGGCCTCACACAATCCTAAAGTGTCCAGTGTCCACAAGTATGTGCTGAAATTCAAAATCTCCGTTACCCTCTAGTGACATTTTTCACACCTGCGACATCGAGCCTGTGACATAGTGCTGTGATATTCAGTGGGTCTCACACAATCCAAAAGTGTCCAGAGTCCACAAGTGTGTGCAGAGATTCTAAATCTCCGTTATCCTCTAGTGACATTTTTCACACCTGCGACATCGAGCCTGTGACATAGCGCTGTGATATTCAGTGGGCCTCACACAATCCAAAAGTGTCCAGTGTCCACAAGTGTGTGCAGAGATTCTAAATCTCCGTTATCCTCTAGTGACATTTTTCACACCTGTGACATCGAGCCTGTGACATAGCGCTGTGATATTCAGTGGGCCTCACACAATCCAAAAGTGTCCAGTGTCCACAAGTGTGTGCAGAAATTCAAAATCTCCGTTATCCTCTAGTGACTTTTTTCACAACTGCGACATCGAGCCTGTGACATAGCGCTGTGATATTCAGTGGGCCTCACACAATCCAAAAGTGTCCAGTGTCCACAAGTGTGTGCAGAAATTCGAAATCTCCATTATCCTCTAGTGACATTTTTCACACCTGCGACATTGAGCCTGTGACATAGCGCTGTGATATTCAGTGGGCCTCACACAATCCAAAAGTGTCCAGTGTCCACAAGTGTGTGCAGAAATTCAAAATCTCTGTTATCCTCTAGTGACATTTTTCACACCTGCGACATCGAGCCTGTGACATAGCGCTGTGATATTCAGTGGGCCTCACACAATCCAAAAGTGTCCAGTGTCCACAAGTGTGTGCAGAAATTCAAAATCTCCGTTATCCTCTAGTGACATTTTTCACACCTGCGACATCGAGCCTGTGACATAGCGCTGTGATATTCAGTAGGCCTCACACAATCCAAAAGTGTCCAGTGTCCACAAGTGTGTGCAGAAAATCAAAAAATCTCCGTTATCATCTAGTGACATTTTTCACACCTGCGACATCGAGCCTGTGACATAGCGCTGTGATATTCAGTGGGCCTCACACAATCCAAAAGTGTCCAGTGTCCACAAGTGTGTGCAGAAATTCAAAATCTCCGTTATCCTCTAGTAACATTTTTCACACCTGCGACATCGAGCCTGTGACATAGCGCTGTGATATTCAGTGGGCCTCACACAATCCAAAAGTGTCCAGTGTCCACAAGTGTGTGCAGAAATTCAAAATCTCTGTTATCCTCTAGTGACATTTTTCACACCTGCGACATCGAGCCTGTGACATAGCGCTGTGATATTCAGTGGGCCTCACACAATCCAAAAGTGACCAGTGTCCACAAGTGTGTGCAGAAATTCAAAATCTCCATTATCCTCTAGTGACATTTTTCACACCTGCGACATTGAGCCTGTGACATAGCGCTGTGATATTCAGTGGGCCTCACACAATCCAAAAGTGTCCAGTGTCCACAAGTGTGTGCAGAAATTCAAAATCCCCGTTATCCTCTAGTGACATTTTTCACAACTGTGACTTCGAGCCTGTGACATAGTGCTGTGATATTCAGTGGGCCTCACACAATCCTAAAGTGTCCAGTGTCCACAAGTGTGTGCTGAAATTCAAAATCTCCGTTACCCTCTAGTGACATTTTTCACACCTGCGACATCGAGCCTGTGACATAGTGCTGTGATATTCAGTGGGTCTCACACAATCCAAAAGTGTCCAGAGTCCACAAGTGTGTGCAGAAATTCAAAATCTCTGTTATCCTCTAGTGACATTTTTCACACCTGCGACATCGAGCCTGTGACATAGCGCTGTGATATTCAGTGGGCCTCACACAATCCAAAAGTGTCCAGTGTCCACAAGTGTGTGCAGAGATTCTAAATCTCCGCTATCCTCTAGTGACATTTTTCACACCTGCGACATCGAGCCTGTGACATAGCGCTGTGATATTCAGTGGGCCTCACACAATCCAAAAGTGTCCAGTGTCCACAAGTGTGTGCAGAAATTCAAAATCCCCGTTATCCTCTAGTGACATTTTTCACAACTGCGACTTCGAGCCTGTGACATAGTGCTGTGATATTCAGTGGGCCTCACGCAATCCTAAAGTGTCCAGTGTCCACAAGTGTGTGCTGAAATTCAAAATCTCCGTTACCCTCTAGTGACATTTTTCACACCTGCGACATCGAGCCTGTGACATAGTGCTGTGATATTCAGTGGGTCTCACACAATCCAAAAGTGTCCAGAGTCCACAAGTGTGTGCAGAAATTCAAAATCTCTGTTATCCTCTAGTGACATTTTTCACACCTGCGACATCGAGCCTGTGACATAGCGCTGTGATATTCAGTGGGCCTCACACAATCCAAAAGTGTCCAGTGTCCACAAGTGTGTGCAGAGATTCTAAATCTCCGCTATCCTCTAGTGACATTTTTCACACCTGCGACATCGAGCCTTTGACATAGCGCTGTGATATTCAGTGGGCCTCACACAATCCAAAAGTGTCCAGTGTCCACAAGTGTGTGCAGAAATTCAAAATCTCCGTTATCCTCTAGTGACTTTTTTCACACCTGCGACATCGAGCCTGTGACATAGTGCTGTGATATTCAGTGGGCCTCACACAATCCAAAAGTGTCCAGTGTCCACAAGTGTGTGCAGAAATTCGAAATCTCCATTATCCTCTAGTGACATTTTTCACACCTGCGACATCGAGCCTGTGACATAGCGCTGTGATATTCAGTGGGCCTCACACAATCCAAAAGTGTCCAGTGTCCACAAGTGTGTGCAGAAATTCAAAATCTCTGTTATCCTCTAGTGACATTTTTCACACCTGCGACATCGAGCCTGTGACATAGCGCTGTGATATTCAGTGGGCCTCACACAATCCAAAAGTGTCCAGTGTCCACAAGTGTGTGCAGAAATTCAAAATCTCCGTTATTCTCTAGTGACATTTTTCACACCTGCGACATTGAGCCTGTGACATAGCGCTGTGATATTCAGTGGGCCTCACACAATCCAAAAGTGTCCAGTGTCCACAAGTGTGTGCAGAAATTCTAAATCCCCGTTATCCTCTAGTGACATTTTTCACAACTGCGACTTCGAGCCTGTGACATAGCGCTGTGATATTCAGTGGGCCTCACACAATCCAAAAGTGTCCAGTGTCCACAAGTGTGTGCAGAAATTCAAAATCTCCGTTATCCTCTAGTGACATTTTTCACACCTGCGACATCGAGCCTGTGACATAGCGCTGTGATATTCAGTGGGCCTCACACAATCCAAAAGTGTCCAGTGTCCACAAGTGTGTGCAGAAATTCAAAATCTCCGTTATCCTCTAGTGACATTTCTCACACCTGCGACATCGAGCCTGTGACATAACGCTGTGATATTCAGTGGGCCTCACACAATCCAAAAGTGTCCAGTGTCCACAAGTGTGTGCAGAAATTCTAAATCTCCCCTGTCCTATAGACACCTTGTACCTTGTTTTACATTACTATATAGTTTGTTGGATTTTGTCTACATTTCTACCAAAAATGAGGAAGGCTGGTGGAAGAGGCCGTGGAATTGGGCGGGGGTTGGCAGCTGGTAATGGTGGTGTTGGTGGTGGATCTGATGGTAGTGGCAAAAGCAAAATAGGACCGAATGCAGGAGGTGTTGAGCCTGCTTCATCGTCTGGCTCCACAAGGCCTCGAAGGCTTAGTTTTCTAGGAGTTGGCAAACCGCTTTTAAAGCCAGAGCTTCAGGAAAAAGTTTTGTCTTACATTGCTGAATCAGCCTCCTGTTCTATCGCCTCCTCTTCTGAAGTTGTAAAAAATAAAAGCACTGAGTCATCATTGGAGTCTCATGTTCTTGAACCACACCTTTCCTTTTGTCCTTCACCCCAACCAAGATTGGAGGATGACGCAGGCCATACTACTGATTACTCCATGGAGCTGTTTTCACATACCATGCCTGGATTATCAAGTGAAATGGTGAATTACCCAGGCCAAGATGAATCTGACATGGAGTGCACTGATGCACAGCCGCTGATAGATGATCTGTAAGAAGTGCGCAAAGACCTTTAGCCGAGGGAAAAATCTGAAAAATTTGAATACCAGTTGCATGCTTAGACATTTAACCAGCATGCACTTGCAAGCATGGACACAACACCAAACCTCAAGTACCACATGTGCAACTGATCACAAAGAAGGTAGTCAGCAACGCTACATTGTTTCTCCCACTGTAAGCCCACCGGTTAGCACAGCAGCAAATGTTGAGGTGTTGTTGCAAGGCCACAGCAGTCAGGGAATCCCACTGTTATATCAACGAAAGACTGAATCTAGGCCATCAGAAAGAACACCAACTCCATCACCATCATCAACCCTCTCTCAGTCCGCCCTGTCCACCGCTACTTCCACCATATGCAGCTCTCAAGTCCAGCTCACCCTCCCAGACACTATGAGTAGGTCAAGAAAGTACTCAGTCTCTCATCCGCGTACATTGGGTTTGAATGCCCACATTGCCAAACTAATCTCGTTAGAGATGATGCCCTATCGGTTGGTAGAAAGCGCAGCTTTCCGCGAACTCATGGCCTATGCAGTGCCACGCTATGACCTACTCAGTCGCCACTTCTCTCGCAAAGCCATCCCAGCCCTCCACCATCATGTGAAAGACCGCATTGTCCATGCACTCAAGCAGTCAGTGAGTGGAAAGGTGCACCTCACAACTGATGCATGGTCCAGTCGGCATGGCCAGGGCCATTATGTGTCCATCACTGCGCACTGGGTTAATGTGGTGGATCCAGGGTCCACAGGGGACAGCGGTTGTGGGACAGTGCTGCCTAGCCCACGGTATAGGAAACAGTTGGCTGTAGGCGTTCGACCCTCCTCCTCCTCCTCCAGAAGCGAAAGCTCGACCACAGAGCGCAGTCGTACGAGCACTCCATCTGCAGCTGCCACTGTTGCACACGAGGTGTCCCCCTATTGAGCAGCTAGTGGAAAGCGTCAGCAGGCTGTGTTGCAGATGATGTGTTTGGGCGACAGACACACCGCCGAGGTGCTGGCCGAGTACTTTCAGCGACAAACTGAGTCATGGCTGTGCAGTGTACATCTTGAGGCAGGCAAGGTAGTTAGTGATAACGGCCGTAATTTTGTGGCAGCCATAGCCCTTTCAAAACTCAGCCACATACCTTGCTTGGCTCACACCTTGAACCTGGTGGTGCAGTGCTTCTTCAATAATTATCCGGAGTTAACAGCCCTGCTCCAGAAGGTGCGAAGACTGTGCGCGCACATCCGCCGGTCGCCTGTACACTCCATTCGTATGCAGAAGCTGCAGCGATTGCTCCACCTTCCCAACCACCGCCTCATTATCAACATTGCAACAAGGTGGAACTCCACCCTGCACATGGTTGAGCGGCTGTGCGAACAGAGGCAGGCCATAATGCATTTGTGGGAGGATACACGGCCAGGCACTTTGAGAGCAGACATGGAGTTGACAGGTGTGCAGTGGTCGAAGCTGAAAGACCTCTGTAAAGTCCTTCAGTGTTTTGAGGAATGCACACGGCTGGTAAGCGCAGACGACGCCATCCTAAGCATGAGCATCCCACTTATGCGTCTGCTCATGCAAACTTTGACGCACCTTAAGGAGCAGGCGTCTGCAGCCAATGTTGACGAGGAGGAAGAGGTGGAGGGAATCGTTGATGACATTCAGCCATTGTCTGCTCAGGGACCTCTCCTGGACGAGGTGGAGGAAGAAGAGGAGGAGGAGGATGATGATGGGGATGATTACTTAGGGGAGGAGGATGCATCTCGTGGGGCAAGTGAAAATGTTGTCGTGGCAAGGTCTGGTACAGGGTTTGTGCGTGACTGGAGGGATGTGGATTTGCCAGAAAGTGCTCCTCCACCCAGCACTCGCAGTGCATCATTGAACCGGGAACATTGGCCCGCATGTCAGATTATGCCTTGCAGATCCTAAAAAGGGACCCATGCATTGCCAAAATGATGAACGATGACGACTACTGGTTAGCCAGCATCCTGGATCCACGCTATAAAGGCAAATTACAAAACATCATGCCACAGGAGAACCTTGACCTAATATTGGCTAATAAACAAGCAACTCTGGTTAACCGGTTGGTTGAGGCATTCCCAGCACACAGCAGCGGTGATGGTTCTCACACGAGCCATACGGGCCGGTGGCAGCTTGGCAGAGGTGTTCGTGGTGCACACAGCAGAAGTGGCATTGGAGACAGGGGTTTCATGACAATATTGTCTACTGATTTTTCACGGACCGCTCACACAACTGGTAATACTGCATCGATGGAAAGTGACAGGAGACAGCAGTTGTCAACTATGGTTAACAACGACTTTTCCTCCCATATCAATGTTCTCTCGCACAGGTCATTTCCCTTTGACTATTGTGCCGCTAAGCTGGACACCTGGCCTGAATTGACACAATATGCCTTACAGGAGCTCGCTTGCCCAGCCGCAAGTGTGCTATCGGAAAAAGTCTTCAGTGCAGCTGGATCAATCCTGACAGAAAAAAGGACCCGTCTGTCAGCCCAAAATGTGGATGATCTAACCTTCATTAAAATGAACCATGCATGGGTTTCCAAGGATTTTGTCTCACCTTCCCTTGATGACACATAGGTTGCCAGAAAAATGGCTTGCTTTGATCCTCCTCCTATTCCGCGAACTTGACCTATTTCGCCTTTTGCAGCAGCTGAATGATCCACATCTACATATGCCACTTTGTAAACCTCCCTAAGTGGGCGCACCCCCCATGGCCGGGGTCACCACCTAGCGCACAAAACCATGCGAGTGCAGTTGCCCTGCACAGGTGGGTAGGCCGACTCTTGGGCGCGGGCACTGGCATAGGGTCCCTCATAGTGCAATCAAGTGTCTCTGACAGTGGTGGTGCACACCCGCCATCAGACACACCGCCGTACTATGAGGGGCCCAATGCCAGTACTGACGCCCACGAGTGTGCCCCCATTGCTTGGGCAGGGCCCCAGCATTTGCAATGTTTACCTCTCCCTGCTCCTCCACTGTGTAGTCTGGGCTGTCAAATCTTTCACTGGGACTGCCACTACAAATTGATTGAACTGAAAGATGATGGTTAAGATGTAGCTATGCCCTGTCCTGCTGGCCGGGCTCTAGCTCCAGATGATCAGTGGCTTCCATTTCTTATGGACGTCGACTCACAATTACATGCAGTGGTGGTTTATCATCAGCTTTCACAGTTTTCCTACTCACAAACGTGTGACATTCCGGGGCACATTTCAAAATGTGCCCTCTCATGCCAATCAAATAGAATCGCCTACGGCCTGTGGCTTCTGTCTTTTGCACTACAAAGTTACGTGACAGATCATGATAGCCAGTGAGCACCATGTTTACATCGCTCCCTGTGATAAAAATTGGATTGAGATGAGTAACAGTGATGGAATCAATGGAAGTGCGATACAGCAAGACTTTATTCACAAAAAAATGTTTTCACTGTCTCAACACCCAAATTAATTGAGGGTCAGCATCGCCTATGAGAATTGTGATGGAAGCTTTTCCCGTGAATAATAATTCCTAGATTTCTGCAATCAATAGCCTTTATGTCACTAATTGTATGCATCTCATTTCCTATTGCGGAGAGGCTGGACTGTATTACTGAGACAGAAATATATATGAAGATTTAAAAATAACACCAAAAGTATATAGTTGTGTATGCCTCAAATGCATTTCCTTTTTTCCACTTTTTAGATTGCTGTGTAATCCATACTGAGAACACGGAGATTTTACATGTTTAAACTATGCTATATATAACTGCTATCCAGTGATAAAGTACCCTTTCTCAACTTTGTACAATCTGGTCAAATCCATACTGGGCCTGAGAACATCTGAGTCTGCCTCCTGATCTATAGACATATATTTTTAATGTGTAAACCAGGCTACATATATACGTGTTATCCGGTGAAACTGTACCCTTTATCAACTTTCTACAATGTTGTTGAATCCATACTGGGCCTGAGAACGGCTGCCGAGCTGTTAAGCAAGCTACAGCACCTGTGGTTTGGACACGTAATTTTTTCAGGAATGACGGTTAGGCCTAACTCCGGAATTGCGGTTGACCTGAACTTACTGGGAAATCTTCGTTCGCGGGGAATAATCTGAATCCCAGATCCCTATCACTAACGGAGTTCAGCAGGTTATCTGCACCTGTAAGTGACAAAAGCTGGTCCTTTCAGTGTAGCGTGCATGCAACCCCGGACATGTACTGGAATGCTAGACCTGTTATTGCTCGATCTCACGTGCCACAGCGTCGCGTATCCCTCTAGTAAGCTTGACGCGTACCGCAGGGCCATGCTGGAGTCTCGGTCGTTAACGGAATAAAGCTGAGAAATCGCTAGCACAACTACAAACGGACATACCACACCACACACAGAATCGACAAAGCTTGAATTCTGTCCATCGTTTCTGTAGCTGGTATGGTAGTGGTTTCCCGGGTGCAGTCCAATTAAGCCACAGGCTCCACTCCTGGTGGTGCCCTTTTGGACATTCCTTTAAGGTTCACCTTTGCAATCATACTGCCCCCGGAAACCAAAAACTTTGCCTTCAGGGACGCTGTTTAGAGGTTCGTGGGAATAACGCCGCCCCATCAGCAGTCGGCATATGGGTCGCCCTCCCAGGGCTGTGGGGTACTCGGTACTGGGCCGGTGTCAATGGGATGTGTCACAGCAGCGGTGACCCGGACGGTGGCCCTGGGTGCCCATGTAAATGGCGTGGTATAATGGTAAAGAGTTTATATAGATAGTTTGACACCACCTGTGGTGTTCGGCAACATAGATGTTAGGCCGACGCTGCATGCATATCCTCTGGGACTGATGGTGTTGTGCAGCAAAGATGGTGAAGCTCCCCACAGGTGGAGCTGGAGTCCCAGGGAAGTGTAGATGTAGTGATGGGGGAAAGGCACAGGCGGTGTAAGTGCTGGTACCAAGATGTAGCAGTGCTGGAATAACTGTAAGACACCAGAGCGTGCAGTTCCAAAGCTTTACTCACAGTCTGCAGGTTACACAGATGACTGCCTCCATGCTGTGTCCTCCGGGTCAGGACCTCTGCCAACCTCCGGGACCAGAATGGAAAGCTCCCTTCCAACACTCCGCCAACATGTACCTTCCTGAACGTCTCCTTTCTAGCGCTTGTGGGGGAAGCACTCACAGGACCGTGGTTCACTGAAATGCCTCCTGTCTAACAGATGTTCCTCAGACTTTACTTGTATGGCAGACAGCTGTAGCCTTTTCCTTCTGCCTCGCACACGTCGATGCTGGGGCCTCCGAGCCTTAGTTGGGTACAGAGCATTTATAGCTGCTACTTCCCCCGGCTTCTGCTGCAGGAACGTCAGTGTCCCTACAAACTCGGAGACCGGAATCTGGACCATGCGCTCCAGCTAGGAGTGAGCCTTAACTCTGCTCATCCTCCAGCTCCCCTTCTCACGTCCACACACTACCCCTTCCCTGCACAGAGTGCCCTAACTTACCTCCTCCCGACCACAGAGAGCAACTCCTCAGCAGTCAGGTTCAGAGGTCTCCCTGCTGGCCTGGAGTGGGAAATGTGTTGTGTGTTGGTTTCACTGCTAGAGAGATCCTTCGTTGCTCCCAAGCTTGACAACACACTCCCTAGGAGGAAGGCAATGCCACTGTGGCGACCGAACTCTTGGGGACGCCACAAGTGCACTGTGGCCCAGCAACTGCTGGATGCTGCTGCTGGTACATTGACCCAGACCACTACATTCCCCTCGCACTCTACACAGCCAGAATCTGACCCAGAGGAAACTCAGGTTCCCCTTCCCGCATACTATACCACCTTACACGGTGACAAAGAGGAAGGTGCAGATGAAAGTGCAGGTTCCTTGAGCAGGTGGGGGGGCATACTCATAGGCGATGGCACTGGCATAGGGCACCGCATAGTACGCAAAAGTGTCTCTGCCGGTGGGAGGGCCTAAACAGCCAAGTGCAGTGAGATGGAAGATGGAGACGACAAGGAGTTCAGAGTAGTGCAGGGATTCCCTAGCAAGTAGACTTATGTAATTGTTTTCAATGTTGGGACAGCAATTTTTGGGGAGCACTATACTCTGGTGAATGATATATGGGGCCCACCATACACTGGAGCATTCCAAAGGTGGACATCAGACACTGGAGCAGCATTTACAGGGCCCATTATACACTAGAGCAGTAGAAATGGGGCCCATTATATATGGAGCATTATTTGGGCCCATAAGACAGTGGAGCTTCATCCATTGGGACCAACATATACTGTAGCATTATGTGGAGCTCATCATATACGGTTTGAAACATTATATGGGAATAATGATTCCGTATGGAGAAATATATGGGCCTCATTACTCTGTATAGCGCACTAAGCGCTGGCCATAATACTGTATGGAGTTATATACTGTCCGTTTTTGGAGGTATTGGAGAATTTAAAATGGATATCAGTCATGAGATGTATGAAGTGAAGTATTTTTCATTGTACTATACTGCTATTTCTCTGCCGTATCGGAGCATCATGAGTTGTGGTATGTGTTAAAGGGGCGCTCTTTGGCCCTGGGCCCACGAAAACCTGGAGCCAGCCCTCCCCCCCACAACTGAAGCCAAATAACCCCCATTTTTCAGTGCGTAACTAGTATTATGAAGTTAATTAAGGTTGACAAGCTTCAGTAACAAGAATTTATGCTCCTCTCACTGCCGACTTTAATTCTCCATTGACTTACATTGGGTTTCGTGTTTTGGGACGACCCTGACTTTTCCCTATAGTCGGCCGATTTTGCTCGACCCGACTTTTGGAAAAGTCGGGTTTCATGAAACGAAACTCGACCCTAAAAAACCAAAAGTCGCTCAACACTAGTCTTCAGGGTTTTTTTCCCTATCAGCTGTTGGCTCTTTTGATAGGGTTTTGGCGGATTACAGACAGCAGCTTTTCTATCCTGTCCTTTGTAGTTAGCTTGGGCCCCATCGTTTGCTCAGCCTATCTTTCTATCTGTGTGAGTGTTTTTTCATCTTGCTTCACCGTCATTATATGTTGGGGGCTGCCTATTTCTTTGGGGTCTGCTCTGGGGCAGTTTAGATTTCCCTTTCTGTCTTTAGGCTATGTAGTTCTCCGGCTGTGATTGAGGGGTCTAGGGCACCGTAGGAACCCCCCATCGCTACTGCTAGTTGTTGTTGATAGGTTCAGGGGTCTGTAATCCGATAGCTGCCAACTTCTCTGGTTTTCTGGACTTAGCTAGTATTTCTGTTTTTGCCTCCTATGGTGACTCATTCATAACAGAATCACCAGCCATACCGCAGATCCTAGGGTACTCAATAGCAGGAAAGAATTGTGTAAAAAAAAAAAAAGTGTGTATATTTTTTCCTCTATATCTCTGAGGCCGTAGGGGGAATTTTTTTTCTCTCAATGGAGATAAAGCAATTGTCTGATCGTGTGGAGCAGCTCGCTGTGGAAGTGCGGGGCATTTCAGCCTACCTTGCTCATTCACATGCTGCTGAACCAAAGATCCCTACTCCTGATGTGTTGTTTGGGGATCGGTCTAAATTTTTGAATTTCAAAAATATTTGTAAATTATTTTTTGCCTTGAAGCCTAACTCATCAGGGAGCTCCACGCAGCAGGTAAAAATTGTCATCTCTTTCCTGCGTGGCGATCCCCAGGAATGGGCGTTTTCTTTGAAACCAGATGATCCTATTTTGACTAATGTGAACGCATTTTTTCAAGCCTTGGGGTTGTTGTATGATGAACCTAATGCTATTAATCAGGCTGAAAAGACCCTGTTGGCATTGAGCCAGTGTCGAGATTCTGCAGAATTGTACTGTCAAAAATTCAGAAAGTGGGCGGTCCTTACTACCTGGAATGATAATGCCTTGGCAGCTCTCTTTCGAAAGGGTTTGTCAGAAGCCGTAAAAGACAGAAAGGGAAATCTAAACTGTAAAAGATACTATGGTGGAATTTCCTGTTCCCTCTGGTCTTGATGATTCTATGTCATTAGCCATTCAGGTTGATCGGCGTTTATGTGAACGCAGGACTGCACAAGAGGTGTTGCCACCTGTTGAACAAGTGTCTGAACCTATGCAATGTGATAGAGTTTTGTCCAGGGAGCAACGTCAGGAGTTCAGAAGGCGTAATAAGCTGTGTTTTTTTTGAGGAGATGCCTCACATATTATTTCTGTCTGTCCTAAACGAGAGAAACGTTTTGCACACACGTTTTCTCTGGGTGATTTTCAACCTAAGTTTCTTCTGGCAATTACTCTGATCTGCTCCCTGTCCACATTTTCCGCCAAGGCTTTTGTGGATTCGGGACCAGCCCTGAACCTAATGGACTTGGATTTTGCTAAACGTTGTGGATTTCCGATGACACCTCTGCGGACGCCTATCCCTTTGAGGGGGATTGATGCTACTCCTTTAGCTAAAAATAAACCTCAGTTTTGGACCCAGGTGGTAATGCGGGTCGCCCCAGACCATCAAGAAAATTGCAGATTTTTGGTGTTGCATAATTTGCATGATACCATTGTTCTGGGGTTTCCCTGGTTGCAAATTCATAATCCGGTTTTGGATTGGAAATCTGTGTCTGTGGTGAGTTGGGATTGTCGGTGTGCCCTTAGTGAGGCTCCGGTTTTTTCCACCTCACCTCAGTCGCATGATGTTCCTGACTATTTGGCGGATTTTTATGATGTATTTAGTGAGAATGAGTCTGCGTCTTTGCCTCCTCATAGGAGTTATGACTGTGCAATTGAACTGAGCCTGGGGTGTAAATTTCCCAAGGGTCGGCTCTTCAATTTATCTGTACCCGAGCACGAGGCTATGCGATCCTATATTAAGGAGGCGTTGGAGAAGGGTCATATTGGACCATCCTCTTCACCCTTAGGTGCTGTTTTTTTTTTCGTGGCCAAAAAGGATGGTTCAGTAAGGCCTTGTATTGATTATCGTGCCCTCAACAAAATTACTATTAAATATCAATATCCGTTACCACTGATTTCGGATCTATTCTCCAGAGTTAAAGGTGCTTGCTGGTTTACCAAGCTTGACCTCAGGGGGGCGTTTGATCTTATCCGCATTAAGCATGGGGATGAATGGAAGACGGCATTTAATACTCCGGAGGGACATTTTGAGCACCTGGTGATGCCTTTTGGGCTCACTAATGCCCCTTCTGTCTTCCAGTGCTTCATGAACGATATTTTCCGAGACTTTGTGGATAAATTTTTGATTATCTATCTGGATGATATTTTGATCTTCTCCAAGGATTGGGATTCTCATGTGGAACATGTTCGGACTGTGTTTCGGATCTTGAGGGAGAATTCCCTGTATGTCAAAGGATCGAAATGCCTTTTTGGGGTACAGAGGATTTCCTTTTTGGGATTTGTTTTGTCTCCGTCAACTATTGAAATGGACCTGGCCAAGGTACAGGCAATTTATGATTGGGTTTACCCCACTTCTTTGAAGGCCCTCCAGAAGTTTTTGGGTTTTGCTAATTTTTATCGGAAATTTATAGCAAAATTTTCTAGTATTGCCAATCCATTGACTGATCTGACTAAGATGGGTGCTGATGTGTTGAATTGGTCTCCGGAGGCTGTTTCTTCCTTTCAGGAGCTGAAGCAAAGATTCACTTCTGCCCCGGTTTTGCGGCAACCTGATGTCTCACTCCAGTTCCAGGTAGAGGTGGACTCTTCTGAGATTGGTGCAGGAGCTGTTTTGTCCCAAAAGGATCCTGTAACATCTAAAATGAATCCCTGTGCTTTCTTTTCCTTAAAGTTCTCTCCATCTGAACGTAACTATGATGTGGGGAATCGGGAACTGCTAGCCATGAAATGGGCATTTGAGGAGTGGAGACATTGGTTACTGACCACAAGAATTTGATTTACCTGGAGTCGGCCAATCGCTTGAACCCTAGACAGGCTAGATGGGTCTTGTTTTTTACACGTTTTGATTTTGTGGTCTCTTTTCTTCCTGGCACTAAGAATGTCAAGGCTGACGCTGTCTCTAGGAGCTTCTTTGCTGATTCTCCTGTGGTGACCAAGCCTGCTACCATCTTAGGTGAAGGGGTAGTTCTTTCTGCCATCTCGCCCGATTTGAGACGTGCTCTGGAAGAGTTCCAGGAGGACAAACCTGAGCGTTGTCCCAGTGGGAAGTTGTATGTTCCTGACCAGTGGAAGAAGAGAGTGATGTATGAAGTTCATTGGTCTGCATTGGCTGGTCATCCAGGTATTTTTGGTACTAGAGATCTGGTGAGTCGGTCTTTTTGGTGGCCCGCCTTGTCTCGTGATGTCTGGAATTTTGTGCAGTCCTGTGGGACTTGCTCCCGGTCTAAACCTTGTTCTCGCTCTAGTGGGTTGTTGATGCCTTTGCCGGTCCCCAGGAGACCATGGACCCATATTTCAATGGATTTAATCTCTGATATGCCTGTCTCTCAGAGAATGACTGTTATTTGGGTGATTCGTGATAGGTTCTCTAAGATGGTTCATCTTGTACCACTCCCTAAGTTGCCATCTTCCTCTTAGTTGATGCCCCTGTTTTTGCAACAGGTGGTTCGCTTGCACGGGATTCCTGAGAACATTGTGTCTGACAGAGGAGTTCAGTTTGTGTCTAGATTTTGGAGGACTTTCTGTTCCAAGCTGGGAATTCAGTTGTCCTTCTCCTCTGCTTTTCACCCTCAGACCAATGGGCAGACGGAGACAACAAACCAGACCTTGGAGTCGTATTTGAGATGTTTTATTTCCGCTGACCAGGATGATTGGGTTTCATTTTTGCCCTTGGCCGAATTTGCTTTAAATAATAGAGCTAGTTCTGCCACTTTGATGTCACCTTTTTTTTGTAACTTTGGGTTTCATCCTCGATTTTCTTCAGGGCAAGTGGAGCCTTCTGCCTGCCCAGGTGTTGACACTGTGGTGGAGAGAATGCACCAGATCTGGGACCAAGTGGTGGATAAGTTATCTCTCTCCCAGGAAAAGGCCCAGCGGTTTTCCAACCGACATAGGACCATTGGTCCCCAGTTTAAGGTTGGTGATATGGTTTGGTTATCATCAAAAAATATCGCTATGAAGGGGGCTTCTCCTAAGTTTAAGCCTAGATTTATTGGACCTTCCAAGATTTTGGAGATTATTAATCCGGTCTCTTTTCGTTTGGCTCTTCCTGTCACATTTAAGTTCCATAATGTGTTTCATAAGTCCTTGTTGAAGAGGTTTGTTGAACCAGTAGTTCCTGGGGTGGTACCTCCGGACCCTGTATTGGTTGAAGGTAACATGGAATATGAGGTAGAGAAGATACTGGATTCCCGTCTGGCTAGACGGAGACTCCAGTATTTGGTTAAGTGGAAGGGTTATGGTCAGGAGGATAATTCCTGGGTCTCTGCTTCTGATTTTCATGCCAAAAGATTGGTGCATGCCTTTCATCGGGCTCACCCTGATCGCCCTGGTGGCGTGGATAAGGGTTCGGTGACCCCTCCTCAAGGGGGAGGTACTGTTGTGAGTTCATTTTCCCCTTCACCATTGAGGTCTGATGAACTTCCTCTTCTGGTGAAGGAAGGTAGTGAGGCTGATTACCAAGCATCTGGGCAGGATGATGATGACTGGGTGACGGGAGTTGCTGACTGGATATAAGGCAGCCGACGCCCTTCTGCCTTGCTGGTGATCTCTCTGAGGGATTCTAGGAGACCAGTCTGATTCCTGCTCCTCAAAAGCTAAGTTTTCTGCTCTGTTTTTTTGCATTTGTGATTTGGTTTTGTTTTTCCTTGTTTTTCTGGATTTCTGCCATTCCCTGCTGGGGTGTGCTGAATTGCTTTTTGCTCTGTCTTCAGAAAATACCTGAGTACTGATATAGTCTTTTTGAAGCCTAGCGTCTTCAGGGTTTTTTTTCCCTATCAGCTGTTGGCTCTTTTGATAGGGTTTTGGCGGATTACAGACAGCAGCTATTCTATCCTGTCCTTTGTAGTTAGCTTGGGCCCCATCGTTTGCTCAGCCTATCTTTCTATCTGTGTGAGGGTTTTTTCATCTTGCTTCACCATCATTATATGTTGAGGACTGCCTATTTCTTTGGGGTCTGCTCTGGGGCAGTTTAGATTTCCCTTTCTGTCTTTAGGCAATGTAGTTCTCCGGCTGTGATCGAGGGGTCTAGGGCACCGTAGGAACCCCCTACGGCTACTGCTAGTTGTTGTTGATAGGTTCAGGGGTCTGTAATCCGATAGCTACCAACTTCTCTGGTTTTCTGGACTTAGCTAGTATTTCTCTTTTTGCCTCCTACGGTGACTCATTCATAACACCTTGGCCTCCTTCTTGGTAATATGCTTCATTGTTCTGACTTGAACCAATTTTTCATTTGCATTTGTTCAAGCACACTTATTGTTTGGGTGTATAGGACTTTAAGTATTATACTGTATATGACCATGACCCATCTTTGTCTTATGTCTGCTTTAGTTCAGACTTTTATTTGATTTTAATTAAGTGCTTGTTTGTGGTGTTTGCTGAAATAAAATAAACTTAATTTTTTGTACTATATTGATTTTTGGTGATCCCTATCGTTGGTGCATATACTTTTTCTTGTGTGTTTTCATATATCTTCGTATGCATTAGGTGATCCCATATCTTATGATATTTGGGATGGTGCCTGTTAACTCCATATTTAGTTGGAATGAAGGTATGTAATTTATATTAAAAAAAGCACGGCATATATTCATTAAAAATTTAGTCCATCCAAGATATTCAGGTCAGTGGTTCAGAAAAAAAAATTGAGTAGGTTTTACTAATAAGAGAATCCATTTACAGGACCCTGGTCCAGTGACCATATCAGTATTCTATGATCGCTGGACAGGCACCCTGTCATCCATTTCTGCCGGCATCCCAGGCGCCTCTTCCGATTTGTAGGCCCGACACGAGGCATGAGTGTGATGATCATGGTGAGTACAATAATTTATAAGCTGTCTCGTTATTAGCAGCACTTCGCCCAGTGTAAATAGGACATGTGCTGCCAATAACATGACATTCTATGAGCACAGAACAATCGAAAGAACGATTGTACTGTGCACAGAGAATACTCGGCGAATTCACTAAAGAGACTAGTAAAGGACATGTAAAAAGCAGATTGCCAGTCATTTAGTGCCATTAACCTGTCTAAAGCTGCAATTAGGGAAGACATACCCGAAAAATGTAGACTCTGCAAATGTACACTGGGTGCAGAATTATTAGGCAAATGAGTATTTTGATCACATCATCCTTTTTATATATGTTGTCCTACTCCAAGCTGTATAGGCTTGAAAGCCAACTGCCAATTATGTAAATAAGGTGATTTGCATCTCTGTAATGAGGGGTGTGGTCTAATGACATCAACGCCCTATATAAGGTGTGCCTAATTATTAGGCAACTTCCTTTCCTTTGGCAAAATGGGTTCGAAGAAAGATTTGACGGACTCTGAAAAGTCAAATATTGTGAGATGTCTTGCAGAGGGATGCAGCAGTCTTGAAATTGCCAAACTTTTGAAGCGTGATCACCAAACAATCAAGCGTTTCATGGCAAATATCCAACAAGGTCGCAAGAAGCGTGTTGATAAAAAAAGGCGCAAAATAACTGCCCATGAATTAAGGAAAATCAAGCGTGAAGCTGCCAAGATGCCTTTTGCCACCAGTTTTGCCATATTTCAGAGCTGCAACCTTACTGGAGTATCAAATAGCTCAAGGTGTGCCATACTCAGTGACATGGCCAAGCTAAGGAAGGCTGAAAAGCGACCACCTTTCAACAAGAAACATAAGATAAAACATCAAGACTGGGCCAAGAAATATCTTAAGACTGATTTTTCTAAGGTTTTATGGCCTGATGAAAAGAGAGTGACTCTTGATAGGCCAGATGGATGGGCCCAAGGCTGGATGAGTAAAGGGCAGAGAGCTCCACTCCAACTCAGACGCCAGCAAGGTGGAGGTGGGGTACTGGTATGGGCTGGTATTTGTGGGACCTTTTCGGGTTGAGGATGGAGTGAAGCTCAATTCCCAGACCTACTGGCAGTTTCTGGAAGACACCTTCTTCAAGCATTGGTACAGGAAGAAATCGGTATCGTTCAAGAAAAACATGATTTTCATGCAGGACAATGCTCCATCACATGCATCCAAATACTCCACAGCGTGGCTGGCCAATAAAGGTCTAAAAGAAGAAAAAATAAAGACATGGCCCCCTTGTTCACCTGATCTGAACCCCATAGAGAACCTGTGGTCCCTCATAAAATGTAAGATCTATAGGGAGTGAAAACATTACACCTCTCCGAACAGTGTCTGGGAGGCTGTGGTGGCTGCGGCACGCAATGTTGATCGTAAACAGATTAAGCAACTGACAGAATCTATTGATGGAAGGCTTTTGAGTGTCATCGTAAAGAAAGGTGGCTATATTGGTCACTGATTTTTTCTTGTTTTGTTTTTGAATGTCAGAAATTTTTATTTCTAAATTTTGTGTTGCTCTATTGGTTTACCTGGTGAAAATAAACAAGTGAGATGGTTATATATTTGGTTTTTATTAAGTTGCCAAATAATTCTGCACTGTAATAGTTACCTGCACAAACAGATAACCTCCTAAGACAGCCAAATCTAAAAAAAAACCCCACTCCAACTTCCAAAAATATTAAGCTTTGATATCTATGAGTCTTTTGGGTTGATTGAGAACATAGTTATTATTCAATAATAAAAAGAATCCTCTCAAATACAACTTGCCTAATAATTCTGCACACGGTGTATACTGTATATGCGGTTTTAATCACAGCTGAATAAGTGATTGACATTTTATCTGCTTTTTGGATTAATTATTATTATACATTTATATAGCGCCATTTATTCCATGGCGCTTTACAGGGAAAAGGGGAAATATAGACAAGTACAACAAACATGTGCAAGACAAGGGACACACAAGTACAGAAGGAGAGGGGACCCTGCCCGAGAGGGCTCACAGTCTACAGCTGAATAAGTGACTGAAATTTGATCTGCTTTTTGGATTAATTCCTCGTTCCAGGAGCATCCATGTGCCGGACAATGGGATTATAATTGCAGACCTTCCAACACACACAAGCTGGGAGCTGTATACCCCTTTTTTCTTTTTAGTCTCCCTTGGCCATATGTTCTGACACCCTCTTTCCTCTTTCTGGGTGAGAAGTGTAGGGGTCAGTAAGGGTCAGCCCACGTGGAGCGGGGGCACCAGAGTAACGTAGGGTGTAAAAGCTCCGCTGTCAGGCAGGGAGACACCTAAATAGGGTTATTTAGACCCCTTTTCCTCCCAAAGCAAATGTTTACAAATCTGCCAAAAATTAGAGTTTTTTCCAGTTACTATTCCTTACATTTTTGTCTTGCTGGTTTGTGGCATGGGGTTATTATCTATTATACTTTTGTCCCCGGCCATCTGTTGTACTCCAAGCTGATGTCATTTAGATAGGAGTCAACAGGGTGATTAGGGAGAGCCGCCGAGGAGCGGGGGCGCCATTTGCGTATCAAGAGGGTGCCAACCTCCGCTGTCAGGTAGGAGAGAGATATAGGGCCCTATAGGGACAAATAGGTTTGTGACCCTCTACCTGACATTGGAATCGACTCTCTAGTGTTTGTGGCTGGATTTTGAAAATCAGCAATAAGCCTATTTTTGTTTGCCTGTTTTTTTAAGTTTTGAAAACTTTTTAATGATTGGTTAATAAAGTATCTTTTAAGGATTGATTCAAGAGCAAAACAAGGAAATAATTTAAAAACACAAACATATGGCATGTCACAAGCCAACCCTGTCATTTCATGTAAAAGGTTGCAACCTGAACAATGTTTTTCTACAGTTTCTACATTTTATACAGTTATTTAACACATCTGGAAAAAAATAAAATAAATAATAAGTCTTATTGAGTCTTTGTGGTGTGTGGCAAAAAAAGCCAGTTATTAATGTCTTTCTGTATTTTGATAAATCAAATATTTTTCAAGCACAAGTGTCATCCATCCAGGAAAATCACCCGACGCTTCAAGCGCGGGCAACTGGGTGCCCCAAATTAAAACTTCTAAGTTGGGCTTGTTAAGAATTTAGGACAAAAAATAGTAATTAAGGGTAGCAAACCACCTCAGTTATCTTACTCCCCTAAAGGGCCCCGTTACACGCTTCAATGTCCCAGCGATCCCACCAACGATCCGACGTGGATGGGATCACTGGGACATAGTTAGATGATCGCTGGTGACCTGTCACATAGGCAGACTCACCAACGATCAGGACCAGCGAGCAAGCTGGTATCCAGGATAAACAGCGGGTATTTAAGTGCCGCGCGACCTTAATTACCCACTGTTTACCCTGGATACCAGCTCCCAGCGTCTGCTGTATGGCGCTGGGAGCTCGTTGATCGTTGGTCTCCTGCTGTCACACGCAGCGATGTGTGCTGCCCAGCGGGAGACCAATGATAGATTTATGGCCCAGACCATTAGGCAACGATTAACGATCAGTCAACTGGTCGTTGATCATTGCTAAGTGTCACACACAACGATGTCGTCTCGATGTCGCTGCAACGTCACCAAACTGGTGACGTTGCAACCATATCGTTCACAATATCGTTGTGTGTAATGGGGCCTTAAGCGAGAACCTTCTGTGACACGTTATCAGGATGGGGCCTTGTGAGATATGATAACCTTCGCCACATCTATATCTGGATTGTGTTTTGTCCAGATTCCTTTGTTATGAAAATAAATGTATAAGGGTACCGTTACACCTAGCGACTCACAAGCGATCCCGACCAGCGATATGACGCGGTCAGGATCGCTGGTGCATCGCTAGGTGGTCGCTAGTGAGCTGCCACACAGGCAGATCTCACTAGCGACATCGCTGGGGAAGGGGATCGCTACTTACCTGTCAGACGCGACGATCCTGCGTCCTCCCACCTGGCTCCACGCGTCGCTCGTCGTCACAGCAGGAAGCGCCCGACGAGGAATGATCCAGGAGCTTCTCATGCAATCAGCGATAACCAGCGGGGGAGCCGGTCGGAGGTAAGTATCACATGCAGCGATATCGCTAGCAATATCACTGCTACATCACAAAATCGGTGACTTTACAGCGATATTGCTAGCGATATCGTAGTGTGTAACGGGGGCTTTATATCTAGCTCTTTTGCAAACATTTCTACTTGTTACTTTGTACTAATAAAAAAAAATAAGTAAAGACTGTTCACAAGCAGAAAAAGCTGGATCATTTGCGCACACAGAGCAGCCTTCTATTATTTCATGGGTTGCATCATTCTCTGTATGTTTTCATCACATATATGGTGCATGGTCATAAGGTATAAAGATATTTATTCGCTACAGCAACATCCATAATATATTGTACTGCACAATGCTGTAGCGACTGATGTGCTCTGAACAAATCACCCACAGCAACCAATATCACTGGAATTAGATTCAAGTATCTTTTTTTAAAATTTTTAATACCACCAACTGGTCATTCGTGAATTGCTGCTTGTGTTCCTGCCAATTGTCATGGTGCGTCCTCGAGAAATTAGATAAGGTTTTCTTTACAGTCATCTAAAAACAGACGAAAATGTATTGCAAATTTATACAGCATCAAGTAATTACATTTCTACTAAAATAAATATTATATATAATATTATATATAATCTACCATCTCACCCCCCAATGGGGGTGGTCTTTTTTTCTCCATCCTCATTCTCTGGTCCTCTACCAGAGGCCAGGGAGTTTGAGGGTTCTGCGCCGGATCTTAGTTGTTCCCAGCATTGCGCTTTTCTGAACACAGAGTTCAGATGTTGCAGCCATTGTTCCAACTTCGGGGTCACTGCTCCATGTCTTCCTATCACCACTGTAATCACTGTTGCCTTCACCTTCCACATTTTCTCCAGTTCTCCTTTGAGGCCCTGGTATTTCTCCAGCTTCTTTCGGATGTTGCGGTCACTTGGCACTACCACATCTATATGTACATATTCACACACATACACTACACACATACATATATTATCTGTGTGTACAGCATATATATATGGAGCGCCCCACGGGGCCTGGGGGTACTCGGTACCAGGCCCGTCGACTTCCTTGGGGGACGGTGTCACGGCGGCGGCGACCCGGTCCGTGGCCCAGAGGCGTCCAGTAATAAAATAGGGCAAAGTTGTGTGGTATTTATGTGGTAAAAATGAAAATAAAGTTATTAGATTGTGAAATACGTGACGCCACCTGTGGCTTTCTAGTCAGAGATAACCAACGCTGCGGTGTTGTTTCTCTGGGATGGATGTTGGGCGCAGCTATGATGTTGTAGCCCTCCACAGGTAGGGCTGTAGTCCCAGGGCAAAGATGTTAAATAAATAGTAAAAGTGGCTGTAAGCGTTGGCAGGCTGGGTCTGGCCTGGCGGGGTACCGGGAAAATGCCCGGTGGGCTCTGAGGTCGCGGGGGGCCCCCTTAAATTTACTGCCCCTTTAAATGTTTGGCGGCCGCCGGGCCCTTTAAGAGCGCGCGCGTGCACATACCGGCAATTACTTGGCTTTGCACGCGCCGCGCGGTCAGGCGGCGGCCCCCTGACTGGCTCCGGGTGCTCCTGAAGGTCTGGCTGGTGATGATGAGTCACGTGATGTCTCCTCTCCTGGCCGCCGCGTGACCTTGCTGCTGCGCTGCAGTGGTTCGCGCGGCGTCTGTTCTTGATAGGCGGTGAGTCCCCGCCCCGCGTTTCTGTCCTCTACTGTAGCTGGCTGCTGCCTGGCTAATAGCAGTGCCAGCACAGAGAACAGAGGACGTCGCCGCCGCTCATCCTGCTGCTCCTGCTCCTGTTGTTACAGACAGTCAGACAGTGTCAACCGCAGCCCTGAGCCCTTTAGTCCGCGGGTCCGGTGAGTCACACAGACACAGTGTAAAAAATAGCAGGGGGAAGGAAGGGGTCCAGCAGGGGACACTAGGGGAGACAGACAGACAGTCTGTCACACAGACTAGTGAGTGACAGTCCAATGTCTTCGGCTGATGGGTGTGTAGTGGTGGGTGGTGGACTCTCTGCCGGCTGTGTGGTGGTGAGTGGTGGTGGTGGACTCTCTGCTGGGATCCCTGACTCCTGCAGCCCTGCGGCCTGCCCAGTGCCGCGTCCAGTGTCCTCCTCGTCCTCGGTCATGCATGCAGCTGTGCCGGTTCCCGACTACCACTGTCCTGCAGTGCCGGACAGTGCCGGCCCGGCTGTGTGGTGGTGGTGGTGTTGTGTGCTCTCTGTCGGGCTCCCTGTCTTACTCCTGCAGCCCTGCGGCCTGCCCAGTGCGTCCAGTTTCCTCCTCCTCGGTCATGCAGCTCGACCAGCTCCCAACTACCGCTGTCCTGCAGTGCCGGCCCGGCTGTGTGGTGGTGTTGTGTGCTCTCTGCTGGGCTCCCTGTCTTACTCCTGCAGTCCTGCGGCCTGCCCAGTGCATCCAGTGTCCTCCTCCTCGGAGTCAGGCAGCTCTGCTCTGCCAGCCCCCGACTACCGCTGTCCTGCAGTGCCGACCCGGCTGTGTGGTGGTGGCGTGCGCTCTCCGCCGGGCTCCCTGTCTGACTCCTGCCCTGCGGCCTGCCCTGTGTAGAGAATGATGGCTAGCCTGGCGTGGTGAGCTGCTCTGCTGTCTCTGCACCCTCCCAGATGGGGTCCCAATGAAAGGAAAAATAGGTTTCTGGAGCCCCCAGAAATGTATTTTTCCTCTCATTGGGGCCCCATCAGCTAGCCGGCACAGCTTCCAGGGAGCATGGTGACGAGAATGATATACTATTAAACTGCATAGGCGACAACCGTGGGGCCACCAGAAACCTATTTTTCCTCTCATTGTGGCCCCATCAGGTAGCCGGAACAGCTTCCAGGGAGGGTGGTGAAATATACTATTACACTGCGTAGGTGACCACTGTGGGGGCCCCCAGTCTGGGGGCCGCTACAGTGGTCGCCCACGCAGTGTGTAATCTAATATATAAAGCTCAAAGTGTGTATGTATGTACTGTATGTATGTATGTGTGTATGTGTGTATGTATGTGTGTATGTCCGGGATAGGCATCCGCACCGTCGCAGCTACAGCTACAAAATTTGGCACAGTCACATGTCTGGACCCCGATAGCGTCCTAAGCTATGTTGTGAGGCGAAATTTTAACCCCGCGCATTCCAATTCACCAAACAATTTTGCCCCTATCTACATAATGGGGAAAAAGTGTGTGAGTGTCAAGCCCCGCCCCTCATTATGATGTCATAATGCCCCTATCTGCATAATGGAGAAACAGTGTGTGCGTATCAAGCCCCGCCCTTCATTATGATGTCATAACGGTTGCCATGGCAACGCTGATTCATCATAGGTTGCACGCTCCGCCGCTCATTATGATGTCATAATGGTTGACTATGGGATGGAGGATGTGTGAGGGGTATATGGGCACTGGACTATGGGATGGAGGATATGTATGATGGGTATATGGGCACGGGACTATGGGATGGCGGATATGTATATGGGCACAGGACTATGGGATGGAGGATGTGTGATGGCTAAATGGGCACTTGACTATGGGATGGAGGATATGTTTGACGAGTATATGGGCACGGGACTATGGGATGGCGGATATGTATATGGGTACGGGACTATGGGATGGAGGATGTGTGATGGCTATATGGGCACTTGACTATGGGATGGAGGATATGTTTGACGGGTATATGGGCACCGGACTATGGGATGGCAGATATGTATATGGGCACGGGACTATGGGATGGAGGATATGTGATGGGTATATGGGCACTGGAGTATGGGATGGAGGATATGCATGACGGGTATATGGGCACGGGACTATGGGATGGTGGATATGTATATGGGCACAGGACTATGGGATGGAGGATGTTTGATGGGTATATGGGCACTGGACTATGGGATGGAGAATATGTTTGACGGGTATATGGGCACGGGACTATGGGATGGCGGATATGTATATGGGCACGGGACTATGGGATGGAGGATGTGTGATGGGTATATGGGCACACGACTATGGGATGGAGGATATGTATGATGGATGTATGGGCACGGGACTATGGGATGGCGGATATGTATGATGGGTATATGGGCACGGGACTGTGGGATGGAGGATATGTATGATGGGTATATGGGCATGGGACTATGAGATGAAGGATGTGTGATGGGTATATGGGCACTCGACTATGGGATGGCGGATATGTGTGATGGGTATATGGGCACGGGCCTATGGATGGTGAATAACTATGATGGGTATATGGGCACGAGACTATGGGATGGAGGATAATTATAATTTCTTATAACTAACCACAGTTAGTTACTATGCCCGGGCAGCGCCGGGCTCTTCAGCTAGTCTATTATATAAAGCTCGTGTGTGTATGTGTGCATGTCCGGGATAGGCATCTGCACCGTCACAGCTACAGCCACAAAATTTGGCACAGTCACACGTCTGGACCCCGAGAGTGTCCTAAGCTATGTTGTGAGGCGAAATTTTAACCCTGCGCATCCCAATTCACCAAACAATTTTGCCCCTATCTACGCACTGGGGAAAAAGTGTGTGCGTATCAAGCCCTGCCCCTGATGAGTATATGGGCACGGGTCTATGGGATCGTGGATATGTATGATGGGTATATGGGCACGGGACTATGGGATGGAGGATAATTATAGTTTGCTATAACTAACCACAGTTAGTTACTATGCCCGGGCAGTGCCGGGCTCTTCAGCTAGTAGTATATATAATCTCAGCACCCTCCCTGGAAGCTGTGCCTGCTACCTGATGGGGTCACAATGAGAGGGAAAAATAGGTTTCTGGGGTCCCCACGGTTGTCTCCTACGTAGTTTAATAGTATATCATTCTCATCACCATGCTCCCTTGAAGCTGTGCCAGAGCAGAGGAGGCCATAGTATGCTGTATGGAGGAGCAGGGGGGCCATATTGTGCTGCATGGATGAGCAGCGGGGCCATAATGTGCTGCATGGAGGAGCAGGGGAGGCCATAATGTGCTGCATGGAGGAGCAGGGGGGCCATAATGTGCTGCATGGAGGAGCAGGGGGGCCATAATGTGCTGCAATGAGGAGCAGGGGGGCCATAATGTGCTTCAAGGAGGAGCAGGGGGCCCATAATACTGTATGAAGGAGCAGGTGCCCCATAATACTGTATGGAGGAGCATTATATGGGGCCCATAATACTGTATGGTGGACTATGAAGTGCCCATAATACTGAATGGCGGACAATGTGGTTGCCCATAATACTGTATGGCGGACTATGTTGTTGCCCATAATACTCTATGGCAGACTATATGGTTGCCCATAATACTGTATGGCGGACTATGAGGTGCCCATAATACTGTATGGGGTACTATGTGGGTGCTCACAATACTGTATGGAAGATTATGTGGTTTCCTATAATACTGTATGGCTGACAATGTGGATGCTCATGATACTGTATGAAGGACTATGTGGTTGCCCATAATACTGTATGGCGGACTATGTGGTGCCCATAATACTGTATGCCGGGCTATGAGGTGCCCATAATACTGTATGGCAAACTATGTGGGTGCTCATAATACTGTATGGCGGACTATGTGGGTGCTCAAAATACTATATGACGGACTATGTAGTTTCCCATAATACTGTATGGTGGACTATGTGGGTGCTAATAATACTGTATGGCGGACTATGTGGTTGCCCATAATATTGTATGGTGGACTATGTGGTTGCCCATAATATTGTATGGCGGACTATGTGGACCCTATCAACAGAATGTGGAGCTTTTATCCCTATTAGACTGGAGTGGCATGTCTGACTTGATCACTGATTCATTCATTCCCTCCGTGGCTGCACTTGTTTTTTTATAGAAGCCCCAAAGAGAATGAATGGAGCTGCGGTCAGATATCCCACCTGCCGATCCATTTTAAAATGGGGATAAGTGTCCTATCAGGGATAAAACTTCCTCATTCTTCCAATCGGTGCAGTTTCTAATGGTCGGACCTAAGCGATCACCTATCCTGTGGAGCCCATGGATCAGTGATAACTTGTTTTACCCAAAGAACCCCATTAATGTAAGCTACTGTAATTATACATCCAGTTATGGGGGCGCACAGTAGATGTTCAGGAGCCGCCTGTGTTTTACAGCCGATGCTCCACTATAATGGGGATAACGACTGACAGATATTTGCATATAACCGTAGGGTGGGCCCCTACAGTCCATTCCCCTGGTGGGCCCCAGACACCCCAGTCGACCCTGAACGTTGGGGTGCAGATAAATGAGAGAAAGACACAGAGAAGTGCAGTTTCTTTACCTTTTACTGGTAATAGGTTGCAGTCCGGAGTACCACATACAGGTGATGGAATGAGTCCGGCTTGCCTGGAGGCATTCAGGGGATCCACCTTGCCAGGTGGGTATTTAGGACCTTCCTTTCTGCGCTTTGTATGTGGGTCTCCGCTGTATAGAACTATGCTGCGACCTTCTATTCGTGATGGTTTCACTAACCTGTATGGCTGTCAGCGTGAGCCTATTCCACGGGTACCGTTCTCTTCACCGTAGGCCTCGGGCTCCTTATCCACTGCCGTGCCCTCAGGTGATTAATGTGCACAGGAATTTACAATCCCCTGTACTTTCAGATTCAGCTATCACGGTGTACAGTTCCTGTCAGCCTAGGACTCTGATGTCCCTTTTCTCTTTATTAGCACTTCACTCAGGGGTCTGCTATATGCAGTATTTTAGCTTCCCTAAAGTCGCTCAGTCTCTGCTCGTGTCCTTTTCCTCTTGTCAGATCAGCTGCCTGTCTTGAACTGACTGGACCTTCCAGAAAGATCTATTTTACCTCATGTCCTCACGTTTAAATGTCATCATTTTTCCTCAAAGCTCACAGCTGTTTTATTTCCATGACAACTCCCTCAGCTGACTTCTAGCTGACTCACCAACCCCCTCTGCTGGCCAGAATTTATAAGGCATCTCCCTTTTCTGACCTGCAGCAGGAATTGTGATTTAATGTATTACCTGGCATGGGGGTCCCTTTCTGCCTCCAAGCATGACCTTACCCATTAGAGGGAGGTAATGTCACTGTGACAACCGGACTCTGGGTTGTCACATTCCCCCTCAGTTAAGTTCAGTACTCCTGGACTGAGGAAACATAACAAGAATTGTTAACAGCAACAATTAATGAAAATCTACAAAGTGTTAAAAATGTAAAAATTATCAAAAACCAGACAAGAAAAAGAAAACAATAGCACAGTTACTGCAGCGACCAGTCCTTGTGTTTGTACCTGGAGTTTAGTTGGTGGGAACCGTCTTAACCCACTTTGTGTGTCATCCCTGGGCGTGGCTACAGGGCACTCTGTAGATGGGCCTGTTTTTCGGCCACGCCGGTGGCTTATTTCAAAGGCCTTTTTGGAGTAATTATTTACAAATACAGTTCTGACCACACATAGTCCTGTGGCCCAATTGTCCTTTAACTGGTTATTGCAAATACTTTAAAAAGGTTCTTACAGTAAGTTTCTGTAGGCTCTCATGTTTAACGGTTACAACTATACATTCTTATTACTTTATTTACATTACGTAATCTCTGTAACGGGCAGGGATCTGACCTCTAGTACAACAAGTGGATCTACGCAGTATAGGTATTTCTGATGACCTGACCTGTTCTCTGATGTCTACTCTTGGTGCATTAGTCACTACGCTATAAGTAGACTTGTGTAAGATAGGTATTCTAGACTGCCTTCTCTCTACTCCTAAACTCACCATGAGATTGTCAGATTCGCTGTTAGCAGGGGACAGATTTCCGCATTCCTCTGCAGATGTGATATCTGTTACTGGAGCCATTTCATTTAGAGTCTCTTCTTCATCTGGTGCAGTAAGCTGATGAAAGGTTAGTACTGGAACTACTATTGCCTGATTTACTTGTGTCCACGTTCGAGGAAATTCTCCAAGTATAGTTTGAATCTTTTCTTCCACCTCTACTATGGGTTGTGGAGTGTCTTGAACTTCTTTCTTGTCCTTCAATTGATCAGGGCACATCTTTAGATGATCTCTTGAGACTTCTTTGAAGGTTTCTCCTCCATCTTTGCTGATTATACATACTTTGGTGTTATTAAAGTCTGAATGTATCACGGTGTATGGCTCTGCTTCCCACTGGTCATCTAGTATGTGAACACGTCTCTTTCTTTTAAGTACTTGTTCTCCTGGTGTCAAGGGAACTGCAGGGGTGTGTTGATTGTAATTTCTTTCCTGCCTCTGTCTTGGTTGGGACAAATGTTTCTCCACACATTCTTGCACTTTGCGGTATTGTTGTTGCAGCTCTGTATCCCAGTCTACATCTGATGATGTCTCAGGTGTTAAGACTCCCATGTCTAAATCAATGGGTAACATGCCAGGTCTTTCTCTCATCAGGTAGGCCGGAGTGCAATTTGTAGAGTTTACCGGTATATGATAATATAGATCTACCAGATCTGGCAACTTCTCTAGCCACTGGTTTAGTTCTTCCAGAAGTAAGGTCTTCAATAAGTCAATGACCACCTGGTTCATCTTCTCACACATGCCATTTGTCTGTGGATGGTATGGCGTCGTTCTGATTTTCTTGCAACCGTACATGTTACAGAACTCCTGGAACACTTCTGCCTCAAAGGCTGGACCTTGGTCAGTGAGCACTTGTTCAGGGTATCCGTGTGGTCGACAAAAGTGCTGCTGAAATGCCTTGACTGCTGTCTTCGCTGTTTGGTCTTTAACAGGCACGACTACCAAGAACCTCGAGTAATGGTCCATGATGGTCAAAGCATAGGTGTAGCCATTCCTACTCTAAGTTAACTTCACGTAATCCAAGGCTACCAGTTCAAGCGGCTGCTTTGTGATGATCGGCTGTAATGGGGCTCGATGGCTGTTTCAGTCTTTTCTGCGCAGGTTGCATGGGCAACATTCTCGGCACCACTTCTCAATGGAACTCCTCATGCCAACCCAGTAGAATCTTTCACGAAGTAGGATTTCCAACTTCTTCCAACCGAAGTGTCCAGCTCTATTGTGGTACTCCTCTAAGACTATTGGTGCATCCCTCTTCGGGACTACCACTTGCCAGACCAGTTCGTGTGTCCGCGAGTTGATGTTCCTCCGACACAGTTTACCCTCGTAGATGAACAGCTTGCCTCTTTCCTTCCACAGTTGCTGTGCTTCCTGTGGGTCATCTGGACCAGGGTGTGCATCAGCTCCTGCCAGGCACACCTTTACTAGGCGAACAGCTGGGTCACTGTCTTGTGTCTATGCCCACTCATGATGGGCTAATGGATTCAACGTTACCTCTCGTACGACAAAGCGCTTATTCCTCACTCCTTGAGAGCGCTGGGCTGCAATTGGACGGTGGAAGGCTGGTAACTCGATTTCGAGTTATTTTGGATCTTCTCCCCTGTCTGGTGAATTGGGCATCCTGGACAACACATCCGCTTTAGCGTTCTTATGTCCTGCTCTGTACTTGATGGTGAACTCACAGTTGGACAGCCGGGCCATACATCACTGCTCAAGTGCCCCGAGCTTTGCCGTTTCAAGGTGGGTTAGTGGATTATTGTCCGTGTAGATGGTGAACTTTGCGGAAGCCAAGTAGTGCTTGAAGCGCTGTGCTACCGCCAAGACTATGGTGAGGAACTCCAGCTTAAAGGAACTGTATTTGTCGGGGTTCCTCTCAGTGGGACGAAGCTTCCTGCTGGCGTAGGCAATCACTCTCTCTCTCTGCCTTTCTGCACTTGTGACAGCACTGCTCCCAATCCCACGTTGCTGGCGTCAGTGTAAAGTGCAAATGGTTGGTCATAGTCAGGGTAGGCCAGGACCTCATCTCCTGTGAGGGCTAATTTCAACTTGGTGAAGGACTCTTCTATCCTTTTGTTCCACTCGAATGGAAGATTTTTGTTCTTGGCCTTCTTGGATTGGCCCACTAGAAGATCTTGCAGCGGTGTTGCTATCTTGGTGAAGTTCTTGATAAATCTTCGGTAGTAGCCTACTAACCCAAGAAATTGCCTCACTTCATGAATAGTGCTGGGTCTTTTCCAGTCCCAGATAACGGTGACTTTGTCAGGATCGGGTGCCACACCTTCCGCGCTCACCACATGGCCTAGGTACTGCACCTTGGGTTTCAAAAGGTCACATTTGGACGGTTTTATTTTCTGGCCAAAGTTTGACAGGGCTTCGAATACCTCAGCTAGGTGCTTCAAATGGTCTTCGTAGGTTTTGGAGAAGACGATGATGTCATCCAGGTACAGCAGAACGGTTTCAAAGTTTTTATGTCCAAGGCAGCATTCCATTAACCGCTGAAATGTTCCTGGTGCATTGCTGAGCCCGAACGGCATGTAGTTAAACTCGCAGAGGCCTATTGGTGTTGTTAACACCGTCTTCTCTTTGTCTGCCTCTGCCACAGGAACCTGCCAATACCCACTGGTGAGATCTAAAGTAGAGAAATAATTAGCAGTTCTCAGTGCGGCTAGTGATTCCTCAATTCCAGGCAATGGGTAAGTGTCTTTATGTGTAATGCTGTTAATCTGCCTGTAGTCTACACACATTCTCATAGTACCGTCTTTCTTCTTAACGAGGACTAATGGAGCTGCCCAGGGGCTACAACTATCTCTGATTACCCCAGCCTCCTTCATCTCCCGTAACATACTCTTGGCACATTGATAGTGTGCTGGGGGTACAGGCCGGTATCTCTCTTTAATGGGTGGATGATCTCCGGTGGGGATATGATGTTGAACCCCTTTTGCCTGCCCAAAATCTAGAGGATGCTTACTGAAGACCCGTTCAAATTCTCGAGCCACCCGGTAAGCCCCATGCTTTTGGTGTGACGGGGTGGAGTCAGTGCCTACTTGTAGCTGCTGACACCAATCCTCCTGTTGCCCTTCAGAGCCATTTTCTTTCACCTTGTCAGATGGAAGCAAGGGTTCTAGTGTCTCGATTGCATTGTTACTGACGGTGAACAATTTAGCAAGGGTGGCATACCAGGGTAACTGGACCTCTCTCTCCCCACAATTTAAGATGCGTATTGGTACTCTCCCATTGCAGACATCAACTACCCCTCTGGCTGTCAGGATAGTGGGCCTACTATCAGAATACATGGGTTCTACCAAGGCTTGGTAATCTTAACCCCTTAGGCCTATTGCTGCCCAACACCAGATTAACATTTCACTTCTGGGAGGTACTGCAATGGGGAAAGGATCACTCACTCTGACACTGCCGACTTCTCCACCAGACAGCTCTACCTGTTGTCTCTGCATCAGGGCTTTGATCTCCTTTTGCAGGACCTGCTGCTGACTGGAGCTGGTGGTCTCGGCTACCTGTTGTAACAAAACAATAATTTCTCCAAGACAATTTTCAATTACATTAGTGCCTAAAGTGATCATAGGATGGCATTCTCATTTGTCAATATCAACTATTATCAAACCTTGCGATTGCAATTCTACTTGGCCAATCTTGATGGTCACCTCTTTATATCCCATCTGAGGCAAGGGCTGACCATTACTGGCAAAAATGGCAAGGTCTTTATCTGGGCTATGAGTAATGTCTGAATCTTCCCAGTACTGCTTAAGAAGAACATATAGTATTGTTGTCACCTGGGAACCGGTGTCCAGTAAAGCGTTCATCGGAAAACCGTCAATCACGACAGGCAAGACTGGTCGTCCTCCTACGTACTTGTCTCGCCAATTTGGTGGGCCTGGTCGTCTTACTCCTGGGTGTTGGCCCTTTGCCCCAGGGGTTGCTTGCTTAAATGACAGTGTCTTGCTAGGTGTCCTGCCTTGTTGCAGCGGCGACAGATGGGCTGTCCGTCCTCATCGTAACGATCGCTGTCTCTCCCTCTGGTTGGTGGGATCCTCTTCTGCTGTCGCCACAGGACGTCATCTGGACTGGTGGCCCGCTGGATCTTCTTCTTTGGAATCACTTGCAGGGACTGCACAGTTTTTGTGAGTGTAGCCAAACTTTTGGTTAGTTCCTTGACTTGGAGACGTAAGTCTGCAGCCGAATCATTGTCTTGGGATGGCTTGTCAGTCTCAATAGAGGTCTTTTGAAAGGATGCTGTCTCCTGCTGGTATGTAATTGCAGGATGCTTAGAGGGCTCTGTGCTGCTAGGGTTCAGTTCATGCAGCACTCTGATGGCTCTATCCTTAAAGTGTGCAAAGTCCAATTCAGGATTTTGTAGAGCCAATATGCACAGCTGTGTCCTTTGGTTGTTAAGCTGGAGTCCCTCTATGAACTGCTCTGCTAGTAATCTATCTTCATCTTGCACGCTCTCAGGATCAACCTGCTTTACTGCCCGTAGTGCCTCCTGAAGATTAAGAGCATAGTCCCGTATACTGTCCTGCACTCTCTGTTTGCACCCAAAAAAATCTCATTTTCATCTCTGTTGCAGTACGGTTATCAAAAGTGTCTTTCAGTCTGGCTAAGATTTGTTTGACAGTTCTTTTATCAGTGTCCGGCCACGACTTTACTTCCCTCTGAGCCGCACCATTTAACTGGCCAATGAGGATACTGACTTTTTGGTTTTCTGACAGGGGGTACACTTGGAACAAACTACATAGTCTTTCTTTAAAATCACTTATGGGTCGCCCTCCCAGGGCCATGGGGTACTCGGTACCGGGCCGGTGTCAGGGGAATGTGTCAAAGCAGCAGTGACCCGGTCCGTGGCCCTGGGCGCCCAAGTAACGGGGGTATGTAGTTAATGGAATGGAATAGTTTGTGACGCCACCTGTGGTGCTCGGCAAGAGAGGTGTTAAGCCGACGCTGCATGCAGATCCGCTGGGACTGATGGTAGGGTGCAGCAAGGATGTAGAAGCTCCCCACAGGTTATGCTATTGTCCCAGGGCAGTGTAGAGGTGGTTGGCACGGGGATGTAGCAGTACCATAAGGGTAGGAAGCAGACAAGACACAGCGGAGTGCAATTTCTGTACCTTTACTTGATAACTGCAGTCCAGGGTCCTGATTACAGATGGTAGCGGAGCAGGCTAGCCTGGAAGCAATTCAGGGATTCTCTCTCAGCAGATGGGCTGTGCAGTCTCCTTCCTAGCGCTTGGTTGAATGAAGTACTCCTAGTACTGAAGTTCCTCCTATCAGATATTCTCAAGAACCTTACTTGCACGGCAGACAGCTGTAGCCTATCTCGGGGGCTCCTTTCTCCTGAGTCCCGGCTCTCTATCTAAGCTGCTGCTGTGTCCTCAAGTCTTAGAAGGGAGTAGGGCATTTATAGCCTCCTACTCCTCTGGTATCTGTTGTAGGACCATTAGTATCCGTACAACCGTGGAGACCAGGCTCCAGTTCATGCACTCACTGTGAGGGAGCTCTCCTTTCCTAGCTCAACCTCCAGCTTCTCTCTCCATGTATGCACACTTCAACTTCCGCAGACTAACTGACTACTCCTCCCTCTTGGCCCTCAGAGAGCACTCCTCCCCTTAATTCCGGTTCAGAGCTCCCCCTGCTGGCCTGGAGTGGAACTGTGTTGCATGTATGGATTGACTGCGAGAGAGACCCATCATTGCATCCAAGCCTGGCATTACCCTCCCCTGTAGGAAGGCAAAGCCACTGTGGCGACCATACCCCTGGGGGTGCCACACTCCCCCCTAGTGCAAGTCAGCACTCCTGGGCTGAACAAAAACATGAAACATATAAACTGTTGACAATATTATTTGTACAAGAGTTAAAAATTAAAAAGTTACAGAAACCAAGAGCTTCAAAAATGGTCCTATGATGATAAGTCCAGCATCAATGTCCATGGTCCATTCCTGGGCAGATGGTGAATTATTTACAAGTTGGTGTCCACACAAGTCCTGTGGTACAATGTCCTTAAAACAAACTGGCATATTTAAAGGAAACTCTTATTGGTTACCTGTAGGCACAAAACTTGAAAAACAGTTACATATATACACATACAATTTCAACATTGACTTTTTCTATATACGATATCTGAGGGATGGTATCCCTTGTGTAATGCGGGTAGACCTGCCTAATACTGGTGTAGTGGGTAATATACTGGATACACTACAGCGGGTTCTAGGTAACACAGGGATACTAGATTGTCTGTGAACTCTTAGACTCACAAGGGGCAAAATAGGTTCACCACTGGCAGGGCGAGGGTTCTCTGATGTGGCATCTGCTACCCGATTTTCCTGATTCTCTTGAGTCACTTCTCCCTGTACTACCAGTTGGGGAAATGTCAACACAGGCACCACTATAGCATCGTTCACTTTAGTCCAATTCACAGGGAATTCCCCAAGCACTGTGCTGACCTTCTCTTCTTCCACTATGGGCTGGATGTTATCTGGTTCTTCTCTTCTTTCTTTTAACTGGTCAGGGCATAACTTCAAATGATCTTTCGATGCCGCTGCTGAGGTCTCTCCTCCATCTTTACTAACAAGGCATACCTTAATATTATCAAAGTTCGAGGGCAGAATGGTATAAGGTACAGCTTCCCATTGATCATCCAATTTGTGCAATCTTCTCTTTCTTTTCAAGACTTCCTCTCCCGGCGACAAAGGAACGGCAGGTGCATTTTGATTGTAAAGTTTCTCCTGCTTTTGTCTTGCCTGAGCCAGACTCCTTTCCACGCATTCTTGAACTCTCCTGTACTGTTGCTGCCTCTCCGTGTCCCAATCAGCATCTGGTGATGCTACTTCAGGTGTCAGGACTCCCATGTCTAAGTCAATAGGCAGCTTACCAGGTCTTGCTCTCATTAAATAGTCTGGGGTACAGTTGGTAGAGTTCACTGGAATATGGTTGTAGAGGTCTACCAGATCGGGCAACTTCTCTGGCCACAGATTCCTCTCCTCCAAGGGCAAAGTCTTCAGGAGGTCAATCACTACCTGGTTCATCTTCTCGCACATGCCATTGGTTTGTGGGTGGTACGGTGTTGTCCTGATCTTCTTACAACCATACAGGTTACAGAATTCTGCCTTGAAAGCTGGGCCTTGATCCGTAAACACTCTTTCAGGATACCCATGTGGTCGACAGAAGTGCTGTTGGAATGCTCTGGCTGCTGTCCTGGTTGTCTGATCTTTGACAGGCACAACTACCAGGAATCTTGAGTAGTGGTCCACAATGGTAAGAGCATAGATGTAGCCTGACCGGCTTGGAACCAGCTTCACATAGTCCAGGGCTACCAACTCAAGGCGCTGTTTGGTGATGATTGGCTGTAGAGGAGCTCTCTGGCTGTCTCGATCCTTTCTGCGCAGGTTACATTGTCCACACTCCCGGCACCACCACTCAATGGCTTTCCTCATACAAGCCCAGTAGAACCTCTCTCAGAGCAATGCTTCCAACTTCTTCCATCTGAAGTGTCTAGCTCCATTGTGGTATGCTTCCAGGACCATTGATGCCTCTCTCTTTGGGACTATCACCTGCCAAACCAGCTCATGAGTGCGGGCATTGATACTCCTCCAACACAGCTTCCCTTCATAAATGAACAGCCGGCCCCTCTCCTTCCACAACTGCTGAGTTTCTTCAGGAGCATCCGACTCTGGACGTGAGTCAGCTTGTGTTAGCAGCTCCTTCACCAGGCGGACTGCAGGGTCCCTATCTTGCGTTTCTGCCCAATCATGATGGGGCAATTGGATTCAGGGTGACCTCCTTTAAGCCAGACCATCTGTTTCTCACTCCTTGGGCACGTTGGGCCGCACGTGGCCGGTGGAAGGGAGGCAATTCTATTTCCTCAAGAGCCTCAGAGTCTTCTCCTGCATCTGGCAGATTAGGCATCCTGAACAGTGAGTCAGCATTGGCATTCTTGTGCCCTGCTCGGTACTTGATAGTAAACTCATAGTTAGACAGCCGAACCATCCATCGTTGCTCCAGTGCACCTAGTTTTGCAGTGTCCAAATGCATCAACGGATTGTTGTTCATGAAGATAGTGAACTTGGTGGAGGCTAGGTAATGTTTGAACCTTTCGGTGACAGCCCAGACTATGGCAAGGAACTCCAGCTTGAAAGAACTGTAGTTGTCAGGGTTCCTTTCAGTGGGGCGCAGCTTCCTGCTGGCATAGGAGATCACTCTTTCCTTTCCATTCTGCACCTGCGACAGTACTGCTCCAAGTCCCACATTGCTGGCATCGGTGTACAGCACAAAGGGTTTGTCATAATCTGGGTAGGCCAGAACTTCATCACCGGTGAGAGCCATCTTCAGGCGAGTGAAGGATCTCTCCAACTCCTCAGTCCATTCAAAGGTGGAATTTTTCTGTTTGGTCTTCTTGGACTGCCCCACCAGAAGGTTTTGCATAGGGGTGGCTATTTCGGTAAAGTCCTTGATGAATCTTCGGTAGTAGCCTACCAGTCCAAGGAATTGGCATACTTCATGAAGGTTGCTGGGCTTCGGCCAGTCCCGGATGATTGTGACCTTGTCAGGATCTGGTGCCACACCTTCTGCACTGACCACATGACCGAGGTACTGTACCTTGGGCTTCTGGAGGTGGCATTTGGAAGGCTTCACCTTCAGGCCAAAATTGGACAAAGCTTCAAACACTTCAGCCAGGTGTTCCAGATGATCTTCATAGGTTTTGGAGAAAACAATGACATCATCCAGATACAACAGGACCGTCTCAAAGTTCATGTGTCCCAGGCAGCACTCCATTAGCCGTTGAAATTTTCCTGGAGCAGTGCAGAGCCCAAATGGCATATAATTGAACTCACAGAGACCCATTGGAGTGGTAAATGCTGTTTTCTCCTTGTCTGCCTCTGCCACGGGAACCTGCCAATACCCACTGGTGAGATCCAAGGTGGAAAAGTAATTAGCAGTTTTAAGTGCAGCTAATGATTCCTCAATTCTGGGTAATGGGTAGGCATCTTTATGTGTAATGCTGTTAATTTTCCTGTAATCAACACACATTCTCATGGTACCATTCTTTTTCTTTACAAACACTATTGGAGCTGCCCAGGGGCTACAAGTGTCTCTGATGACCCCTGCCTCCTTCAGCTCTCTCAACATACTCTTAGCACATAGGTATTGTGTTGGGGGTATAAGTCTGTACCTCTTTTTTATGGGTGGATGGTCTCCAGTGGGGATATGATATTGAACCCCTTTTGCCTGCCCAAAATCTAGTGGGTATTTGCTGAATACCCGCTCATACTCTTGAGTCACTCTGTAAACCCCATATTTCTGGTAGGAGGGCGTAGAGTCAGTTCCCACCTGCAGTTGCTGGCACCACTCCTCTGGCTGCTTCACAGTGCCACTGTCCTCCACCTGATCGGATGGGACCAAGGGCTCTGCTGCCTGCGAAGAGTTGTTATTGACAGTAAACAGCTTAGCAACTGTGGCATACCGAGGTATCGTGGCCTCCTCTTCCCCACAATTCAAAAGGCGTACAGGTACTCTCCCCTTTCGTACATCAACCACCCCTCTGGCTGTCAGGATAGTGAGCCTGCTCTCGGAGTATACTGGTTCTACCAAGGCCTGGTAATCTCTCCCTCTAAGACCTATAGCTGCCCAACACCAAACCAACATTTCACATCTGGGGGGTATTGCAATGGGGAAGGGGTCACTCACTCTGACACTGCCAATTTCCCCGCCAGAGAGCTCTACCTGTTGTCTTTGCATCAGGGCTCTGATCTCCTTCTGCAGGACTCGTTGTTAACTGGAACCAGCAGTGTCAGCCACCTGTTGCAACAAGACAATAACCTCGGACAGACAATTTTCAATTACATTTGTACCAAGAGTCATCATGGGATTACATTCACGTCGATCAATATCAATATCTATTAAACCTTGAGACTTTAGCTCTACCCGCCCCACTTTAACAGTAATTTCTTTACATCCTATCTGCGGTAAAGACTGACCATTACTAGCAACTACTGTCAGTTCATCAGTGGGGCCACGGGTAAGTTCTGAATCAGCCCAATACCTCTTGTACAGAATGTACGGCATAGTGGTCACATGGGAGCCAGTGTTCAGCAAAGCGTTCATGGAGATGCCGTCAATCACCACTGGAAGGATTGGTCTCCCTCCAACATACTTGGCTCTCCAGTTCCTTGGGCCTGGGGATCCTACTCCTGGGGGTCTGCCCCATGGGTTGCTCGTTTAAAGGACAATATCTTTCAAGATGACCGGCCTTGTAGCAGCGACGACAGATGGGACGTCCGTCCTTGTCATAGCGATCGTTGTTCCTCCCTTGAATTGGCGGGGCTCTCCTAATCCAGAGCCACGGGACATCCTCTGGACTGGAAGCAAGCTGGATCTTTTCCTTGGAGGACACCTTCAGGGACTGCACGGTTTTGGTAAGTGCAGCCATCCCTTTGGTCAACTCCTGGACCTGAAGATGTAGCTCCTCAGTTGGATCTTTATCCAGAGTCTGTGCATCAGCCTCTACAGGGATGGAAGGGAAAGATGTTGCTTCCTGATGGTAGGTGATCACTGGGTGCCTAGGGGGCGCTGGACAGCTGTCAGTTGATTCCTGGAGTACCCGAACAGCCCTGTCCTTAAAATCAACAAAGCCCAGATCAGGGTTTTCCAGGGTTATAATACTCAACTGTCCTCTGTGGGTACTGGAGAGGAGTCCTTCAATGAACTGCTCCTTTAACAGTTTATCTTCCTCTTTCACACTGTCAGGATCAACTTGCTTAACTGCTCGCAGCGCCTCCTGCAGGTTGAGAGCATAGTCCCTTATACTGTCCTGCGCCCTCTGTTTACAGCCAAAGAACCTCAACTTGATTTCAGCTGCAGTGCGAGTGTCAAAGGTGCTTTTCAGCTTGGCCAGGACCTTTGCAACAGTCTCTTTATCAGTGTCCTGCCAGGCTTTCACTTCTCTCTGCGCTGCACCCGTTAGCTGTCCAATCAGGATATTCACTTTCTGGCTCTCAGTCAGAGGGTATACCTTAAACAATGGGTGGACAAATGAAAACACAGACGTTGTGATAAACTTTATAAACTCCAAGCACTGATTAGACAAGAATGGGAGGTCATCAGCCAGGATTTGGCCCAGAAGCTGATACCCATCTGCCAGGGCAAAGGGCTGAAGTAATGAAAAATAAAGGTCAACTCAGTAAACGTTGAGTCTTCTTTTCATAAACTTGATCTATTTGTCAATAAAAATGCAAAACTGATGAAATGCTGATTATTGTACTTCACTAACTATAGAACTATAGAAATATCTGACTAAAAGATTTAAAAACACAGCACACTTTGTGAAAACCAAAATTTGTGTTCGTCTCAAAATATTTTGCACTATAACTGTAGGATTGTCAGCAGCCACTAGTTGATATATAAACAGTTGTTTTCCTGGAAGAGAGGCAGAGTGTGGCTCAGGCCACATGGTGTGCAGTGGTTCCTTATAGGGATGAGTGGACCCATGGAAGTTCGGGTTCGTCACGCTCTGTCGAACTTTGGTTCAAAGTTCGGTTCTGGTACCAGAATTTGACCTGGACTTGACTCAGAACCCAAACCCTATAGAAGCTATTGAGGAACCTAATTTGGGTGCTGTAAAATGGGGGTAATCTTGAACCAGGAGGTGGAGGTTCAAGTGGACCAATGCCTTGCATGTGAAGTTTATTGTATTTGTTTATAAATAAATGATGGAAAAAAATTTGTGAGGTCTCCCTATTTTTAATAACAAGCCAAGGGAAAGCAGACAGCTGGTCCTATTATGCTGGAAAAGGGTCAATGTCCATGGACCTTCCAAGCCTATTAATATCAGCCCCCAGCTGACTGCTTAGCCTTAGCCAGATGGCACAAACATCAGTTTTACAGACTACTGTGAAACAGTAACACAAGTACAAGTAACACAGGTAGTTGATTGATCAATTGATCCACAGTAGAACCTGTTATTATGACACATAAGCAGTCAGCCATGGGCCATGCATGGATTTTTAGGGTCTGGCCCAGCATTTACAGCTTGGAATTGAAGTTTCAATGAGAACCTGGTGGTTAAGGGCACAGTGTACGCCTTCTTAGCTGGGAGACCTCACACCACATGCAACAATTCCAATTTTTTTTTTCTTTCCAGCCACACTCACATGGCACAAACATCAGTTTCACATAGTAATATTCTTAGAAAAATGTAAGGAAAGTAACACAGGTAGTTGACTGAAAGTAAGTGCAGGCCAGTCTGTCTGGGAGCCCTACTTACACGGGCAACCCACCAGATGGAGACCCAACTTGGAGTCGCCACATTTCAAAAAATAATTGTCACAAAGCACTAAAGTGGCATCAATTTACATAGAGTAGAGACAGTATAATAGGCCTCTGACACACCTTGTACTACAGGCAACCCACCAGATGGAGACGGCACTTGGACACCACAAAGATGCCACAGACTGCAGTAACGAGAGATCAATACATGACATTAAAAACGACACCATCGCCTAGTCTTCCCAAAATGCGACTGGAGTGAAAAAGTCATCGGAGATCTATGACTTGTTCATTTTGATAAAAGTTAGGCAGTCTACACTTTGCCGGGACAGCTGGATGTGCGTATGCATCAGGACACCACCTGCATTGCTGAAGACATGTTCTGAGAGAATGAAAACAACAGCCGACAGCCGACAGCACACGGATGCATAAGATGCACGTTCCAAAGGCCCCGGGGCCCGTCAAGTCCAGCAATGTATACAAATATAAGAAAGAGGAACAGCATCAGTCTCCAGGTGAAAAATTCTGTAGCTTTTATTCTGTCATCATCAGATACAACGTTTTGACCCCTATGAGGCCTTTATCAAGTACAAACTTATGACAGAAGGAGCGGCCATATATAGTGTGGAAAAACCAATCACCATTTTGGCTACGCCCCCTCATATAACAGGCACAAAAAAATGGTCAAATAAGACATCAAAAGTATAAAATAAAAAATACATTACATTCAAAAACTTACAAGAATACAAAAATACAAAATTTCTTTTATACACATAAGCACTTGTATTCATAAACACAAGCCATATCTTGATGGCCAATCACCTTATTGTGTATCCATCACCATGGTGATGATTCACCAATCATTATCGCTCTTCTGTGCAGTAAACCCCTAAACCAATAAAAACGCTATATGGCGTTTGCGCCAAAACCCTAACCACTCACCGCACACAACACAAATGGTACAGGCCACCTCAACCAATCCAACATCTACATGCCAGCTCACACTTGAATCGCAGTTACACCGCGCGGCCATGAAGGGAGGCGGGGACCGGGTGAAGTCTCGCGATGCGTCACCGTCAGAGATCCTGCGCCTGCGCACGACACTACCGTCGGGACACCATCAACCAAGACAACGCCCGGCCCCTACACCACCTAATGGCACATGCGCAAAAATCCACATATAAGCCTAGTATATGTCTCAGTCATATCGGCCTATCACAGGGGCCGATCAGCGAGGGGAGCACGTCACATGACAGGTCACATGACCTGCCATGTAAACAGAACATCCCACCGCCGACCGGTAACCACCGTCAGAGGCCAGATCGCCAGGTCAATATTCAAAATATAGCCAAATCCATGGCAACATATTTTTAGGGCTATATACTGTAGATAAAAAATGTAAGTGCTGTGCAGAAAAAGATCATAATCTTTATTAAAGCAGCTAAAACTTCAGTGGTATACAGAGAAAACAACAGAGGACACAGAGCAATACACCACATAGAATATAAGTGCTTCAGGGACTGTTCAGTCCCTATGACCTCTGGTCATTCTCCATGCACCACCTAAAATATAAAAATGAAAAATAAAATTAAAAACATTTAATAAAATACACTTGACCAAAAAGAGGAAGATGTCAATGTAATTAGAGGGCAAGGAGGATTTAACAGGTACAGATATGTAGGTTGTAATCTACATTTAAGCCTCTCGGCTGTAATGTGTCCAACGTGGCTATCCACCTCTAGTTCCTTCTGTTTCAAAAGTTTAATCCCATCCCCTCCACGCCTCAATAACGGGACTCCATCAATTACTCTAAAGCGCAGTTGATTAACTAAATGTTTGCATTCAATAAAATGTTTAGGTACAGGTAAATCTATAAGTCTAGTTCTAATAGTACTTTTGTGCTTACTGATCCTTGCCCTGATCTCCATGGAATTCTCCCCCACATACAAAAGCCCACAGGGGCAGATGATTAAATAAATGACAAAACTAGAAGAGCAAGTATATCTCTCTTTTATAAGATACTTTTTGCCTGACCGTGGATGACGAAAGCTATCCCCCTTTAACATGTTACCACAACACGCACATCCCAAACATGGGAAATTTCCCAATCTTGGTGGGCAGAGAGTCTGCTGAACCAGACTTTTAGTGGGACCCACATCAGATTTAACAAGTTTATCTTTCAAATTATGGCCCCGTCTGTATGAAAGTATTGGTCTATTATTAAACTCAATGACTTGTGGTAAACCCTTTTGTAAAAGATTCCAATGCCTATTTAAGATATTGCCAATCTTATTACTTACTGGGCAAAAAGTAGAAACAAACGGAACTCGTTTAATGGTCCCTCTGTCAAGTTTGTGACAAACCTCATCTTGTGTCAACGCCAAAGCTCTCTCTTTATAGCGCTTGACACCCTTAGTTGGATAACCCCTTTTAATAAATTTGTCACACATTTGTCAAGTCTAGAGTCGATTTTATCCTCATCCTTTACAATTCTCCTAACACGCAACATTTGGCTCCAAGATAAAGATTCAACCATTCTCCTTGGGTGGTTACTATTGTAAAGGGGAAGACTATTCCTATTCGTTTCTTTGACAAAAAGATCAGTATATAAGACTCCCTCTTGTTTATATACCATGGTGTCCAAAAATTGGACCCTGTCCATCGAATATGTCAAAGTGAACTTTAATTCAGGAAATATTCCATTTAATTCATCCTGGAAGCTCAACAATTCATCAACACTACCCTCCCAGATGCAGAAACCTCATCGATGTAGCGCCTCCAGGCCCGAACATGGCACCAGTAGTTGGAAAGGTACACATACTGTTCCTCGAATACCGCCATATAGATGTTGGCATATGTAGGGGCCACATTGGATCCCATGGCGGTACCCCTCTCCTGCAGGAATTTTTCACCTGGAGACGGATGCTGTTCCTCTTTCTTATATTTGTATACATTGCTGGACTCGACGGGCACCGGGGCCTTTGGAATGTGCATCTTATGCATCCGTGTGCTGTCGGCTGTTCTTTTCATTGACTGCTGTAGGACCCTGGGAGACGTGCACCGGATCCAATATGGAATCTATTAATCCAGAGGTGGGTGACCTGGATAATGCCATGACGTTTTCTTATACAGAGGATGATGCAATGCGGATTTTATCAGGCACTCAGGCCGATATGTCTTTTTTGAACAAACCCACTGCAGACATGCTCCGTAAAAAATATGAGAGTGAAAAGCGAAGGCTCATTTCCTTGGAGCTACATGCCACCACGCTATGTGAGTACTACAAAATACATAGGATACCACGTGGTTTGTGGCCACATCTACGGCCGACACTTATGGTGGATAATATTGAGTTCTGCAAGAGGTTTGAATTAATTTCTAACAAATTTGCATTTGATTTGATGCTTATAAACATCGAGTTTCTTCATAGTGAAATGGAAGCTATCAGAAGGAGAATATCTGATGTTGAGAAGCAGTTATCAGCCCAGATGACAGCACACGATGTGAATGTTTTCAGAAACCAGCTGGATGAGAAGTTGGTGAAGTATCGTAATGACATCGAGGAGACAAAGCGAGCCAAATGGTTCCGTGATGCGGATGATTATAAATCAGGCCGTGTTTTTATTTGGCAGGCTGGTGTACAGAATTCTACACACTATTGAAGAGACAGATATGTCAAATCTGGTCGGAAAAAGAAACCTCGTACGAGAGATCAGAGCAAATTTGGTTTCACAACAGCTGAATCAGAATCCACTGATGATTCAAGTGCAAGTGTGAGTGTACCTTCGGTTTCTGGTATTTTTTTAGGAAAAGAAAAGATGGACAAACATATAACAAAAGGAGATCTTGCCGTTGTGGGAGGAAACACAGGAGGAAGAGGCATGCAGAATCCTGTACGCAACAGTCCAGTGAGGACACGCAATATGGAGGGGAAGAAGAAAGGCTTGTGAGAGATCAGAACCTAGTGGTGAATATATCATCATATATGTTATTTGATGTTGAGGTTAGCTTGTTATCTAAGGGACTGACGTTTTGTCCTATGAATTCACCGGATTGGTTTGAACTTGAATGTGATCTTTTTTCCTTCTTTAGGAGACTTAGATTGACTTCCTTTTTTTCTGATAAACCGCAGTTTTCTTCTATGTCCGAGAATGTAATATCAAATGGCTTTACTTTACAGGGTGTCGGATTGTATGGTAAAAGTAATTTTCAGCCCCCTGTGAAAAACAATTTTGTTGAGACCTATATCCAATTGGTTGAGAAGGATTTTTCCTTAATTAAAAAAAGAGTCTCAGAGACTGGGAAAGGGGAACCTTAGCAGTGCTGAGAAGCAGGCCCTGACATATTTGTCTCATAATTCTGCTGTTACTATCAAAAGTGCAGATAAGGGTGGGGCAGTGGTTATAATGGACACCATTAAGTATAAAGCGGAGATCTTACATCAGTTATCAGATACAGCAGTTTATACAAAATTACCTGGTGACCCTACGGCACAGTTTCAGAGAGAGTTTCGATTTTTGTTGAATGAGGCTTTATGCGATGCACTCATTGACCAGAAACGCTTTGATTTTCTATTGATAGAATTTCCTGTGACACCAATATTATACACGTTACCGAAGATTCACAAGAATCTATTGAACCCCCTGGACGCCCTATAGTGTCAGGGAGGGGCTCAATGTTTAACAATATTTCTGTATTCTTAGATAGGGTCTTGAGACAATTTGCTACTGCAGCTAAATCGTTTGTTTTGGATACTAATGAATTTCTGAATAAAATTCGCGATTTTGAAGTTACTTCTGATACAGTTTTGGCCTCATTCGATGTGGTCTCTCTGTACACATCCATTGATCATGATAGGGGCCTACATGCCATCGATGTGGTGCTATTGGGGTCTGACATGGCGTCTGGTTGTACACAGCTGTACCTCTCCCTGTTAGGCTTCATTCTCAGAAAGAATCTTTTTCTTTTTGGGGATGATTAGTACCTGCAGGAGAGGGGTACTACCATGGGGTCCAATGTGGCCCCTACATATGCCAAAATCTATATGGCGGTATTCGAGGAACAGTATGTGTACCTTTCCAACTACTGGCGCCATGTTAGGGCCTGGTGGCACTACATCGATGACGTTTTCTGCATCTGGGAGGGTAGTGTTGATGAATTGTTGAGCTTCCAGGATGAATTAAATGGAATACTTCCTGAATTAAAGTTCACTTTGACGTATTCGATGGACAGGGTCCAATTTTTGGACACCATGGTATATAAACAAGAGGGAGTCTTATATACTGATCTTTTTGTCAAAGAAACGGATAGGAATAGTCTTCTCCTTTACAATAGTAACCACCCAAGGAGAATGATTGAATCTTTACCTTGGAGCCAAATGTTGCGTGTTAGGAGAATTGTAAAGGATGAGGATAAAATCGACTCTAGACTTGAAGAAATGTGTGACAAATTTATTAAAAGGGTTTATCCAACTAAGGGTGTCAAGCGCTATAAAGAGAGAGCTTTGGCATTGACACGAGATGAGGTTTGTCACAAACGTGACAGAGTGACCATTAAACGAGTTCCGTTTGTTTCTACTTTTTGCCCAGTAAGTAATAACATTGGCAGTATCTTAAATAGGCATTGGAACCTTTTACAAAAGGGTTTACCACAAGTCATTGAGTTTAATAATAGACCAATTCATTCATACAGACGGGGCCGTAATTTGAAAGATAAACTTGTTAAATCTGATGTGGGTCCCACTAAAAGTCTGGTTCAGCAGACTCTCTGCCCATCAAGATTGGGAAATTTCCCATGTTTGGGATGTGCGTGTTGTGGTAACATGTTAAAGGGGGATAGCTTTAGTCATCCACGGTCGGGCAAAAAGTATCTTATAAAAGAGATATACTTGCTCTTCTAGTTCTGTCATTTATTTAATCATCTGCCCCTGTGGGCTTTTGTATGTGGGGGAGACTTCCATGGAGATCAGGGCAAGGATCAGTAAGCACAAAAGTACTATTAGAACTAGACTTATGGATTTACCTGTACCTAAACATTTTATTGAATGCAAACATTTAGTTAATCAACTGCGCTTTAGAGTAATTGATGGAGTCCCGTTATTGAGGCGTGGAGGGGATAGGAATAAACTTTTGAACAGAAGGAACTAAGGTGGATAGCCACGTTGGACACATTACAGCCGAGAGGCTTAAATGTAGATTACAACCTACATATCTGTACCCGTTAAATCCTCCTTGCCCTCTAATTACATTGACATCTTCCTCTTTTTGGTCAAGTGTATATTATTAAATGTTTTTAATTTTATTTTTCATTTTTATATTTTAGGTGGTGTATGGAGAATGACCGGAGGTCATAGGGACTGAACAGTCCCTGAAGCACTGATATTCTATGTGGTGTATTGCTCTGTCCGATCCCTGTGTCCTCTGTTGTTTTCTCTGTATACCACTGATGTTATAGCTGCTTTAATAAAGATTATGATCTTTTTCTGCACAGCACTTACATTTTTTATCTATATAGCCCTAAAAATATGATGCCATGGATCGCTGATCGGCCCCTGTGATAGGCCGATATGACTGAGACATATACTGGGCTTATATGTGGATTTTTGCGCATGTGCCATTAGGTGGTGTAGGGGCCGGGCGTTGTCTTGGTTGATGGTGTCCCGACGGTAGTGTCGCGTGCAGGCGCAGGATCTCTGACGGTGACGCATCGCGAGACTTCACCCGGTTCCTGCCTCCCTTCATGGCCGCGCGGTGTAACTGCGATTCAAGTGTGAGCTGGCATGTAGATGTTGGATTGGTCGAGGTGGCCTGTACCATCTGTGTTGTGTGCGGTGAGTGGTTAGGGTTTTGGCGCAAACGCCATATAGCGTTTTTATTGGTTTAGGGGTTTACTGCACAGAAGAGCGATAAAGATTGGTGAATCATCACCATGGTTATGGATACACAATAAGGTGATTGGCCATCAATTTTGTATTTTTGTATTCTTGTAAGTTTTTTAATGTAATGTATTTTTTATTTTATACTTTTGATGTCTTATTTGACCATTTTTTTGTGCCTGTTATATGAGGGGGCGTAGCCAAAATGGTGAATGGTTTTTCCACACTATATATGGCCGCTCCTTCTGTCATAAGTTTGTACTTGATAAAGGCCTCATAGGGGTCGAAACGTTGTATCTGATGATGGCAGAATAAAAGCTACAGAATTTTTCACCTGGAGACTGATGCTGTTCCTCTTTCTTATATTTGTATGTTCTGAGAGAACACTGGCTGCCGGGCATGACAAAACCTCCAAGGCATAACAGGCGAGCTCAGGCCACTCTTCCATTTTTGAAGACCAAAATGTAAAAGGGTACAAACCCCCTGATGGCATTGATATTGACTCCAGATACTCCTGCACCACCCTTTCCTGTCGTTCACTACATGTCAGACTTGTATTCTGCTCTGCTGAAGCATGGGCTGGTCTAAAAAATGTGTTGAATGATTCACAGAAATTGCTTATGCCACATACACTGCTGCTGCTGCTAATGTTTTGCCTTGACGTTCCCAGAGATAGACATCTACAACTGGAATGCACACTGTGTGCCTCACTGCTGTCTTGGGGAACACCACACTTAAGATTGTCTACAAGCGTAATTCGATACTCCAGCATGCTCGCAACCCTTTCTGTTATGAACTCATTTTCGGCTCCACCAGTTGAGAGCTCCCTTCCCATTCTCCCTCTGGTGGTGACAGGAGGTAGTGAGGTTGGTTTAAGTGGTAGTTATCTGCCACCTGATGAGGAAGATAACGATTGGATCTCTGGAGTATCAGACTGGATATAAGACAGCCGACGCCCTATCCTAGTTCTGGTGATTCAGTCTGTTTCTCAGGTCCTGGACTTCAGCTCTCTTCCAGTCTTCTCAAGTTAAGTTTGTTTTTTGCTATTGTTCACACTTGCGCTTGTTGGTCAGTTCAGTTTCTTGTGTGGTCAGCCTGCCCCTGCTGGGGCTATGCTGAATTTCCACTCCTATGTATCAGTATTTGCCAAGCTGCTTTTTGTCCCTTATTGGATTGGCCTCTTTTTGCTCTGTCTCAGAATATTTCAGAGTGCTGATATAGGTGTAGAAGTCTAGTGACTTGAGGGTTAATTTTGTTATCAGAAGTGTTGGACAATATTTTTGTAGGTTTTTTTTGGCAGATTGCAGACAGTGTCTTTCCTTTCCTGTCCTGTTTAGTTAGCCGGGCCACATCGTTTGCTCAGCCTATTTTCCTGCCTTTGTTTGTAATTTCATCTTATTTCACCATCAATACATGTGGGGGGCTGTCTTTCCTTTGGAGTCTGCTCTGGGGCAGTTAGTTTTCCTCTTTTCCTGCTTTAGGCTTATGTAGCTCTCCGGTTGTGACGAGGCATCTAGGAACATCGTAGGAACGCTCCACGACTACTGCTAGTTGTGCGGTTAAGTTCAGGGATCTGCAATCTGCATAGTTACCAACTTCTCTGGTTTTCTGAGACTTAGCTTGTTGTTTATTTTTTCCTCCTCGGTGACCCATTCATAACACCTTTCCAGGGGGAAGCATCTTGACAAATTTACTCTTGTACTGTGGATCTAGCAAAGTTTCAACCCAGAAGTCAGCACTATTTCTAACCCTAAGAAAACATGCATCGTGTTAAAGGTAGTGCAGCAAGAAGGTGCTCATGTGTCAGGCGCTTCCATGAGGTCCAAGTCCATGCTGTGTTGGTGGCGTTATAACACTCAAGTATGTTTTCTCTGTCCCCTCCTGCTAACCACACAAAACAGAGAGCACAGCATTATCCTCTTCATCTGCTTGATACCATGAGCCACGTTTGATCACTGTAAGTACCCTCTCATGGCACCCGCCTGTGCGATGACAGTCCGGAAATTTGAGATATTGTTAGCCCTTTCTCATTCTCCTCTGCTTCCAACTCTTCCTCTGGGACCATCACCTCCACAAGCAGACTATTCAAAGTGTGCTCCAGCATGTAGATGACTGGAATAGTGATGTGTCATGAACTCATTTTCTGCTCCACCAGTTGAGAGTTCCCCTTCCGTTCTCCCTCTGGTGGTGACAGGAGGTAGTGCAGTTGGTTTAAGTGGTAGTGATCTGCCACCTGATGAGGAAGATAACGATTGGATCTCTGGAGTGTCAGACTGGATATAAGACAGCCGATGCCCTATCCGGGTGCTGATGACCCAGTCTGCTTCTCAGGTCCTGGACTTCAGCTCTCTTCCAGTCTTCTCAAGTTAAGTTTGTTTTTTGCTAATGTTCACACTTGCGCTTGTTGGTCAATTCAGTTTTTTGTGTAATCAGCCTGTCCCTGCTGGGGCTATGCTGAAATTCCACTCCTATTAATCAGTATTTGCCAATCTGCTTTTTGTCCCTTATTAGATTGGCCTCTTTTTTGCTCTGTCTCAGAATATTTCAGAGTGCTGATATAGGTTTAGAAGTCTAGTGACTTCAGGGTTAATTTTGCTATCAGAAGTGTTGGACAATATTTTAGTAGCTTTTTTGGGGCAGATTGCAGACAGTGTCTTTCCTTTTCTGTCCTTTTTAGTTAGCCGGGCCCCATCGTTTGCTTAGCCTATTTTCCTGCCTTTGTTTGTATTTTCATCTTGTTTCACCATCAATACTTGTGGGGGGCTGTCTTTCCTTTGGGGTCTGCTCTGGGACAGTTAGTTTTCCTCTTTTCCTGCTTTAGGCTTATGTAGTTCTCCGGTTGTGATGAGGCGTCTAGGACCAATGTAGGAACGCTCCACGACTGCTGCTAGTTGTGCGGTTAAGTTCAGGGATCTGCAATCTGCATAGTTACCAACTTCTCTGGCTTTCTGAGACTTAGCTTGTTGTCTTTTTTTCCTCCTCGATTTCCTTTCATAAAAGTGATGCTGATGACAGCGTCGTCAGCGCTAACCATCTCAGTAGCCATTTCAAAGCTGTGCACAAGGGTGCAGAGGTCCTCCACTTGTGCCCACTCCACACGCATTGGAACAGGCTATCCAAAAGTAAATACTGCACCAGGGCTCGTTGCTGCTGCCACAGCCACTCCAACATGTGCAGAATGGAATTCCAGCATGTCAAAACATTGGTAATCAAACGGTTAACTGGTAGGCTGGAAGACCTCTGTAGCGATGCAAGTCGGTGACCTGCCGGGTGGAATCGTCAAAAGTCAGCACACAGCAACTGAGCTTTCTGCAGCAGTGCATCCAGGCATCGATAGTGGTGGAGAAATTGCTGTACCATAAGGTTGAGGATGTGAGCCATGCAAGGCACGTGTGTGAGGTTGCCACAGCATAGGGCTACCACCAGGTTTGCACTGTTAACACACATGACCTTCCCTGGCTCCAGGTTTAGTGGAGACAGATATTGCTCTAACTCGGCCTGGATACCTGTCCAGTGTCCACAACTGTTGAGCTGTGTGACTGCGATCTCCATGGCATAATAATTTAAATACTGCCTGATTGCAGTGAGCCATGGCTGTGCAGTACGGAGGTGGGAAAGATTCTATCTCTCGTGCCTTATTAAGTGAAAGGTTGAGGGCTATGGTGGAGGCCCTACAGATGGTAGAGGAGGCAGAATCACTGGAGAAACTGTTAGATACAGAGGTTTGTCCCACAAAACATTTGGGATTCAAAGATTCAAAGACTTGTAGAGCGGCCCTTGACCACCTGCCCCAACAGCCACCAGAGTCAGCCAGTGTACAGTCAGCGAGATGTAACGCCCCTGCCCAAGTTTGCTTGTCCAGGTGTCAGTGGTGAAATACACCCTGCCAGACATAGATTTTTTCAGGGAATGAGTGATGTTGTCGGCAACATGCTGGTGTAGCGCAGGTACAGCTTTCTTAGACAAGTAATGGCGACTGGACAACTGGTACTGAGAGACTGCAACGGCAAGCAACTTTCGGATACCGTCTGTATCCACCAGGCAGAAAGGCAGCATTTCCATGGCCAACAGATTGGAGATGGTGTGCTGAGAGAGGGTGGGGTATGGAGAACAGAACCAACTGCTGGATTGTGAGTGAGGTGCATGCGGAGATGTTATGGTAGATGGAGAAAGATATGCTATGCTAGGTGACACAAAAGCAGCAGTCATGTCTACTTCCTTAACAGCTGACCGGCTCTCATTCACCCTGACTGTGGTTGGTAAACAAATGTAGTTTCTGCGGCTGGAGACCTGTGTGTGAAGATTTAAAATGTTAATGGAGTAGGAAAAAGCAGCGGATGGGATTGGCGAGGCCCGCTAGTCCGCATTATAGCACAGTGAGATTCCGACAATAAGGCATGTTGATCGTGCATGTCCCAGTTTATGCATGTAATTGTCAAATTATTGCAATTTTTGCCTCTACTGAGTTTTTTTTGCAAATTTGACAGATAATATGTTTTGGATCATCCTTTGCAGTATCAAAAAATGCCCAGCCTAGGCAACCCTTGCTACCCCTGCGAACTGCACACTTGCGACCGGTGCTGGCCACAGCCAGAGTTGGGGCTGAGGAGGCATGGGCTTGTCATGGTGGCATCACTTCGTGTTTGCGTGGGAAGTGGCAATGTAATCTCCTCATCTTCTTCGTCCTCTACCTCCAATGTTGAGATACTCAGCTATGTACATATAGGTTCACACCAAGTGGGACCTACAAGCTCATCGTCATCCTCTCTGTTCTCACACACCTAACCCTGAGAGTCACCCTCTTCTTCTTCCTGCTCTGACACCACAGTACATTTTGAGTGTGCCTCTGGTATCTGAGTCTCATCAGGATCATCTCCACCCTTGATGGTTAATGTCTGGTGATGAGGGTCTGGATTCTGCTCAGACCCTACTTACGTCATCCCTGGATCCATCATGAAATTTTTTTTGCATGGGTGCAGATGCTTTCCTCCTCTGGATACTGTGATTCTTCAGAGAAGACCTCTGATGCCCATGGAATACAATGTGTGAACAGCTCTTCAGAATTGCCCATCTGAGGCTCCCCACAGTCAATTGGGTGTTTGCAATTTTTTGACACTGGGGAAACCAGGGTGATTGGGGTGCCACCTTTGAAACACAGGAACAGGGAAACTGGTCAGAGATGATGGGAAGATGGATGAGGGTAAATACTGGGCTATCCTAGAGGAATTGATATGAAGGGGGAATTTGATATGAAGGTGGAATTATGTATCTAAATGTATGATTAATATTGTGGAACAATCAGATTCATGAACCATTTTGTTTTCTAATAAAAATGTAATATGAAAAAAATAAAAGATTCCAGAAGTTTATTCCAGGAGAATATTATGTATAAATTTAAATAATATTTGCAACTTTTTGGCACGCATTATAGACAACAGGCAAGCTTTTAAGAAAGACTAACAGTCCCTGCAAAGTATTAAACACTCTGAGCCATTACACAAATCTAAATGATTCTCTGTGATTGATGTTAGTGGATATTAATTCTAGTACTTACCAGATCTCTCCCCATCAAGTTCTGTGCACGCTGGTGATTTAGGGATTCAACACAAAGATAATAATGAATAAAATACTAAATAAAACTTTCTTGTTTTCAACTATAAAACACTATGAAATTTTGGCTGCCTTATTTATTTTTTTCAAGTTGTTTCCTTTAAAGGAGAACATTGTGCTTTAATCATTTTATTTCTTTGGTTTACTTTCTTTGCTTGTTTTAATCAGTTACCGAAAATTTTCAGAGTTATGCTTCTGTTAAAACAAAATCTAAATATTAGTATTACGGAGGTAGATATACTCTGCATCAATGGTTTAATAAAGGAGCAGTGGTATATGGACATTACAACCTGCAAAATAATGAAAAAATCCTAGAATAATTAGTAAAAAACAGAAAATGTCCTGTAAATGAGATTGCAAAGTGAAGAAGATTATTAATATTTTAGTAAAGGAGTGTCTTTGAAAAAGCATTGAAAGTGTGAAGTGTGAAGGGAGCTATATACCCCCATCAAACCACTCTGAGTAAGACTAGGGCCACAAAGTATAAATAAATCGGTCTGATTTTCATCCAGAGAAGTGGGACAATTTTATTCTCACTTGTCATCCATATAAAATAGTTTTTTTTTTTTACTTAGCAGCTATTAATCAACTACAGGATCATGTACAGTTTCCTATGTTACAAAATTGCAATGTTTCCGTAAAAATCGAATTCTATCCTGTGGCTCTGTCTGGCATCCGATTTTTTTCTCATATAAATAGACTTGAGACTGATCCGATTTTCGGACGTAAATTGTGCATGCTGTGATTTTTTCAATTGCAGATTCAGTCCATGAAAAAAAATCGAAATCTGCAACTGACCCATTGAATAAGATGGGTCCAAGGGCGAACCGTTTTTTTTTAACAAGTAGGACTGAAAATACAGTGTGTATGAGCCCTAAGCGTCACTAGTGACAACACTGTCCCTTCGGGAGGGTCAATATAAACTTTATGACAGCTGCTGTTGGTGGTTGCCAAAGCAGGGTCAGTGCTGAGAAAAGAAGCGGCAACAAACTGCAGAATAGGCAACATCTTACATCTTATTATAGTATATGCAAACATCACAAAATGTTTGACTTACAATGTTAGAGATGAGCTGATCTGGAGAGATTCAAATTTGCCAAAGTGCGCAGGTTTTACTGTAAAGTTCGATTTACAGCAAAGTTATTTTCAGCGAATTGAATGTTTCATATTATAGTTTCATATCCCAGAGCATAATAAGCATAACATGTAAAAAATAAAAACAAGCATAACCTCATCTCTCACCTGTCCCGGCACCCCCACTGCCTCTGTTGCCTGCTGTCCCCCATAGGTCTGCAGGACCTCTTCTCTCTGTAAGTGTGTCCCAGGGTCATCACACTAGAATAGGAATTCCGGATGTGCCCGGGCCTCAAAGCTCAATGCATGTTGTAAAGTCATGACGGTACGAACTATTGCAATTTCCGATCCTTGGAGATGGACAGAATTCTTGTTTTGGAGTAAAGACACCAACGCTCAACTGTGTAAAAGAGAGGTCCTGATGACTGGATCAATACGTTTCTGATTTTCTGCATATCATATGCATTAAAACTTTCACACAATATGACATACAGGAACATCACTATTGGGGTAACAGCATATGGAGAGGGGTCAGGAGGCTGAGCTCTCTCCTAAAGCATCAGATGATGGCTATATTACATAGATGGCATCTGTGTCTCAGAGATGTAGCCGGTGCCGAGATATGATCGTGCTGTTAATCATGGAATGTGCACCGGTGCTCCCCTACACTGGATCCCATCGGCTCTCTATGATATGATCGCAGGGCACCAATGGTTTACCATGACATCCGATGATCTACAGAAGGCCTCTGTCAATGACATTTTTATCATCCTCTGAAGCACAGTCACTAGCTGAGCTTAATAATAGATTGAGATTCTCACTATATACTGTAAAACTGTGGTATTGCAGTATATACATTATATAAGTGGTCAGACAATCATGTGTTCACATCCCCTAGGTGTATTAAAAAATACAGTAATGAATAGAAAAAAGGTTTTAAAAATATAAAAACCTAAAGAAATATAAAAATGTGACTCTCCCTCTTTCCCTCATTAAAAAAATAAAGAATTAAAACAAAACATACCATAGTCTTCCCCCAAATTTGATGGGGGAAGAATGGCGGTGCGTCTTATAACCCAAATGTAGCTTACCGGGGAGTGGTGACTTAGATGGAATGGGGTCCCAGGAGGTAGGGTCGCTGCTGCATGGAGCAGGAATCTCGCGGCTCTCAATTTTCACATGAGCTGTCTCCAGCGGCCATTTTCCCGAAGTCCACAGCGGTAAAGACGATATGAAGTAAGGGGACTACGCTGACATTTTGTAAAAGCCCGGAGCTCACCACAGCCTTGCACCGCCATACACCCCCTCCTCCCACAGCATCATGCCACTCCTGCTGCCGTCAGCTTCCCGCAGCAGCATCCTTGCCTCCTGGGACCCTGCTGCATTGCAGCCACCTTCCCCCCTTCCCGGTACTGTAAAAACAGACTATAAGATGCACCACCATTTTAATTAAAACCATGTTTTCCTATTTTCCTCCCCCAAATTTGGGGTGCTTCTTTTGGTCTGGTGCGTCTAATAGTCCGCAAAATAAAGTATTTGGTATCACCACTTCTGTAAAAATCCAATCTATCAAAATATAACATGTATTAGCTCATGTAATAACATCCGTAACGAGAAAATCTGGTACTGCCTTAATCATACTGACCTTGAAAAAAAATGTCAGGGTCATTGTAACCGCAGAATGAATGACTGAATGTTATAAAAGCAAAAGCCAAGAAACAATGGCGGAATTACATTTTTCCCCCTTCATCCCTCTTGGATTATTTTTCCCATTGTCCAGTACATTGTATGGTAAAATGAATGGCGTCTTGCAAAACAACAACGCGTCATGCAAAAAAGAAGAAATCATACGGCTGTGTCGATGAAAGAATAAAAACGATATGGCTCTTAGAACAAAGGGAGAAAAAATATCAGAAGTGTAAGAGCGAAAAATCTTCCTAAAATTTCATCCACAGTGCTGGTACTTTAATAAATAGTGGAAAATGTATTATACAATAAATGTCTAATCTCTACGCTAAAGCTCCTAGGTCCCAGTGCAAAATTTGTTTTGTGGCTTCTTATTTGCTTTGTCTTTTTTTCTGGTGTCCTTTGGCCCCCCAGAAACCAAAGTTCGGCTACGTCTTTGCCTTTCTTTTATTTTTGATTCTTTTCTTTTTTGCTCTTGTAACAGATGTTACTGATATTATCAGAATATCTAGAATATAGGCTTCAAGTCCTAGACAAATAATGGCGAATCAGAAATCTAACCCTTGATGAAATGAGGCATTATACTTTCTTTGTATGGTGACGTTACTCTACTTATATCACTTACTAACCAAGGACTGCGAGGCCACTGTGTAACAATACCGCAACCACAACGGCGTGCTTTGTGTACGCTCTGCATGTGCTACGTGCTTTTCACAGTAGAGATTCAGCTTTTTGCACAGCTAACAGCTTTCACTGTGTTGCTGCCCCTAGATATTCTGCTAAAAGGCACTTTTCTTTTCATCAAAGTAAACTCATCTGCTTTATCACCTTAATGAAAAAAAATCCTTGTGCTGCCAATCCACATGTAGAAGGGCATTGGTTGTAGCAACACTCGCGGTGAACAGAAGTAAAAGGGAATATGAAAAATTCTCAGTGCAGGATGTGTAAAGCGTTTGAGTATAGCGTCATGGAATACATCGCCTCGTTTCCTGTCTACATATTACTGGTTTAAATACAGCCCTGATGAAAGGTACATTGGTGGAAATAAGTATTTGATCCCTTGCTGATTTTGTAAGTTTGCCCATTGACAAAAACATGAACAGTCTATAATTTGAAGGGTAGGTTAATTTTAACAATGAGAGATAGAATATCAAAAATATAATCCAGAAAATCACATTGTATAAATTATATAAATTTATTTGCATTTTGCAGTGAGAAATAAATATTTGATCCCCTACCAACCATTAAGAGTTCTGGCTCCTACAGACCAGTTAGATGCCCCTAATCAACTCATTACCTGCATTAAAGACAGCTGTCTTACATAGTCACCTTTATAAAAGACTCCTGTCCACAGAGTCAATTAATCAGACAGACTCTAACCTCTGCCACATGGGCAAGCCAAAACAGCTTTCTAAGGATGTCAGGGATAAGATCATAGACCTGCACAAAGCTGGAATGGGCTACAAAACCATAAGTAAGACGCTGGGTGAGAAGGAGACAACTGTTGGTGCAATAGTAAGAAAATGGAAGAAATACAAAATGACTGTCTATCGACATCGATCTGGGGCAGCATGCAAAATCTCACCTCATGGGGTATCCTTGATCATGAGGAAGATGAGAGATCAGCCTAAAACTACACAGGGAGAACTTGATAATTATCTCAAGGCAGCTGGGACCACAGTCACCAAGAAAACCATTGGTAACACATTACGCCGTAAAGGTTTAGAATCCTGCAGTGCCTGCAAGGTCCCTCTGCTCTAGAAGGCACATGTGCAGGACTGTCTGAAGCTTACCAATGAGCACAAGGATGTTCTGTGAGTGATTGGGAGAAGGTGCCGTGGTCAGATGAGACAAAAATTGAGGTCTTTGGCATTAACTCAACTCACGGTGTTTGAAGGAAGAGAAATGCTGCTTATGATCCAAAGAACACCATCCCCACTGTCAAGCATGGAGGTGGAAACATTATGTTTTGGGGCTCTTTCTCTGCTAAGGCCATAGGACTACTTCCCCACATCAATGGGAGAATGCATGAAGCCAGGTACCGTAAAATCCTGAGTGACACCCTCCTTCCCTATGCCAGGACAATAAAGATGGATCCATGACTGGGTCTTCCAGCAAGACAATGACCCCAAACATACAGCCAAGGCAACAAAGGAGTGGCTCAAAAAGAAGCACATTAAGGTCATTTCTATAATCCCATAGAAAACTTATGGAGGGAGTGTTAGGGACGGCGGAACGCACTAAATATAAATAATAGGAAGTGCATTCGCCGCTCGGGGTCCACCGTGCAGTAGGTGATATAACCACTGCTAGATGGTGGCAGAGACAATATGGTGATTATGCACACGGGTTAAACTTCACTCGGAGTATGCAGGACGGACTCTGTTCACACCCAGAGGTACCGTAACAAAAAACACAAAACACTGAACCTGTTTGTGACACAGGCTTCAGGTAGAATACACACATGACTGTAAAAGGTCACAGAAATAGTCCAAGATGGCGGTACTAAATCATTCTAGACCTACCGCTGTTATCAGAGAATATAGCGTCACAGCTGCGAACGCTCAGAGGGCTGCTAAAGCAGCGCGGCGTGGATACTGCCGCTGGATGACACCGATATGGTGCAAGCACGATGTCGGATGCTAGCAGCTGTGGTAATGGAATAATAGCGCACTGGCGCTGGTAGTAACTCAATCCCTCACACAGTCATAATATCAAAGGGTAGGGGTTTCAAATGAGTCATTCACCAGATCATGCATCCATCAACAAACACATAGCAGCAAGTATGACTATACTAGCGCATGGCGGAACAGCCATGCACGCTTTTTTTAGCAGCCGGGACCTTCCAGAAGTTTCCAGACCTCCGAGATGAACCAATGAGATCTGGAGCGGGACCTGAGCACATGACTCCCGATCTCCAATGGGAGACCGTCTCATGAGCATGCTCAGAAGGCAGATGGAAGAACTTAGCCTCTGGAGAAATCTGCCGCAAGGCAATCTCTTCTGCAATCTCCTCTGCAGTAGATAATGAGCAGGAGACTGCAGAATGTGAGAGTCTGAATTCCTGCATATTAACCGCAGAAATCTGACTCCTAACAGTACCCCCCTTCCTAGGGCCCCCCCTCCCTGAGCCTTCCGACCCACCAACCTACGCCCATCAGTGGCATGGGCCTCAGACCTGTCCGTAGGCAAGTCTGGTGTCCCGGTAGGTGACACAGAAAACCGGGACACGCGGAAGGCATCAGGGGTGGCAAGATCGCCAGGTTTAAGAAGGGACACATGGGAGACGATGGGAGCAGGAATTAAAGTGGAATGCCGCCTCGAGTTGGCAGGCGTCGCCACTCTCCATTTAAAGAGGCTATCCCGAGCACATGTGGCACATGCTCGAATATACTTTTTAATGTCCCGAGCCCTGTGCGGCCACCAATACGACACAGCCAGGAGTTTCGTGGTCTGCATGTAGCCACAGTTACCATCCGCATTGGACGCGTGTGCCCACGTAAGAAGCTTAGGCCAAAGGCGAGGAGGAACAAAGGTCTCGCCGGGCGGCACAGAATCTGACCATTGCGGGGTGCTGTCAACGTGTAGACGGTGACAACCGCAAATGGAATATTGTACCGGGTGCGTCTCAAGTATGGCGCGAGACACCTCCATGGGCTCTGGGGGTAGAACTTCTGGCTCGGGCAGCTCCAGAGGCTCAAAAAAATTGGGAGCCGGAGTAACCTTCCATTTGGATTGAGCACGTTCCATACCGCGCTCCGAAAAGCGGAGGTCGATGAGGGTGGAAATAGCAATCAGCTCTTCCAAACTGGCAGGAATCTCTCTGGTAGAGAGAGAGCATCTTTAACGTGCACCGCTAAACCTCTCCAAAACACAGGGATGAGAGCCTTATCGGACCACTCGAGCTTGGAAGCCAGTGTCCGAAAATGGACGGCATACTGACTAACCGAGAGGGAACCCTGAGCTATAGCAAGAAGCTGAAGAGAGGTATTGTGCGTGACCCGTGGACCGAGGAAGACCTGCTTAATGGCTGTTAGAAATTGAGCAGCGGTCCGAATCTCTGGGTCACCACGCTCCCATAATGGCGTAGCCCACTCCAACGCCTTGCCCGACAGAAGGGAAACAATAAATGCCACCTTGGCCCGTTCTGTAGGGAATTGCTCAGCCAGCAGCTCCAGCTGAATAGAGCACTGGCTGATGAAGCCCCTACAGGAGGCACCATCACCAGAAAATTTATCGGGCAACGGGAGGCGGGTAACTGTCGGCGCGAGGGAGGACATGGACATACGAGAAACCGCATCAGTAAGAGCCTTTACAGCAGCTTCAGTGGATTGTGCAGCAGAGAGAGCCCTCTCAAGAGTGGCCAACCAGCCCTCGAGCTGCCGAATACACTGCAGGAGTTGCTGCTGTTCTGTCATCACTAACCAGACCCTGGCGCTAGTATAATGTTAGGGACGGCGGAACGCACTAAATATAAATAATAGGAAGTGCGTTCGCTGCTCGGGGTCCACCATGCAGTAGGTGATATAACAGCTGCTGGATGGTGGCAGAGAAAATATGGCGATTATGCACACGGGTTAAACTTCACCTGGAGTGTGCAGGATGGGCTCTGAGAACACCCAGAGGTACCGTTACAAAAAACACTAAACACTGAACCTGTTTGTGACACAGGCTTCAGGTAGAATACACACAGGACGGTAAAAGGTCACAGGAGTAGTCCAAGATGGCGGTACTAAATCCTTCTAGACCTACCGTTGTTATCAGAGAATATAGTGTCGCAGCCGCGAATGCTCAAAGGGCTGCTAAAGCAGCGTGGCGTGGATACTGCCGCTGGATGACACCGCTATGGCGCAAGCACGATGTCGGATGCTAGCAGCTGTGGTAATGGAACAATAGCGCGCTGGCACTGGTAGTAACTCAATCCCTCACACAATCGTAATATCAAAGGGTAGGGGTTTCAAATGAGTCATTCACCTGATCATGCATCCATCAACAAACACACAGCAGCAAGTATGACTATACTAGCGCATGGCGGAACGGCCATGCACGCTTTTTATAGCAGCCGGGACCTTCCAGACCTCCAAGATGGACCAATGCGATCTGGAGCGGGACCTGAGCACATGACTCCCGATCTCCAATGGGAGACCGTCTCATGAGCATGCTCAGAAGGCAGATGGAAGAACTTAGCCTCTGGAGAGATCTGCCGCAAGGCAATCTCTTCTGCAATCTCCTCTGCAGTAGATAATGAGCAGGAGACTGCAGAATGTGAGGGTCTGGATTTCTGCATATTAACCGCAGAAATCTGACTCTTAATAGGGAGTTGAAGCTCTGAGTTGCCAAGCGACAGCCTTAAGATCTTAATGATTTAGAGTTGATCTACAAAGAGTAGTGGACCAAAATTCCTCCTGACATGTGCGAAAACCTCATCATCAACTACAGAGAACGTCTGACTGCTTCTTGCTAACAAGGGTTTTGCCACCAAGTATTAAGTCTTGTTTGCCAGAGGAATCTATTACTTATTTCTCACTGCAAAATGCAAATAAATTTATTTAACTGATACAATGCGATTTTCTATATTTTCTTTTTGATATTCTATCTCTCAGTGTTAAAATTAACCTACCCTTAAAATTATAGACTGTTCATGTCTTTGTCAGTGGGCAAATTTACAAAACCAGCAAGGGATGAAATACTTATTTCCCCCACTGTATATAGGTCACACTGGAGCACCACTATATTGTGGGAGAGGTGACTCACTCACCGATTTATTACATTTTAGGCTAAGTATTTGATGCGGTTTCTTTTATGAACTTTTTCGCAGCACAAAAAAATGCATCATCTTAGTGTATGTTCACATGTGGAGCTTTTGCACCATTTTTACTGCATAAATTATGCAGTGTTTTACGGTACCAGCATAATCAATAAGATTTCTGACAACTCACGCACATGCTGTTTTTTTTGTGTGTATATTTTGAACCCTGCTACATTCTTTGCCAACAAACAATTGTCGAGGCATTTTTGCAGCATTTTTCACCCGTTCAAGTAAGTCGGTGAAAAATGCTGCAAAATGGAAGTAAAAAAGCGATTAAACTGCAAGTATGCATTTTTTTTCTAGATTTGGTGCAAAAAACCCACTCTGCACTTACCATAATTTTTTTGGCACTATAAGACGCACTCTAAGTTTATAGGAGGAAAATAGGAAGAAAAATAATTTTTAAAATGTCACCAAAATCAGCAATGTTAGGCATCACAGGTGCGTCTTACAGTCGGAATGTAGCTTGCCGAGGGCCGGCAGTGGTGGAGCGAGTTCACAGGAGGCAGGAGCTTGGTCCCATTTACATAATTTGACAGCATGAGTGGCGCAATGCTGCAGGCTTTGGAAAAGGTGGGAGGAGGAGGGGATATTCCGGCAGTGCGAAGCAAGAGCAGGGTCCTAGCTGCGCAAATTGATCTCCCTGGAATCTTCAGTAAAATGGTGCTGGAGGTGGCACATGTGCAAATTAAGATGTCGGCTTGTCATTGAGCCGAGAACTAAATCTGCATATGCACCGACAACCGGTGCCATCTTCCTGAAGCCCACTGCAAGGAAAATGTTTGCAGCAGGGACTGTGCTCCTGCCTCGCGCCGTCTTCTCGTAGCCCAGAACCTACAGCATTGCCCCACTCCTGCTATCGCTGGCTTCCTGCATTGAAGACCTTGCTCCACCGTCACTGCCCCCTGGTATTCTACATAGACTATAGAGACTATAAGACACACCCCCATTTCCTCCCAAATTTTGGGGGAAAACGTACGTCTTATAGTCCAAAAAATACGGTATGCAAAGTTTGAACACACCGTTTACAGTTCCAGCAAAGTTGATGAGATTTTTGGAATTCTCATGCCCATTGTATTTTTTTTAAAGCAGCATAAACTCACCTGCTTAGGGTTCTTTTGAAATTTGCAACGTTATTTATTTTCTGTTGCTGCAGATATGTGTTTTAGTTGCAGATTTTCACAGTAGTTTTTAGTGCATTTCCGCTTCATGTCACTAAATAACTTTATCAATACACTTTTATCAATACCAAATACTAGCATGTGTCAAAAACAAAGCAGCTTTATTTAAAACATGACATACTAAAAAGAACACAAAACCCCGGCAGAAAAAATGCAATTAAAGCGCATGTAAAAAACATTCAAAAGAGCAATTAAAAAAATGCAAGTAGTCTAATAAAACTAATAGGTGCAGAAATGCTGAAGAAAATCCACATCAAAAATGCAGAAAATACTTATTAACAGTATCTGTATCTGAACAGTGACATTTTCAGGCAACAGCAGTATCTACACTTCACTTTATAAAATGTGGTCACTCTCAGCAACAAGGGTCCGACTCACCATTTTTTCCTCTATATTTCACTCTTACGTCTCATACCTATTTTTCAACATGATTCACATGGTTCTTTAATTTTGCCCAAAATCAAAAATGGTCTTTATATTTGGCTTTAACATTATTCATGACTAACCAAAAAAAGTTGCATGTTCCACTAAAGTGTTTCAAAATTTTTAAAACAATTTCAGACGTACATAAAATTACTCCAATGAACACTGAAGAGCATTTGCAAAAGCAAAATTATCAATTTTTTTTAAATCAATGATTCAACAAAAAGACATCTGGAGATCCCAAAGTAAAAGTTTAGGACATTGAGTATGTCAGTGTTAATGACTAAAATTGGATTGCTGGTCTTGCTTTTTTCCATATAAACTAAAAGCACCACCTTTAATGGGAATCCGTTAGTAGAATCACCCCCCCTAAGCCGTCATGTAGGTCATAGGGCATGTAGGTCATAGGAAGTGAAATAAAATGAAACCTCAATATCTGCAATCCATTATCTTATTTCAAAGAAATTTATGTTTCTTTTTGGGGGGTCGCTGTGCAAGAAATGTGTCTGGGCCCCCCTCCCTGCTGGGTACGCTGCTTATGATGAGGGCAATCTGGCAATGGGACCCCTGGAGCCTCAGACTCTGAGAAACAAGGCAGATCGCCCCCATTATTACTGCCCTGCAAGCAGGGGCGTACATAGCAATCAAAGGGTCCCACAGCAAAAGTTCTATTTGGGCCTCCCACACCATTAAAAAGGTATATATTTATTTTTTTCAATGATATGGAAATCAATATATATACTGTATGTGTAATATATAAATATATATACTGCATTTTGCGGATTATAAGACGCACCCCAAAGGTAGAGGAGAAAAATAGGAAAATAACTTTTTTTTAATAAAATGGTGGTGCTTCTTATAATCCATGCGTCTTATTGCTTACCGGGAGTGGTGGCTGTGGTGAAGCGGGTCCCAGGGTCGCTGCTGGAGGAGACAAGAGTGGAGCGTTGCTGTAGGCCACAGGCTGGGAAGAGGGGTGTTTTGATGTGAGCCGCTGTGGGTGTTCGGTGGTGCGGAGGCTCTGCTGACATTTTGTGAAAGCCCAGAGCCCCCACACTTACATGGTTTACTGTGCGGTTGACTGCGGGAAAATGGCTGCCGGGGTTGGCGCATGCGCAGATTGAGATCTCAGCACCAAGATCTTGGGAGATGAGATCTCAGCCGTGAGATCTCGGGGGCTCTGGGCTTTCACAAAATGTCGGCAGAACTCCCGCACCACTGAACACCCGCAGCGGCACACACCAGAACACCCCCTCAACCCAGCCTGTGGCCTGCAGAAACGCTCCACTCTTGCCTCCTTCAGCAGCGACCCTGGGACCCTGCTGCACCACGGCCAGTATGGTATATCCGCATAATAAGGTGCACCCCCATTTTCCTCCCAAATTTGTTGGAGAAAAGTACTTCTTATAATCCGAAAAATATGGTATATATATATCCATTAGCATTCAGTTCTGCTGGTTCCAGCACAGTTATACTTGCAGTCAGGTGACAATTAGTGTCAGCTGTCAGTGAATAGAACACTGCAGACGTGGCTGACGCTCTAGATGGCACATGACAGCAAGTGTGCAAATCGCCTCATCGGGGTTACGTGATTACTACTGGAAGCGGCGGAGCCTGATCATGTATATATTGTATTACATTATATGTCTGGCATCTGTATCATCTGGTATCTGCTCTATTCCTTGCCTGTGGAACTGATGGAAATAGTTGAGCGTAGCACTCAGCAGCTCTATAGATAACAAAGAGAGCAGAGATCAAGCTTCTGCTCCATCTAGGACGAGACTGCAGACCGCTGTTCTCAGAATCTCTGGGGGGCCCAATGGTCGAATCCTCAGTGATCAGCAAGGTTTCCACGGTCCGATGGATCACACACATGCTGTACATACACACACACACACATACTGTACACACATATACATACACATATACCGTACATGCATGCACAGACATACACCATATATACATACACACACACATACAGTACACACAGATACACACACATAGATACACTGAACATAAACATACTAATCTATGGTATCAGGTGTTTGGATGAGCCCTGGAGGAGGTCAGCCTCATAGTGCATAGATCAGCTGGAGAGGGTTGTAGAGCCTCCTCCCCCGACCTCTTCTCTGTGAGGAGATGCTGCTAGCAATGGAACAGTGAAGGAAGCAGAAGACCCACAGTAAGTCCTACTCTTCCTCCACTCTTATAGCCCCTGTGTGTTGTGTGGCTGGGGCCCCTGACTGCTGATGAACACTCACCATTGGGACACGCCATGCAGAAGGACAGAGACGGCAGCCAGTGTGTGCTCTCTCCTCAGTCTGGTGGAGAAAGCGTTCATTGGTCAGCATCTCTCCCTGCATGACATGCCACCTTTTTGAACTCCTGCACTCTGCACACTGCCCTCACCCTGGCTCTGGGTATTCACTTGATTAAGGTAGGGAGTGAGATGGGCCCCTCTGCTGCATGACACCAGGCCCCTTTCACTCCCGCCCGTATCATCGGCTGTACCAGCGGTATATCTGCCCCTGCTACATATACTGTATGATGGAGGTTGTGACAGCTTAAAACCATTCTGGGAATCTGCTTTTTTCAGTTTACCAAACTATAAGTAGAAATAACGAAGACAAGTCTCCTCAGGTGGCCCTGTTGTCCATTCTCCCACAATCTGTCTAATCACCCTCCATTAGATAGATCGTGGAACAACTGCGCCATGATCCGAGAAAAGACTGAAGGGGTGTGACTAGGAAAACTTCTGACTTTTCGATAAAGCCCCTGATTGTGGTGTTAGACTTGGTTTCAGATTGATGCCAGGTGCTACTCCAGGACAGACCTCGGACGCCCGGCAGTTAACCCCCAAAAGGGCAGGTGTAGACAGGTACTGCTGGTATACAGACTGGCATGGCAGGTGCAGGAGGGTATGGCTGATATACAGGCAGGCAGGTGCTGCTGGGCATTGCTGATGTACAGGCAGGCAGGTGCTGGTGGGCACGGCTGATGTACAGGCAAGCTGGTGCTGGAGGGCACAGCTTAAATTTAGGCAAGCAGATGCTGGTCGGCACGGCTGGAATACAGGGACACAACCAAGTATGGGCAGATAGATACAGGACAGGTAAACTGGCTGATGGGTACTGGGGACCTGACAAATAGCAAGCGTGCAGACAACTGACTTAACACATTGCTCAGGCATCTCCATTCAGGAGGAGGTGCTTTAAATAATACGTGTCTCCCACAGGGCTGTGGAATCAGATTCATGGAGTCAGTGTCCATTTTTGTGGAGATGAAGTCAGAGTTGGAGTTTGTATAAAATGGACCGACTCCGACTCCTAAAATATATAATAAATTGGGTTCAGTAGTTCAATGCAGGATGTGCTGTAAATGTTTTCAGAAAAATTTGGGAAAGTTATGAAATGTCCTATAAGTGTCTGTTCTGTTCCTGATCTAAGGATCTCGGCTTTAGTTGGGATGAATCTGTGCTGCACTTTATAATAAAATGCCAAGCAGCACTCTGGATTGTTTAGAATGGTAAATCTAGAAAATTAGAACTGCATTGCTGCCATAGAAAATAGGTAAGTGCTACATTATGTACAGTACATATTGAATTTTGGAAAACTGGAACTGCCACATTGCTTATACAATAAAAGGAAGGTACTTAGCGCATAAATTAGCCAATGTATATGAGCCCAACTTCTCCCATCAAGGAGTAACATAGTTGAGTCCCTGTTCTGATAAGACTTCTCTCTTGGACTAAAAAGTCTACATTTTATGGGGTAGGAAGGAAGCAGCTAATTAAAACCACTTGAGGCTGAAGGGAGTGGGTGTAAGAGTTGCACTTTATGTATCCATGCTCAGTAGTGAGGTCGTGCTGCGGCGTTGTGAAGTTGGAGTTAGAAGTTAGGGAAATTGAGGAGCTGGAGTCGGTGGTTTCGCTTACAGACTCCACAGCCCTGGACTATCGCAGCCATTGCCTGGGGACACTTTAGGATGGCGCACTCTATCCCCTCAAAAAGGAGGAAATGCGTGCACCCTCAGCAGAGTGGACGGGATCTGAGAGCCATGCGCAGACCCCAGCTAACAGCTGGAGGAGGAATAAGTGTGGGATGGAGGCCGCGGTGGTGAGTGAACCAGCGTCTGTGTCGGGGGGGAGGGGAGAAGCGTGCAGGGACGCTGTTGCTACAATCTGTTAAAGCACAAAAAAGGGGCCACTGAGATTTTGCTCAATGGCTGCTTATTTAATTATTCCTCAATATTTCGAATCACCTTAATCCCCAACTTTGGATGAATGGTCTCAGGAGACGACCCGTCTATATAAAATAGAAGACCTAACTGCTGAATGTAACTGCCTAACTGATAACTTTTTTCATGGATTCTCTTTTTGGATTCTCCTGGGTTTCATTTACTCTATACTGAAACCGCAGCGGACAACACTTTGAGAAATAGAGACACCCCCAACTTTTTCTACAGTTTCTTCTCTCCTTGCTTCTTTGGTAGCTTTAGCTGTCTCACAATGTCTGAAGATATGGAACATACCTTTTCATTCTCCCTTTCTGCTACTTTAGCGTATTGAGTTGTGATTTTGGACTCAAACTGCATTATACACAATGGGAATGCTGAATATTGCAATGTCAGACCTATTGGGTGCACACTCATTGTACCGTATATGTTATTTGTGAGCAGGATGTTCTTGTTTAGCTGGGAATTGGGAACCCAGTGCAGTGAGCATGTTACCATCTCCTTGTTGGAGAGACAAGGAGCACTAGTCTGCTGCTCCTATTTAAGAAGACTGGTGCAGAGCATCGCCCCTCTTCTCCCACCTCTACCGCTGCCCTCCTGTGTCTCATTGCAGCTATTGTAGCTACAGCAATTGTTCCACTCCTTGGCCATGGGGTCCAAACAGGTTCCTAAGACTTACACAGCAAATTACTTATAACAAAGTCATGCATGCACCTATGTCATATAGAGGAATATTGGTCTTATTTGATAAATCTAGGCAATTTGATAAATCTAGGCAATTTTTTAAAATTGTACATTTTTATTATATACTTGTAAGATATTATAATAGCAATGATTAAATGGGGAACAAGAAGGAGAAAGAAAGAAGGAAAATCAAAGTGGATGTAGGCTGTATTCTCCAATACAAAACACACTTTTTACAAACACATCTCATCTAAAATCGTCATCCCACTATGTCTCCATGTGAGATGTAACCCCTTCTCATGTACAGCACCATGGAATCAATGGTGGTATATTAATAATAAATAATAATAATAATAATTAGAATATTATCTGGGAGTATTAGTGCAGCTTCCTATCTATACATATGTAGCTACTTATAATTGTATATGTGCTGAGGTCACAGTAACGATGGTCCAGAGTGTTAAGCCCCCGTTACACATAGCGATATCGCTAGCGATATCGCTGTAACGTCACCGATTTTGTGACGTAGCAGCGATATTGCTAGCGATATCGCTATGTCTGATACTTACCTCCAACCGGCTCCCCCGCTGCTCATCGCCGGTCGCGCGAGAACGTCCTGGACCATTTCTCGTCGGGCGCTTCCTGTGGCGCCGACGAGCGACGCGTGGACGTGGGCGGGAGGACGTCAGGATCGCCATATCTGACAGGTAAGTAGCAACCCCCGTCCCCTGCTATGTCGCTGGTGAGATCTGCCTGTGTGGCAGCTCACTAGCAACCACTTAGTGATGCACCAGCGACCCATATCGTTGTCGGGATCGCTGGTGCATCGCTAAGTGTAACGGTACCCTTAGGCGTCGGGATTTCTGCGTTTACTCTGCAGGGATCCAGACCCTCACATTCTGCAGTCTCCTGCTGTTTATCTACTGCAGAGGAGATTGCAGAGGAGATTGCCTTGCAGCAAATCTCTCCTGAGGCTAAGTCCTTCTGCCCTCCTACTGAGCATGCTCATGGGACGATCTCCCATTGAAGACCGGGAGTTTTGTGCTCACGTCCTGCTCCAGATCTCTTTGGTCCATCTCAGAGATCTGGAGGCTTGCAGAAGGTCCCGGCTGCTATAAAAGGCACGCATGGCTGTTCTGCCATGCGCTATTACAGTATAGACATACTTGCTGCTGTGTTTATGAGGACAGATGTATGATTCTGGTGAATGACTCATTATAAAACCCCTTCCCTCTGATATTACCTATGTGGTTAGGGACTGAGTTAGAATCGGCGCCAGCGATCCTCTGCTGCAGCATCCACAGCTGCTAGCATCCTACATTGCGCTTGCTGTTGTGAGTTCATTTTCCCCTCCGTCACTGAGGCCTGGTGAACTCCCTATTCTAGTGAAGGAAGGTAGTGAGCCTGATTATCAGGCACCTGGGACTAATGAAGACGATTGGCTGAGTGGAGTCACTGACTGGATTTAAGGCAGCCTACGCCCTTTCTTCCCTGCAGGTGATTTCTCTGTGGACTCTTGGACACCAGTCTGATTCCTGCTCTCCTAAAGCTAAGTTTTCTGTTTTGCCTTTTTGCATTTAAGATTTGTTTTTGTTTTTCTTGCTTTTTGGATTCTGCCACTCCCTGCTGGATTGTGCAGTGTTCCGTTAGCTCTGTCTTCTGAAAGTACCTGAATGCTGATTTAGTTTTTGAAGCTTAGTTGCTTCAGGGCCATTTTTATATCAGCTTGTTGGCTTTTGTCTCTGATAGGGTTTTGGCAGATTGCAGACAGCAGCCTTCCTATCCGTTCCTATCTAGGTAGTTTTTGGGCCCCGTCTTTGCTCAGCCTGTCTTTCTGTCTGTGTAAATGTTTTCATCTTGCTTCACCGTCATTATATGTGGGGGGCTGCCTATTGCTTTGGGGTCTGCTCTGGGGCAGTTAGATTTCCCCTTTCCTTCTTTAGGCCTATGTATCTCTCCGGCTGTGATCGAGGGGTCTAGGTCATCGTAGGAACCCCCCTCGGCTACTGCTAGTTGTGTTGATAGGTTCAGGGGTCTGCAATCTGATAGTTGCGAACTTCTCTGGTTTTCTGGACTTAGCTAGCATTTCTGTTTTTGCCTCCTACGGTGACTCAATCATAACAGAATCACCCGCCCAACCGCAGATCCTGGGGTACTCAATAGCAGGAAAGAATTGTGTTTAAAAAAAAAAAAAAAAGGGAGTGTGTATATTCTTTCCTCTATACCTCTGAGGCCGTAGGGGGAATTTTTTTTTTCTCTCAATGGAGATAAAGCAAGTGTCTGATCGTGTGGAGCAGCTCGCTGCTGAAGTGCGAGGAATTTCCGCCTATCTTGCTCGTTCACATGCTGTTGAACCAAAGATCCCCACACCTGATGTATTTTGTGGGGAACGATCTAAATTTTTGAGTTTCAAAAATAATTGTACATTATTTTTTGCTTTGATGCCTAACTCGTCAGGGAGCCCCGCGCAGCAGGTTAAAATTGTCATCTCTTTGCTGCGCGGCGATCCCCAGGATTGGGCGTTTTCTTTGAAACCAGATGACCCTATTCTGACTAATGTGAACGCATTTTTTCAAGCCTTGGGGTTGCTGTACGACAAACCTAATGCTATTGATCAGGCTGAAAAGACCCTGTTAGCATTGAACCAGGGTCGAGAATCTGCAGAGTTGTACTGTCAAAAGTTCCGAAAGTGGGCGGTCCTTACTACCTGGAATGATAGTGCCTTGGCCGCTCTCTTTCGGAAGGGTTTGTCAGAAGCCGTAAAAGATACTATGGTGGGATTTCCTGTTCCCTCTGGTCTGGACGATTCTATGTCTTTAGCCATTCAGGTTGATCGGCGTTTACGTGAACGCAGGATTACACGAGAGGTGTTGCCACCGGTTGAACAGACGTCTGAACCTATGCAATGTGATAGAGTTTTGTCTAAGGCGCAACGTCAGGGATTCAGAAGGCGCAATAAGTTGTGTTTTTTCTGTGGAGATGCCTCACATATTATTTCTGTTTGTCCTAAATGTGAGAAACGCTTTGCACACACGTTTTCTGTTGGTGGGGTTCAGCCTAAGTTTCTTTTGGCGATTACTCTGATCTGTTCCCTGTCCACATTTTCCGCCAAGGCTTTTGTGGATTCGGGAGCAGCGCTAAACCTAATGGACTTGGATTTTGCTAAACGTTGTGGATTTCCGTTGACACCTCTGCAGACACCTATCCCTTTGAGGGGGATTGATGCTACCCCTCTGGCTAAAAATAAACCTCAGTTTTGGACCCAGTTGGTCATGCGGGTCACCCCAGACCACCAAGAAAATTGCAGATTTTTGGTGTTGCATGGTCTGCATGATGCCGTTGTTCTGAGGTTGCCCTGGTTGCAGATTCATAATCCAGTTTTGGATTGGAAGTCTGTGTCTGTGGTGAATTGGGGTTGCCGGTGTACCTTTAGTGAGGCTCCGGTTTTTTCCACCTCTCCTCAGTCGCATGAGGTTCCTGACTATTTAGCGGACTTCTATGATGTATTTAGTGAGAATGAGTCTGCGTCCTTGCCTCCTCATAGGAGTTATGACTGTGCAATTGAACTAAGCCCGGGGTGTAAATTTCCTAAGGGTCGGCTCTTCAATTTATCTGTACCCGAGCACGAGGCTATGCGGTCCTATATTAAGGAGGCGTTGGAGAAGGGTCATATTAGACCATCCTCTTCACTCTTAGGTGCCGGGTTTTTTTTTGTGGCCCAGAAGGATGGTTCTTTAAGGCCTTGTATTGATTATCGTGCCCTCAATAAAATTACTATTAAATATCAGTATCCGTTACCCCTGATTTCGGATCTATTCTCTAGAGTCAGAGGTGCTTGCTGGTTTACCAAGCTTGACCTCAGGGGGGCGTATAATCTTATCCGCATTAAGCAGGGGGATGAATGGAAGACGGCGTTTAATACTCCGGAGGGACATTTTGAGTACCTGGTGATGCCTTTTGGGCTCACTAATGCCCCTTCTGTCTTCCAGTGCTTCATGAACGATATTTTCCGAGACTTTGTCGATAAATTTTTGATTATCTATCTGGACGATATTTTGATCTTCTCCAAGGATTGGGATGCTCATGTGGAACATATTCAGACTGTGTTCCGGATCTTGAGAGAGAATTCTCTGTATGTCAAAGGATCAAAATGCCTTTTTGGAGTACAGAGGATTTCTTTTTTGGGATTTATTTTGTCTCCGTCAACTATTGAAATGGACCCGGCCAAGGTACAGGCCATTTATGATTGGGTTCAGCCCACTTCTTTGAAGGCCCTCCAGAAGTTTTTGGGTTTTGCTAATTTTTATCGGAAATTTATAGCAAAATTTTCTAGCATTGCCAAACCATTGACTGACCTGACCAGGAAGGGTGCGGATGTGTTGAATTGGTCTCCGGAGGCGGTTGCTTCCTTTCAGGAGCTGAAGCGTAGATTTACCTCCGCCCCGGTTCTGCGGCAACCTGATGTCTCACTCCCGTTTCAGGTAGAGGTAGATGCTTCTGAGATTGGTGCAGGAGCAGTGTTGTCCCAAATGGATCCGGTAACATCTAAAATGAATCCCTGTGCTTTCTTTTCCCGAAAGTTCTCTTCATCTGAACGTAACTATGATGTGGGGAATCGGGAACTGTTGGCCATGAAATGGGCATTTGAGGAGTGGAGACATTGGTTGGAGGGAGCCAAACATCAAGTTGTGGTCCTCACTGACCACAAAAATTTGATTTACCTAGAGTCGGCTAAACGCTTGAACCCTAGACAGGCTAGGTGGGCCTTGTTTTTTACACGTTTTGATTTTGTGGTCTCTTTCCTTCCTGGAACTAAGAATGTCAAGGCAGACGCCCTCTCTAGGAGTTTCTTTGCTGATTCTCCTGTGGTGACCAAGCCTGCTACCATCTTAGGCGAAGGGGTAGTTCTTTCTGCCATCTCGCCCGATTTGAGACTTGCTCTGCAAGAGTTCCAGGAGGACAAACCTGAGCATTGCCCCAGTGGAAAGTTGTATGTTCCTGACCAGTGGAAGAAGAGAGTGATGTCTGAAGTTCATTGCTCTGCATTGGCTGGTCATCCGGGTATTTTTGGTATTAGAGATCTGGTGAGTCGCTCTTTTTGGTGGCCCACCTTGTCTCATGATGTCAGGAATTTTGTGCAGTCCTGTGGACTTGCTCCCGGTCTAAATCTTGTTCTCGCTCTAGTGGGTTGTTGATGCCTTTGCCGGTCCCCAGGAGACCATGGACCCATATTTCAATGGATTTCATCTCTGATATGCCGGTCTCTCAAAGAATGACTGTTATTTGGGTGATTTGTGATAGGTTCTCTAAGATGGTTCATCTTGTACCACTCCCTAAGCTGCCATCTTCCTCTGAGTTGGTGCCCCTGTTTTTGCAACAGGTGGTTCGCTTGCACGGGATTCCTGAGAACATTGTATCTGACAGAGGAGTTCAATTTGTGTCTAAATTCTGGAGGACGTTCTGTTCCAAGTTGGGAATTCAGTTGTCCTTCTCCTCTGCTTTTCACCCTCAGACCAATGGGCAGACAGAGAGAACAAACCAGACCTTGGAGTCGTATTTGAGATGTTTTATTTCCGCTGATCAGGATGATTGGGTTTCATTTTTGCCCTTGGCCGAATTTGCTTTAAATAATAGAGCTAGTTCTGCCACTTTGATGTCACCTTTTTTTTGTAACTTTGGGTTTCATCCTCGATTTTCTTCAGGGCAGGTGGAGCCCTCTGCCTGCCCAGGTGTTGACACTGTGGTGGAGAGAATGCACCAGATCTGGGACCAAGTGGTGGATAAGTTATCTCTCTCCCAGGAAAAGGCCCAGCGGTTTTCCAATCGACATAGGACCATTGGTCCCCAGTTTAAGATTGGTGATATGGTATGGTTATCATCAAAAAATATTGCTATGAAGGTGGCTTCTCCTAAGTTTAAGCCTAGATTTATTGGACCTTACAAGATTTTGGAGATTATTAATCCGGTCTCTTTTCATTTGGCTCTTCCTGTCACATTTAAGATCCATAATGTGTTCCATAAGTCCTTGTTGAAGAGGTTTGTTGAGCCAGTTGTGCCTGAGGTGGCACCTCCGGACCCTGTATTGGTTGAAGTTAACTTGGAATATGAGGTAGAGAAAATTCTGGATTCCTGTCTGGCTAGACGGAGACACCAGTATTTGGTTAAGTGGAAGGGTTATGGTCAGGAGGATAATTCCTGGGTCTCTGCCTCTGATATTCATGCCAAAAGATTGGTGCGTGCCTTTCATCGGGCTCACCCTGATAGCCCTGGTAGCATTATTGAGGGTTCGGTGACCCCTCCTCAAGGGGGGTACTGTTGTGAGTTCATTTTCCCCTCCGTCACTGAGGCCTGGTGAACTCCCTATTCTAGTGAAGGAAGGTAGTGAGCCTGATTATCAGGCACCTGGGACTAATGAAGACGATTGGCTGAGTGGAGTCACTGACTGGATTTAAGGCAGCCTACGCCCTTTCTGCCCTGCGTGTGATTTCTCTGTGGACTCTTGGACACCAGTCTGATTCCTGCTCTCCTAAAGCCAAGTTTTCTGTTTTGCCTTTTTGCATTTAAGATTTGTTTTTGTTTTTCTTGCTTTTTGGATTCTGCCACTCCCTGCTGGAGTGTGCAGTGTTCCGTTAGCTCTGTCTTCTGAAAGTACCTGAATGCTGATTTAGTTTTTGAAGCTTAGTTGCTTCAGGGCCATTTCTATATCAGCTTGTTGGCTTTTGTCTCTGATAGGGTTTTGGTAGATTGCAGACAGCAGCCTTCCTATCCGTTCCTATCTAGGTAGTTTTTGGGCCCCGTCTTTGCTCAGCCTGTCTTTCTGTCTGTGTAAGTGTTTTCATCTTGCTTCACCGTCATTATATGTGGGGGGCTGCCTATTGCTTTGGGGTCTGCTCTGGGGCAGTTAGATTTCCCCTTTCCTTCTTTAGGCCTATGTATCTCTCCGGCTGTGATCGAGGGGTCTAGGTCATCGTAGGAACCCCCCACGGCTACTGCTAGTTGTGTTGATAGGTTCAGGGGTCTGCAATCTGATAGTTGCCAACTTCTCTGGTTTTCTGGACTTAGCTAGCATTTCTGTTTTTGCCTCCTACGGTGACTCAATCATAACAGCTTGCGTCATAGCTTTGTTGTTTAGCGACAGTGTCCACGCCGCGCTGCAGTAGCAGCCCTCCTTAGCGTCCGCTGCTGCGATGCCGCACACACGGTAGGTCTAGACGGACGTAGTGCTGCTGTCTTGGGCTACTCTTGTGACCTGATACCGTGTGTGTATTTATACTGAGTACTGTGACCTCAACAGGCTCAGTCTGTGTATTTGTGTTTATTTGCATCTCTGTGACTTAACAGAGATTGCTCTGCGCACCTGGGTGACGTTTAACCCTGTGCGCATTACCGCCATATTGCTCCTGCCACCACTTAGAAGCGGTTTTATCACCTACTGCATGGTGGACCCCGAGCGGCGAACGCACTTTATTATTGTTTTTATTTAGTGCGTTCTGCTGTTCCGGTGTCACTAAAGTACAGTGATGTCACAATTTACCGGACAGTTCTAGATGCTGTGTAATGCCTAATTCCGTTGAGGGTTGTTGAAGGCGTTGGAGAGGGAGGATTGTGGCGTTTAGTGAGTGAAAGTATGGCGAGCAAAAAGCGATTATATCTGATTCACAGAACAGCAGTGATGAGGATTTCCATCAGGTGAGCCATCACTTCTCTGCATTATTCTTGTATATTAATAATCTATGGTCTATGATGTATGTGACAACTTGTTAGAATGATTAATATTGCTGATTGTTGGCTCCTTAATAGCTGATGATGAAGAGTAATATTCCTGTTTGGGTATTGGGTTAATAAACTGCAACCATGGAAAATTACAAAATAATTTATATCCTTCTTACTAGACCGTCACTAACAATTATATTAATAAATATATTATATTACTATTCTATAAGAATAAAATGCTCCTTGTAAAAGCCAGAACTGACTCTGTGTGATATTTTTATACTGTTACTGATGTTTCTGATGATTTATTTGACATTTCGGGTCTTATATTTCTTCTCTTTTTCTAGTCCCATCACAGGAAAAAAAAAATCAAGACTTCCGAACTATCAACCAGAAGGTGGATTAAAAACTGGGACAACACCTATAGACCCAGGTACCGATTCCCAATGCAATCTAGCCCCTGCTGATATGTGCCCTAACAATAATGGGTTTACAAGAACAACTTTGTTTTGGATTTTAGGGTTTGCAGCCTCTATACTTTTTTTTATTACTGTGTCTCACTCATTCGGACTTAGTTGTAACTAGTAAAAAAGAAAATGATGACACTGTGGCCCCTTCATCTGAAGTTTTGTCAAGTCCTAAGTAGACCGTTTTTAATCACTTACTGCTGTTATCCATAATAACGGTCAAATATATTCATTTTCGATTCTTCCTCAGAAATAATAACATCATTACCGTCATGTAGCAATGACATCTACAGGTAGGATGAATCACATCTTCTCCAACTCTGAGTTCAGGTCCCACTGGGAGACATTATTGGGGACAATCAGTGTCCTTCATCCAGGCTTCATATACTGTAAGACCTTGGTGGTTCTTGGGCTCTGAATTAATTCATCTGATCCATTTATACCAATATTTTCATCCATAATCTCATTCAGTTTTAACATTAGAATTTTCCCCACTGATTCCTATTTCTGTATTTTTTTCACAGTTCCACCGATGTCATTGTTATTTCTGACGATGACAATTATTCTTGAGGGGATAAAATATCATCTCGCAAAAGTAGGGACTAATTAGCTGAATTTTCTAGTCGCAATCTAGATTTCTGGTATTGGGCACAGTCCATTAATCCATTTTCTGCTCTGTTATGTTATTCACAGGACTCAGGACTTCTGACATTGAGGCTGATGATGTCTCCGAGCAGTGTGGACCTCCAGACAGCGATGATGATGACTGTATCAAAATAGAACCATCATCTCCTGTCACTGGTCAGTGTCCAAAACCATGGATTATATCACTATGTATACAGATTACATACATATCCCCTATAGATAATCTAACAATAGACCAGTGCACCTTGACCGGATAGCCAACAAGTGGACAGAGGAGTGAAAAGTAGAATTGGACATTGATTTCTGGTGCCTCTTCACTCTATTTAAATCAAGGACTGCTGATTTTGCTAATCTCTATAAGAATATTATATAGATGCCTTAATGTAAAACTTACCAAAGATGAAAATATTTTCAATGCTCCATGTTTCCTTCCAGATACGGAATCATCTGGATGCCTGGAGAGATCCACCTCAGAGGAGCAGTAAGTTATATAAAGTAGGGTGCCCCCTACTGGTGGACATCCTTAGCCATCAGCTCAGTTCACAAAATCCAGCATTCTCACATTTCCTTCTTTTATACCCCAATCCATATCATAGTGTAGTTAATCCTTCCTGTCTGCCCTGTATAATTCCTGGCACCGAATGAAACCTTCCAGCTCCGCTGACATAGCAATGATATTGGGTTCTTGCATTGACATTTTTGGGAGATTTATCTCAATGCTGATATTTCCACCTGCCCGGTCTCATAGTGTGGCGCCCCTGAGGCTCAGTCGCCACAGAGGTACTGCACCTTTTCCTAAGGTGTAGTGCCCCACCATCCAGGTAAGGTGGAAACTCCATTCCACACTCCAGCACTCACACCCCACACAACAGGGTAGTTCTGCACAACCACATTGCGGCTCAGTGCTTAGAGAGTAGCAGAGCACCTTTGGTGGTTCCCTGCTTGGAACACTGAATGTGCTGGGAGGTGGGTGGAGTTTAGATACATAAAAGAGTGGGAAAGTGTAGGATGTGAGGTTCAGTCTGGCAGAAGGTCAGGCGGGTAAGAAGTCACTCAGACAGGAGTGAGGATCCCTGGAAGAAGGGATGGAGGAAGGAGTGCTGCAGCTGCCTCAGTGATCTGAGCCAGCTGGCACAGGAATCGAAAAGAAGGAGAAAGACATAGAACTGAAACCTAAGCTTCCATAAGAGAGAGAAAGACATGTACGGAACGAAGGAGTAGAGAGAACAGAGAGGACGTGGGTTAGAAGAGGAACCCTGCCTATAGGTTCTCAGCGCAAGGCCAGGGCCCAGTCCCTGAGGTTGTATGGACACATATGGTTCTGCAGCAGACACCGGAGGAGTAGTTGGCTGTAAATGCATTACTCCCATCTAAGACTTGGGGCACAACAGCAATCAGATAGAGAGCCGGGACTTAGGAGAAGGGAGTCCCCGAAGCAGGCTGCAGCTGTCTGCCGTACAAGTAGAGTTCTTGGGAACATCTGTAAAGAGGAACTCCAGTGTACCACGGTTCTGGAGATCTTCACACTTTAGGGCGCAATAGAGGAGTCGTTCAGGAAAGGTCCATGTTGGCGGAGTGTTGGAGAGGAGCTTTCAATCTTGCCTGAAGGTTGGCTGGGTCTCTGACCCGGAGGACATGGCCCAGAGGCAGGCACCATTGTGTACCGCAGACTGTGAGTAAAGCTTTGGAACTACAAGCCCCGGTGTCCTCCATTCATTCTTGCGCCAACCCGCTTAGCACTGCTACATCTGGGTACCATCCTTTACACTGCCTGCGCCTCTCCTCAACCATTAAAACTACACGGCCCTGGGGCTATAGCTTCACCTGTGGGGAGCTACACCATCTATGCTGCAGCACACCACCAGCCCCAGAGGATCCGCATGCAGTGTCGGCCTAACATCTCACTTGCCGAACACCACAGGTGGCATCACAAACTATTCCACTTAAACTACATTACATTCCCCCATCACTTGGGCGCCCAGGGCCACGGACCGGGTCACCGCTGCTGTGACACATTCCCCTGACACCGGCCTGGTACCGAGTACCCCACAGCCCTGGGAGGGTGACCCAACTTGGCGTCACGAACAGGATGACGAGACCCGATGCCATCGGGTTCTGTGTGCCTGAGATTTGTTGAACTTTCAACTTTTGAAAATGTGTAGAAGACCCAATTTAATAGACTGTGACATGAATATTAAAAATGGCCGCTGGTGCGGAGAAGAAGGGCGTGAAGAGATAGGAGGTCCTAGGAAAAGACCGCGAAGAGTCTTGAGCCTCCCCTGCCTGAACTACTATGTAACAGCAACATGGCCCACCCCTGGGGTTCGTATACTGGCTTGGTATGGAGGCGCTGGAAGAAGACGCCGCCCCTGGAAGGAGGGGCAGAAGAAGCCAGTGGCGGGAAAGGGGCCGAGGCAGGAAGAAGAACGCCAGAACGTCATGGTGAAGAGAGAGGAGAAGTCAGAAGAACAAGGGGAGGAGAGGCCGCTCGCTCCCAGGCTGCCCCTGTGGAGGCTGCGACCACTGATACACCCTCAGCAGCGGCCGCCACCACCCCACACTCGATACTGTCATTGGGTGAGCCCTGTTCGGAGAAGATATATGAGGATGCTAGAGCAGAATGGAGGCCCAGGACAGTGTCCCCGCCTGGACCGGGCGTGGCTGTACAGACCCCCACCGACGACCCTGGCCGAGACCGGCCTGGCCCCGGCACGGATCCAACTGTGGTCCATCCCATCAGTCACCCCGGGAGTTGCAGCTGTTGCCATTTACCACCAGGTACCGGAGCCGGAACCGTGGCTGGAAACTCCAGGTATGATTACTGTCCCGGGGTTGACCCTAGCTTTGGGAGCGGAACCCTTGGATAGGAATGGCCCAGTTGATCTCCACCGATGATCCCCGACTGCGGTACCCCTGACTGAAGTCCCGATGGACACGGAAGAGTCGGACCCTGAGGAACCAGTGACGGCTCCAGCTGAATCGCCAACGGCAGCAGGAGAGCCATCGGAAATAGCGGATGTGCCATCTCCGCAGGCAGTAGACATTTCTATGGCCCTTTCCATTACCCCGACCAGTCCCTATCTCACCCTGTGGGAGGCAGGGTACATGCGTTTGGCAAGAAACCAGAATCAAGATGAAGATACCACATCTGGTAGCAGTACCCAATCGGCTCCCAGAACCCCAGGAGGGGACCAGCATTAAAAATTACAGTAACTCTCGTTACCCTGGAGGGTTTGTTTAGCACCATTGTGCCTTTTTGTTTTGCTACCATGGTTTTGTTTTTCCCAGAGTTGCCCTGTTTGGATTGGCAGCGTTCTTCAAAGTGAACTAGCGATCATGAACTTGGAGTGATCCAAAAACTCTTACTTGTAAATAGTTGCACCTCTTTAGGTGCCCTCTCTTGGTTTTACATAAGGACACTTTGAGAAGATGATGTCAAGGTTTTATATAAGGACACTTTGCGAAGATGATGTCTACCTCAAAGGACACTGCAAGAAATCCCGGCTGGGAGCAGTGTCCAGCACTTACAAGAATAATTGTTGAAAGTTTTGATGCAAAGTATTTTGATAATGATGTATCTTATGAGAATATTAGTAACTAAGAAATGGCTTTTATATAGAATGAGAAATGTTTTGATACAGAAATGAGAGATTTGAATAAAGAGTTGAAAATGTAAATCGTGAACCAGGTATCACAGTTGTCACTTGAAAGAAAGTAGAAAATGTGCACTAGAAAGAGAAGAAGAAATGTGTACTAATGAAGGAAAGATGAAGAATACTGAAGTGATAGTGAGTCACAGATGATAGCACTTAGAATTACGTAAAGTATGAAAAATTGCACTTTTTGACTTGGGATTTTAGATAGTTAATTAAGGACAGTTTGCAACGTTTACGAATGAGTGCCTCTCATATTGGGAAGTATAGTATAAGAAATGTTTATGCAGCATTATAAAATTTTGTATTTTCCGGTACTGTCAACTTTGTTTATCTTGCAGCCCGTGGACGTGCTGTGTTTAACGGGGGGGTATGTGGCGCCCCTGAGGCTCAGTCGCCACAGAGGTACTGCACCTTCTCCTAAGGTGTAGTGCCCCACCATCCAGGTAAGGTGGGAACTTCTTTCCACACTCCAACACTCGCACCCCACACAACAGGGTAGTTCTGCACAACCACATTGCGGCTCAGGGCTTATAGAGTAGCAGAGCACCTTTGGTGGTTCCCTGCTTGGAACACTGGATGTGCTGGGAGGTGGGTGGAGTTTAGATACATAAAAGAGTGGGAAAGTGTAGGATGTGAGGGTCAGTCTGGCAGAAGGTCAGACAGGTAAGAAGTCAATCAGACAGGAGTGAGGATCCCTGGAAGAAGGGATGGAGGAAGGAATGCTGCAGCTGCCTCAGTGATCTGAGCCAGCTGGCACAGGAAAGGAAAAGAAGGAGAAAGACGTAGAACTGAAACCTAAGCTTCCATAAGAGAGAGAAAGACAAGTACGGAATGAAGGAGTAGAGAGAACAGAGAGGACGTGGGTTAGAAGAGGAACCCTGCCTATAGGTTCTCAGCGCAAGGCCAGGGCCCAGTCCCCGAGGTTGTATGGACACATATGGTTCTGCAGCAGACACCGGAGGAGTAGTTGGCTGTAAATGCATTACTCCCATCTAAGACTTGGGGCACAACAGCAATCGAATAGAGAGCCCGGACTTAGGAGAAGGGAGTCCCCGAAGCAGGCTACAGCTGTCTGCCGTACAAGTAGAGTTCTTGGTAACATCTGTAAAGAGGAGCTCCAGTGTACCACGGTTCTGGAGATCTTCACACTTTAGGGCGCATTAGAGGAGTCGTTCAGGAAAGGTACATGTTGGCGGAGTGTTGGAGAGGAGCTTTCCATCTTGCGTGGAGGTTGGCTGGGTCTCTGACCTGGAGAACACGGCCCGGAGGCAGGCACCATTGTGTGTCGCAGACTGTGAGTAAAGCTTTGGAACTACAAGCCCTGGTGTCCTCCATTCATTCTTGCGCCAACCCGCTTAGCACTGCTAGATCTGGGTACCATCCTTTACACTGCCTGCGCCTCTCCTCAACCATTACAACTACACGGCCCTGGGGCTATAGCTTCACCTGTGGGGAGCTACAACATCTATGCTGCAGCACACCAGCAGCCCCAGAGGATCCGCATGCAGCGTCAGCCTAACATCTCACTTGCCGAACACCACAGGTGGCGTCACAAACTATTCCACTTAAACTACATTACATTCACCCATCACTTGGGTGCCCAGGGCCACGGACCGGGTCACCGCTGCTGTGACACATACCCCTGACACTGGCCCGGTACCGAGTACCCCACAATCCTGGGAGGGCTACCCAACAGCTAATTGGTGGCTGCCCCTATTGTATATCTACCCCTGACCAGGGGTGCAGCTAGAAATTAGTGGGTCGATGGATAAGAAGAGTCAGCCTGGGTGATGGAGAAACTTTAGGTCAGTTGGTGCAATCTCCAAACCTCTGTGGCATTTGTCCATTGAGCCTTTCCTACAGTATGGCCTAGCAGGTTGGCACTTGTGTTTTCTTTGTGTGTGTTAAGTATCTTTACTTTTTATACTCATTATATATTTTTTCTCCTTACAGCGCATTATAAATGCATTAGTTCACAAAATTGATCCTGCTCACGGCCTGCATGCTATTCTGAAGGCTATGTACATGGTGGACTAACGCGACTTCTTCAAGCGGAGATTACGGCTAAAACTCCTGGTAATGAAGAGTTGTTATCTACCAAAGTCCTCATAAAGCCCAGAAGAGCATCTCATGAAACCAACCATTGGCCTCCTGCAGAAGAGGAGGAAGAGTGTGAGGAGAAAATGTTATAAAATAAAAAAGAAAATCAGAAAACCAAAGAAAGTTAACCCCAGCTATACCCTATACCTAAACCCTTCTAACCATATGAAATATATAAATTCTCCTTCATCACCCCAACCCCAAATAAAAACAAAAACTAAAAAAATACTGTGTTTTCCTGATTTTTTTTTCTGATTTTTTTCTTTCTCCTATATCCGGTTGCCATCCTCAGGAACATCAGATTGCTGAGTTGCAGAATCTGCCTGACTCCATGTCTGGCACCACCTGGCAAGTGAGGAAAATTAAGGCTCTGTGCACACGGTGCGGATTCTCCCGTGGATCCGCAGCGGATTTGGCCCTGCGGATCCGCAGCAGAACTGCAGGTGATGTACAGTACCATTATTGGCTATGTAAAAAAAAAAACCGCTGTGCACATGCTGCGGATTTTTCTGCGCGGATTTCGTGCGGAATAAAAAAAGGAGCATGTCACTTCTTTTGTGCGGTTTTGCTGCAGCTTTCCTCCTGCTCCATTCTACAAATCCACAGGTGGAAAACCGCACAAAAATGGCAGTAAAACCGCACAAAAAAAGGCACTAAATCCGCAGGAAAAATGCAGGTCATTTGACCTGCGGATTTAGTAAAATCTGCGCGGAAAAATCCGAGGGAGGAAATCTATCACACAATCTGACAACTAAGGCTGAGTGCAGACGGACTTTTTTGCCCTGCGGATTTTTCCTAGCAGAATGGAAGAAATCCGCAGGTCAAATGACCTGCATTTTTCCTGCGGATTTCTTCAATTTTTAATGCGGTTTTCCTGCGTTTTTTGTGCCATTTTCCACTGCGGATTCCCCCCTGCGGATTTGGAGACAGGGGAGGTGGAAAACTGCACAAAAGAAGTAACATGCTGCGGATTTTGTACCGCAGGAAAACCGCACGGAAAAATCCGCAGCGTCTGCACAGCGTTTTTTTTTTCATTGAATTTAAGGCTACTGTACATCACAATGCGGATATGCAGCATTTCTGCGCGGAAAAATCTGCTGCGGATCCGCTATATATCCGCATCATGTGCACACAGCTCAGGGCTTCTTTCACACATCAGTTTTTTGCCATCAGTCACAATCCGTCAGTGTTCAAAAAACGGATCCTGTGCTGTTTGCAAAAAACTGATGTACCGGATCTGCTTTTTTGATGGATTCGTCTCAGCAGCCTGCTGCATAAATGAAAGGAATAGAATTGTAGAGAAAGAGAATTTTTTATGCCACAATGGGAAAAGAAGTCATAGGGGGTTAAAATAAAAGACAATATATTCCGGGCATGCTCAGTTTTAAAAGATAAGATAAAACTGAAAAGGAAAGAGCAATAGGGTCTTATCTGGGTGGAAGATAGAATAAATTCAAATGGAATCTACTCACCTTTCCACGAACGAACAAACGCATGTAAATCAATGTCAGCCTGCTGCACGCCCGAGGTTCACAACCGTGACCGCCAATATAGTTCCTTTTGGATAAATATTTAGGCTTACTGTGCGCTGCTGAGACCAGGATAAAGTCACCACATGAGAATCTTTTTAACTCTTTATTCCCAACGCGTTTCAAAGTGAAAAGCCACTTCTTCTTCAGGGGATGACATATCATCATCATATGTCATCCCCTGAAGAAGAAGTGGCTTTTCACTTTGAAACGCGTTGGGAATAAAGAGTTAAAAAGATTCTCATGTGGTGACTTTATCCTGGTCTCAGCAGCGCACAGTAAGCCTAAATATTTATCCAAAAGGAACTATACAGTTTTAAAAGATGGAATCTGTCGCTGGATTTTGTCTTTTGATGGACATCGACGGATCCTGGGCCCATAGGCTTCCATTATAGCCAAAGACGGATGGCGCTGGATCCGTCGCTGTCTGACTTTCCGACGTACACAAAAAACGTTACTTTGTCCGTTGTCTCCAGCCGATGAACAAAGATTTTCTGACGGATCCGTCGGTAGACAGATGAAACGTGTGGCCATCCGTCACAGTCCATCGCTAATACAAGTCTATGAGAAAAAACGGATCCAGTGCCATCATTTGCTGGATCCGTTTTTTTCACAAAACGACAGATTGTGACTGATAGCAAAAAAATGATGTGTGAAAGAGACCTAAGTCAGGAATAATTACAAAGGGAGCTTGTTTTTTTTAACTAGATTGAAGACATATTTCGGTAAGAAAACCAGGGGAAGAGTCTTGAGGAGATCATTTGCATATTCCCAGTGCCTTCTGGGATAAGTGAAGAGTCTCCGTGAGCTCAACGTTCACTGGGTCTTGGCCGTTGCAGCTGAAAAGAGGAAATCGGAAAACCAGGGGAAGAGTCTTGAGGAGATCATTTGCACATTCCCAGTGCCTTCTGGGATAAGTGAAGAGTTTCCACGAGCTCAACGATCACTGGGTTTTGGCCGTTGCAGCTGAAAAGAGGAAATTGGAAAACCGAATTTTGGTTCATCTTTGATCGCTTTTAAGAAATCTCAATATGGAAGAGGCCAGGTGCCATTTGGTGAGCTGCATTTCTTGCTATATGTTCACAGACTTACCAGTGGAAAAGCCAAACTTCACATGCCACAAAAGCAAGCTTGTGTCCCTGTTGGAGGAAAAGTTGCAAAATCTCGAAGGGAGGTTAGCTACTGTACGTTGAAGATCATTAAGGAAGGTGAAGAGTTCTTAGACAGAGCAGAATTATCTCTTCATGTTACAGAAAGAGAAGAAATTCAAAGTGCACCTCAAGAAACAGAGGAATGGAGACATGTGACCCAGAGAAGCAGGAGGATCAGGAGGCAGTCAGCACCCATACTTGTCAGGAACCAGTACCAGGCTCTCACGCAGGAAAACGATGAAGAAATACATCAGGATAAGACTTTGCCCACAAACAGCAACCTTGTACGCCTTCAGAGTCCTCCTGGAAGGAGAAAGAAAAATGTTGTGAAGAAGAAACGGAGAGTGGTGGTCATGGGGGATTCCCTGTTGAGAGGAACAGAGGCCGCTATCTGCAGACCGGATATAACTTCAAGAGAAATGTGCTGTCTTCCAGATGCAAAAATTAAAGATGTGTCTGACAGGATATCAGGACTCTTCAGACCTACAGATGACTACCCATTCCTGCTACTACATGTGGGGACAAATGACACCGCAAGAAACGACCTGGAAACCAACTGCAGAGACTTTGAAGACTTAGGCAAGAAAGTGAAAGAACTGGGAGCGCAGGTGGTCTTCTCTTCCATCCTCCCAGTGGATGGCCATGGAACAAGGAGGTGTAATAAGATTCTGCAGGTGAACAACTGGCTACGTCGATGGTGCTGTCAGCAGCGATTTGGATTTATGGATCACGGAGTGAATTACCTTTACGATGGACTACTTGCTAGAGATGGGGTGCACCTTACGAAGACTGGAAAACATGTATTTGAAAGTCGCCTTGCTACACTTGTAAGGAGAGCTTTAAACTAGAACAACATGGGAAGAGAAGCAAAAGGCCAGAAAAAGCCATACACCTGACAAATGCTATTGAGAACTCTGCTATTAGAAGTGGAAAGGAAGAACAAAGACAAAAGAATCTAATTAATAGAAATATTGGAGAAAGAGAAACCAATCACAAACTAAAATGTTTCTATACTAATGCACAAAGCATGGGCAACAAACAAGGAGAACTGGAACTACTAACACAGGAAAAGAAATATGATGTCATTGGAATCACTGAAACTTGGTGGGACAATACACGATTGGAATACAAGACTAGAAGGATACAACTTATTTGCAAAAGACAGACTTGATAAACGAGGAGGAGGTGTCACATTGTATGTTAGAAACGCATATATCTGCACAGAGATTGAAGCTTCAGAGACTGGGAGTTCTGTGGAAACTGTTTGGGTAAGAATACAAGGACAGAACAATGGAAAGGACACCATTGTAGGCATTTACTACAGGCCGCCTGTGCAAGCTGAAGATATGGATGAACTCTTTATGCATCAAATGACCAAGTTCTCTAAAAAATATGACATAGTTGTCATGGGAGATTTCAACTATCCAGACATTTGTTGGGAATCTCTCCTTAGAATTTTGGATAACTAGAGGAGGAAGATCTGTGAAGACTCAGACGTCAAGGTTAGATTTCAGAAAGGCAGATTTTTAAGGGATTCAGAAAGAGAATTGGAGGGATCCAATGGCTGGATATCCTTAAAGACAAAAATGTCCAGGAAGGATGGGAAATCTTGAAAAATGAAATTCTCAAAGCACAATTGTTAACAATTCCGAAAAGAGGGAAGAATAGGAAGCATTTAAGAAAACCAGGATGGATTAACACAGAGCTTAAGCACATGCTAAAAAGGAAGAAAAAACTATTTATAAAATGGAAAGAGGGAGGCATATCTAAAGAAGAATATAATGCTATCTGCAGAACCTGCAGGGCACAAATCAGATTACTTAAGCTGACAATGAATTGAGGCTTGCAAGAGATGTCAAAAGCAATAATAAAGAATTTTGGGGATATGTCAAAAGTAAAAGAAAAGTCAAAGATGCTATAGGATTTTTACAGGATGAAAATGATGAAATTGTAAGACAGGATGTTGAGAAGGCCGAACTTTTAAATTCCTATTTTGCATCTGTTTTCTCTCAGAAAAGAAATGTAACATCAACTGTTCTTCACTGTCCTATTAAGGGAATAGAAGAATCCAGGATATCTATAAACAGACAGATACTGAGGAAACACTAAATGAATTCAAGTCTCCAGGTCCAGATGAATTACACCCCAGAGTACTGAAGGAGATAGCAGAAGAAATTTTTGAACCCCTCTCCATAATCTTTGAAAATTCTTGGAGAACAGGAGAAGTCCCAGAAGACTGGAGAAGAGCAAATGTTGTTCCTATCTTCAAAAAGGGGAAGAAGGTGGACCCAGGCAACTATAGGCCGGTGAGTCTTACTTCTATACCAGGAAAGGTCTTTGAACAAATTATTAAACAACATGTATGTCAGTACCTGGATAAGAATGAAGTGAATGAACAGAGTCAGCATGGGTTTGTAACTAATAAGTCATGTCAGACTAACTTAATTTCCTTCTATGACGGAATCACTGATTGGGTGGATCAAGGAAATGCTGTAGATATAGTATATCTTGACTTCAGCAAAGCATTTGACAAAGTATCTCATACAATCCTTATTGAAAAAATGACTAAGTATGGAATGGACAAGGCAACTGTTAGGTGGATTCATAACTGGCTTAGTGATCGGACCCAAAGAGTGGTCGTAAATGGCTGCACATCCAGTTGGAAGAATGTCTCAAGTGGGGTACCACAGGGCTCTGTCCTGGGCCCTGTATTGTTCAACATCTTTATCAACGATTTAGATGAAGGAATTGAGGGTAAACTGATTAAATTTGCTGACGACACAAAGCTAAGAGGGATAGCTGATACTAGAGAAGAGAGAGGATTCAAAAAGATATAAATAAACTGGAGAAGTGGGCAGCAACTAACAGAATGGTTTTTAACAGGGAAAAATGCAAAGTACTACATCTGGGCAATAAAAATGAAAAAAGCATATACAGAATGGGAGGAATAGGGCTAAGCAACAGTACATGTGAAAAAGACTTGGGTATACTAATAGATCACAGACTGAATATGAGTCAGCAGTGTGATGCAGCAGCAAAAAAGGCAAATGCAATTCTAGGATGTATTAACAGAAGCATACAGTCTAGATCAGGTGAAGTCATTATTTCCCTCTACTCCTCTTTGGTCAGACCTCATCTGGAATATTGTGTCAGGTTTTGGGCACCACATTTTAAAAAAGACATCAACAAACTGGAGCAAGTTCAGAAAAGTTCAGAAAAGAGCAACCAGAAAGGGCTGTCACATTGTAGAAGGATCAACTTTATTCTCATTTGCACAAGGAAAGACTAGAAGCAATGGGATGAAACTGAATGGGAGGAGACACAGATTAGATATTAGAAAAAACTTTTTGTCAGTTAGAGTGATCAATGAGTGGAGCAAGCTGCCACGAGAAGTGGTGAGTTCTCCATCAATGGAAGTCTTCAAAGAGAGGCTGGACAGACATCTGACTGGGATGATTTAGCGAATCCTGCTTTGAGCAGGGGGTTGGACCAGATGGCCCAGGAGGTCCCTTCCAACTCTACGATTCTACGATTCTATGATTCTATGATTCTATGATTCTATGATCTATGCACAGCTTCTAGAACGATGGGAGCTTTATATAGAATTAACAGCACAGTCATGCACTTGCTTGACCACCGTTCATTACAAAAGGAGGACAGAAGTCCCCCATTTTGACAAACTGGGAAAGACACAGCGATCAGAGTTCCTGGCCCGAGTTGGGTAGGGGCCTTCCCGGTGGTACATGTTGGTGGCCTAAACATCACTATACACCAACAGTAATCTAAGCAAGTCTGGAAATGCACTGCATCGGTGAGCCACACAAGACAACGGACGTGGTCCATTTCGAATTTCCTACACTAAAAATGTCACTTGTGTTCATCCTGTAACCATAAGTTACACCTATAACATCATACAATTCAAGTGCAACTATGTGTGTGCAATGCATTAATACAGGTGAGCAGGCATTTTATGATTTATGGAGATATTTATGGGTTTACTTTCATGGGTAGACTGAGTAAACAATACAAACAATCGAATAACTTAACTTACTAAAACTTTACTAATATTTTAACTTATATTCTGATTGATTAGTGGATCTGACAAAATTTGAAGTCGCCAAATCACACATTTGATTCTCCAGTGAATTAAATGTTCCCTATTCTGCTTTGTGGTCTTTCTAGACCTCAGAGCATAATAAATATAAGATGTAAAAAGATAAAAAAAACTCACATTACCCAGGCCGCCCCACTTTTCCTTGCCCGATATCCGGTCCTTCAAGTCTCTGCCACGCCACATCTCCAACTCGATGTTCACTCTAGGCCAGAGCTACTGGCTGCAAGCAGGCTCCAGGGATGCCCTTACTGGCGTACGAAGCCCGATGAGCATAGGGTGCCTTTGCTCAGCGGGCCCCAGAGGCAGGATTCTGCCAGCTCAGCGGGCCCCAGTGGCAGGATTCTGCCGGCTCAGTAACAGTAAAAATTTGTTGCCATGTGGGCGATTCCTCAGACTGTGTGTCTGTTAGATGGAAGCAGAAGGAGTATTGGTGCTGTCAGCTCTGCTGCAGAGCTGCGCCTGATTACAACTATGTATCATTGCAAATCCTTTCAGATCTCATCTCTTAAGGCCCTTTTACATTTAGCGATGCACCAGCGATCCGACCAGCGATCCCACCCGGTCAGGATCGCTGGTGCATCGCTAAATGATCGCTAGTGAGCTTTCATACAGAAAGACCTCACAGCGATTCAGCAGCGACGCAGCGCACGATACTTACCATTCACACGCAGCGATCCTGCGTCCTCCCGCCCGCCTCCAGCGTCGCTCGTCGTCACAGCAGGAAGTCTCAGCAGGAAGCGCCCGACGAGAAATGGAGCCGGACATTCTCGCGCGATCAGCGATGGACAGCGGGGGAGCCGGTCGCTGGTAAGTATCACACATAGCGATATCACTAGCAATATCGCTATAACGTCACAAAACCAGTGACGTTTTAGCGATATTGCTAGCGATATCGCTTAGTGTAAAACCCCCTTTAGTGCTGTCAGCTCTGATCTCTGATCCTCCCCTCACACTGACTGCCTGAATGAAACCTGGAAGTGTTTGTAATGATACATAACCCTGCAGACACTGGGTAATATTTGCTCTGTAGCCTTTATTCCATGATGTAACCAGTTTAACTCACAAAAACTGATGAAAAATCATCTTTAAAGAAATGTAGCATCAGAAAATGACCTGTTTAAATACTAATTGTATAAAAATGTCCTAATTTTCAATCTCCCATATCACCATTTATGATTAAAAAATAATCTGAAATCTTGCAATTTTCACGCTTACCACTAAGCTTAATATTAATCTTATACTTCCTGTTGTGTACGGAAGACATTTCAGCAGTCTCATTATCATTATGGGCAAGATAACAAAGACAAACTAGATGTGTATTTCCTGAAGGAAGTACAGATAGTGCTTTGAAATGGTGCCTGGGCTGCCCCTTTAAGAGAGACTTGCCTGCTGCCCCTGCAAGACTTTCAACTCAGGGTCCGTTTTAATTGTGGGTGCCTCTCAGGGGCCACTTTGGCCTGTGATTTGGAGGCCGGGGTCGATCAGCCTCCGATTTGAAGGCCGGGGTCGATCAGTCTCCGATTTGGAGGCCGGGGTCGATCAGCCTCCGATTTGGAGGCCGGGGTGGCTCAGCCTCCGATTTGGAGGCCGGGGTGGCTCAGCCTCCGATTTGGAGACCGGGGTGGCTCAGCCTCCAATTTGGAGGCCGGGGAGGCTCAGCCTCAGATTTGGAGGCCGGGGTTGATCAGCCTCCGATTTGGAGGCCGGGGTCAATCAGCCTCCGATTTGGAGGCCGGGGTCGATCAGTCTCTGATTTGGAGGCCGGGGTCAATCAGCCTCCGATTTGGAGGCCGGGGAGGCTCAGCCTCCGATTTGGAGGCCGGGGTCGATCAGCCTCTGATTTGGAGGCCAGGGTGGCTCAGCCTCCGATTTAGAGGCCGGGCTGGCTCAGCCTCCGATTTGGAGGCTGGGGTGGCTCAGCCTCCGATTTGGAGACCGGGGTGGCTCAGCCTCCGATTTGGAGGCCAAGGTGGCTCAGCCTCCGATTTGTAAGCCAGGGTCGATCAGCCTCCGATTTGGAGACCGGGGTGGCTCAGCCTCCGATTTGAAGGCCAGGGTGCTCAGCCTCCGATTTGGAGGCCGGGGTCAATCAGCCTCCGATTTGGAGCCTGGGGTCACTCAGCTTTTGATTTGGCGCACCGGCCCTTTAAGACTCAATTTGGTGCGCCGGCCCTTTAAGAATCACTTTGGCACATCGGCCCTTTAAGAGCCAGTTTGGCGCACTGGGCTTCTAAATCCACTTTGGTGCACATTCTCTCTCAGGGGCATGCGTCATGTGATGAAGCTAGATTTGCATTTGTGCTTTGGGTTTCGCTTTAAGAGCTGATATTATCTGGCAGAAACTGTGTCCTGGTGGGGTCATGTAAAGTTCGTAGGCGTTGGCATAGTAACTGGGTCTGTCTGCGCATATCAATGAGCTTAACTGCCGCAACTGGTCCTCAAATTTGAATCGCCTCACGACTGCCCCATGTATTCCTATGGCAAAATTTTCCCATTGAAATGCATTGAGACAATGCATTCCAATGACGGGAAAAAACATTTTCAAATGCAAATTGCGCAAAAACTACAAATCCGATCGACACGAAAAATAGTTAGCACACCACTCGAGGACGCTGGCTTCGAAACGACGCCTCAACGGAGTCTGTGCGTGTAGCGGTTCGGGCCGCATTAATTGCAGAAATCAACTGAATAATTGTCATGATCCATGCTGGATTATGACAGGTTTTGAATAAGTACCCTTTATTTTCCTTTGAGCTGGTTGCTTGGAGCTGGTTTTGCCCCCGTTGGCCATTGGGGTTATTGCACGGTGGTGTCTTTTGTTCTAGTTTGCCCCCGGTGGTGGTTAGTGTTATTGCACATGATAATGAAGCAGGTGTGATTCCTTGGGTCCTGCCTATAAAGGTGTAGCAGGTGGTTCCACTTACTGTTGGTGATATTGCTCATTTCCAACCAAGACTGGTGAAGGAAGGAACTACAGAGAGCAGCTCAGGGGAGCTCTGGTGTAAAGTCTGGTGAAGGAAGGAATTACAGAGAGGTGTTCCTTGCAGCTCTGACAAAGCTTGGAGAAGTAGCAGCTATTCTGGAGGAAAGCTGCATTCTGGTAGTGGACACTGTTGCTGGGAGCAATAGCAACAGAACAAAGCTAAGTGGTGTTTCCCTGTTTATATTTTTCCCTGGTGTGTATTAGTGCAGTGGTGGGGCCAGTGCCTGCACCACCCAGCTCCCTAGCAACGGATAAGTGTAGGGTGTGCTAGGGTGACAGGTTCTGGCTCGGCGACAGGTGAGGAGCCTGTATAGGGAACGTTAGGAGTGTGAGGGACACTGACTCAGGGGAGTGCAGGAGGTCTCCTCTTCCCCGTTCCCTATCACAGGGCCCACCATTGTAACTGTTTCCCCTTACCCCGTGTCTTGTTGTGTTAGTTACCGGCCTGCGGGTCATGTCACACAGGACAGTTACACGTGCCGTGTCTTGTTGTTTTAGTTACCGACCTGCGGGTCGTGTGACACAGGACGGGTCCACGTGACAATAATAATAAGAATAAGAATAAGTTAGCAGCGTTCGGATTACATGATAGTGCTTTCTTCAAAGCACTATAATAATGACTTCAAATACACTGTAGATAGCAAAGAATCTGCCATTAACAATAGGTGGGCCACTGCACACAGCTCACTTGTTCCTTTTCACTGGACAATAATTTAGCTTATTGACTATTCTGAACATTGCAAGTAGGGATGAGCGAGCATATTTGTGGGTACTCGTTACTCGGTGAGTTATGCGGTATTCGCGGTACTCGGAAAATAGCGAGTATTTCACTACTCGCCTCGCTATTTGGTTCTCCCGCCCAGCAGTTGCCAATGACTGTAATGCCGCACCCTTATGGGTTGTGGGCGGCATTACTATGATTGGCTGGCCGCCCAGTGTCCTATGAGTCATCATAGCCTGGCACTAAGCCCTTCCGCCGCCATTTTCTGCGCATTGCCTGCAGAACACAGCTAGTGTACAGTAGGGAGAGTGTGAGCAGCTGCTAGAGCAGTGTGGACCTCCAGACACTGACAGCGATGATGACGACTGTATCATAATAGAACTATCATCTCCTGTCACTGGTCAGTGTCCAAAACCATGGATTATATCACTATCTATACAGATTACATACATATCCCCTATAGATAATCTAACAATAGACCAGTCCACCTTGACCGGATAGCCAACAAGTGGACAGAGGAGTGAAAAGTAGAATTGCACATTGATTTCTGGTGCCTCTTCACTCTATTTAAATCAAGGACTGCTGATTTTGCTAATCTCTATAAGAATATTATATAGATGCTTTAATGTAAAACTTAACAAAAATTAAAAGATTTTCAATGCTCGATGTTTCCTTCCAGATACGGAATCATCTGGATGCCTGGAGAGATCCACCTCAGAGGAGCAGTAAGTTATAAGATCAGGCTATTATCAGCGTAACCATCCCTATGCTATGTCTGCTGAAAAAATCGCTGCAGAATCAAAAAATGGAATCTTTGCATGCCCAGCAGCTGGGTATGGAGCAAGATTTCACAATGGGTGATCCTACCCAGCTCAGCCAATATCATAAGGTAACAATGAGGGATGAAGATGATGATGAAAATGAGGAGGGAGAGGAATTCTTTTTCAGTGGTACCTAGGGGACACCTCATGCTACAGAGGGGAATTTCAAACCCAGCTTAATGTCTGTCCAGCATGGGTGGGCTGAAGAGGAGGAGGTGGAGGAGGAGAGTCAGTGTGAGGACAGGATGGGTATTGTTCCTCCTTTAGGGGTCACAGAACAGTTGCCTCTTTGCAGCTTGGCACACATGGCACACTTCATATCTGACTGTCTGTGCCAAGACCCTCGCGTAATCCACATTTTCAATAGCAACCTATACTGGTTAGCCACCTTTCTAGACCCACGGTACAAGGACAAATTTCCTTCGCTACTGTTGCAGTCATCAAGGGGTTTCACAATGGAATCCTTCAAGAAGGCCGTTGTCAATCATTTGATGGCAACAGCACGCTCAGACACCACTGCTAGCAGAGATACCAGCTCTGTGCAACAGCATGCATTAATGGGGAGAGATACACCAAGCAGGTCCAAAAGAGGTGGTGGTAAAATGTCCACAAACTGGGCTATCTTCAATAAACCGGCTCATCACCAAGGACTAGCTGGAACAGTAGCAATGTCAAGGAGGGAGAAGTTGAACAAGATGGTCAACGACTATCTAAGTGACCATACCTGTGTCCTTCCTGATGCTTCTGTACGTTTAATTACTGGGTATCCAAGCTGCATAGTTGGCCCAACCTCTCCTTCTATGCCTTGGAGGTGCTGGCTTGCCCTGCTGCTAGTGTGATGTCAGAGCATGTTTTCAGTGCCGCTGGGGCAATCATCACAGATACACGCACATGATTGACAACAGAGAATGCAGACAGGCTGACTCTGATAAAATTTAGCAAGGACTGGATTTTGCAACAGTATTTAAGCCCTCCAGATGACAGTATCCCAACCTAAAGTCACCCAACACGTTTTTTTTTAAATTGATGATTACATCCAACCCTTACCATGCAAGCCCCTTTTTCTTCTTCTTACACATGTTTTCAAAACCTGCTTCTTACACATGTACCTCATGGTCAATAAGCTAAAAACAATGTTACGTTAAAAAATATTTCCCATCGGAGGCACTTGTAATGAGAGTGAGACCCTTCTTCCTTCATCAACCATGGCATCATGCCCCTTGGGCTAATTTTTGGAGACACTATGGCTATGCCTGGACACTGGGCACTGCCACCTCTATGCTAGTAGTCCTAGCTTCATCATAATTGTTTGTCCCTTCAGACCTGTTTTGCTTCCTTCATCAACTTTGATACAGCCCCTTGGGCTAATTTTTGGAGACACTATGGCTATGCCAGGACACTGGGCACGGCCACCTCTATGCTAGTAGTCCGGGCTTTATCATAATTGTTTGGCCCATCAGACCTGCCTTGCTTCCTTCATCAACTATGATACAGCCCCTAGGGCTAATTTTGGAGACACTATTGCTATGCCTACACATTGGGCCGTGGCACAACTTGGACAGTAGTCCACGCTTTATAATTGTGAATCCTTTGTGATGACGATGATGGGTGGCTTCTTCCTGCATTAACCATAGCACAGCCCCTAGTGCAGATTGCTCTCCTTACACCACTTACATACTTAGCTGTAAGAAGATCGCCTCCATCATCAGTCGCTCTTACGGCACTTCTGATATATCACTGGCACTGCGTAAATGGTGTACGAGTCCCGCTCTTTCGGCAAAAAAACACAGGACTTCAAATAGTGTTTGTACATTTTAGTGAAGCAGTGGTGTAAAAACAATCGTGCAGCCCCTGCCCAGGTGCCCCCATGTTATATACATTTGTGTACAGCATACATTTTTTAACATTTACACATTTTTTAGCCTTTTCCTCAGCCCCCAGACTGCTTTGTAGGGTCCAACAGACAATTACTCGCATTTTCCATTGACTTTCATTGGACTCGCTATTCGTACCGAATACCCAAGTATTACGGTATACTCGGTACGAGTATAGCGTGTCCGAATACTTCAGTACTCGCTCATCCCTATTTGCAAGTTTTTTTTTACTGTATACAATATTATAGTAAATTGTAAATATTTTATCAAAATTTTTTTTTTAAAAATAATTATTTACTGTCTATTGAAAGGTTTGTCCTAATTTGGCAATCTCTTTTAGTTTAAAGAAGCACTCCCATCAAAGATTTTATAATAATATATTACAGTCCTCATATTATATAGCGCTGTGTACTTAGAATTGCTCATTCATTTTGTCTTTCTACCCAGCTAATCCTTCTTCTTCTTTTCTCTACTCTATGTAGAAACAGGAACTCTCTTGTCCCTGCATTTATCATTCTCCTCTTCAACTCCTGTCCCTCCTTCCCCTGCCAAGGACTTTTGCAGTGACTCATAAGTCATACAGGGAAAGTTGACCTCCTGTTTCTACATAGAGATTAGAAGGATTCAGCTAGTCAGTTTTTAATCCCGTGATGTCATAGACCTAATGGAAAAGAGAAGAATTAACTGGTAGAAAGGCAAAATGAGCAATTGTAAGTACACAGTGCTATATAATATGATGACTGCAATATATTAAGAAGATACAAATTTTGATGTCAGCAGGAGTGCTTCTTTAAAGAACTGATGATAGAGTGCTCTGCTGCTGGACTGCCAATCAAGGTAATCTATGGAAGTGTTTAATTCTTCTCACCAATCGCTATACCGATGCCTCTACCTTGTGCCAGTCCTTACACTGGCTACCCATCCACACCAGAATTCAGTATAAACTTATTACCCTCACCCTCAAAGCACTCCATGGCTCAGCACCACCCAACATCTCCTCCCTAGTCTCAGCCTACCCGTGCCCTCCGTTCTGCTAATGAGCTGAGGTTAACATCCTCATTAATCAGAACCTCCCACTCCCGTCTCCAAGACTTTTCACGTGCTGCGCAGAGGCTTTGAAATGGACTAGCCAGGCTAATACGATTAATCCCCAATCCCCACAGTTTTAAGTGTGCCTTAAAAACGCAGTTGTTCAGACTGGCCTATCGCCTCAATGTACTAAGCTAAATATTCCTGTGTGGCTCATTTCAAATTTTTTTTACCATAAACAGGTTCCTCACATCATGTTCTCACATGCTTTTTGCATTTAATAGCCCTCTGTGTCTGTACTGTTACATATTTAGACTGTTAACTGGCTCATGCAGCAACAGGAACATCCGATTCTTACACTAGGGAAGGTCCAAACCATAAAAACAATAAAAGCAATTGTTACCATCCACCTTTCGTGTCTCCCCTTCTCCCTTATAGATTGTAAGCTTGTGAGCAGGGCCCTCACTCCTCTTGGTATCTGTTTTGATCTGTGTTTATTGCTATGCTCTGCTGTAATGTCTATTGTCTGTAGAAGTCCCCTCTATAATGTAAAGTGCTGTGGAATATGTTGGCGCTATAGAAATAAAATTATTATTATTATTAATTCTTCTATAATGTCACCACAGCAAAACTAGGACATCAGAAGGTGCCCATTGATATCAATGAGCAGTTGGAGTAATGAGGGACTGCATCCTTCAGAGAGTAAGGGCTCATATAGATGTTCAATTATGGACAGCAGTGCATGGACGGACTAGCTACAGGTCTCCTACCTGAGAGTTAGAGCCTCATAGAAATATAAGAAGCTGTCACGCTGCAGTCTGGAGGCCTGAGACCAGTTCGTACATTGCTGTTCGGGATCAGATGCTCTTTTCATTTGTCCTCTCCCATTTATTGATAGAGGTTTTATATGAGGGACTCTAGATTTTAACTTAGGATTCCCTAATAGGGCAAAAATGGAATCAAACATCACTTTTAAAGTGTTGGCTGGAATTTTCTGGGTCCAGGACAATTTCCTCACTATCATTTTTTTTTTTGTTCTTAAATCTTATTTGTATTATATTGTTCCTGCCAAAGACCAGTGCATTATTTGCGGTATTTATATAAGGGATTCTAATGTCCCTTCGCTCCTGCCAGAGGAATTAGGATATACAATTACCTCCCTTTAAAACTGCATAGCGCTCTAAGTTATCTCTGCGCATGCGCATAACATTAGCAATGCGTTACACTAGGTGGATCGCAAGCAAGTTATTCTGGACATGCGCTGAAAGATTTTATATCCATCACTTCCGGTCATGCGCAGTGAGTCTGAAACGCACGCTGAGCCATGATGGAACACAGAGGGGGCCTCTCGCCAGGGTTAAATTCAGAGATTGGTTAGGTGAGCTGACAGGTGTATTCTTCCTGTGACCGTGTTGATTTCAGGGATACTGATTGGGTACTCTGGCACATTGTGTGCACGTATGATTCATGGGGGTTATTTAAGTCCACCCATCACAGACCGCCGGTATGCCTTTTCTCATAATGGTATCCGGCATCACAAACTGCATCTCGTATCTGAGGTACTAATCACATAGGCCTCCTGATGAACCGTCATAATGGGGAAACGCATTGAGGCGTCCATACACGACAAGTGACCATTATTTGGCTTTTTGTGCCAGTTGCTAATAATGCTCTGATTATTTGATTTTGGACTCGCTAGTTGGACCACTGATATGTTCATTATACCACTGGTTGGTCATGTTTCAATGTGATATTGACTGGCATCTAATATGATCATATTTTTTGATTCTTTTGATGTGATCCATGCATGTTCGTAATTCATTCATTGATTATAGCATTTACAAGCAAAATTATCCTTGAGACTTGAAACAATGCTAAGGTTATTTTTTCGTACATAAGTGAAAATTGGTATTTATTGATATGTTATTGTTTCTTGCAAAATTACCTGCCAAATCCTTCCTTCCTCTTCCTTCATCCTCTTTCTCTCATTTATTGTTTTCCCACCTTTGATTGAAGGGTGAGGTAGAGGAGAGAGGCTCAGTCTACGTTGAGTGGGGGCACCAAAAAATCATTCCTTCTAGGGTGCCAACGTCCACAGCAAGGAAGGTGTTCAGATAATATTATTGTAGGGTATTGCAGGACTTTTTGGTACTTCATTTTGTACTCATATAGTGGAATTGTTTCAATTCCTTTTTCACGGGAATAGGTGTTTTTTTACGAATTTGTCTATTAAAGAAATATTTTTAAGGGAATACATGTTCACTAAGCTTATATATATATTCCTTTGTTCATTTATGTTTTGGTACAAACAATTTCTTCACTATCAGTAGACATAATCTCTCATGTGCACACAGAGATGCCATTGATGCTCCAAATTGAGCCCTGGAGGCGTGGATTGTGGTTGTATTCTGTCCTGATTTTTCTATGAAGGAGTCTGGCTGACAGATTATATTAGCAGCTAAGCCAGCCCCCTTCTCTGTCACAGCTTAAATATTGTTTTATTTGTATTTTTTTCTTGCCGCCAAATTACGCAGAAAAATGTAGCTAGTGCTGTAACTTTTCACCTCTGTGTATTTTCATTGCATTCTTAAAGGAAAAAAAGTCAAGTGGACAACAATTTACAGTATTACTTGGTATAATACAGTGTTATGTTTAAGTTTTGGTTGTGATAGACTGCAAAAGGTGTAAAAAAAATGTTCTTATCGGGAGAGTTGGAAGAGCCGGATAAAATTGCAGACAATTCTTCTCGAAGCTGAGGTTGAAGTTTATTCGGAGATACACGGCAAAACAGATGCAGAATAACAGAGGAGTTGGAATATGCGGGCAAAAACAGGAATTCAGATGGGCAGAGATTTGCTAGGAGGTCTAGCGGTGATAAGGCTCTGTGCCCTGGCCATGGTGAGGCACAGTGGCATGATGGCGATGGAATGGCAACAAGCAACAGTAACAAGAGCTTCTTATACATTATCAGAACAAAGAAAGCTGCATTTTGCCGCAGAGGGCGTTAACATTATAATTCTAAGGAGTTTTCATGGTAATCTACAGAAACGTGGTTTAGAACAGAGAATATAATGACATAATACGAAGATATTAATTAACATTTCTCCAAGCAACACTAAAACCCATAAGTCATTGGTATCTATGACTACTGTCCTAAAATCTTATCATTGTCTCCAGTCTAGGTCCATAAATTCTTACATCCTGACATTTTAACTACTCTACACTTCGCTACCACACTATCACGTATAAGCATACTGACCATATATTTGGTGACCTGTGACCCTATTGATCCAATCTTCCTCTATGCACATCTACTGAAGTTGGTAAGAGACATGATCTCATTTTCCATCCTCCATTTAGTACATTTTATTAGCTCTTTTGTAAAAGTTGAATCTTCTCTAACTTTCGACAAGATGGCTGCTAGAGACAACATAGCCGCTCAGTATATTATGGCTGACCATTCTCTTACAAAAGGGTGAACATATCATTGGTGCAATGTGTGCAGCTGCACAGGGACTCAAGAAGTAAGGGGGCCCACTTCCATCTCCAAATTCACAAGAAGGTCTTGTAACAGGCGCAAAGAGGGGCTCATATTCTGTTCTTGCATGAGAACCCTCTTCCGTAGGTGTCCGCTATTGGTCTATCCAATAATTTATTTTTAAGGACTCCTAATGAAACAATAAAATAGGACAAATGCTGACCTCCAAAAATTGTCTGTCACTCCGTTCCGATGCTCCCTAGATTACGTCTCTACATGCACTCATTTATATACAGTGGGGAAAAAAAGTATTTAGTCAGTCAGCAATAGTGCAAGTTCCACCACTTAAAAAGATGAGAGGCGTCTGTAATTTACATCATAGGTAGACCTCAACTATGGGAGACAAACTGAGAAAAAAAAATCCAGAAAATCACATTGTCTGTTTTTTTTTCATTTTATTTGCATATTATGGTGGAAAATAAGTATTTGGTCAGAAACAAGCAATCAAGATTTCTGGCTCTCACAGACCTGTAACTTCTTCTTTAAAAGTCTCCTCTTTCCTCCACTCATTACCTGTAGTAATGGCACCTGTTTAAACTTGTTATCAGTATAAAAAGACACCTGTGCACACCCTCAAACAGTCTGACTCCAAACTCCACTATGGTGAAGACCAAAGAGCTGTCAAAGGACACCAGAAACAAAATTGTAGCCCTGCACCAGGCTGGGAAGACTGAATCTGCAATAGCCAACCAGCTTGGAGTGAAGAAATCAACTGTGGGAGCAATAATTAGAAAATGGAAGACATACAAGACCACTGATAATCTCCCTCGATCTGGTGCTCCACGCAAAATCCCACCCCGTGGTGTCAGAATGATCACAAGAACGGTGAGCAAAAATCCCAGAACCACGCGGGGGGACCTAGTGAATGAACTGCAGAGAGCTGGGACCAATGTAACAAGGCCTACCATAAGTAACACACTACGCCACCATGGACTCAGATCCTGCAGTGCCAGACGTGTCCCACTGCTTAAGCCTGTACATGTCCGGGCCTGTCTGAAGTTTGCTAGAGAGCATTTGGATGATCCAGAGGAGTTTTGGGAGAATGTCCTATGGTCTGATGAAACCAAACTGGAACTGTTTGGTAGAAACACAACTTGTCGTGTTTGGAGGAAAAAGAATACTGAGTTGCATCCATCAAACACCATACCTACTGTAAAGCATGGTGGTGGAAACATCATGCTTTGGGGCTGTTTCTCTGCAAAGGGGCCAGGACGACTGATCCGGGTACATGAAAGAATGAATGGGGCCATGTATCGTGAGATTTTGAGTGCAAACCTCCTTCCATCAGCAAGGGCATTGAAGATGAAACGTGGCTGGGTCTTTCAACATGACAATGATCCAAAGCACACCACCAGGGCAATGAAGGAGTGGCTTCGTAAGAAGCATTTCAAGGTCCTGGAGTGGCCTAGCCAGTCTCCAGATCTCAACCCTATAGAAAACCTTTGGAGGGAGTTGAAAGTCCGTGTTGCCAAGCGAAAAGCCAAAAACATCACTGCTCTAGAGGAGATCTGCATGGAGGAATGGGCCAACATACCAACAACAGTGTGTGGCAACCTTGTGAAGACTTACAGAAAACGTTTGACCTCTGTCATTGCCAACAAAGGATACATCACAAAGTATTGAGATGAAATTTTGTTTCTGACCAAATACTTATTTTCCACCATAATATGCAAATAAAATGAAAAAAAAAACAGACAATGTGATTTTCTGGATTTTTTTTCTCAGTTTGTCTCCCATAGTTGAGGTCTACCTATGATGTAAATTACAGACGCCTCTCATCTTTTTAAGTGGTGGAACTTGCACTATTGCTGACTGACTAAATACTTTTTTTCCCCAGTGTAGCACCATTAATTCCACAGCGTTTTACAAACTTTATTGGTTCCATTGTGGTCTTTACTACCTGGTCCTTCTTGGCACACAGGAAATACCGCTCAGCCAGTCACTGGTTCAGTTAGGTCAGTAATTGGCTGAATGAATATTTTTTGGCAATTTTTTGAGATGCGACCAGTAAGTAGAGTCAAGCAGAGACGAGGTGAGTGTCGGAACGGGAGTATAGATGAAAGTGAGTACGATAACTTTTGCTTTTTATTACACACAAAGCTTTTATTTTTTAAATAATAAAAAAATCATCTGGACAACACCTTTAAAATCCTTTAGATTATTAATTCTTTATTCTCACATTTATTTTGTTTTTCTAACTTCAAACCTTACACAAATTTAACGTGGCTTCTTATTGATTTTTAACTTGGAAATACAAATTGGCTTTCTTTACTCTGTAAAGTTTTTCTCATTATGCACGTCTCTTCTCTTTACAAGGCTGAAAACTGATAATCCGGTCCCACTGGATTACTGAGACAAATATATGTGTGATTCTCCACAAAGCTTTTTGTGCCTCAGATATACAATAGGGTATAAGAACTTTGTATTACTTTCTAAATAAAAGTGCTATGCCCACTCACAAAATTGCTAGCAATATATTAGCTATTACTAAAAACTACCATGCTGCCATACAGTATGGAAATATCAGTGCAATGCAATCTAACTTTGCAAGTTATACTATGCCTATGGGGTAGTGACCAACTTCCTGATCACTAGGGGTCTAGTCGCTGGGACCCCACTCTGAAGAGCCCTATGTGAATCTAGCAGTGGTCAATCATGTACAGTTTCACTCCATTCACTCTTATGGGAGTGTCAAAATATCAATCAGCGTTGTGATGTCAATCGCCGGTGTTTCCATTAAAGGGGTTGTCCACTACGCAGCCAACCTCTTCTTAATCCGGTTGTTTCCCCATTTTAAAATAACATTTAAAATAATACTGACTGCCGGTGTCAATGCTGGCGCCATTCCAGCAGTGTCGGCACTGTCTCTCCCAGGGCTCGCATAACAGTGCGACGTCACGTGAATACTGCAGCCAATCAGTGTCCGCTTCACTCTCCCCACATATCACATACATCCGGAGGAGAGCAGCAACACTCACTTCCTCTTGATGTAAGCAATTAGTCTGAAGGCAGGGAGAGTGAAGCAGCAGTTTGTTGGGGGAGGTTTTGCATAATGTCACACTCTACCTCGATTGCTGAGAGAGTGCCTACACTGCTGGAATGGTGATGGCACCAGAGGTGAGTATGTGTTGTTATTTTGAGAGCGTAAAGCTTACAGATTGAGAAGGGGTTGTCTGAGAAGTGGACAACCCCTTTAAGAATAAACATAATGGCAGAGTGCATGATTGAGCTCCACTCCATTCAATAGGGGTTTTTCAGAGCTCTGTTTCTCAGGATTACTATGGGTTCTAGTGATTCGAAACTCAAAGATTGTAAACATCTTGATAAATCTCTTTTTACCCCTCATTTAGGCTGGTTTCACATTTGCGTTTTTTAGCGCTGGAAAAAAACGCTAACCTGCGCATGCGTTTTTTCCCCTATCTTTAACATGGGTGCGCATACTTGCGCGCTTGTAAGCGCATGTATGCGATTTTCATGCGCTGCGTTTTTTTGGGGTGTGCGATTGGATTTTCCAGACGCATCATGTTGCATTTTTTGGCCCTGCAAAAAAGCGCATGCGCACATATGCGCACGTTTTGCGCTAAAAAGGGCCATTATAGCCTATGGATGCGCATATGTGCGCACTGGCATGCTCATGTAAGCGTTTTTTTGCATATGCGTTTTTTTTTTTTAACCATGGAATTTAGGGGTTTGAGTTAGAGTTAGGGTTAGTTAAGGGGGTTTAGGGTTAGGGTTAGGGTCAGGGTCAGGGTTAGGGTTGGGTTTTGGGTCAGGGTTAGGGTTTAGTATGGTTTGGTTAAGGGTTAGGGTCAGGGTTAGGGTCAGGATTAGGGTTAAGTATGGTTTTGTTAAGGGTTAGGGTCAGGGTTAGGGTTAGGGTTAGGGTTAGGGTCAGGGTTAGGGTTAGGGTTAGGGTCAGGGTTAGGGTTAAGTATGGTTTTGTTAAGGATTAGGGTCAGGGTTAGGGTCAGGATTAGGGTTAAGTATGGTTTTGTTAAGGGTTAGGGTCAGGGTTAGGGTTAGGGTTAGGGTTAGGGTCAGGGTTAGGGTTAGGGTCAGGGTTAGGGTTAGGGTCAGGGTTAGGGTTAAGTATGGTTTTGTTAAGGATTAGGGTCAGGGTTAGGGTCAGGATTAGGGTTAAGTATGGTTTTGTTAAGGGTTAGGGTCAGGGTTAGGGTTAGGGTTAGGGTTAGGGTCAGGGTTAGGGTTAGGGTTAGGGTTAGGGTTAGGGTTAGGGTCAGGGTCAGGGTTAGGGTTAAGTATGGTTTTGTTAAGGGTTAGGGTCAGGGTTAGGGTTAGGGTTAGGGTCAGGGTTAGGGTTAGGGTTAGGGTTAGGGTCAGGGTTAGGGTCAGGGTTAGGGTTAGGGTCAGGGTTAGGGTTAGGGTTAGGGTTAGTTAGGGTTTAGGGTTTGGGTTAGGGTTAAGTATGATTTGGTTAAGGGTTAGGGTCAGGGTTAGGGTTAGGGTTAGGGTCAGGGTTAGGGTTAGGGTTAGGGTCAGGGTTAGGGTTAGTAAAGTCATGGTTTGGGTAGTGTGAGGGGCCACCTAAAAATGTTGGAAAAAACGCAAACGCGGTAAAAACGCGCTAAAAACGCATACAAACGCATAAAAACGCTGCGTTTTTTTCATGCATGCTCATAAAAATGCTTGAAAAAAACGCAGCAGTTGTATGCTTATGTATGCGTTTTTTCAATGCGTTTTTTTGCGGGAAAAACGCGCTGCAAAAAAAAGCAAGTGTGAAACTAGCCTTAGATATAAATAAAAATGCTAATTTTTCTAGACTGCAGCAACAGATACAAAATATAAAAGGTGTCAATAGATTTATATTTCAAAGGCTCCAAAGAGCACTGAAGAGTAACTAAAGCCAGAGTATGCTGTGCTGCTAGACAGATTATGGCCAGAGGAGTAGTAAACATTGTTTGAATTTATTTATTTTAACACTATGTTCTAAGGTCTGAAGAGAAATTATCTTAACCTTGCACCTGATTGTTGTATTCTTCTAAAAATTATGCCTAGCAATAAAGATAATAATAGGTATGTATTAAAGATGAGCAAATCGATTCAATACAAATAAAATGTAATTAAATTATTAGCAATTTATTGAACCCTAGAGATAGGAAGCAAAATACTTAATATAGTGAATAAACATTATAGATAGTGTGCAACAGCACAGTAGTGAAGAACAGTACACTTTTGTTTATCATATCTTATACAGTTGTGTTAAAAAGTGTTTGCCACCTTCCTGATTTTCAATTCCTTTGCATGTTTGTCACACTTAAATGCTTCACATGAACAAGCAAATTTAAATATTAGCAAAGATAACACAAGTAAATACAAAATGCAGTTTTCAAATTAAGGTCTTTATTATTAAGGGGAAAAGAAATACAAACCTACACGTCCTTTGTGAAAAAGAGATCACGCCCTCCCCCTTCAAACATAAATTAACCGTGGTTTATCACATCTTTGGAAGCTGAGTTCAAATTTCCTAGCCACATACAGGCATGATTACTACCACACCTGTTCTCAATCAAGAAATCACTTAAATGGGTCCTGCCTGACAAAGTGAAGTAGACCAAAAGATCCTCAAAAGCTAGACATCATTCCATGAGAAACAAAGTGATTGAGATTTGTCAGTCTGGGAAAGGTTATAAAGCCATTTCTCAAGATTTGAGACTCCAGCAAACCACAGTGAGAGCCACTATCCACAAATGGTGAAAACATGGAACAGTGGTGAACCTTTCCAGGAGTGGCCAGTCAATCAGAAGAGCCAATCATAGGACTGAGCAGTGGTGGGACTGGTATGGGAGGGTCTTAGGAGAGTCAAATGTAAGATAGATTGAGGAGTGGCCAGTCAATCAGAAGAGCCAATTATAGGACTGAACAGTGGTGGGACTGGTATGGGAGGGTCTTAGGAGAGTCAAATGTAAGATAGATTGAGAATTCAAACAGAATAAAAAACAATTGTCATTGTTTGCTAGTATAACATAAAATTTTATTTTTGGGCATAAAACCTAATAGCCACTCATGATGTCACTGTGCCATTTAGGTTGGTATGCCTTCTAAAAGAAGTAAATCAAATAATAAAGCTGGACAGACAATAAAATGCCATGCAGAAAATGATATATGTGGTCATTTCCTGATGAAAAAGTGCTTGACAGTATGAAACGCATTGAATAGAATAAAAACCACATGTTTGAATAAATCGCTGAACTTTTTAGAATTGAGAGTCCTCAGTGGTTGATACCTTTTATTGACTAACTGAAAAGATGGTAACAAATTGCAAATTTTCGAGAATACTCAGGTCTCTTCATCAGGCAAAGACCAATATAAAAACTGAAGAGTCACTTATTTATGCACAAAACAGCACAGAAATAACACAATAGATAAGACAAGTGACGTGAAGCAGAACTATCATTATGGGAGAGGGATAAACATAAATATTGGAACAGTTCATAAATAAGGAGTTCAAAGATATGGAGTGTGAAAGTTTTATTGTCCTCTGATTGGAGTTTGGTACCTTGTTGTGATGTGATGCTGAACTTTGACATCTTCCACACACAGCACCGTGGGAGGCATCCACAAATTATTCCTATGTTCAAGCAGAAAATGAGTCTGCGCTGCCCAAGGTTCAAAGGTGTAATCACACACTGCAATGATCTTTGAACCTTTGAACCTAGGGCAGCGCAGACTCTGAACCACTGTATCCCTCATTGTCTGCATTCTTACAGAAGTAGTCTTCATGGCAAGATCTGAAGAGTCTGTTAGCATGTTAAAGTGAATGTCAGACAATTTTTCTTCAAGTGCCTCCTTATTGTGCATCTTGAAACAGCCACACCGCTAGTTTTCAGAGAGTCCAGTATTTCAGCTGATGTTATTTGTCGGTTTTTCTTTGCATCCCGAACAATTTTCCTGGCATTTGTTACAGGGCACAGGTGAGGATTTTACTTTTAGTAGCCTTTCAAACCCATTTGTGTCAACTTTTGTGCATGTTATCAGGCCAAAATCACCAGGTGTCACACAGTGACTGACCAGTGTGACACGACCCACCAATTGGTCGGTCACCAAAGCACAACAAACAAGGGAACACCGGGGACACAATTACAACGGTGGGCCCTGCAATAGGGAACGGGGAATGGACACCTCCTGCACTCTCCTGAGGCTGTGCCCTGGTCTATCCTGACATCCCTATACAGCATCTTTCAAACCGAGGCCGAGCAGGATACCTTAGCCCTCACTTGCCCTGCATCTATCCCTAAGTAGGGAATTGGCAAGTGAGGACACTGGTCCCACCGCTGCATAAAAAAGACACCAAGGGAAGATATGACAAACAAGGTAAAGACAAACAACACTTAGCTTTCTGCTGTAATGCACCGCTCAGCAGGATCACGGCACCAGATGCACCTTAAACAGCTGAGGTACCACCACTCCCAGAAAGCTCCTTCTCTCCCAGTGGTCGCTGCACAATGACCTCTAACACCGACGGTCAGCTGATGCATCAGGTGACCTTTTAAAGAATGTTGGAAGTGGTCACCACCTGCATCAGCAAATTCAGCAGCAATGTAATTACACCAGCGGCCACCAGGGGCATAAACAGACATTAACCCCGATGGTCTGAAAGGAAAAAAGTTTATATATGAAAGGCCAAATCTGCCACAGATACAAAACTGGATCGTGACTCCAGGGTGTTATCATTCACATTCTCTGAAAAAAGGACAAGAAAGCTAAAATTCTACAGGGGTATGTAAACTTTTGAGCAGAACTGTATAATACATTGTACAGGAGCGAGTCTAAACAGCAGAACAGATCATTGTGTTTATATAGAAGGCAAAAGCAAGCTTCTCGTAAATGCTTAGCCATTGAATGTTAAAGTATCATTTGAAACATCTCTTAAGAACTTAAGATGGAGAAATTATTTGCAATGATTGTAGCACTTAGCATAAAGTATGTAACCGGTACAAGTGTGGGTACTAAGAGAATAAGAATAAGTAGCTGTAAGAAAGCCAGTATGACAGATGGGAGATTAGAAACAGATCTGAGCTACATTAGCATCATAGATAGTGATGGCGCCCCAGGAAGAAAATAGAGAACCTCCTGCAGATGCACATTCACACAAGGAAGAAAGCAGAGCTCCTAAGGTGATCAGAGACGTCAGACATTTGTCTGATTCCCCCTCTCTCATAATAATAATGACAGCACATCACTTACTATTTTGTGTTTATTTCTCCTATTCAGACGCCTGATTCTGACTTGGTTTAAATCTGTTTTTTTTTCTGCATTTTTACTAAGGTGATGAATTTCTCCAGTGGCCAAATAATACACTGAGAGAGTGAGATGGTAAAACGCCGCTTCCAGACAACTCAAGTGATCGACTAGCTACCTTTAGAAAAAAGGGTGGGGCATCCTGAATTTCGATGTGTGCGATTCTGTTTTCCCTGACATCTGACAAATGGTCTGTGAGTTCCACTGAAGCCTTCAGATTTGGACGACTTTGGTCTGACGTGTATGCCATTGGCCACCTGGCAAAGTGTTTATTATGACAATCAGCTTTGCAACTTACTTGATATTAAAATCCTCTTTACAAAAGGGGGGTTATCAGTTTTACGGTATACTGATCCTTGCCTAGCTCACCGACCACTTCTGCAGTCTATCAGCGGAGGCTGGTCTCTTAGGCAAGGAGAGCTTATAGGTTCTTTGCTATAGAGAGTGTTTAACCCCTTCATGACCTTGTGATTATCCGTTTTTTGCGTTTTTGTATTTTGCTCCCCTTCTTCCCAGAGCCATAACTTTTTTATTTTTCCTTCGATATAGCTGGGTTCCGGGCTTGTTTTTTTGTGTGACGAGTTGTACTTTTGAATGGCACCATTGATTTTACCACATAGTGTACCTGAAAACAGGAAAAGTTTAGTTTTTTTCTCATTACGCCGCTTACCGATCTGATTAATTTACTTTTTATTTTCATAGATCGGACAATTCTGAAAGCAGTGATATCAAATGTTTATTTTTTAATGTTTTATTTTCAATGGGGTAAAAAAGGGGTGATTTGAACTTTTTTGTATTTTTTAATTTTTTTTCTCACACTTTTTAAAAACTTTTTACTGGCTTCAATAGTCCCTTTAGGAGACTTGAAGCTGTGATCATCTAATCGCCTGTGCTAAGCATAGCAGTGTTTCAGCGTGTAGCAGAAATTGCAATTTCACAGTGACATGCATGGGGGTCTTCTGTGGACCTTCGGCGGTCATGACAATCCATCAGAGCCCCACAATCACGTGACAGGGGCGCTGATGGGTAGGACTTGTGACGCAATTTCAGCTGGCCCATGTTAATTACCACTGTCAGTGAGTGACAGCAACATTTAACTGGTTAACAGATGAGGAGTGGATCTCGAATCTAACCCTGGCCGTTAGAGGGACATGACAGCTGAGCAGGGAAAAATGCAAGCTCAGCTTTGGATTCCAAATCAAACGCTGGTACATGACCTTTGAAATTATCTATACGTCAAAGGTTGGGACGGGATTAAAGTTCCATAATTTAGATACTTTTCAACTCTTCCTTTTCATACAAATAGCGTTTCTTACTTTGGATGACCCAACATACTCATTCATCCCATAGACAATGCTAAAAGGGGTTTATTGGCCATGACAGGTTGATTATGAGGAGCTGAACAGCTGCTCACCACATCTCCGCCCCTGGGTATAGTTTACATGGTAAAATGAGACTTGTTTTGTCTCACAGGTCTGTGTTTAGGGAGGTGTGCAGATCTCCTGGAATAAGTGCCTTTGTTAAAGGACTAAGATGCTGGACTAAGCCAGTACTTGTTACTTTATCTTTTATTTTGCACCAGACTAGGGCTGTATTTGAGTGTCCTGTGATGTGGTTTATGAGGACTGAAATAAACCAGCCAGACTTTAAATAGAAACAGTTCCTGTGATACCTCAGATCGCTCTCAAGTGAGTCGCTTTGTTACTATATAAATATATATATATATGTATATATATATATATATATACTGTGTGTGTGTATATATATATATATATATATATATATATAGTGGGGAAGTCCACAACTATGAGAGTCAAAATGAGAAATCACCTTGTCTGGTTTGGCAAGATTTATTTCTCAAATTATGGTGGAAAATAATTATTTGGTCATTAACAAAAGTTCAACTCAATATTTTGTTATATATCCTTTGTTGGCAATGACAGAGGTCAAATGTTTTCTGTAAGTCTTCACAAGGTTGGCACACATTGTTGGTGGTATGTTGGCTCATTCCTCCATGCAGATCTCCTCTAGAACAGTGATGTTTTGGGCCTGTCGCTGGGCAATACACACTTTCAAATCCCTCCAAAGGTTTTCTATGAGGTTGAGATCTGGAGACTGGCTAGGCCACGCCAGGACTTACATATGCTTCTTACAGAGCCACTTCTTCATTTCTCTGACGGTGTGCTTGGGATCATTATCATGCTGAAAGACCCATCCTCATTTCATCTTCAATGCCCTTGCTGATGGAAGGAGGTTTGCACTCAAAATCTCACGATACATGGCCCCATTCATTCTTTCATGTACATGGATCAGTCGTCCTGGTCCCTTTGCAGAGAAACAGCCCCAAAGCATGATGTTGCCACCCCCATGCTTCACAGTAGGGATGGTATTCTTTGGATGCAGCTCAGAATTCTCTCTCCTCCAAACATGACAAGTTTTGTTTCTACCAAACATTTCTAATTTGGTTTCATCAGACCATACGACATTCTCCCAATACTATTCTGGATAATCCAAATGCTCTCTATCAAACTTCACACGGGCCCAAACATGTACTAGCTTAAGCAGGGGGACATGTCTGGCACTGCAAGATCTGAGTCCCTAGGCGGCATAGTGTGTTACTGATGGTAGCCTTTGTTATGGTGGTCCCAGCTCTATGAAGGTTATTCACTAGGTCCCCCGTGTGGTTTCGGGATTTCTGCTCACCATTCTTGTGATCATTTTGACCCCAAGGGGTAAGGTCTTGCATGGAGCCCCAGATCGAGGGAGATTATCAGTGGTCTTGTATGTCTTCCATTTTCCTATTATTGCTCCCACAGTTGATTTCCTCACACCAAGCTGCTTGCCTATTGCATATTCAGTCTTCCCAGCCTGGTGCAGGGCTACAATTGTGTTTCTGGTGTCCTTCGACAGCTCTTTGGTCTTCACCATATTGGAGTTTGGAGTATGACTATTTGAGGTTGTGGACGTCTGGATGTCTTTTATATCACTCCTATATGGGGATTTCATTCACTGCAGAAGAAAATAATCTAAGTTGTCACTTTCTAAACTTTAGATATGTAGATAGATTTCGATGAGGTACAGTGGCCAGGACATTGTCCACATCCTGACTATCATGCATGGTAATGCTCCATTGTCTAGATAGCATATACCGCATATACTCGAGTATAAGCCGAGATTTTCAGTATTTTTTTGTGCTGAAAATGCCCCCCTCGGCTTATACACGAGTCAAATGCCAGAAAGCCGGCAGGGGAGGGGGAGCGGGGGAGCAGCTGCAGCCTCTGAAGAGATCATACTCACCCTTCTCCATGCTTTTGCTGGTGTCCATCCCTGTATCTCCGTCTCGGGACCTGCAGCGTCTTCCTGTGTTGAGCGGTCACATGGTACCACTCATTAAAGTAATGAATATGCACACAACTCCACTCCCAAAGGCGTGGAGCGCATATTCATTACATTAATAAGCAGCACCACTTGACTGCTGAGCACAGGAAGAAGATGCAGGTCCCGGGACAACAGAGAAGCAGAAAGTGCAGAGACCGCCTGGGCTCCATGCAGCTGAAGGCCCAGCGATGAGAGGAGACCTTCCACAGCCCATCCTCCCGCTTCAGAGAGAAGAGTTTGCCTTCTCCCTGCCACCCCTGGGACATGGGGGCCCCGGTCTCCCGGCTGCTGCTTCTCACTCTGCTCTCCAGATGACCGGCGTCGCTGCCTCCCTTCCACCTCCTGTAGTCAGCACTACCACTGTCCATGTGGATCTATCCGCAGCCATGGGGGGGTCGCCACCACGCTGGCCATCACGGTCATCCTCATCTGCTCGTCCGGGAAGAGGAAACCCGGGGCTCATGGGGGAGCTGCGCCGGGCAACCAGCGATGTACAGGGGCATGCAATCTGTAGTGTACTGTGTGTAACCCTCTGTATACAGGAGTACATGATCTATATACTGCTGTATATACTGTGCGGTATAACCAGCTATATACTTTGTGTAAACCTCTGTATACAGGAGCATATGATCTATATGCAGCTGTGTATACTGTATATACTGTGTGGTGTAACCAGCTGTATACTGTGTATAACCCTCTGTATGTACTCTATATACTACTCTGTATATGGGGGGGAGCCATGTATACCAGGACAGGGACGGGGGACAATGCATACCTGGCTTATACTCGAGTCTATAAACTTACCCAGTTTACCGGGCAAAATTAGGTGCTTTGGCTCATACTCGGGTCGGCTTATATACGGTAGATTAAAATATATATAGAAAACAGATACTTGCAACTTGTATCTTTAGCTATCGCAAGGAAATTGTATTATTTTTAAGTAAACATACCCCATTTTCCCAGATTCTTTGACTAAAGATACAATAAAGCTACATATACAGTAAGTGTTGTATAGGGAAAGGTTCCTTCATCTTCTCTTTTATGACCATAGTCTGTATTTTGCATAATTTTATTCTTAATCCTTTCTTGCTTTATTTTACTTAATCCATTGCTATTTTTCCCCAGTCGATTTTCATTTATTTCATTTATATGCATGCACAAACTTTGAGATTATTGGACCTAACATATAGTCACCTAATGTCTTATAGTGGATGAGAATGACACACGACTCGCCATAATTTGGAAAATCATAAAATATGTATAAAGTAATTGCATTAAAACATTACAAATACAGAATTAAATTTCCCTTAGGCCTAATGAAAATATTGACTTGTTTTCCATAATACAGTGTAAATGTTATCTCTGCCTATAGGGTATGTTACTTAATTGTATCCTTTACATTAACAATGAGTTGGTCTAGTAATATTTGTTTTCAATAATTTCCAGTGGCGCCTAATGCCACCCGTCAATATTAAAATCTATATAATTGAAACACAAAATAAGTTTATTTCTTGTGCAGTGCTGAACTTGCAATTATGATTCTCCAGGTCATTACAAGTTTGTAGATACCAAACATGTATAGGTTCTTTTTTTATTTAAAGGGAACCTGTCAGCAGGATTGTACACAGTAACCTACAGACAGTGTCAGGTCGGCGCCATTGTACTGAATAAAATGATACTTTGGTTGATGAAAAAAAAAAGTCATTTGCAACAGCAGCTATTGGATCTCTATACAAACCGATAGCTGATACTGCGCAGGCGCCCCTGGTGCCATTTCCAAAATGACTTTTTTTCCCTCGCTCAAGTAAATCTGCAAAAGGAATTAAGTGCACAGTAACCACGCGATTATGCTGCAGGGCAGGTGCCACGGCCGGCATCTGCCTGCAGAAGCGTTTTTTTAATTCAGTATCTGATGGTATTCATTATGTAAACTAGAGGGCAGGTCAGTGATGGATCAGTGACCTGTCAGCAGTCTGCATTATGAATATCTAATCAGAGCACCACATACCCCAGCCCCGCCTTAGGACACGAGAATTTCATTAACCCAAAACTGAAAATAAAGATTAATAAACAACCACAAGATGGATTTCATCAACGAAGGTATCATTGTAATCAGTATAATGGCGCCAACCTGACACTGTCTGTAGGTTACTATGCACAATCCTGCTGACGGGTTCCCTTTAAATGGTGAAAAAAAATCCAAGGTTTTTAAATTTAAAAAAGTCGCCATTTTACGAGAACCGTAGTATCTCCATTTTTCATTATTTGGGGCCGGGTGAGGGCTTATTTTTTGCATGCCAAGCTCACATTTTTATTGATACCATATTGGTGTAGATACGATAATTTGATCACCAGTTATTGCATTTTAATGTGATGTTTACCGATCAAATTAATTCTTTTTATATATTGATAGATCAGGTGTTTCTGAACGTGGCCATACCAAATATATGTATTTTTTAATTTTTTTAAATTATTTTATTTTGGATGAGGGGTGATTTAATTTTTTTTTTAACTTTTTTAATCTTTTTTTTACATTTTTTTTACATTTCACTGGCTTCAATAGTTTCCATGAGTGATTAGAAGCTGCAATCATCCAATCACCTGTGCTACACACAGCAGGGCTTCAGCCATGCTGTGTGTAGTTAAAATGATCACCTGCTATGATAGCCGACAAGCTTGTGTCCCAACCCCTGATGATGCAGAGAGCAATAAACACTTTAATAACAAATTATGATACAATTTAGGCAGATTTGGGACTGAATTGTATACCCTAAATTGTTCATAATTTTAGTTAAAAATTAAAAGTAAAATTTTAAAGCCTTCTAGTGAGGGTTCACTTTGGGTTCTCCCCAATTTGTTATACATGCTTTTAAATTAAAGGGAACCTGTCACCCCCCAGCGTGTTTTTAACTAAAAGAGCCACCTTCAGCAGCACTAAGGCTGCATTCTGTGAAGGTGGTTCTTCTGTTTCTGACCCCCATTAACGGCAAAATATTGACTTTTATAACTAGGTCCTCATACCTGGATTCAGTCACAGAGGTATGGTGAGTCCCTCTGTTTAAGCCACATCCCAACTGTCCATCATCACTGTGTTGCATCCCTGCCCTGCCTCCTCCTGTATTGCTGTTTTCTTTACATGCCGGAAGGCGCCTGCATTGTTCCAAAAGTTCTCGGTTATGCACAGTGCACGCTGCCCGGGAACTGACATCAGGCTATCAAGCCTGCATATTTTGGAGTCCCCTGATTCCCAGCCCTGCAGTGTGAATACTTCATAGCACACTGTGGGGTGGTGATTATTTCTAATGGTGAAGACATGGGGGCCATGTACCTTGCTGAGCTCATGAATCTATCCTAAGTGCGTTACCGCCCCCCACCCAGGGAAGAGGGGAGTAGTAGTGTATGGAAATACACCAACCAGACTAACAAAGGAATACTTACAGGAATAAAGGAAAATACGACTCATAGGGAAACAATGGGAATTGAAGGAAGGGAAAAATCAAAGTAGGTGAAGTAGAGGATTTGGATATAGCCAAAACCAAGCAACAGTCTTTAGATAAATTCACCAAGTGCCTCATCAAGCAACAAAACTCCTCCAGCTCCTGAACATGAAGCTAACTTTGTCAATATATATAGGAGAGGGGAGTGGCCAACACTGAGCAGCTGAGAGCATCAACGCAGGTAAGCTTAAAGGAGGTCTCAACTGAAAAGATCCTAGAGGCCGAAGATCCATAACATTGGATCCATAAGGACCTTGGATTCTATTAGTTTTAATCATTTTGCTCCTCACTCTTTGTACGTTGGTATAGGGTTCCCCTGCACCCTGGTTTTCTTTTATGTACACGTTTTTATTTTAATAAACCCAATAAAGGTTAAGTTTTTGAATATCCACACGCTAGTTTCAATATTTCAATCTTTGGATATCTTATTCCTGCTCTATACATTCCCCACGTGCCTACTGAAACAGGGACCATTTTAAAGGCTTAGGCTAGCTTCACACTAGCGTTTTGGGCCACAGCGCACGGCCGCCTCTAGGCCCCGCCCCCTGCCCGCCCCCTCCGGTAATCTCCGCCTAGAATCGCACACGGCTGCATGCGATCTGCACACCCTATCTTTAGCATAGGGTGCGCAGACCATGCGCTAGTAGAATTTTGCGTGCACTGCACCCTTTTGACGGTGCGCCGGTGTGCGCTGAACGCACCATGTTGCATTTTGGTGCGCTTGGAGCACCGTCAAAAGGGTGCAGCACACGCAAAATTCTACTAGCGCACGGTCAGCGCACGGTCTGCGCACCCTATGCTAAAGATACTACGTGTGCGATACTAGGGGGAGATGACTGGAGGAGGCAGGCAGGGGGCAGGGCTTAGCAGCGACCGTGCGCTGCGGCCCAAAACGCTAGTGTGAAACTAGCCTTAGAAAGACTTTGCAGGTTTTTTTGGTAATTATTCTAATTTACTGAGATAATGACTTTTGGGTTTTCATTGGCTGTAAGCCATAATCACCAACATTAACAGAAATAAACACATGAAATAGATCACTCTGTTTGTAATGACTCTATATGGTGTATGAATTTCATTTTTTGTATTGCAGAACTAAAATAAATTAATTTTTTGATGATTTTCTAATTTAGTGAGGAGCACATATAATTATTTTGTATTTTAAATTGCAGGCTTACAATGCTATAAAAGTGACTTTTTGAAGCTAGAATTCTACTGTAATTAATTAACCATTAACTATCTCAGAAATTATAGCTAATCTGGCAGAACCAAAGTCACATTCTTAATCTGCACCATAAACTTAATATAAGACTGTTAAGACATCGTTGGCACCAAAATCGCTGTATACCAGTGATAATTCTTTAAAATCTGAAAAAGGTGAAAGTTTTTGTCTAACTTAGAACTATTATGTTACTCATTTTCTTTGCATCTTCTGAAACTTATAGCAACAAAGCCTAAAATAAAATAATATAAAATGACAGCTCAGAGCACTTATTGGTACGAAATTCATCCCCAGGTAGTAAGTTTAGATACTGAAAGCCAAGTACATAACTTTGGAAATAACATGTATTCATTTTCTGTACTCCTGTATCCTTTCATTCTTACATCCATTATCCAACATGCAGAAGACACCACCCACCTAACAATATTATTCAGCAAATGCTCAAAAATATAATGTTCCTATTTTACGTAGGTGTAAGTCTGTAGAAGAGATGCACAGAGTTTATCATTTTGTTAAAATGTAGTAGTCATTTTTTGTGATGCCGGCTGGATGGCACACACTGTGCGGATCTTATGGCTGCTGAAATATATGTGTCCATAGGCCAACACGGTGTCTGATTGGCTTCATGAATTTTCCAGATTGTGCTCCCTTTTTCCATGTTTCTAAAGGCACAGTCAGAATAAAAGGGACAGAGAGCAGAAAGAAATGCACAGACTGGTCGGCAGCTCTCCCGACCAGTCCATGACAGCTGCATAGAAATACATGAAGCTGACACTCTTGGTCGTGAGACACGCTGGCCAGTTTATGTGCTGTGTTCTAATTTATATGGCCATCTGAATACACCCTAACAGTGGTGAGCTTGTCTTTTGGATTCTGTAAAGTTATTTTCCAACCGTAGGTCCTGTTCAGATAGGATAATGTGTTGCCAAGAACGAAGATGTTTGATGGATTCAGCCCAAAAGATCATTTTACCCAAGAAAAAGCCTTCTCATCATTCAGCAGGACAAGGGCTGCCTGTTTAGCGTGCCTAGTGCCTACTAATCCTCTTTCATGATAATCATGCAGTGTAAATGGACCTTAATTCTCTCTTCATATTTGCATTTAGGGCTCCATCGCTTAATTGTTCAAAAACACATGAAGAGGTAGTGCAGCATCTTGCCCTATTGTGTCTGGTAAAGCTCAAGACATTGGACAATATTTCAGATCCAATGATAGTTAATAGATTGTGTATTTCATTTCTGGAGTCGGCATGTAAGTGATCCGGCACTTCCATTAATTTTGTAGTTCTGCTTCAATAATGGTGCAAAACAAGAGAATTAAGAAATGAAGTTATAAAGAAGTCCAACATACTGTATATCTGCTTTATGGACCATAACTGTAGAAATAGACATGGACCACACATCCAAAAATGATACTTTAGATCTGAGCAAAAATGTACAAGACAGAACATTAGGTTCTTAGTTTCACAGTTTTTTCTGACCAGACTATATGAAGCCCACTGCAACATTATGGGGAACATCTCAGTGACTTAAAAGGTGCGACGCCATGTGCCAACCACTGTTGAAGTGATAGCACACCAGCAGGGGGACCAATCTGATGCCCCTTTGCATCTTTGCTGCAGGGCAAAGCCCCGATGGCTCCAAGCCTCACTGCTCCACCCCACAGGCTTAACACCACAATAACAATGACCACTACACTGCACCAACACCAAGTGAATAGATCTAAAAAACTCATCTTTCACATGTTCTCAGACTGTGATCTGAAAGCAACAGTTAGGAGGAACTTCTCTTGCTGTCTCCTGCTAATTTAAAAAACACTTCGGTAAAATAGGAGAAGTTCTGGTCCAAGAAAGCATATCTACGATAAGGAACTTGCCCTACACACTCCAGTTTTTTATCTTTGTTTTCCGCTCAGCTGCCCCAGATTTGCAGACAAATCCACAGTGAACATTTTTCACTATTTGAACCTTGCAGAATACTTAAAGAAGCACTGCTATCAAAGTTTTTATCCTTTGAATATATTGCAATCTTCATATTTTAAAGCACTGTGTATTTACAATTGCTCATTTTGTCTTCCTACCCATTAAAATTCTTCTCTTGTCTCTGAATTATGTAGAAATAGGAAGTCTTTTTACTTCATTTATCATTCCGCTCTTCAGCTCCTGACCCAGATGTTCCACTCTTGCCCTGCCAGGAACATTTGCAGTGACGTATGACTCATACAGGGAAAACTGACCTCGTGTTTCTACATAGAGTTAAGGCCTGTTTCACACTTCAGTTTTCTGGCTTCAGTCAAAATCCATCGTTAGCAGAAAACAACAGATCCGATGGATTTGCCTGGCGGAAACGTCTTTTTCCCCATAGACTTGTATTAGCGACGGATTCCGACGGATGGTCTTCCGTTTTGTCCGTTGGAAAATTGGTGTCCTTCGGCTGAGAAAAAAGTCCATAGGAACGTTTTTTGTCTCCGTCGAAAAGGCAGTGACGGATCTGTCGCCGTACGTCATCTGCTAGAATGGACGCCTATGGGCGGCGGATCCGTCGCCGTCCGTCATATGACGGAATCCAGCGACGGAGTCTGTTTTTTTCTGCTGAGCATGCCCACAAGATTTTCCATTCCTTTAATTTAACCCCAAAAGCCGTTCTGGCACTGAAAATTCTCTCTCTCTCTCAAGAATCCTGTTCCTTTAAATTCCAAAAGCTGCAGCTTTGATGAATCCATAAAAAAAACGGATCCGGTGCATCAGTTTTTTGTCAATCTTCACTGGATCCGTTTTTTCACACTTTGACAGATTTTGACTGACGCCAAAAGACTGAAGTGTGAAACAGGCATTAGAAGGATTCAATCAGTTTTTAATCACGTGATGTCATAGACCTAATGTAAAACAGAAGAATTAGCTGGGTAGAAAGACAAAATAAGTAATTGTAAGTACACAGTGCTGTGTAATATGATAACTGCAATATATTAAGAGGGTGAAACTTTGATGAGAGTGCTTCTTTAATCACACATGGAAAGGTATCAAGGTGGAGAAAGGTGATTCATTAAAAGGCACAGGTGCACAACTACTTTACTTCAATGCCATTATCATGAACTGTACTTTTTTTGCAGGAAATTAACTATCTTCCTTTTTAGCAAATCAAACTGACTGAAATTAAAATGGGCATTCACTATCGATTTCAGCTATCATTATCGCTAATAAGAGAGCTTTAATTTTAAGCTAAATTATTCATTAAGGGGTTGCCTGCTAAGTGCACTATAATTTCAGCTTAGAGTTTGACAGGCAAGTTAATGGCAGAGCTTTCTACCAGCAAGGTTCATTTTTCTCATTCTACAACATGAATTACGGACGGCAAATTAATTTGGAAAGAATCCAGTGTTTTGTTTAAGTTATTCTCAGCTTTTACTATGTAGAGAAAGGGAAATATAAATGACGTCGAGCCGTTCCCCTTCACATAAAGTGCTCTTATGACATAGCCAGAAATATGTCCTTTCTTTTCATCCAGATTGGCATAGAGGCGCATTACATTTTTTAATGCCGGCATTTCATACTTGTTCTTAATGGCATAGTCAAAAAGTACGATGTATTAAGTGGATGGAATGTGATATTGACTTAGTGATCTCAATGAAAGCAGCATCTTTTTATTGCATTTCAAAGATATCAAAAGGCAGAGACGCACACAGACAATACCGTACCGGAGGCCAACTTACTGACAATCTGACTAATTTCTCCAGTGCCAGTTTATCAAAACATTTGGGTTTTAGATTTCAGTACTGTATCTACACTGTTCAACATTGAATTTGCAACACCAAAATGTAAAAATATTGGAATTGTGCAAATCACTGGATGGATAGATATTTTAGTGATATAAAAGTGATGAAAAAAAGGAAAGAAAATTTTCAAAACATTAATTCAATATTGAGTATGCGTGCCACGTGTAGAAATCCCCCTACACACGCCTTGGATACCATCACTAACGGTATTAATTTTTGTCTAAGGAATGTTGTGCCACGCTGAATGTACTTGAGAAAATGATCAAGATCCACTGCTGGCAGTCCCTTTTGTAATTGTAGGTGCAATAACATCTGATATGTGATCAATAGAGAAAATTTCAGAGATGCTGCTGACCATGATAGCAGGTTTAGGCCATCAAGGCTGCTCACAGTAGCATGAGCAATATGTGGCTTGGGGTAGTAGTGATTAAAACCACTTCCTGGGACACTCTGGAGATGGGCTGTATCACTGGTTTCACAAATATTTCAATTTGTACTGCAAGTAAAATTGGATGTCAGATATCACTCCAACAAACATTGTCTACCCAAACCATCAAAAGCTGTTCCAATGACATTGGACTATGAGCCAGATATCCAGATATCGGTGATCCATTGACCTCACACCACCTCTCGTAAAGGCTATCATGGTGCAGAGCAAAATTGCAATGGAGGCTAAAATGGAGGTCCATCTTCTTTCTTGAAAAGTTCCACTTTGTCTTAGACACAATGATAGATAGGGATTGGTGTGGATAATTGTTGGAATAATGCCTATTATTGTACATATCATATAATAAAAGGGCGCAACAAGTAATTTTCTTCATAATTTATCTAAAACATTTCATCCAGTATGTATACAAATAATTTCATAGCAATATGTTCACTAATGTGAACAATACATCCAGGATGCGATACGGGTTTTTGCAAGCTTCCGAGCTGCAGACAAATCCTCGGTGTGGGAAATGAACAGGAAAGCAGAGACACTGACCAACAGAGTAGTTCCTTAAGAAGCATTTCAAGGTCCTGGAGTGGCCTAGCCAGTCTCCAGACCTGAACCAAATAGAAAACGTTTGAAGGGAGCTAAAACTTAATGCTGCCCAGTGACAGCCATGAAATCTGAAAGATCTGGAGATGATCAGTATAGAGTAGTGGGCCATAATCCCTGCTGCAGTGTGTGAAAACTTGGACAAAAACTACAGGAAACATCTGACCTTTGTAATTAGAAACAAAGGTTTCTGTGCCAAATACTAAATTTTGATTTCCACTGTATCAAATACTTATTTAATTCAATAAATTACAAATTAATTATGTAAAAATAATACAATGTAATTTTCATTTTTTTATTTTTAGATTCTGACACTCACAGTTGACTTGTAACTACAATAAAAATTACAGACCGCTTCATTCTTTGTATGTGGGAAAACTTGCAAAATTGGCAGTGAATCAAATACTTATTGGTATAAGAATATTCGGAAGTAAATTCCCAAAGAAAAACGTACCAAGCGGGAATCTCATGCAAAAGAGGGTATCCTGAGGGCTACAGTGAAATCTAGAAAGGATATAGAATTCTAAACTCAGAAACAAAGTCATAATAAACAGAGATGTAATGACTGATGAGAACTTCGTGTTGCTCAAGTTTCATGACATCATGCAAGTAGTCCAGCTGGAGCAACAACAATCTCCATTACAATTTCAAAATAACAAAGAAAAGGATGTAGAAGTTTGGTAAGGTTCTTCAAACATTGAAGAAAGAGCAGAAAAATCAGGTGAACCTAAAGTCAGAAGATCATTGAGATCAAACAAGGGTATACCAGCTAGGTGTCTATCCTACTTTGCAAAACACTACCTCAGTCAGAACCTCAGTCATAGAATGAGATGCAACAACTACCTGTCCATGAAAAACTGAAGCAGATTAATGCTGCTAAGGAGGAAATGAAGTCCCTTCATCAGCTTCAAACTTGGAAACTCACCAAACTACCCCAAGGCAAGAAAGTAATCAAATATATATGGATTTTTAGGACCAAGTATGACTCTGAAAGCAAGGTTCACATATTTAAAGCAAGATTATTGGCAAAGGGATATTCTCAGAAATATTGTGAAAATTATGATGCTACATTTTCTCCAGTTGTTAAACTAATCATATCCAGGAGTCTATTGGCTATCGCATTAGATGTTGTCAGACATTTGAACATCAAAACTGCCTTTTTAAATGGTAACATTGAAGAGGACTTGCACATGACTTAACTTGAGGGCTATAGTAAAGAAGGTGAAAAGAATCTCATTCTGCAAACTACAAAAATCTCTCTATGGTCTTAAGCAATCCACAAAAGCATGGAACACTGACTTTGGTCTTGATAAAATACGGTGTTCCTATACTTGTAAATGACATGGCTCCCCAAACCATCGCTCAATGTGGAAACTTCACACTAGACCTAAAGCAGCTTGAATTGTCTGTCTCTCCACTCTTCCCCCAGATTCTGGGACCTTAATTTCCAAAGTTTAGTGTGAAGTATCCACAATCAATGACGGGTTGGGGAGCCACATCATCTGCTGGTTTAGGTCCATTGTGTTATATCAAATCAAAAGTCAGCGCAGCCGTCTACCAGTAAATTTTAGAGCACTTCATGCTTCCCTCTACCGACAAGCTTTTTGGAGATGGAAATTTCATTCTCCAGTAGAACTTGGCTCCTGTCCACACTGCCAAAAGTACCAATACCTGGTTTACAAACAACAGTATCACTGTGCTTGATTGGCCAGCAAACTCTCCTGACCTTAACCCCATAGAGCGTCTGTGGAGTATTGTCAAGAGGAAGATGAGAGACACCAGACCCAACAATGCAGACAAAATAAATACCTATATGGAAAAAAATACCAACAATAGAAAAATATATAATCACAGGACTCAAAATATCAAAAATATATAAAACCAAAACCAGAGATATTCAGAGTGCTGGCTATTTTATTTATTATAATTCACATCCAAAAAAAATTTAAAATTAAAGATACTCAAGACAGTAATATTATCACAAGAATTTTATTTGCATCTCATAATTTTTATAAAAATATGATTAAAAACACATGCACTGACTTTCTGACATTTACTGTAAGTTATATATGTTTTACTGCTGGCCATATTGTGTTTTACTACTGGCCATATTGTGTCTCTTCGTGCCCCCTGCACACCAATTGTGCATGTGTTTTTAATCGTATTTTTATTAAAATTATGAGATACAAATAAAATTCTTGTGATAATATACTGTCTTGACTATCTTTGATTTTAACATTTTTTTGGATGTGAATTATAATAAATAAAATAGTCAGCACTCTGAATACCAACAATGCAGACGAGCTGAAGGCTGCTATCAAAGCAACCTGGGCTTCCATAACCCCTCAGCAGTGCCACAGGCTGAGCGCTTCCATGCCACACCGCATTGATGCAGTAATTGATGCAAAAGGAGCTCCGACCAAGTATTGAGTGCATTTACTGAACATACATTTCAGCAGGGCAATATTTCAGATTTTAAAATCATTTTTTCAAGCTGGTGTTATAAAGTATTCTAAAGTATTCTAATTTACTGAGGAAATGACTTTTGGGTTTTCATTAGCTGTAAATCATAATCATCAACATTAACAGAAATAGATCACTCTGTGTGTAATGACTATATAATAGATGAGTTTTCACTTTTTGTATTGGAGAACTGAAATAAATTAATTTTTTGATGATATTCTAATTTTGTGAGATGCACCTGTACATGCTTAAGGTGAATCTAGCTATAACTGGATCCCAAGTTAACCCTTTGTCAACATCTGCCATATATGTATGGCAGAGAGGAGCACTGAATGTAAAAAAAACTCGCTCAAGAGTTGAGCCTGCTCCATACAATACAGGAGTTAGCTGTATTACACAGCCGACACCTGAAAGTATTTGCTGCTATAGGCATGCAAATCACCCATTTTTTTTAAATGTATTTAGCGATTTTTAAAAAAAACAAACACAAATTTGGTAGCACTGTGTGCATAATAATAAAATATCAAAATATTAATCCCATAAGGTGAATGCTGACATGGGAAAAAAAATGAAAAAGCACAGCGGAAAGGCAAAACTTCATGCCCTTAGTCAATATAAAAATCACATTACTGCTCTGCGAAAGCAAGGAAGGAAAATGAAAGCGAAAAAAGCTGCTGATGTCTACAGACTATGTCAGGTATTACCTATCTTAGATGAATGGAGGGGGAGTAGCTGAAATATGAAACAATGGTACATGGACAAAGTGGAAAAAAAGCAGACCCTTTTCTCTTTTCCCAACTTTACTTTTCTATTCAAAAATCATAGTCTGCACAAGTAAGAATACTTTCATTGTAAATGTAGAAGCCACCATCCTCACTGCCAGACAGATGCAGTAATATTTTCTTAAAAGCCAGTTATTGGCTTCCAGTTATTCTAATCTAACTCATATAGATGTTCCATAAATCATTTCCCTTTTCTTATTTTCCAATAAATCTGTTTTTAAAAGATAATAATTAGCTCCGACAATGTTATACGACCAGAAGAAGCTATTAGCTTTAAAAGCCATAATCCTGTCTGTGCAGGATACTGAGAATATATTGCTGTCTTTTATAGCGGAATGAAGTTTTAATAAGGATTTTTCTGAATCCAAGTCCGATGTCTGACACATTGTAGCATCATATATATGACCTTTAACAATATTGCATTTACCATTTAATTGGTGACACAACTGTCAAATAAAAGCCCAATTTTCTATTTCGCTCCTGCTGATATAATTATTAGACTTTCCATCTTTGCTGTAATTTAGAATTCAAGTTCAAGTTTTTTTTTTTCGTGCAAATGGCACATAGTTTCTATTACCCGTCACCTCTCCTCCACCTTTATCACCTTTGCTCCATTTCTGTCACCTCCACTGGAGATAGCGGAGTTCAGGGCTCTGCAATTTCTGCCAGTTCCATTGGGAATGAATCGAGCAGAGGTTCACTTGCTCAACCTCCACTTCATTCACATGGGGCTTCACAGATTGCCATTCTTGGGATTGGCCCTGATGGTTGTATTCTCATTTATAACAAATGTGTCTCCTATCCTATCGATAGCACAGACAGGGGAAATATAGGATTAAATAAATGTTTAACCATGAAAGATATGAACAGCTTAAGTTTGATAAGCTGCTTTTAGAGAGTCATTCCCATTCTGGTTCAGAAAGGGGAGTCTTTAGTAGTATATGGACAAGGTATATATTATTATAAAAAGTAACTATACTTTCAATTAATTTTTCAGAATAAGCTTTCCGGTGTATGTACATGGGGAATAACACTACTTCTAGTCATTATCTGTTTTGTATCTCTAATTTGCAATTCACTCTGAGCTGGTGGGAGTAGACAATCTGCTACAATGTCTCCTATACACAGAACAGAATAGAAAATTTTTTAAATGATTTTTAGCCCAAAGACATAATCAAAAGCAGAGCACTGTGTGACATCTGTTTCGGTGTCTGCTCTTCCTCTCTCTGCTTCTGTTCTCAGACAGCACTGCGCTCTTATTGTGGACAACACGAGGATATTACTCTAGTTCCATGTTCCCAGATACTTGTAGTTCTGTCTGAACTGGGAGAGCAGGTGTTAATTTTTCTGTGTTTGATTCCTTCTGTGTGCCTTGTGAGGGGCTGCAGGATATTTAAACTCCTGAAAACTGTCCACAGCCCGTTAGAATTTGACTTCCTCCTAGAGATCTTCTCAGCATCTTGTTTTCACTCCCTGTAGACATTCATGTTTTTTGACTGTGGCTTATTTTTTTACCGCTCTCTTGCCTTTCTGTTTTGTCCCTGCATTGACCTACTGGTTCTGACCCGCTGTGATGACACAACATTAACATGATCTATTGTTTATGAGTCTGAACGTTGACTATTGTTGAAGATTGAATTAATGTTTGTGAATTGTTGAATCGCTGCTGTTTGGCTATTGTATCGGTCCTTGCAGCTTATTGTCTTACTATCCTCAGGAAACAAAGGCGTTGGATAATTGAACAATCGATGTTTGTAATATGTTGATTACCCATTGTCTTAGCCCATGCAACTTGTAGCAATAAGCTGAGCAATTAGTGTAGGAAACTGGACATCATTTATCAAACCTGGTGTAGAGTAAGCAGTGGCATCTGGATCATATAATCTGAGTATCTGTAAAATCCACTATCATGTAGGACTAAACTAGAATTGTAAATTGCACACTATAGCAGTGGTCCTTGTTACAAATGTTGTATTGGTGGCCAGGAAATTCAAGTGAAAGGGTCCATGTAAGCAATATATGTTCTACAACATTACACCTTTACAATAAAATTATTTCATCACATTATAGTGCAGAGATTATATATTGTGTCGTTCAGAGAATGTAACACGTAAATTATAATGTTTATAAAATAATGAATTCCAAAAAAATAAAACAGAACTTAAATGGATTCTCCAGTTTAGATGATATACAGTCATATGTAAAAGTTTGGGCACCCCTATTAATGTTAACCTTTTTTCTTTATAACAATTTTGTTTTTTGCAACAGCTATTTCAGTTTCATATATCTAATAACTGATGGACTCAGTTATCTTTCTGGATTCAAATGAGGTTTATTGTACTAACAGAAAATGTGCAATCTGCATTTAAACAAAATTTGACCGGTGCAAAAGTATGGGCACCCTTATCATTTTCTTGATTTGAACACTCCTAACTACTTTTTACTGACTTCCTGAAGAACTAAATTGGTTTTGTAACCTCATTGAGCTTTGAACTTCATAGCCAGGTGTATCAAATCATGAGAAAAGGTATTTAAAGTGGCCACTTGCAAGTAGTTCTCCTATTTGATTCTCCTATGAAGAGTGGCATCATGGGCTCCTCAAAACAACTCTCAAATGATCTGAAAACAAAGATTATTCAACATAGCTTTTCAGGGGAAGGATACAAAAAGTTGTCTCAGAGATTTAACCAGTCAGTTTCCACTGTGAGGAACATAGTAAGGAATGGAAGAACACAGGTACAGTTCTTGTTAAGCCCAGAAGTGGCAGGCCAAGAAAAATATCAGAAAGGCAGAGAAGAAGAATGGTGAGAACAGTCAAGGACAATCCACAGACCACCTCCAAAGATCTGCAGCATCATCTTGCTGCAAATGGTGTCACTGTGCATCGGTCAACAATACAGCGCATGCATAACGCCTTTTTGTATGACCAAACAACTCAATCTTTGTTTCATCAGTCCACAGGACCTTCTTCCAAAATGTAACTGGCTTGTCCAATTGTGCTTTTGCATACCTCAGGCGACTGTTTGTGGCGTGCTTGCAGAAACGGCTTCTTTCGCATCACTCTCCCATACAGCTTCTCCTTGTGCAAAGTGCGCTGTATTGTTGACCGATGCACAGTGACACCATCTGCAGCAAGATGATGCTGCAGATCTTTGGAGGTGGTCTGTGGATTGTCCTTGACTGTTCTCACCATTCTTCTTCTCTGCCTTTCTGATATTTTTCTTGGCCTGCCACTTCTGGGCTTAACAAGAACTGTACCTGTGTTCTTCCATTTCCTTACTATGTTCCTCACAGTGGAAACTGACTGGTTAAATCTCTGAGACAACTTTTTGTATCCTTCCCCTGAAAAGCTATGTTGAATAATCTTTGTTTTCAGATCATTTGAGAGTTGTTTTGAGGAGCCCATGATGCCACTCTTCATAGGAGAATCAAATAGGAGAACTACTTGCAAGTGGCCACTTTAAATACCTTTTCTCATGATTTGATACACATGGCTATGAAGTTCAAAGCTCAATGAGGTTACAAAACCAATTTAGTGCTTCAGGAAGTCAGTAAAAAGTAGTTAGGAGTGTTCAAATCAAGAAAATGATAAGGGAGCCCATACTTCTGCACCGGTCAAATTTTGTTTAAATGCAGATTGCACATTTTCTGTTAGTACAATAAACCTAATTTGAATCCAGAAATATAACTGAGTCCATCAGTTATTAGATATATGAAACTGAAATAGCTGTTGCAAAAACCAAAATTGTTATAAAGAAAAAAGGTTAACATTAATAGGGGTGCCCAAACTTTTACATATGACTGTATTATCGGATAGGTGATAACTTACGGACCCCGGGGGTATGACCATTGGGAAATGCATGGATTGGCAGACCAGTGTGCTTTTATCAGTTTGGCCAGTTGGTGTGGGTTCCAGTGGTTGGCCCCCCCACTGATATTTAAGTTATCACCAAACATGTGGATAGGTAATAACTTTTCTTTACTAGAGAATTCCTTTAATAAAAGCTTCAAAATGGTGGCATAGAAATTGCACTTTTAGGTGCAAGTAGTAGGAAATGTTTTTATGTTTAAAATAGTGATGAACAAATCTGTCAACATTTGAATTTGGAAATGCTCTCAGATTAGTCCTGGAAATTTGATTCACATTCAAGTTGTTTGATGCAAATCAAATATTCTTTATTATGCTCAGGACTCTTTCTAGCCTTCAATGCACAATAACTCACCTCTCACTGTTATCCCCTTCATTGATCTTCACTCTTCATGGTGATGCTCATCATGAAGTCACAACATCCTTCGCACTGATTAGGTCTTTGTCAACTAAAATCCTGATGTTGACGCATCCATGATGACACATGATGATGCATATTGTGACACCTGAGGCCAATAAGAATTTGAATGCCTTGGTGTTGATTGTAGAGGAACTGCAAGAGCAGCCAAAGATCACAGAGAGGACCCACAGACCACAGGACAGGTGAGCGGTAAGCTAGGTAATATTTTTTCATCTTATGATTATCGTAAAGGGGTATTTTTTTCACAGCTGTTTACAATTCAGCAAAATGGCGCAAGCCTTTAGTCCTTTTCCTGAACTCACAAAAAGACAATAGAAGAAAATTCAGAATCATGAGAATCTGATATTTTATTATATCAAATTTGCTGCAAATTCAATTTGCCAAAAACAGATTTCCTCATTTGTGGGTTCAACCCCTTAAGGACCGAGCCACTTTGTAGGTTAATGACGAGGCCTCATATTTTAAATCTGACTAGTGTAAATTTATGAGGTAATTACTCTAGAACACTTCAATGGATCCCAGTGACCCTAAGAATGTTGTTTTCATGACATATTCTATTTGATGATAATGGTAAAATCTGTTCAATATGACTTGTGTTTATTTGTGAAAATATTAGAAATTTGGTGAAAAATGTGAAAATTTCACAAGTTTCAAACTTTTAATTCTTATGCTCTTAAACCAGGGAGTTATGTTACACAAAATAGTTAATAAGTAAAGTAAAATTTACCACATGTCTACTTTACATCAGAACAACTTTTAAAACATTTTTTTAAATTAGGGAGTTAGAAGGGTTAAAAGTTGATCATCAATAATTCACTTTTTCAACAAAAATTACAAAACCATTTTTTTAGGTGCCACATCACATTTGAAGTGACTTTGGGGGACCTATACAACAGAAAATATCCAAAATTGACACCATTCTAAAAATTGTACCCCTCATAGTCCTCAAAACCTCTTTCAATAAGTTTAAGCTTTAAGGTACTCCAGAGAGATTAATGCAATGATGAAGGAAAAAAAATAGCATTTTACTTTTTTCCCCAAAATTTTACGTTAGCCCATTTTTTATTTTCACAAGGGAGTAGGAGACAATGTAACCCAGAACTTTCTCATGAGTATGCCAATACCCCTTGTGTGGGGGAAAACTACTATTTGGGCTCACAGCAGGGATGGAGCACAATTTGACTTTTTGAACGCAAAAATGAAGATGCCATGTCGCGTTTGGAGAGACCCTGATGTGCTTAATAGTAGAACCCCCCCACAAGTGACCCCATTTTGAAAACTAGATCCCTCAAGGAATGTATCTAGATGTGTGATGAGCACCTTGAATCCCCAGGTGCATCACATAAGTTTATAACCTAGAGCTGTGAAAATAAAAAAAAAAATCACAATTCTCCCTTAAAAATGTTAATTTTTTATTTTCACAAGAGTAAAAGAATAAAATGCACATTACAATTTTTTGTGCAATGTCTCCTGAGTGTGCCATTACCCCATATGTGGTCGAAAACTACTTTTGAGACACAGTACACAGCTCAGAAAGGAAAATATTCCATACTGAAGTTCAGACTTTGCTGGAATGGTTTGAGGGTGCCATGTAGCATTGGCATAAACCCTGAGGTGCCAGTACAAGAGAAACCCCCTATAAGTGGCATCATTTTACAAACTACACCTCTTAATCAATTAATCTTGTAGTGTATTTACATTATTTTTTTATCTCATTTTATTCCACTTTATTTCCAGCGGTATGATGAAAAAGCATAGTTTGCCATGTTTTTTTACATCATTCTCTTAAGGGGTTAAATAGTGTGACACTTTTAAAGATCAGGTAATTCCAGACTTGGCAATACCAAATATGTGAACATTTTTTTACATAAAAAATGTATATTTATTTGTGTAATCATTTTTACTTTTTTATTATTTTGTAATATTTTTAAAAATATTTATTTATACTTTTTTTTATTTTTGTTAAACTTTTATGCTTAGTTCCTCTGAGGGACTTTCACTTTTTCTTATTGATCACAAGTATAAAACCTTTCAATGCATTATACAGTTGTGGCCAAAAGTATTGACACCCCTGCAATTTTGTCAGATATTACTCAGTTTCTTCCTGAAAATGATTGCAAACACAAATTCTTTGGTATTATTATCTTCATTTAATTTGTCTTAAATGAAAAAACACAAATGAGAATGAAGCAAAAAGCAAAACATTGATCATTTCACACAAAACTCCAAAAATGGTCCAGACAAAAGTATTGGCACCCTCAGCCTAATACTTGGTTGCACAACCATTAGCCAAAATAACTGCCACCAACCGCTTCCGGTAACCATCAATGAGTTTCTTACAATGCTCTGCTGGAATTTTAGACCATTCTTCTTTGGCAAACTGCTCCAGGTCCCTGATATTAGAAGGGTGCCTTCTCCAAACTGCCATTTTTAGATCTCTCCACCGGTGTTCTATGGGATTCAGGTCTGGACTCATTGCTGGCCACCTTAGAAGTCTCCAGTGCTTTCTCTCAAACCATTTTCTAGTGCTTTTTGAAGTGTGTTTTGGGTCATTGTCCTGCTGGAAGACCCATAACCTCTGAGGGAGACCCTGCTTTCTCACAATGAGCCCTACATTATGCTGCAAAATTTGTTGGTAGTCTTCAGACTTTATAATGCCATGCACACGGTCAAGCAGTCCAGTGCCAGAGGCAGCAAAGCAACCCCAAAACATCAGGGAACCTCTGCCATGTTTGACTGTAGGGACCATGTTTTTTTCTTTGAATGCCTCTTTTTTTTCTCCTGTAAACTCTATGTTGATGCCTTTGCCCAAAAAAGCTCTACTTTTGTCTCATCTGACCAGAGAACATTCTTCCAAAATGTTTTAGGCTTTTTCAGGTAAGTTTTGGCAAACTCCAGCCTGGCTTTTTTATGTCTCGGGGTAAGAAGTGGGGTCTTTCTGGGTCTCCTATCATACAGTCCCTTTTCATTCAGACGCCGATGGATAGTACGGATTGACACTGTTGTACCCTCGGACTGCAGGGCAGCTTGAACTTGTTTGGTTGTTAGTCGAGGTTCTTTATCCAACATCCGCACAATCTTGCATTGAAATCTCTTGTCAATTTTTCTTTTCCGTCCACATTTAGGGAGGTTAGCCACAGTGCCATGGGCTTTAAACTTCATGACGACACTGCACACGGTAGACACAGGAACATTCAGGTCTTTGGAGATGGACTTGTAGCCTTGAGATAGCTCATGCTTCCTCACAATTTGGTTTCTCAAGTCCTCAGACAGTTCTTTGGTCTTCTTTCTTTTCTTCATGCTCAATGTGGTACACACAAGAACACAGGATAGAGGTTGAGTCAACTTTAATCCATGTCAACTGGATGCAAGTGTGATTTAGTTATTGCCAACACCTGTTAGGTGCCACAGGTAAGTTACAGGTGCTGTTAATTACACAAATTAGAGAAGCATCACATGATTTTTCAAACAGTGCCAATACTTTTGTCCACCCTCTTTTTTATGTTTGGTGTGGAATTATATCCAATTTGGCTTTAGGACAATTCTTTTTGTGTTTTTTTCATTTAAGACAAATTAAATGAAGATAATAATACCAAAGAATTTGTGATTGCAATCATTTTCAGGAAGAAACTGAGTATTATCTGACAAAATTGCAGGGGTGTCAATACTTTTGGCCACAACTGTACTTGTACAGAAGTTTCTTAGACCGTGCTTTGACACACAATGACAGTTTAAAGTCATGACGTGCATAGGCCACATTGTGTGTTAGTAATGGGGGTGTCTGATATATGCCTATTAATTTCTAACCCCTGGGCTTGATGCCAGCTGACATTACACATGACATCAAACCCAAAAACTATTACCCTAATTGGCACCGCAACAGGGTAATCGGAAAGAGCTGAGGCTAAGCACCATTTCTGGAGTGGATTGAGTCTTATTAGGCTGGGAAAGGGCCAATATCCATAGATCTTACCATTCTATTAATATCAAGCCCCAGCTGTCTGCTTTTGCCTTTGCTGGTTATGAAAAATATAGGGCACCCAAACATCATTTTTTTGGGGGTCCCCCCATTTTTAACCCCTTCACTACCAAGGGTGGTTTGCACGTTAACTCCCGGGCCAATTTTTACAATTCTGACCACTGTCCCTTTATGAGGTAATAACTCTGAAACGCTTCCATGGATCCCGGTGTTTCTGACATTGTTTTCTCGTGACATATTGTACTTCATGTTAGTGGTAAAATTTCATTCAAATAACTTGCGTTTATTTGTGAAAAAAAAAGGAAATTTGGCGAAAATTTTTAAAATTTCGCAATATTCCAAATTTGAATTTTTATGCCCTTAAATCACAGAGATATGGCACACAACAAACTTGATAAGTAACATTTCCCACATGTTTACTTTACATCAGCACAATTTTGGAACCAAAATTTTTTTTTTGTTAGAAAGTTATAAGGGTTAAAAATTGACCAGCGATTTCTCATTTTTGCAACACCATTTTATTTTTACGGACCACATCACATTTGAAGCCACTTTGTGGGGTGTATATGATAGAAAATACCCAAAAGTGACACCGTTCTAAAAACTGCACCCCTTAAGGTACTCAAAACCACATACAAGAAGTTTATTAACCCTTTAGGTGCGTCACAGGAATTTTTTGAATATTTAAAAAAAAATTAACATTTAACTTTTTTTCACAAAAAAAATACTTCAGGTTCAATTTTTTTTATTTTACCAAGGGTAACAGGAGAAATTTGACTGCAAAAGTTATTGTGCAATTTGTCTTGAGTACGCTGAAACCCGATATGTGGGGGGGAATCACTGTTTCGGCGCATGGCAGTGCTCAGAAGGGAAGGAGCGCCGTTTGACTTTTTCAATGCAAAAGTGGCTGGAATTCAGATCGGACGCCATGTCGTGTTTGGAGAGCCCCTGATGTGCCTAAACAGTGAAAACCCCCCACAAGTGACCCCATTTTGGAAACTAGACCCCCCAAGGAACTTATGTAGATATGTGGTGAGAACTTTGAACCCACAAGGGCTTCACAGAAGTTTAAAACGTACAGTGGTACAATTAAAAAAACATATTTTTTCCACAAAAATGATCTTTTCATCCCCAATTTTCATTTTACCAAGGGTAACAGGACCCTAAAAGTTATTGTGCAATTTGTCCTGAGTATGCTGATACCCCACATGTGGGGGTAAACCACTATTTGGGCGCATGGCAGAGCTCGGAAGGGAAGCAGAGCCATTTGATGTTTTTGGCTGGAATTGAGATCGGACACCATGTCGCGTTTGGAAAGCCCCTGATGTACCAAAACAGTGGAAACCCCCACAAATGACACCATTTTGGAAGCTAGACCCCCCAAGGAACTTATCTAGATGTCTGGTGAGAACTTTAAACCCCCCAGTGCTTCACAGAAGTTTATAATGCATGGGCGTGAAAATAAAAAAATCGTATTTTTTCCACAAACATGATCTTTTAGTCACCAACTTTTTTATTTTTCCAATGGTACCAGGAGAAATTGGAACCCAAAAGTTGTTGTCCAATTTGTCCTGAGTACGCTGACACCCCATATGTGGGAGAAAACTACTGTATGGGCACATGTCGGGGCTCGGAAGGGAAGTAGTGACGTTTTGGAATGCAGACTTTGATGGAATAGTCTGCGGGTGTCATGTTGCTTTTGGAGAGCCCCTGATGTGCCTAAACAGTGGAAACTCCCCACAAGTGACCCCATTTTGGAAACTAGACCCCCTAAGGAACTTATGTAGATGTGTGGTGAGCACTTTGAACCCCCAAGGGCTTCACAGAAGTTTATAATGCCCGGGCATGAAAATAAAAAAATCGTATTTTTTCCACAAACATGATCAATTAGTCCCCAATTTTTTTATTTTCCCAAGGGTACCAGGAGAAATTGGACCACTAAAGTTGTTGCCCAATTTGTCCTGAGTACGCTGATACCTCAAATGTGGGAGAAAACTACTGTATGAGCACACGTCGGGGCTCGGAAGGGAAGTAGTGACGTCTTGGAATGCAGACTTTCATGGAATGGTCTGCGGGTGTCATATTGCTTTTGGAGAGCCCCTGATGTACCTAAACAGTGGAAATCCCCCACAAGTGACCCCATTTTGGAAATTAGATCCCCTAAGGAACTTATTTAGATGTGTGGTGAGCACTTTGAACCCCCAAGGGCTTCACAGAAGTTTATAATGCCCGGGCATGAAAATAAAAAAATCATATTTTTTCCACAAACATGATCAATTAATCCCCAATTGTTTTATTTTCCCAAGGGTACCAGGAGAAACTGGACCCCAAAAGTTGTTGTCCAATTTGTCCTGAGTATGCTGATACCCCATATGTGGGAGAAAACTACTGTATGGGCACACGTCGGGGCTCGGAAGGGAAGTAGTGACATTTTGGAATGCAGACTTTGATGGAATGGACTGCGGGTGTGGTGTGCGTTTGGAGAGCCCCTGATGTACCAAAACTATTGAAACTCCCCACAAGTGACCCCATTTTGGAAACTAGACCCCCCATGGAACTTATCTAGATGTTTGGTGAGCACTTTGAACCCCCAAGTGCTTCACAGAAGTTTATAACGCCCGGGCGTGACAATAAAAAAATAATTTTTTTCCACAAAAATGATATTTTTTCCCCCAATTTTTTATTTTCCTAAGGGTAACAGGAGAAATTGGACCCCAAAAGTTGTTTTGCAATTTGTCCTGAGTAGGCTGATACCCCATATGTGGGGGTAAAAAACTGTTTGGGTGCATGGCAGAGCTTGGAAGGAGCACCATTTGACTTTTTCAACGCAGAATTAGCTGGAATTGAGATCAGACGCCATGTTGCATTTGGAGAGCCCCTGATGTGCCCAAACAGTGGAAACCCCTAATTCTAACGCCAACCCTAACCCCAACACACCCCTAACCCTAGCCCTAATCCTAGCCCTAACCCTAGCCCTAACCCCAGCCCTAACCCTAGCCCTAACCCTAACCCTAGCCCTAATGGGAAAATGGAAATAAATACATTTTCTTTTAATTTTATTATTTTTCCCTAACTAAGGGGGTGATAACGGGGGGGGTTGATTTACTATTTATGGCGGTTTTTATGTTTGGCAGCTGTCGCACGATAAAAGACGCTTTTTATTGTAAAAATAGTTTTTGCATCACCACATATTGAGAGCGATAATTTTTCCGTATTTTGACCCACCGAGTCATGTGAGGTCTTATTTTTTGCGGGACGAGTTGACGTTTTTATTGGTACCATTTTCGGGCATGTGACATTTTTTGATCGCTTTTTATTTTGTTTTTTGGGACGCAGAATTTACAAAAATCAGCGTTTCATGAATTTCTTTTGGATGGTGCGTTTACGCCGTTCTGGGTGTGGTAAAATTTATAAGGTGGTTTTATTGTTCGGGTCAGTGTGGTTACAGCGATACCTCATTTAGGTCTTTTTTATGTTTTGGCGCTTTTATGCTATGAAAACAATTTTATATAAAAAATAATTATTTTTGCATCACTTTATTCTGCGAGCTATAACTTTTTTATTTTTTCGCTGATGATGCTGTGTGGCAGCTCATTTTTTGCGGGACAAGATGGCGTTTTCAGCGGTACCATGGATATTTATATGCGTCTTTTTGATCGCACGTTATTGCACTTTTTATTCGGCGGTATGATAATAAATAGTGTTGAGCATTCCGATGCCGCAAGTATCGGGTATCGGCCGATACTTGCTGTATCGGAATTCCGATACCGACTTCCGATATTTTTTCAATATCGGAATTCGGCATCGGAATCGGAAGTTCAGTTGATTGACGGCCTGACGTCATCATGATGCGCGGTGTGTGCGCATCATGATGCGCCGTCATTTCGGGCCTTCCGGGGGTCTCTGCCGGCCTGCCGGGGGGCTGTGCCGGCCTGCCGGGGGGCTGTGTGGACTGCCCGGGGTCTGTACCGGCCTGCCGGGGGGCTGTGCCGGCCTGCCGGTGGTCTGTGCACCCTGTGGGGGTCTGTACCGGCCTGCCGGGGGGCTGTGCCGGCCTGCCGGGGGGCTGTGCTGATGTCCGGGGGTCTGTGCAAGCATCGTCCGATGGGACTACAAGTCCCATCTGGCGATGCCTGCTACCATGACAGTGATTGACACATTAGCCAATGATGGGACAGTAGTAGTCCCATCATCCGGCTAATGTGTTAAATGTTAAAAAAAAAAAAAAAAATACTACATACATACTACATGCATGCTACATACATACTACATGCTACATACATACTACATATATACTACATACATACTACATACATGCTACATACATACTACATGCATGCTACATACATACTACATATATACTACATACATGCTACATACATACTGCATGCTACATACATACTACATACATACTACATACATACTACATATATACTACATGCATGCTACATACATACTACATGCTACATACATACTACATACATACTACATACATACTACATGCATGCTACATACATACTACATGCTACATACATACCACATACATACTACATACATACTACATACTACATATATACTACATGCATGCTACATACATACTACATGCTACATACATACCACATATATACTACATACATACAATACATACTACATACATACTACATGCTACATACATACTACATATATACTACATGCATGCTACATACATACTACATGCTACATACATACCACATACATACTACATACATACTACATACATACTACATGCTACATACATACTACATGCTACATACATACTACATATATACTACATGCATGCTACATACATACTACATATATACTACATGCATGCTACATACATACTACATGCTACATGCATGCTACATACATACTACATACATACTACATGCTACATACATACCACATATATACTACATACATACAATACATTCATACAATACATACATAGACATACAGTACATATAACATAGAGTAACATACTTACCAATACTTGTCACATTGTTCCCCGAAGCCATTGTCGTCTACGGAATAAATATTAACATAACAAACCACAAAAATACTCACCCACGATCCGAAGCAGTCCACGAGTGTGTCCCACGACGATCTTGGGTAGAGAACTGCAGCATCAGATGATGCTGCCGTTCTCTACGGTCTGCAGGAATCCAATGACGGAAGGTAGGTATCCTTCCGCACTGTATTCCTCCGCCACTTAAAAAAAAAAAAGTCCCTAGTCTCACTTTATGCCATTGCTGCGTGGGAATTTCCCACACAGCAATGGCATAAAGTGAGACTAGGGACTTTTTTTTTTTAAGTGGCGGAGGAATACAGTGCGGAAGGATACCTACCTTCCGTCATTGGATTCCTGCAGCCCGTAGAGAACGGCAGCAACAGCTGATGCTGCAGTTCTCTACCCAAGATCGTCGTGGGACACACTCGTGGACTGCTTCGGATCGTGGGTGAGTATTTTTGTGGTTTGTTATGTTAATATTTATTCCGTAGACGACAATGGCTTCGGGGAACAATGTGACAAGTATTGGTAAGTATGTTACTCTATGTTATATGTACTGTATGTCTATGTATGTATTGTATGAATGTATTGTATGTATGTAGTATATATGTGGTATGTATGTAGCATGTAGTATGTATGTAGTATGTATGTAGCATGCATGTAGCATGCAGTATGTATGTAGCATGCATGTAGTATATATGTAGTATGTATGTAGCATGCATGTAGTATATATGTAGCATGTATGTGGTATGTATGTAGCATGTAGTATGTATGTAGTATGTATGTGGTATGTATGTAGCATGCAGTATGTATGTAGCATGCATGTAGTATATATGTAGTATGTATGTAGCATGTATGTAGTATGTAGTATGAATGTAGCATGTATGTAGTATGCATGTTGTATGTATGTAGCATGTAATTTTTTTTTTTTTTTTTTTTTTTTTTTTACATTTAACACATTAGCCGGATGATGGGACTGCTACTGTCCCATCATTGGCTAATGTGTCAATCACTGTCATGGTAGCAGGCATCGCCCGATGGGACTTGTAGTCCCATCGGACGATGCCTGCACAGACCCCCGGAGCCTGCACAGACCACCGGCAGGCCGGCACAGCCCCCCGGCAGGCCGGCACAGCCCCCCGGCAGGCCGGCACAGCCCCCCGGAGCCTGCACAGACCACCGGCAGGCCGGCACAGACCACCGGAGCCTGCACAGACCCCCTGGCAGGCCGGCACAGCCCCCCGAAAGGCCCGTACAGACCCCAGAGAGGCTGTACAAGGGCAGGAAAGGGTTTTTCTTATTCCGATACCGGAAGTCCCATAGACTTGAATGGGACTTCCGGTATCGGAATCGGCGATACCGATACTTTTTTTAAAGATCGGCCGATACCATCCGATACGATACTTTGAAGTATCGGACGGTATCGCTCAACTCTAATAATAAATCATTATTTTTTGCTTCGTTTTTTATTTTTATTTTTTAAGGGGTTTGCTTAAGGGGCTAACTATTGGGACAGTTTTATAGGGCGGGTGTTTTTTTTTTTTTTATTTCCAAAAAATGAATTTATTGGGTAATTTTTTTTTTTTTTTTTAATTTATTTAGCGATTTTTTTAAAATTATTTTTACACTTTTTTTTTTTTTTTTTACTTTATTACAATGTCCCAGGGGGGACATAACTGTCCTGTGACAGATCGCTGATCTGTCACATCACAGATCACTGTGACAGATCAGCGATCTGTCACAGGCAGTCCAGAAGGCTTCCTCATGCCTGCGCTTTGCAGGCACTGAGGAAGCCAGCTTCCTGCAGGCCCCCGGAGGTCCCCGCCGCCATATTGGATCCGGGGACCTGCAGGAAAGGAGCCCACCGCAGCAGCGCTGCACATTGCGCTGCCGTGGGGGGCTCAGGGAAGCACGGAGGGAGTCCCCTCCCTGCCGATGCTTCCCTTTAACCCCCGGTACACTGCGATCATGTTTGATCGCGGTGTGCAAGGGGTTAACATGTTGGGGGTGGTCCGTGACCGCCCCTGACACATTGTGCCGGGTGTCAGCTGTGATAATCAGCTGACACCCGGCCGCGATTAGCGGCGCTCACCACGTGGGCGCCGCTGATCGCTGTGACGTAATATTCCGTCCATGGTAATTAGGTCCAGGGTCACATGGACGGAATATTACGTCCATTGTAGGTAAGGGGTTAATAACCAGCAAAGGCAAAGCAGATAGCTGGGTCGGATTCTAATAGGCTGGGAAGGTCCATGGATATTGGCCCTTTTCCAACATTATGAAACCATATATCAGCTGTCTGCTTTTGCTTGGCTGGTTATTAAAAAATTTGGAGGACCCCACTTAATTTTTCTAAATTATTTGTCTTACACTTTCCTTCACTGTAGCTGTCCTAACCCTAGTCAGAGCACAATGGCGGCGCCACCTGTGATCCGACAGTTATACAGGCTATATCACGGGTGGTGCCAGCCAATCACAGCCATGCCAATACTTGGCATGGCTGTGATGGCTGCAAAAGTGCCCATAGCCTAAAGGCTGGTTAATTGGCTGTGCTGCAGCCTTTTGGACAAGCTTTAGCAAGCATCCAAACTCCAAACAGTAACATGGGTGTCTCACAGACTTCTAGGAGATGTCCGGTATGAACCCCAAATCTTACTCTTCGGGTTCACTGATTCCTACTAAAGATGGATTACACTTGGCACCATGAAATTATTTTTCAGGGGTAACATTACATAGTTTTAAATAAAGTGATCTACAGGTTATTAATTTAGCACATTATTTTATTATGTAAGAGCAGGTTGTCTGGCAGTACACTGATCATTAAGAGTTGTTCGATTTTTGTACGAAAAAAGGACAAAATTTGGAGAACTTGGATCAAATATTCCCATGAAGCATTCAATTTTCCCAGAAAAGCACTACTTTAAAAAAATACTCAACAGCGATGTTATGATCATCATAATATTAATCTTTTTTCATAACTTTGTAACTTTGGAAATATCACACTTAATGGCAGACAAACTAATGCTGAATGGCAACTAAACTAATTAAGAAAGAATAGAAATAGACTAGCTTGGTCCATGCAAAATTTTCACACATTGGTCGTCGGGAGCGCAGGCAATTTCAGAAAAAGCAAGCTGGTCAAATGTAAATGTATATCATGAGATGATGAACACAGACAGGTATTTATATTTGTAGATTGGTAATACAATACATTTTTTTGATAAGTAGAGGCCAAAAAATGTTTTCCGGTTGAGGTGCCACCTGCAGGTCATTGTGTCTTTCTGCAGGTTTATGAAAATGAATGGTTAAACTATATTTAGTGATAAAATCGTGAATGTGTGGTTTGTTTGGCTGTTTTCTTACTGAAGGGTGCAAGTTTACCTCTCAAATGGTGTATCATGTGTGTGTTTGGGGCAAAGTAATCAGCGAAAAAGCAGTGCATGTATACAAATGTGTTGGTAGTGTGCTTTGGGGTACTGTGGTGCCACCTGCAGGTCATTTTTCCTTACTGCAGGTTTGTGAAAATTAATGTTTAAACTGTATTTTGTGATCAAATCGTGGATGTGTGGTTTGCTTGGCTATTTTCTTGCTGAAGGGGGCAAGTTTACCTTTCAAATGGTGTATCATTTGTGTGTATGGGTGCAGTATGAACAGGGATACAAAGTAATCACCGAAAAACAGTGTTTAGAAATAATAGAATAGATTGGTAAATTGCATTGTGAGAATCCTAGGGTATGTGCACACGGTGCGGATTCTGCTGCGGTTCCGCAGCGTTTCTGCAGCTGCGGGTCCGCAGCAGATTCTGCTGCGTTGTACAGTACCTTTATTTCCTATGGAAATTAAAAAACGCAGTGCACATGCTGCGGATTTTTCTGTGCGGTTTTGCTGCGGTTTACAATTCGCAGCATGTCAATTGTTTGGTGCAGAAACGCTGCAGTTTTACACCTCATCCATTATGAGGTGTAAAACCGCAAGGCAAAACCGCAGGCAAAACCGCTCTCCAAAATCCGCACACCAAGAAAACTACGTGTGCACATAACCTTATGGATTTAATAATACCTACCTTTTTTAAAACTCTAAACAACTCCCTTATGCTATTTTACTGCTTACCAGATTCATAGCACAATATACTGTATTTATCTTGGTTTTATCAGCTCATCTCCTCCAATTGCAATGTTAGAACAGACCCAGTCAAAGGAGCTGGTTGTATATAGCAGATCATAATGGGGAAAGGGGGAAAGCATCCTAGTCTTCAGGGAGGGTAGACTGTGTAAGGGCGGATGTAAGGAAGAAATCATACACATGGAAGGAAATAGAAAAGGAGAGGAATGAACCAGGTTGTGCATCATTGTAAAGAAAGAAGAAAGGGAAAATTACACTATCATCAGGGCCAGTGTCATTCTGCACAAAATGAGCTGTAAATGGTTAAAGCAGAACACATATGATGCGGTACTGATTGCTGTGCTGATCTATGTGAGATAGTGAAGACAGCAGCATCCCAGACAAAAAACCAGCATATATTACCAGAACACATGGACACAGCGCCATGGAAAGGGTCACAGTCAAAATGGAACCCCTAATATTCACTAACATATGTCATTTTTTTCCATTGTAAATTGTGATAATAGCCTTAATTAGTAAATCAGAATTTAGCAAACACAATCTTGATATGCTTCAAACCACACAATATGTTGGATAAATATTATAAATTGCAATATCTGGAATTTGTTTCTTCCTGGTTGTAAGTAAAAAATATTTATAGCAATTATATATATTTTATATGTTTGCTTTTAATAACCCATTTCCTATGTGTACACTAAACCCCAAGCATGGTTGCCCTCATTGACAAGATAAAAAAAATCTTCTTTCAGCAGAACACAGAAATGTATTGAAATTTGTAGACAGACCCTCCTTGAAGGCAAAATTAGTATGTACAGATATTGCCGAGATCTGTGGCATTTGGTTATGAGTTTGAAAAAAAACATGACTTTGTGAGTCTGTAGCATGTTATGTATGTCTCTGTGTGGCCACCTAGAGGTTATGATGTGCATTGCAGCCTGTACAGGGTTTTACTAACAAGTTTCTGATATTATATTGAATTTGGTTGTTTTTTGAGAAATTAAGATTCCTAATGGAGGTAAGGTAAGGGTGGACATATTTGTATGAAAAAAGTTCTGTACCTATAATATTTACTAATGGTACCATTGCAATCAACTGCTGTCAAGACGATCTTAATCTAAAACAGAGGTAGTTCAAGCAGAATATCATCATTAAAGGAGAAATTATTAGTTGTCCCAGTATATTGTCTTTAAAAGTTGGAGTCTGTTGCAGAAGCTGTAGTCTGAACTATAAGATGTTCAACTTCATATAGTACGTTCTTCAACAATGACATTCCAAATGATAAAAAAAATTCTAAACATCTTAATTTGTTCAGTATTAAGTATGAGTGGCATATGGGGAAATCTCCACACTTACAGTCTTGCTATCAATATGGTTAATTAATAGTTTTCTCAGGAATGTTCTGCGGTGCTGAATGCAACTGGGCAAATCATCAAGATCCACTGCTGGCAGCTCCCTTTGACTAGAGGGGTCTGGTTCCTGTAAATTATAACACCCCACACCATAATTGCAGAAGGATAATCAGTGTGACATTTTCTCGTGAAGGTTTCCTTGTCTCCAGATCAATCTCCGACTATCATTGTGTCCAAGACTAAAGCAAGACTCATCGCTGAAGAGGATAGACCACCATTCCAGCCTCCATTGCTGTTTTATTCTGCACCATGATTGCCTATGAGAGTGGTGGCATGAAGTCAGTGGATCACCTGTAGATGGACATCTGGCCCATGGCTCAATGTTGTGCAAACGCCTCAGACTTGCCAAGTGATGTACAATTTCCCTTCCAATACAGAATAAATCATTTGTGGAACCAGTGGTACTAAAGTGTCCCAGAAGCCATTTTTAATATGACATCAAGAGACCACATGTTGTTCTCACTGCTGTGAACATCCTACATGGTCTCAGCCTTTTATTATAGCCTACAGTGGCTCTGGACTTGTCTCGGATCGAGCACATCTGTGACATCATCAGTCGAAAATTTCCAAGCCGCAGATCTTGATGATTTCCATGCCCAAGTGCATTCAGTCTGGCAAATCATTCCTCAGACATCCATTAATAACCTCATTGATGGTGTAAGGATTTCTGTATGTGCCACTCATGCTCAGTACTGAATAAATAAAAATCCTTTGAAAACACTATTTTCCTTTATGTCATCATTTGCGTATCAGTAACATGTCTGTCTGTCATATTTCCATAATTCCACCACTTTTCCTTCTTATTGCAATTTCAATGTTCAAGAATATACAGGGTGGGCCATTTATATGGATATACCAGGGTGGGCCATGTATATGGATACACCTAAATAAAATGGGAATGTTTGGTGATATCAACTTCATGCTTGTGGCACATTAGTATACGGGAGGGGGGAAACTTTTCAAGATGGGTGTTGACGATGGCGGCCATTTTGAAGTCAGCCATTTTGGATCCAACTTTATACTCTGGTGTATCCATATAAATGGCCCACCCTGTATATTGACCAATACTGTATATAAAATCAGATTGTTCAGGATGTGGCAATCTTTAGTTTACTTTTCAGGGACAATATTGCAACATGATAGCAAAACCCATGAGAGGCTGAAATTCATGTCACAACCCTTTAGTCATCAAATATTGACATGAACATCTCCCAACAGAGTATCACAAAATAATGTATTTGAGTTTTTTTTTTTTAAAGCTAGTCATCTCGAGCCGCTCATCTAAGGATATAGAAAGCCAAGAGAAAATGTAAGGGTGGACACAACTATATAAATTGCATTGTTATTACAAATATACTCTTGGTCGATCACTTTTCAGACCTGCCTTTCAATACTGTATATCATGTATCAAGTTGGATATAAAGCACTATATACGAAATGCACAAAGATAGAAATACCCACATTCACCAGTCCCGTTCTCAAGTATAATTCATGCAAATATAGCAACAGGAACACAAAGGAATAAAAATGACGAGAGAATGTTAAGAATAAACCAGCCTGGAAATATTCCAAATTTCAGGATTCTTCTTTCAATTCTATGCATGTTTCTCCTGGAGGAGAATGTGTCACTTACTTCAATTTCAGTTATAGATGCTAGGACTTTAACTGTGAAGAGTTATGTATATACGTGCTCGTAATGTAAAATATGGAAATCTAGTATAGCTCATGCCAGTGAGTTCACAAAAAAATTAAAAATATCACAGTCGTTTCTCGCTTTTTTCCTCCTCTCCTTTAATCCTATTTTGTTTTATATTGCAATAAAAAAATAAGAAATAGAAAGAAAGAAATCTCAGCCATGTCCCATCATACTCAGCATTCTGTGCATGGCTGTAAAGGTGTCCATATGCTTTAGATCAATGTTGGTCTAACCTTACATACCGATGGGTTAGGACGATGGTCTAATGTGTATGGGGGAGCTGGCTGATGAATGGACGGGAGAGATGTCGATCGTCTATGCCTGATTTTAGGCTGCTGATCGCATTGTTGCTCCTATATATGGGAAGGTTGGAGAAGATGGCTTTCAGCCAAATGATCGACCGAAGCATCATTTGGCTGACAGCCATTAAAAGGGAATCTGACAGCAGGTAATTGCTATGTAATCAGACAGTAGTGTGACATAGGGACAGAAACTTTGATTTCATCTATATATCACTTAGTTTGCTGAGTGCAGTGGTTGTGATAGAATCACAGTTTTCACTATTGCAGATCAGATGGAGCTCAGAATGTTGAGCTCTGTGTAACTGGAGCGTCCCATGGGGGACAGTGTTACGGCGGCGGCGACATGGTCCGTGGCCCAGAGGCGTCCAGTAATAAAATAGGAGAAAGTTGTGTGGTATTTATGTGATAAAAAAATGAAAATAAAGTTATTAGATGGTGAAACACGTGACGCCACCTGTGGTATTCTAGTCAGAGGTGACCAACGCTGCGGTGTTGCTTCTCTGGGATGGATGTTGGGCGAAGCTATGATGTTGTAGCCCTCCACAGGTAGGGCTGTAGTCCCAGGGCAAAGATGTTAAATAAATAGTAAAAATGGCTGTGAACGTTGGGGTGCAGATAAATGAGAGAAAGACACAGAGAGGTGCAGCTTCTTTACCTTTTACTGGTAATAGGTTGCAGTCCCGAGTACCAAATACAGGTGATGGAATGAGTCCGGCTCGCCTGGAGGCATTCAGGGGATCCGCCGTGCCAGGTGGGGATTTAGGACCTTCCTTTCTGCGCTTTGTGTGTGGGTCTCCGCTGTATATAACTATGCTGCGACCCTCTATTCATGATGGTTTCACTAACCTGTATGGCTGTCAGCGTGAGCCTATTCCACGGTACCATTCTCTTCACCGTCGGCCCCGGGCTCCTTATTCGCTGCCGTGCCCTCAGGTGTTCAATGTGCACAGGAATTTACAATCCCCTGTACTTTCAGAATTGGCTATCAGGACTTACAGGTCCTGAAAGCCTAGGACTCTGACGTGCCTTTTCTCTTTATTAGCGCTTCACTCAGGGGTCTGCTATATGCAGTATTTTAGCTTCCCTAGAGTCTCTCAGCCTCTGCTCCTGTCCTTTCCCTCTTCACAGATCAGCTGCCTGTCTTCATTTGATAGGATCTCCTAGAAAGATGTCTTTACCTCACCTCCTCACGTTGTAACTATTATTTTTCCTCACAGCTCACAGCTGTTTTGTTTCCATGACAACTCCCTCAGCTGATTTCTAGTTGAATCACCAACCCCCTCTGCTGGCCAGAATTTATAAGGCATCTCCCTTTTCTGACTTGCAGCAGGAAATTGTGATTTAATCTATGCTGCCTGGCATGGGGGTCCTTTTTGCCTCCAAGCATGACTTTACCCATTAGAGGGAGGTAATGTCACTGTGACAACCAGACTCTGGGGTGTCACATAACCCTCTCCACACCACTGATTGGCTGGGGGCAGGTTTGGAAAAGGAAGCATGAGGACTGCTTGTCATGTAGTGATGATTTCTTGCTACATGTTCACAGATTTACCAGTGGAAAAGCCAAACTTCACATGCCACAAATGCAAGCTTGTGTCCCTGTTGGAGGAAAAGTTGCAAAATCTCGAAGAGAGGTTAGCTACGTTGAAGATCATTAAGGAAGGTGAAGAGTTCTTGGACAGAGCAGAATTATCTCTTCATGTTACAGAAAGAGAAGAAATTCGAAGTGCACCTGAAGAAACAGAGGAATGGAGACATGTGACCCAGAGAAGCAGGAGGATCAGGAGGCAGTCAGCACCCATACTGCTCAGAAACCAGTACCAGGCTCTCACGCAGGAAAACGATGAAGAAATACATCAGGATAAGACTTTGCCCACAAACAGCAACCTTGTACGCCTTCAGAGTCCTCCTGGATGGAGAAAGAAAAATGTTATGAAGAAGAAACGGAGAGTGGTGGTCATGGGGGATTCCCTGTTGAGAGGAACAGAGGCCGCTATCTGCAGACTGGATATAACTTCAAGAGAAATGTGCTGTCTTCCAGGTGCAAAAATTAAAGATGTGTCTGACAGGATATCAGGACTCTTCAGACCTACAGATGACTACCCATTCCTGCTACTACATGTGGGGACAAATGACACCGCAAGAAATGACCTGGAAACCATCTGCAGAGACTTTGAAGACTTAGGCAAGAAAGTGAAAGAACTAAGAGCGCAGGTGGTCTTCTCTTCCATCCTCCCAGTGGATGGCCATGGAACAAGGAGGTGGAATAAGATTCTGCAGGTGAACAACTGGCTACGTCGATGGTGCCGTCAGCAACGATTTGGATTTCTGGATCACGGAGTGAACTACTTATACGATGGACTACTTGCTAGAGATGGGGTGCACCTTACGAAGACTGGAAAGCATGTATTTGGAAGTCGCCTTGCTACACTTGTAAGGAGAGCTTTAAACTAGAACAACATGGGAAGGGAAGCAAAAGACCAGAAAAAGCCATACACCTGACAAATGCTATTGAGTACTCTGCTATTAGAAGTGGAAAGGAAGAACAAAGACGAAAGAATCTAATTAATAAAAATATTGGAGAAAGAGAAACCAATCACAAACTAAAATGCTTCTATACTAATGCACAAAGCATGGGCAACAAACAAGGAGAATTGGAACTACTAACACAGGAAAAGAAATATGATGTCATTGGGATCACTGAAACTTGGTGGGACAATACACATGATTGGAATACAAGACTAGAAGGATACAACTTATTTGCAAGAAACAGACTTGATAAACGAGGAGGAGGTGTCGCATTGTATGTTAGAAACATGTATATCTGCACAGAGATTGAAGCTTCAGAGACTGGGAGTTCTGTGGAAACTGTTTGGGTAAGAATACAAGGACAGAACAATGGAAAGGACACCATTGTAGGCATTTACTACAGGCCGCCTGTGCAAGCTGACGATATGGATGAACTCTTTATGCATCAAATGGCCAAGTTCTCCAAAAAATATGACATAGTTGTCATGGGAGATTTCAACTATCCAGACATTTGTTGGGAATCTCTCTCAGGCAAAACTAACAGGTCAAGGAAATTCTTATCCTCTCTTGCTGACAACTTTATCTTCCAAAAGGTAAGGGAGAAAACAAGGGGAACTGCTACCTTGGATCTAATCCTTATAAACAGGGAGGAAATGGTTGAGGAGGTAAAAGTGGCTGGGACCCTAGGAGGTAGCGACCATGCTATTTTAGAATTTTGGATAACTAGAGGCGGAAGACCTGTGAAGACTCAGACGTCAAGGTTAGATTTCAGAAAGGCAGATTTTAAGGGATTCAGAAAGAGAATTGGAGGGATCCAATGGCTGGATATCCTAAAAGACAAAAATGTCCAGGAGGGATGGGAAATCTTGAAAAATGAAATTCTCAAAGCACAGTTGTTAACAATTCCGAAAAGAGGGAAGAATAGGAAGCATTTAAGGAAACCAGGATGGATGAACACAGAACTTAAGCACATGCTAAAAAGGAAGAAAAAAATGTTTATAAAATGGAATGAGGGAGGCATATCTAAAGAAGAATATAATGCTGTCTGCAGAACCTGCAGGGCACAAATCAGATTAACTAAAGCTGAAAATGAATTGAGGCTTGCAAGAGATGTCAAAAACAATAATAAAGGATTTTGGGGATATGTCAAAAGTAAAAGAAAAGTCAAAGATGCTATAGGATTTTTACAGGATGAAAATGATGAAATGGTAAGACAGGATGTTGAGAAGGCTGAACTTTTAAATTCTTATTTTGCATCTGTTTTCTCTCAGAAAGGAAATGTAACATCAACTGTTATTCACTGTCCTATTAAGGGAATAGAAGAATCCAGGATATCTATAAACAGAAAGATAGTGAGGAAACACTTAGCTAACCTAAATGAATTCAAGTCTCCAGGTCCAGATGAATTACACCCCAGAGTACTGAAGGAGATAGCAGAAGAAATTTTTGAACCCCTCTCCATAATCTTTGAAAATTCTTGGAGAACAGGAGAAGTGCCAGAAGACTGGAGAAGAGCAAATGTTGTTCCTATCTTCAAAAAGGGGAAGAAGGTGGACCCAGGGAACTATAGGCCGGTGAGTCTGACTTCTATACCAGGAAAGATCTTTGAACAAATTATTAAACAACATGTATGTCAATACCTGGATAAGAATGAAGTGATCAAACAGAGTCAGCATGGGTTTGTAACTAATAAGTCATGTCAGACTAACTTAATTTCCTTCTATGACGGTATCACTGATTGGGTGGATCAAGGAAATGCTGTAGATATAGTATATCTTGACTTCAGCAAAGCATTTGACAAAGTCTCTCATACAATCCTTATTGAAAAAATGACTAAGTATGGAATGGACAAGGCAACTGTTAGGTGGATTCATAACTGGCTTAGTGATCGGACCCAAAGAGTGGTCGTAAATGGCTGCACATCCAGTTGGAAGAATGTCTCAAGTGGGGTACCACAGGGCTCTGTCCTGGGCCCTGTATTGTTCAACATCTTTATCAATGATTTAGATGAAGGAATTGAGGGTAAACTGATTAAATTTGCTGATGACACAAAGCTAGGAGGGATAGCTAATACTAGAGAAGAGAGAGAGAGGATTCAAAAAGATTTAAATAAACTGGAGAAGTGGGCAGCAACTAACAGAATGGTTTTTAACAGGGAGAAATGCAAAGTACTACATCTGGGCAATAAAAATGAAAAAAGCATATACAGAATGAGAGGAATAGGGCTAAGTGACAGCACATGTGAAAAAGACTTGGGTATACTAATAGATCACAGACTGAATATGAGTCAACAGTGTGATGCAGCAGCAAAAAAGGCAAATGCAATTCTAGGATGTATTAACAGAAGCATACAGTCTAGATCACGTGAAGTCATTATTTCCCTCTACTCCTCTTTGGTCAGACCTCATCTGGAATATTGTGTCCAGTTTTGGGCACCACATTTTAAAAAAGACATCAACAAACTGGAGCAAGTTCAGAAAAGAGCGACCAGAATGATGACCGGTCTGCAAACCCTGTCTTATGAGGAAAGGTTGCAGGATTTGGGAATGTTTAGTTTGCAAAAGAGAAGACTGAGAGGAGACTTAATAGCTGTCTACAAATATCTAAAGGGCTGTCACATTGTAGAAGGATCAACTTTATTCTCATTTGCACAAGGAAAGACTAGAAGCAATGGGATGAAACTGAATGGGAGGAGACACAGATTAGATATTAGAAAAAACTTTTTGACAGTTAGAGTGATCAATGAGTGGAATAGGCTGCCACGAGAAGTGGTGAGTTCTCCTTCAATGGAAGTCTTCAAACAGAGGCTGGACAGACATCTGACTGGGATGATTTAGCGAATCCTGCTTTGAGCAGGGGGTTGGACCAGATGGCCCAGGAGGTCCCTTCCAACTCTACGATTCTATGATTCTATGATTCTATGATGCACTGCTAATAAAACAATGATTGTATTGAAACAGTAAAGCCTAGTCCAGTAAGTGACTCACTGGTGGAATCAGGGTCTCTTCCCCTACATCATGCTGCTCTTAGGCTACATAGCAAAAACCTGGTGACAAATTTCATTCAATATGTATGGCTTTCTTAAGATAACCGCCTAGAGCAGAAACCTTTTCCCATGCAGTAAAACAAAAGATTGCTAAATCTGACTTTCTTCAACCTGTTATTGAGCTGATCAGCAAGAGAATATTACCTGAGCTCTCTGCAATATTTCAACAAGACTTAGGCAGGAGTTATGGAGTCATACTAGCATTTAAAAATTTAGTCTGATGTTGTTCCAGAAAACTAGGAGGAGTGTCATGCGAGTACAATGTGATTTTTAGCAAGTAACATCCATCTGACATGCGTCTGCAATCCTTATACATTTCGTTATTAACATCAGCTTTAGCCACAAACGGTAGTTGCTAAAGAAGCCGGCTGTTCACACAGTGCTGTATCCAAGCATATTAATGGAAAGTTGAGTGGGAGGAAAAAGTTTGGTAGAAAAAGGTGCACAAGCAACCGGGATAACAGCAGCCTTGAAAGGATTGTTAAGAAAAGGCCAAAAAATTTGGGGAGATCCACAAGGAGTGGACTGCTGCTGGAGTCATTGCTTCAAAAGCCACCACACACAGACGTATCCAGGACATGGGCTACAAGTGTCTCATTCCTTGTGTCATGACCAATAGACAACTCCAGAAATGTTTTACCTGGGCCAAGGAGAAAAAGAACTGGGTTGTTGCTCACTGGTCCAAGGAGTTGTTTTCAGATGAAAGTAAATTTTGCATTTCATTTGGAAATCAAGGTCCCAGAGTCTGGAGGAAGAGTGGAGAGGCCACAATCCAAGCTGCTTAAGGTCTAGTGTGTGTCTAGTTTCCACAATCAGTGATGGTTTGGGGAACTATGTGATCAGCTGGTGTAGGTCCAGTTTGTTTTATCAAGATCAAAGTCAGCGCAGCGGTCTACCAGGAAATTTTAGAGCACTTCATGCTTCCCTCTGCCGACAAGCTTTTTTTTAGATGGAAATGTCATTCTCCAGCAGGACTTGGCACCTGTCCACACTGCCAAAAGTACCAATACCTGGTTTAAAAGCAACAGCATCACTTTGCTTGATTGGCAGCAAACTCACCTGACTTTATCCCCATAGAGAATCTATGGGGTATTGTCAAGAGGAAGATGAGAGACACCAGATCCAACAATGCAGATGAGCTGAAGGCTTCTATCAAAGCAACCTGGGCTTCCATAACACCTCAGGAGTGCCACAGGCTGATCGCCTCCATGCCACGCTGCATTGATGCAGTAAATAATGCAAAAGGAGCCCCGACCAAGTATTGAGTGCATTTACTGACCATACATTTCAGTAGGCCAACAATTCGGATTTTAAAATCATTTTTCAAGCTGGTGTTATAAATAGTGTTGAGCATTCCAATATTCGCGGTATCGGAATTCCGATACTGAGTTCCGATACTTTTAGCATATTGAATACCGGAATCGGAAGTTCCCATAATGCTATGAGCCAGTTTGATTTGATTCAGCCAATGAGGAATCCTAAGAAGTGTGGGCACATCCTGTTAGGCATGTAGGCATGTTAACTAATGGCATGGCTGTGATTGGCTGCTGAAATGATGTCATGATGCACTATAAAAGCCGCCGCCGCCATTTTGGGTTCACTCTGCTGTGAATTCAGTTAGGGACAGGATGCTGCTCTTCTGACTCTGAGGGACAGTTAGAGATAGCGATTTGCTATATTGTGCTTAACCCAGGCTACTTTAGCAACCCCTGTGTGAAGCTTTCTTTTGCCTTGCAGCGCTGTTCACAGCTGTCTGCAAGGTCTGTGTGTGTGCGTGTAGCTCACGGTGTAGTGTGTTCTGCAGCCACCTCTGGTTGTAGGCCGCTCAGCGTGCGTCACTGCCTCATACATATTTTTTTTTTATTGCTGCTCATTTTTACTGATTTCTCCTATTAGTGTGCATCCATCCGTATCCATCTACATTGGTTGCAAACACTATATAGGAGTGGATAGCAGAGCCTTTCTGCAGCCTTTCAGTGCTAGTGCACAGTTCTATGCACTGTTCATTGCTGTCTGTGAGGTCTCTGTGTGTGAGTGCAGCTCACGCTGTAGTGTGTTCTGCACCACCTCTGGTAGTAGTCCGCTTAGCGTGCGTCACTGCCTCATACATTGTCCTTTTTTGCTGTAGTGCTGCTTATTTTTCCTGAATTTCTCCTATTAGTTTTCTTCCATCCGTATCCAGCTAGATTGGTTGCAAACACTATATAGGAGTAGATAGAGGAGCCTTTTTGCTGGCTTGTGCCCTGCAGCCCCAGCCAGATTAGTATTAGCCTATTTTTTGGAGCCTCATCTATTGCATTGTAGGTTACCTTCCTGCATTGTAATAGCTCCAAAAAGTTTGTGATACTATCGCTTTTACATCTTTGGTCACATCCTTTTTGTTTTTTTGAAAAAAAACACGTAAATAAAGTTCACCAAACACTACACTTTACAGTTGTGTAGGCCACATTAGCTCATATTAAAGTGTAGTCCACATACTTTATAAAAGTAGTGTTTCTTACACCTGTTAGCAGCAGTTCAGGAATAAGCACACTAAGCCCTTAGTACTTTTCTGCCTTTATCACTCTACCAAGATGAAGAAGGCAGGGAGTAAGGCATCTGGTCGTGGGTGTGGAGTTTCAGCAGGGAGAGGACGTGGGGATTCTGTGCCTGCTGCGGGCACCAGTGACTCAGCATCCCCCAGTTATAACAGGGAACAGTCCTTTATGCGCAGCTTTGTAGGAGCTCGCCGTACCCCACTGCTGCGGGAGGAACAAATTGAAGCCCTTGTCGGATGGATGGCAGCTAACGCATCGACTTCAATTACTTCCACATCGCCTCAGGTCCAGAGCACTGAAGAGCAACCATCTGTCTCTTCACCACCTGCCAAATTGCCCAGGCAGTCAGAGAGCCCTGGACAGGAGCCATCTCATTCTCTACTTCTGTTCTCTGAATCTCTTGGCTTGGAAAGAGGGGGCCAGCCAAGCAGCATTCTAGAATGTGAAGAAGAGGGAGTATGCAGTGATGTGCAACAGCTTTGTCTCTCTGAATCTGAAGAGGCGGGTGGGCCAGTGCCTATGGTCAGCACACCTCAGTACGCATCTGATGATGAGACTCAGGTGCCACTTTCTGGTGCGTACTGTGCTGACGAGACTACCCAGGAGAAGCAGGTGTTTGTAGAGGGGAGTGTAGATGATGAGGTCCTTGACCCATCATGGCGTGAGGAACAGGAAGGTGGTGGGAGCAGCTCTGAGGAAGAGATTCCCCGAACGGCCAAGACAGGAGGGAGAGGGAGGGGGCAGACTTGGTTGCCTTTAGCCTCCACTTTGGCACCCATTAGGAGCATTCCTCTTCCAAAACCAAAAACGGACGCTCCCAGAACTTGCAGTGCGTGGTCCTTTTTTGACACAGTTGCAGATGACATTTGCTTTGTCAAATGCAAGCTGTGTAATCAGAAAGTCAAAAGAGGGAAAAGTGTCAGCAACCTCAATACCACAAATATGTGCAAACTTTTGCGGACCAAGCACGTGGTGGAGTTACAAAGACACACTGAAGACGTAGGCCAACCTACAGCAACACTTACCACCTCTTCAGCTCGTGTTGTAGCCTCTTCCTCCAGCTCACACACAGCTGGTTCGGCTTCCTCACAGGATCGCCATGGAAGAACCTCTGGCACTGTTGTACAGAGACCCAGTGTAATTACACCCACAGCACCACGTTCCCTGTCATCCTCACACTCCCAGGCCACTTTACAGCCATCGATAGCACAGGCATGGGAGAAAAGGCGGCCATACTCGGCAAACCATCCCCGAGCACAGGCTCTGAATGCTGGCATTGCAAAACTATTGGCCCTTGAAATGCTCTCATTCAGGCTGGTGGAGACTGACACCTTCAGGAACTTCATGGCATTGGCAGTCCCACAATACAATGTGCCCAGCCGCTTTTATTTCAGCAGGCAAGCCGTTCCTGCCCTGCAAAAGCATGTGGAGGGAAAAATTAAACATGCGCTACTAAACGCCGTCAGTAGCAAGGTCCACCTGACCACCAATGCGTGGACCAGTAACCATGGACAGGGACGATACCTTTCCCTCACTGCCCATTGGGTAAATGTTGTGGAGCCGGGTACAGATCTTGAGCATGGCGCTGTACGTGTTCTGCCAACTCCAAGGATTGCAGGAATCCAGTCTGTACACATTGACTCCTCCTCATACTCCAGTTCCTCAGAATCAGCGCTGCAGGAGCCATCACGGTCTACCTCCACATGGACCCATGAAAGCTTTCCTGTTATGGCCGATATGAGCACAGCCGTGGCCAAACGTCAACATACCGTACTGAAATTAATTTCTTTGGGGAATCGAAGCCACACAGCGCAGGAGCTCTGGAATGCCATCAAGCATGAGAGCGACGTGTGGTTTGTGCCAGCGAATCTCCAGCCAGGCATGGTAGTGTGTGACAATGGCTGAAATCTGGTGGCAGCTCTGGGCCTAGGCAACCTCACACACATCCCATGTCTGGCACATGTGCTCAACTTGGTCGTGCAGAGTTTTTTGAGGGACTATCCGGATCTTGATGCACTGCTGCACAAGGTCTGCATAGAGTGCGCTCACTTGTGGCGTACCAGCATGGCAAGATCGTGCATTGCAGCTCTGCAGCGCCGATTGCGCCTTCCGGAACATCGCATCATATGTGACCTACCCACCAGGTGGAATTCAACGTTACATATGTTGGAGCAGTTGTGTGAGCAGCAGGCAACAGTAATGGAGTACCAGCTGTATCAGGCACAAACAAGTCGCACTGCTCGCCGTTCACACTTCACCACCACTGAGTGGGCCTCTATGAAGGATATCTGCCACGTTTTGCATGCCTTGGATGATTCCACGCGGATGGCGAGTGCAGATGATGCACTAGTCACCATGACTGTCCCCCTTATCTGCCTGCTTCAAAAAACACTGCAAGCACTAAGGGAGGAGGTTTTGGAAGAGGTGGAGGATGAGTAGTCACAAATGCCATCTGCTTCTGGACAGTCTGCGCAACGTGGTTCCTCACAAAGGCCTAGGCAGGGGACACTTTGTGAGGAGGATGAGGAGGAGTCCATGGAGGAGGAAGACATCTCTCCAGAGGGAAATACACAATGCTCTAGTAGTCAGCTTGTAAAGCGAGGGTGGGGTGATGCAGAGCAGGCAGAAATGACGGCTCAAGCAGGGGACAGCGTTCTTGGCCTCTTGGGAGTCTGCAGCACATGGTTGATTTCATGCTGCAGTGCCTGAGAAACGACCGCTGCATCGCCCACATTCTCAACACGGCTGATTATTGGATGTACACCCTCCTAGATCCTCGCTACCGGGACAACTTACAAAGCCTCATAACACCGTTGAACCGGGAGCGTAAAATGCGGGAGTACCAAGACACACTGGTGCATTCCATCATGTTCTCCATTCCACCCGAGAGCAGTGCTGCTAGTGCTTTACAAAGCAGCTCTGTGTGTCGACGCAGTGGAGGAAGCTCTGCACAAAGAGGGAGCAGAGGCAGCGCCTCAGCACAAGGCAAGACCAGTATGGCCCAAATGTGGCAAAGTTTTGTGTCAGCAGAAGGCAACGTTTCCATCAGATGGTGACAGACTACATGTCTTGCCCTCTCAGTGTACTCCCAGACGGCTCTTCCCCCTTCAAGTTTTGGGTCTCTAAGCTGGATACATGGCCAGAGCTTAGCCAGTATGCATTGGAGGTGCTGGCTTGCCCTGCTGCTAGTGTATTATCGGAACGCGTCTTTAGTGCCGCAGGTGGTGTACTAACAGACCGTCGCACCCGACTATCCTCCGATAATGTTGACCGGCTTACTTTTCTGAAAATGAACAAGGCCTGGATCTCACCGGAATTTGCCAGTCCTCTTCCAGAATAAATAATTGGTTGGCAACAGTATCCAGGTCTCCTGTTGTGTTCATGTTTTTACCACCTGAACTGTAATCCCTGGGCTCCAACACCACCAGTTGCTGCTCAGAAGTGCCGTCTGCACAGAGAAAACCACTAGCTCCTGTGTTAGTGGGGTTCAGTAACGCCAGCGCTCCCCTGCTGTGTGTCCAGCAATATCTCCTGCTCCTTCCACATTCATTCCAACATCAGATATTAAACTTGCTCCAATTAGGCCTTAGCCTACTCTATGATTGACGCTGTGCTCCAACACCGCCAGTTGTTGCTCAGAAGTGCCGTCTGCACAGAGAAAACCACTAGCTCCTGTGTTAGTGGGGTTCAGTAACGCCAGCGCTCCCTTGCTGTGTGTCCGGCAATATCTCCTGCTCCTTCCACATTCATTCCAACATCAGATATTAAACTTGCTCCAATTAGGCCTTAGCCTACTCTATGATTGACGCTGTGCTCCAACACCGCCAGTTGTTGCTCAGAAGTGCCGTCTGCACAGAGAAAAACACTAGCTCCTGTGTTAGTGGGGTTCAGTAATGCCAGCTGCTCCCCTGCTGCGTGTCCGGCAATATCTCCTGCTCCCTCCACATTCATCCCAACATCAAATATTAAACTTGCTCCAATTAGGCCTCAGCCTACTCCATGATTGACCCTGGGCTCCAACACTGCCAGTTGCTGCTCAGAAGTTCTGTCTGCACAGAGGAAAACACTAGCTCCTGTGTTAGTGGGGTTCAGTAACGTCAGCTGCTCCCCTGCTGTGTGTCCAGCAATTTCGCCTGCTCTGTCCACATTCACACTACTCCAGATTTTAAACTTGCAAAAATTAGGCCTCTGGCTACACTCTGTTTCTACTGTAATCCCTGGGCTCCAACACCGCCAGTTGCTGATCAGAAGTGTCTTTGGCACAGGTACTCCCTCCTGCCCAGCCTGGTTCCAGCACGCCAGCTGTTTCTGGGTAGTGTCAACGTCACTTTGGCACCAATACATTGTTCTGTCATGTTGCGGTCGGGTTAGCTTAGCTGACTCTATGGTGCCTGCAGTTTAGGTGCTTCCTATGTAGGCTGCGGGATCTGGCAATAAAGGCTGGTTCCATAGTGCCAATAGGACAAGCACCCCCTGTAGGACTGTGGGTTTTGGTAACTGCGGCCGACTCACGACCTTGAAAAGTTGTTTTTCAGGGGTACTTTCTGCTACCCCTCCAGGTTCCAGTACTGTAAGCTGGTTCTCAGCAGTGCCTTTGGCTTAGGTGCCTCCATCTCGATATCCGAGTTCCATCAACGTCTGCTGGTCCTTGGTAGTGTTTTCTAGCACAGGTACCTCCTTCTTAGTAACCGGGTTCCAGTACCATCAGCTGGTCCTCGGTAGTGCCATTAGCTCTTGTTCCTTATGCTACCCATGCGGGTTCCAGTACCGTCAGCTGGTTCTCGGCAGTTCCTCAGCCTTCTTGTACCTTCTGCTACATTTCCAAGTTCAAGCTTTTTGAAATGGTTTTTGGTAATCACTCTGGATCTCCCTGACGACGACCCTGAAGATGACGACCCTGAAGACCACCCCGAAGAAGACGATGACACCTAATACGATGACCCTGAAGACGACGACCCTGAAGACCACCCCGAAGAAGAAGACGACCCCAAAGACGACGACCCTGAAGACGATGACCCTGAAGACCACCACAAAGACGACCAAAAAGATGACCCTGAAGAAGATGACCAAGAGGACAAAGAACATGATGACAACCACCTAGATGCAGAACAACAAGAGACAGAAGACCAAGAAGCAGAAGAACAAAAAGCAGAAGAACATTAAGCATAAGACTAAAAATCAGAGCAAAAGATATTATCTAAATTATAAGCAGAAGAAGACTAAGCAGTGTATGGGGGTGAGTCCGTTCCTCCTCGTGGTGCCCCTGGAAAATGCCTGCTGCTGCAGGCCAAACTGAATGCGGACAAATCCTGTTGTAAATCTTTTGTGACAGGCAGAACGGAAGGTGTAATCTTCAAACTTTTATAGATAACAACTACAGGAATGCCTGTCACAAATAAGAATATGATGAAGAAGAAGAATAGGAAGAAGATGAAGAAGTAGAATATGAAGAAGAATAATAGCTGAATACGAAGAATATGAAGAATGTAAAAAAAAAGAATAATAGGAAGAAGGTGAAGAAGAAGAAGATGAATAAGGTGAAGAAGTTGATGAAAACGATGCTGCTGCTGAGGATCATGAAGGATAAAGTGTGGGAGAAGTAAAAAAGAAGGTGAAGAGCATGGAAGTAGTGAAACATACATATCTGACAAAATATAAAAAAGTTAACATAGTCAATATCTTTGTAACTCCGAACATCTTTAAAAAAAAAAAAAATAATTCCTGCTATTCCATTTGATTGGGCTAAACCTCTATGCCTTTAATGTCTCCTCCACCTCCCCCAATACATTCTACATTATTATTAGTTGTTTTTCTTCATGTAGAATTAACCTACAAGGAAAGAAAGGGTTTTTTTGAATTCCGCTATTTCTGTCCCATTGACTTGCATTGGTTTCCAGTATCGAAATCGGCGATACCCGATACTTTTTGGGTATCGGTCCGATCCAATCCGATCTGATATTTCACGATATTGGATGGTATCGCTCAACACTACTCAACACTAGTTATACATTATTCTAATTTACTGAGATAATGACTCTTGGGTTATCATTGGCTGTAAGCCATAATCATCAACATTAAGAGAAATAAACACTTGAAATAGATCACTCTGTGTGTAATGACTCTATATAATATATGAGTTTCACTTTTTATATTGAAGAACTGAACTAAATTAATTTTTTGATGATATTCTAATTTTGTGAGAAGCACCTGTAATTAGAGAGAAAGAAGTCATTGATATGTGTAATCAGTGATTTATGCTGTCTGTACTCGTGTTTATTTCAAAATTAAATAAATAAAAGAAAAAAAATGCTGTGGGGTCCCCCTATATTTTACACCTTTACCTTTTTACACTCCTGACCAATGTCACTTATGTGGTAATAACTCTGGAATGCTTCAATGGATCCCATTGGTTCTGTTTTTTCGTGACATATTGTACTTCATGATAGTGGTAAAATGTATTTGATATGACTTGCATTTATTTGTGAAAAAAATGGAAATTTAGCGTAAAGTTTTTTGCAACTTTCAAACTTTTTCTTTTTATGCCCTTAAATCAGAGAGTTATGTCACACAATATATTTAATCAATAACTTTTCCCACATGTCTATTTTGCATCAGTACAATTTCTAAAACATATTTTTTGTTAGTAATTATAAGGGTTAAAAGTTGGCCAGCGATTTCTCATTTTTTTCAAGAAAATTTACAAAACAAAAAAATACCCAAAAGTGACACCATTCTAAAAACTGCACCCCTCAAGGTGCTCAAAGCCACATTCAAGAAGTTTATTAACCCTTCGGATGCTTCACAGAAATTTTTAGATTTTGATGGAATTGCCTGCAGCCGTCATGTCGCGTTTGGAGAGTCCCTGATATGCCTAAGCAGTGGAAGTCCCCCACATGTGACCCCATTTTGGAAACTAGATTCCTAAAGGAATATATACATTTGTGGCCAAAACTATTGACACCCCTGCAATTTTGGCAGATACTCAGTTTCTTCCTGAAAATGATTGCAAACACAAATTCTTTGGTATTACTAGCTTCATTTAATTTGTCTTAAATGAAAAAAACACAAAATAGAATGAAGCAAAAAGCAAAACATTGATCATTTCACACAAAACTCCAAAAATGGGCCAGACAAAAGTATTGGCACCCTCAGCCAAATACTTGTTTGCATAACCTTTAGCCAAAATAACTGCGACCAACCGCTTCCGGTAACCATCAATGAGTTTCTAACAATGCTCTGCTGGAATTTTAGACTATTCTTCTTTGGCAAACTGCTCCAGGTCCCTGATATTAGAAGGGTCCCTTCTCCAAACTGCCATTTTTAGATCTCTCCACAGGTGTTCTATGGGATTCAGGTCTGGACTCGTTGCTGGCCACCTTAGAAGTCTCCAGTGCTTTCCTTCAAACCGTTTTCTAGTGCTTTTTTAAGTGTGTTTTGGGTCATTGTCCTGCTGGAAGACCCATGACCTCTGAGGGAGACCCAGCTTTCTCACACTGGGCTCTATATTATGTTGCAAAATTTGCTGGTAGTCTTCAGACTTCATAATGCCATGCACACGGTCAAGCAGTCCAGTGCCAGAGGCAGCAAAGCAACCCCATAACATCAGGGAACCTCCGCCATGTTTGACTGTAGGGACAGTGTTTTTTTTCTTTGAATGCCTCTTTTTTTCTCCTGTAAACTCTATGTTGATGCCTTTGCCCAAAAAGCTTTACTTTTGCCTCATCTGACCAGAGAACATTCTTCCAAAATGTTTTAGACTTTTTCAGGTAAGTTTTGGCAAACTCCAGCCTGGCTTTTTTATGTCTCGGGGTAAGAAGTGGGGTCTTCCTGGGTCTCCTACCCTACAGTCCCTTTTCATTCAGACGCCGACGGATAGTACGGGTTGACACTGTTGTACCCTCGGACTGCAGGGCAGCTTGAACTTCTTTGGATGTTAGTCGAGGTTCTTTATCCAACATCCGCACAATCTTGCGTTGAAATCTCTTGTCAATTTTTCTTTTCCGTCCAAATCTAGGGAGGTTAGCCACAGTGCCATGCTCTTTAAACTTCTTGATGACACTGCGCACGGTAGACACAGGAACATTCAGGTCTTTGGAGATGGACTTGTAGCCTTGAGATTGCTCATGCTTCCTCACAATTTGGTTTCTCAAGTCCTCAGACAGTTCTTTGGTCTTCTTTCTTTTCTCCATGCTCAATGTGGTACACACAAGGACACAGGACAGAGGCTGAGTCAACTTTAATCCATGTCAACTGGCTACAAGTGTGATCTAGTTATTGCCAACACTTGTTAGGTGCCACAAGTAAGTTACAGGTGCTGTTAATTACACAAATTAGAGAAGCATCACATGATTTTTCGAACAGTGCCAATAATTTTGTCCAACCTCTTTTTAATGTTTGGTGTGGAATTATATCCAGTTTGGCTTTATGAAAATTCTTTTTGTGTTTTTTCATTTAAGACAAATTAAATGAAGATAATAATAACAAAGAATTTGTGTTTGCAATAATTTTCACGAAGAAACAGTGTTATCTGACAAAATTGCAGGGGTGTCAATACTTTTGGCCACAACTGTATATATATGCAATCTGCATTTAAACAAAATTTGACCGGTGCAAAAGTATGGGCACCTCAACATAAAAGTGACATTAATATTTCGTAGATCCTCCTTTTGCAAAAATAACAGCCTCTAGTCGCTTCCTGTAGCTATTATTGAGTTCCTGGATCCTGGATGAAGGTATTTGTGACCATTCCTGTTTAATTATTGAAAAAATAATTATTTTTGCATTGCTATATTGTGAGAGCTATATCTTCCTAATTTTCTGCTACTTGAGCTGTATCATAGCTTGTTTTTTTGTAGGACAAGATGATGTTTTCAGCAGTATCATTTTTATTTTCATTTGTCTTTTTATTACATTTTATCCCACCTTTTGTTTGGCGATATTAATTTATTTTAGTTTGGAATGTGGGAGGAAACCCACACAAACACAAGGCGAACATACAAGATGTCCTTGGTGGGATTTGAACCCAGGACCCCAGCGCTGCAACGCCGCAGTGCTAACCACTGAGCCACCGTGCCACCCCGGTGGTGATGATTAAACATAATTCTTTGCCTCGTTTTCACAAAGGGGTTAACTTGTGGGACATGTACTTTTTTCATAAAAATATTTATTTATGGATACAAAATATTTTTATTTTAGCATTCTGTGATTTTATTTTTTTTTTATATTTTTACAATTTGTTTTTCACTTTTTTTTTATTTTTTTACTTTGTCCCACTATGGCACTTTCACTTTTTGCAGGCTGTTCGCTTGCACAGCATAGGAATGCAGGAGCATTGCTATGCTATCAAACTGTCAGCGCTGCACTGACACACAAACTTGATAGATCATGCTCCGGGCATTATCTAGCAAGTTTACTAACTCTGGTGACCCAGATGTCGTCATGATGACATTGGGTCACCATAGCCAATCCAAGTGGAGAGGGGGCTTCCTTCCTCTGCCTGCTCTCTAAGTGCTGCAATTGATTTCAATCGCAGCATTTAGAGGATGAAAATGCTGAGAACAGTGTGGCCCCCCACCGGCACTGAGTGCTTGCTGTCAGCTATCAGAATCAGCTGACACCCGTCGACGATCGAGCACACACAACCCCTGTGCACAGGCTATTTCCATGATGTATCGGCAAGTATGGATACATCCAATGTCACAAAGGGGTTAATAACCAGCAAAGGCTAAACAGACAGCTGTGGGCTGATATTAATACCCTGGGAAGGGGTCATGGATGTTAGCCAACTCCCAGACTAAGAACACCAGCTCTCATCCATACCAGAAATGGCATCTATTAAATGAGTTCATTCTGGTGCTTAGCCTCGGCGCTTCCTACTTGCCCTGGTGTGTTGGCAATAGTTTTGAGGTTGAAGTCAGCTGGATTATGTCTGCTGACACAAAGCCCAGGGGTTAGAAAAGGATAGGTGTCTATAAGACACCCCAATTACTAACCCCATAGTCAAATGTAATAAAGACAAACACAGATGGAATTCTATTATTTTAAATAAAAACTCCCCGACCTTCTTTTACCCATTTATTAATATACAAATAAAAATACAAACACAAAGTAATCCTCACCTGTCCGCAGATAATCTCTATGTGATGCTGTCCCATGAAGAACTCTAGCCTTCATCCAGATGGTTTGCTGAGCAGGTCATGATCCAGCCAGAACACACTGAGACAGCAGTGTGACAACGCTCCTACAGTGTCTTGCACAGACGTGAGTGAGGTCACCGGAGGTCATAGTCTATGAAACCCAGTCATCTTACTGATGACACTGCTCACATCATGAGAATTTTCTCACGATGTGAGCAGTGGCGTCAGTAACATGACCGGGGTTCATTGGCTATGAACTTCGGTGATTTTACTCACATCAGCATTAGACACTGCAGAAGTGCTAAAAAAATTTTCTTCTTGCACCCATTGACTTGCATTGGTGGTTGCGATCCGAAACTTGCATCGACTCGCAACCTGCTGTGATTTTTTATCAGTCCAATCCCAACCCAATCCGAAATACTTATTTCTCACTGCAAAAAGCAAATAAATTTATAAAATTTATTCAATGTAATTTCCTGGATTTTATTTTTGGTATTATCTCTCTCAATGTTAAAAAATAACAAACCCTTAAATTTATACTTGAACAACAACATCCCCACACATAAATGGGAATATAGAGGCATAGACACAGTATAAATTAAAAAAGTTTTATTTAAGCATATTAAAATGATTGACTCCCAAACAAGGAATCCTCATAGGTAAAAAACAAGGGTATAAAGAGACCAGGAGTATAATTGTGCCACCAAAAATGCAATAGTGCAAATACAGATTCAGGAGTATACAAAGCACAATATATAGCAGCGAACAATTAAAGTGCTTCACGCATATGTGCTACAATGTAAATTGCCAATATATCAAATGTAAATTATATTATTCCTGATTTTACTAGATCAGGTGGGAATAGCTACATAAACGCAATCATGATCATAACAAATATACAGTAAATGGCCAGTTAATAAAATAAAGGGCACCGTGCACCGTCACTTAAATGTACAGGCCAAAAATGTATAACTTATCATGATTCTCCTGAATATAGCATGATTGACCAGCTAAAAAGTGAAGTGCAACGTGCACCGTTCCTAGAAGCTGCAAGTCATATATATATATGCCCCTGTTTGAGGAAGCGCTCTATGTGACTGCAGATTTGTACCCTAATCTAGATGTGCACAGCTTCACTCAATGCAGGTGAATTGACACATCTAGTCAGAATGTGGCCTGAAGTATGCAAATCGCATAATTACGGTCACATGACCGTCTACTTCCAGTACAGGCACCAGAGAATCCTGACAGCATGCAGTGCACGTGCTGTGAAGATTCACAAGTCTGCAGTCACATAGAGCGACTGTAGACTTATACTCTAAGATCGAACAGCCTCTTTAAGATTAATAATGTACACTTAGATGTAAATATATGAAGGTTGTACAAAAAAATCATGTAAAGCAGAAAAAATTATTCCTGCAACAAGTGAATGTTAAATTATCTTTGATAAAACCCTGTTTCTCTCCATCCGTGAAATGGGCATTCATCCAGTGGCTTCTCAATGTCCGCGCATGTGCCAGTCGTGCCTTTCAGACTCATGTATAGTAGGATAGAATAATGTTATTTACCAGTGAGAGACAAACCAGATTTGGCAGAGAACTGTGTATAGTTAAGAATTAAAACCTGCTAATACTATATCTCTTGAAAACACTAACATGACAGTATCACTGTTTATATGCATCGCCCTCTACTCTGAATGCTATCCTGACAAAAGATACCTAGAAAGCTTTCAGAAGATAAGAAGTTTACACTAATGAAAAACCAAGCAAAAATAGTTAACAGCAGGGAGTAATACATCACAGGAATCATCAAACTGAGTATTTAGCAATGCATGCAGCTCTGTAGTGACAAGCATGCTGATTAAAGGCTGCTAATGCTCTTTCTGCTACAGTTCTCTGCCTTCAGATGTAAACCATCAAATAAGGAACAGCACTGTGCACAGTGTATTAACGGGGTATTAAACAATAATGGACTTCAAAGGAAAAATCAAAGTCACATACAAGTTGATCCAATATGACAAATCAGTTTCAAAAATTCCAGATGTATAGTTCTAGCTCCCTTACCTTGCTGTGATTTGGAGGCATACAAGTAAAGTTACTAGCTATGTAATACATAATTTCTTCATTATGAATTAATTCCAGATATTTCCAGGGCAGAGATTATGGGCTCCGCAAGCTGGCAATGAGGTTGTAATTTTTTATTTCTTTTTTTTAACAATTTTGAAAAATGCTTAACTCTTCAGTTGAGAGATGTAAGAAAATGCATTAGTCCATTAATTGTAAATTTCATTTTGTTTTATGGAGCTAATTACAACTTTACCCTTGTGATATCGAAAGGATTAGGTATAACTTACTGATCGCTGGGGGTCTGACTCTTGGGACCCCATCGATGAGAATGAGAATAGTGCTCTGAAGAACTCAATTTGAAAGGAGCGAAGGTCAAGCATCACTCTAGCCGAATACTGTACTCGCTATTCCTGACAATCTCATAAAGGAATAGGCTTGCAAGCTTGATCTCCACTCCTTTTAGACAAGGATCTTCAGATCCCTTTGGGTCATTTGGGGTCATAGTGGTCGGATCACCAACGATTAATAAATTATTCCCTATCCAATCGGTAAGGGATACCTTAATACATTGTCACTAGTGATGAGCGAGTATACTCGTTGCTCGGATTTTCCCGAGCATGCTCGGGTGATCGCCGAGTATTTTGGCATGCTCGAAGATTTAGTTTGTGTCGACGTAGCTGCATGATTTGCGGCTGCTGGACGGGCTGAATACATGTGAGGATTGCCTGTTTGTTAGGAAATCCCCACATGTATTCAGGCTGTCTAGCAGCCGCAAATCATGCAGCTTCGGCGACAGAAACTAAATCTCCGTACACCACAAAATACTCGGAGATCACCCAAGCATGCTCGGGAAATCTTGAGTAATGAGTATACTCGCTCATCACTAATTGTCACATTTTTAGAATCCAATTTATTGTGATGCTAATTCAGTGCATATCTTGACAATTTAGAAAAACTCTGAATAGGCTGCAGTCAATATAACAAGCATTGGATGGCCACATATAGACTCACATAGTATAACAATCTCCTCATTTTTTCAGAGTTGGTTATTTCACGTCTCTCATCACAAAGAAAAAGTAAGAAATGACACATCCATATTCAAGTCAAGCCCTTTTAAGTAAATTTTCTTGTACAGTGCCAAATGACTAATCTCTTTTCTTTAGTCAACATTTGAATAGGAATATCATATATATGGGTAGAGAAAGCGTAATAATAACTATTCCTAGATTTTAGAATGTTGTCATATGCTGGGTGCATCGTGGTGCAGGTCATCAGAATGTGCAGGTCCTTTCATGATTGTACTGGCTACTAATGCCTTGTATGTGAGCAATAAATTATGAAACAAGTATGTACATTTTATTAGATACTTGCAATATGTTATACTTATAATTTACGTTTTTATAATTCTTTTTAAAATACAGTATATGGACAAAAGTGTTGTGCCGTCGCTATGTTACACACATAGAATCTTTATGACCTCCCATTCTAAATTTAAATTAGCATAGAGTTGCTACCCTTTGTAGTAATTAAAGCTTTCACTCATCTGATAAGACTTCTAACTTTGACACAACACCAAGTCACTTCTCACAGACAAACCATGAGTCAGGGAAGTCAAGAAGTCCGAGGTCAAGAGCCAGGTGGGTATATCATGAATAGAGGAAGAGATAAAGGCATGGCCAGGTCATAGTCTGGAATCAGAATTCCAAGGTCAGAGTACTTCAAGGCAAAAGTGGTTATACAAACGAGTAGTCAAAAGGAAAATCCAAGGTCCGGCAACAAAGATCAAAGTATTAGAGTTCAGAGCACAATGCATAGAGCAAGCATAGCACTGAGCTGAAAGCTCAAAAACGTTAAAGGGGTTTTCCCATGAACAATAGATCTTGGAATAATAACAACCTCTTCATTTGAGTGTATTTAAATAAAATGCTCCTGTGCTGAGATAATCTTATACATGTGCCCCTGCTGTGTACTGTGTAATGGCTGTGTCTGACCATGCCAGAACATGGTCTGATCATACTACATCTCCTTGGCAGGGGAGGAAAAAAAGAGTATAAAGACATTACAGCACGGGATCACAGCTGATTTTTTTCTGTAAGGTAAAACGTTCCCCTGCCTGTTTTTAAACAATGTTTTATTTCAAACAAAGAATCATTTGCGATCCCATGCTGTAATATAGGTAAACTTTTTTTCTCTTCCCCTCCCCCCCAGGAGCTATGGTATGATCAGACCATGTTCCTGTACAGCCATTACACAGTACACAGCAGGGGCACATTTATAAGATTATCTCAGCACAGGAACATTTTATGTAAATGCATCCAATTGTGGAACTTATCATTCCAAGGTCTATTGATTAACATGGACTTTTGTTCATGGGAAAACCCTTTTAAGTAGCTGGGTCATCACATAAAACAGGGAATACCTGAGGGAAGCTCAGCACCTCGCAGTCTCAGATTTTATGACTGAGTTGTCTATCGATATACTGAGAGCTCAGCATCATGCCCCTGCACTTGTCAATCACTTTTCCAAGCGATGATTCAAATTGCTTGGAAAGCGCTAGCATTCTGTAAGCTAAAAAAGCTTGCAAAACACTTTTGCTTTGCGGGAAAAAGCATGCCAATTCCGCATGCGTTTTACCCGCGGCGGGGAGTTGCGGAAATGCTGCGGACAATTCCGCAGCATTTCTGCAACGTGGGCTCATAGCCTTAAAGGGAGCACATAATTAAATTAGTACTGAAGAGGTAAGCAACTACGCTGCTGTCAAATCATTGTATAGACATGTAATATTTAGGTCGAATATCCCGTTAATACATTCTCTGATTGTTAACACAATTCTACATTTAATTTTCCGCCTGATGACAAATTCATATATAGTAAGCAGTTTTAAACAGCCTTGTCTGATTTTGCAGTTGGTTTCCTTGCTATACATTCATTTCGACTTGTTTTGCAGTTGAAATGATGCAGTGACACTTTGTAATTTTTAGCTGCTTTTTTTTCCCCAGCTGTAGTTTTCCTGTGGGAACCGAATGGGGTGTTAATTCAATCTACTTTCCCTGCTTATTGATGATAGGCTTGATTCAGAAGATTAAAGGATTAACTCAGGCTTTTGCATATGCTCTGAATGCTAAAATGGTAACAAGTATGCCTACATGCTGATACAATAAAACAAGCAAACAAATAAATACAAATCATCACATAGAATTGACTTGATGAAAGTATTTCCCCTCCAGGCATCATTGTGATTACAGGACTTCTAGTCAAATGAAACAAGATACATTTAAATAATATTACATTTATGTTGTGATTTTTAACACTCATCCATTGGACAATAACCAATAAATTGAGTGATTATCCTAACAGAATGTGTTACAAGTTACTTGACTATTTCTTAATGAGAGCAGAGCTCCTGTTTGCCCTCATTCATGCAACCTCTTGTTCTTTCTAGTTCTTTTTCTAACTGAACTTGTTTAAGAAAATTGAGATTTGATTGCTTAATAAGCTGTGTTATATAAAATCGTTTTGTATATTTTTTAAAGGAAAATTAAAAAAAAATGTTTAATTGATTAAAGGGAATATGTCGCCAGGTTTTGGCTCCTCCAACTGACTGCAGCATAATGCAGGGGCAAAGACCCTGATTCCAGCGTTGATAAAATCGCTGTTTTATGTGCTCCGGATCTAGCACTTCTCTGAATTCTGAGCAATGTATATCCCCGACCCCACCACTAATTGGCAGCTTTCTGCCCATGAACAGTGCGCAAAGAAAACTGCCAATCAGTAGTAATGTTGGCGGTGGGGAGGCTTATGAACATGGAGGACTACCTGTTAGAAGTTTTACTAGTTCTATAATGATAATCTCCTGCTGATAAAACAGTGATTAAAAAAAAAAAAAAACTACAGCAAGCAGACCAGTAAGTGAATCGTCACTGGAATCAGGGTCTTACATCATGCTGCTCTCAGGTTAGTTGGCAAAAATATGGTGACAGATTCACTTTAAAATAAACAATCCTCAACATAGTAAACTGTGGGCAGCATGCAGTATCACAGCCAGGTATGTTTGATTCTCAAACCCAGCGGCATTTCATAGAAAAATATACTTTTAAAAGATAAAAAAAAGGAGAATGTGGAGGATAAATGGTTCAGTAAACAATGAATGTTATTAATAGAGCAATTAACATTTATTTTTTAAATTTGTAGAAAAGGCAAACAGTCAGATAACAACTATAGCTTATCAAAAGAGTATTTAAAAGATTTGTCCAAGACATATACTGTATATATGGTTAAAGAGACCCCTAAAAACACACATGCATGTGCACCACAGTTCCACTGGTGGATAAGGAGTATCAATTTAGTATTAGGCCGGAGTCACACTACAGCGAGATACGGCCGAGTCTCGCAGGTTAAAACCAAGCTCTGGCACCGGCACTCTGGAGCGGAGCGCGCAGCTCCATGTATTGCTGTGCGGCTGCACGCTCCGCTCCAGAGTGCTGGCGCCAGAGCTTGGTTTTAACCTGCGAGACTCGGCCGTATCTCACTGTGTGTGATCCCGGCCTCAGGGCTCATACTCATTCGCGAGAAAAACGGACGAGTGCAATCAGATAAAAAATCGGATTGAACTCGGACCAATGTTAGTCAATGGGTGACATCTCATCTGTGATTTTTTTTTTCTCAGCTCAAATCGGACTGAGAAAAAATTAGCAGCATGCTGCAATTTGCTGCCTATCTCGGAGGAGACTCGCCAATACAAGTCAATGGGTGCGAGAAAAAAATCACACAGCACTCACACCATGCGTATGCCATCCGTTTTTTTTATAGAATTAGAGAATTTTACCAAAAGACACAAATTATCCCATGACAGGAAGTTACATACAGGGAAGTGTTGGCCAGCTCCTATAAAGCACCTGTCAGCAATCATTGCATGTGGCACACCTCCACGGAGTGTATGGATTTCCAAGTTTGCCACGTCTCATACATTTAATGTGGAGATGCTCTTGCTTTTAGTCCAGGAGCACCCCGAACTTTGGAATCCTCGTGACTCAAATTATCAAAATCGCCTAGTGAAGGACGCCTCCTGGACCTATATTTGTCGGTAATAGTGTTGAGCGATACCGTCCGATACTTAAAAGTATCGCATCGGATGGTATCGGCCGATCTAAAAAAAAATCGGGTATCGCCGATTCCGATACCGGAAGTCCCATTCAAGTCTATGGGACTTCCGGTATCGGAATAAGAAAAACCCTATTTTTGCCTTGTACAGCCTCTCTGGGGTCTGTACGGGCCTTTCGGGGGGCTGTGCCGGCCTGCTGGGGGGTCTGTGCAGGCTCCGGTGGTCTGTGCAGGCCTGCCGGTGGTCTGTGCAGGCTCCGGTGGTCTGTGCAGGCCTGCCAGGGGGCTGTGCCGGCCTGCCGGTGGTCTGTGCAGGCTCCGGGGGTCTGTGCCGGCCTGCCGGGGGGCTGTGCCGGCCTGCCGGTGGTCTGTGCAGGCTCCGGTGGTCTGTGCAGGCCTGCCGGTGGTCTGTGCAGGCTCCGGTGGTCTGTGCAGGCCTGCCGGGGGGCTGTGCAGGCTCCGGGGGTCTGTGCCGGCCAGCCGGGGGGCTGTGCCGGCCTGCCGGTGGTCTGTGCAGGCTCCGGTGGTCTGTGCCGGCCTGCCGGGGAGCTGTGCCGGCCTGCCGGTGGGCTGTGCAGGCTCCGGGGGTCTGTGCAGGCATCGTCCGATGGGACTACAAGTCCCATCGGGCGATGCCTGCTACCATGACAGTGATTGACACATTAGCCAATGATGGGACAGTAGCAGTCCCATCATCCGGCTAATGCGTTGAATGTAAAAAAAAAAAAAAAAAAAAAATTACATGCTACATACATACAACATGCATACTACATATATACTACATGTAACATACATACTACGTACATGCTACATACTACATGCATGCTACATACATAATACATAATACATATATACTACATGCATGCAACATACATACAACATACACTCACTGGCCACTTTATTAGGTACACCATGCTAGTAACGGGTTGGACCCCCTTTTGCCTTCAGAACTGCCTCAATTCTTCGTGGCAGAGATTCAACAAGGTGCTGGAAGCATTCCTCAGAGATTTTGGACCATATTGACATGATGGCATCACACAGTTGGCGCAGATTTGTCGGCTGCACATCCCTGATGCGAATCTCCCGTTCCACCACATCCCAAAGATGCTCTATTGGATTGAGATCTGGTGACTGAGGAGGCCATTTGAGTACAGTGAACTCATTGTCATGTTCAAGAAACCAATCTGAGATGATTCGAGCTTTATGACATGGCGCATTATCCTGCTGAAAGTAGCCATCAGATGTTGGGTACATTGTGGTCATAAAGGGATGGACATGGTCAGCAACAATACTCAGGTAGGCTGTGGCATTGCAACGATGCTCAATTGGTACCAAGGGGCCCAAAGAGTACCAAGAAAAAATTCCCCACACCATGACACCACCACCACCAGCCTGAACCGTTGATACAAGGCAGGATGGATCCATGCTTTCATGTTGTTTACGCCAAATTCTGACCCTACCATCCGAATGTCGCAGCAGAAATCGAGACTCATCAGACCAGGCAACGTTTTTCCAATCTTCTACTGTCCAATTTCGATGAGCTTGTGCAAATTGTAGCCTCAGTTTCCTGTTCTTAGCTGAGAGGAGTGGTACCCGGTGTGGTCTTCTGCTGCTGTAGCCCATCTGCCTCAAAGTTCGACGCACTGTGCGTTCAGAGATGCTCTTCTGCCTACCTTGGTTGTAACGGGTGGCAATTTGAGTCACTGTTGCCTTTCTATCAGCTCGAACCAGTCTGCCCATTCTCCTCTGACCTCTGGCATCAACAAGGCATTTCCGGCCACAGAACTGCCGCTCACTGGATTTTTTTTCTTTTTCGGACCATTCTCTGTAAACCCTAGAGATGGTTGTGTGTGAAAATCCCAGTAGATCAGCAGTTTCTGAAATACTCAGACCAGCCCTTCTGGCACCAACAATCATGCCACGTTCAAAGGCACTCAAATCACCTTTCTTCCCCATACTGATGCTCGGTTTGAACTGCAGGAGATTGTCTTGACCATGTCTACATGCCTAAATGCACTGAGTTGCCGCCATGTGATTGGCTGATTAGAAATTAAGTCGTAACACACAGTTGGACAGGTGTACCTAATAAAGTGGCCAGTGAGTGTATATACTACATGCATGCAACATGCATACTACATATATACTACATTCATACAGGATACATACATACTACATATATACTACATGCTACATACATGCTACATACTACATACATGCTACATACTACATACATAATATATATACTACATGCATGCAACATACATACAACATATATACTACATGCATGCAACATGCATACTACATATATACTACATGTAACATACATACTACATATATACTACATGTAACATACTTACTACATATATACTACATGCTACATACATGCAACATACATACTACATACATACTACATACATACATAATACATATATACTACATGCATGCAACATACATACAACATATATACTACATGCATGCAACATGCATACTACATATATACTATATATACTACATGTAACATACATATATACTACATGCTACATACATGCTACATACTACATACATGCTACATACTACATACATAATATATATACTACATGCATGCAACATACATACAACATATATACTACATGCCTGCAACATGCATACTACATATATACTACATGTAACATACTTACTACATATATACTACATGCTACATACATGCAACATACATACTACATACATGCTACATACATACTACATACATAATACATATATGCTACATGCATGCAACATACATACAACATATATACTACATGCATGCAACATGCATACTACATATATACTATATATACTACATGTAACATACATACTACATATATACTACATGCTACATACATGCAACATACATGTAGTATATATGTAGTATGTATGTTACATGTAGTATATATAGTATATATGTAGTATGCATGTTGCATGCATGTAGTATATATGTTGTATGTATGTTGCATGCATGTAGTATATATGTATATGTATTATGTATGTAGTATGTATGTAGCATGTATGTAGTATGTAGCATGTAAGTAGCATGTATGTAGTATGTAGCATGTATGTAGTATGCATGTTGCATGTAGTATGTATGTTACATGTAGTATATATGTAGTATGCATGTTGTATGTATGTAGCATGTATGTAGCATGTCAATTTTTTTTTTTTTTTTTTTTTTTTTTACATTCAACACATTAGCCGGATGATGGGACTACTACTACTACTTGCTACTACTGTCCCATCATTGGCTAATGTGTCAATCACTGTCATGGTAGCAGGCATCGCCCGATGGGACGTGTAGTCCCATCGGACGATGCCTGCACAGACCCCCGGAGCCTGCACAGACCACCGGCAGGCCGGCACAGCCCCCCGGAGCCTGCACAGACCACCGGCAGGCCGGCACAGCCCCCCGGCAGGCCGGCACAGCCCCCCGGAGCCTGCACAGACCACCGGCAGGCCGGCACAGCCCCCCCGGCAGGCCGGCACAGACCCCCGGAGCCTGCACAGACCACCGGCAGGCCGGCACAGACCACCGGAGCCTGCACAGACCACCGGCAGGCCGGCACAGACCCCCGGACAGTCGGCACAGCCCCCCCCGAAGGCCCGAACTGACGGCGCATCATGATGCGCACAGACAGCGCATCATGATGACGTCATTTCGGCAGCCAATCAGAGCCACAAAAGTGGCTCATTGCATTTTGGACTTCCGATTCCGGTATCCGATACGAAAAAAGTATCGGTACTCGGTATCGGAATTCCGATACGGCAAATATCGTCCGATACCCGATACTTGCGGTATCGGAAAGCTCAACACTAGTCGGTAATTATTTCCAAATTATGCTGACTGCACCCCAGATGTCCAAATGAGGTTGAGTAAGTAAAATTATCTACAATATTTTAGTTTTTTTGCTAAAACATTGTAGCTTTAATTACTTGTAATGTTTATATTTCGCTAAGTTATTTTTCATTTGGTATTGTGGGTTTCACAGTACTATATTTACATGTGTCAATGGAAATGTTCCTTTTGCCAGTGAATGATGTAACCTGGAGATGGCGGAGATGCCGGGATCAATACAGGAGGGAGCGCCAGCATTGCCAACTAAGTGGTTCTGGGGCCAACAAAAAAAGGCCCTACCTGTATATGAGTCGCTTAAATTTTTTAGCCCCCGTCATAGACCTAAGACCGTAAGTACTGTTTTTAGGCCTCATTGTTAATGCTTTAAAGCACATTTGTAGTAACGTAACCATAATGTTTAAAAAAACAATTATTTCTATTTAGAACAGAATCCAACATACGGGAAAAAGTCACAGCCTCTGAGGCAGAGGCAGGGCCATCCCACCCTGCGGATCAATGCCCATGTGAGATTGATGTCCCTAGAGCATCAGAGGAGGAACGTCATGGACCAACAAACCCTCAAGAGGATGCAGCGCAGCAGGAAGGGCAGGCCAGGAGCAGCAGTTCTACATTGCCCCTAGATACCTCACCCCACACATCAATACCATGGTGAATGCGCAGAAGGAGGGATGCCCAAAATATATTGTCAAGGAGGCAAATTGATAGCCTTGTAATGATTATATTGGTCGAACCATTTTGGATGATGGAGAGGTGGCATTTTGTTGCAGCTTGGCCCAACATCTTCGCCAAATACCAACAGAATTAAGGCTGGACACCAAAACATCAATACTACATCTCCTACATGCTGCCATCCCCTCAAAAAAATCCCAGGTACCTTTTTGATTATATAGAGAGATACCACCAAGAGCTGTCTCAGTGCCACCATGCATCCAGCTCAGGGGCAGCTCATGGGCCTGAAACTAGGGAGTCACACCCACCATCTTCAACTCTTCCATCTACTGACTCAGGTCATCCATGTTCCACTGTACTTTCTACTTAATCATGGCAATGTCGTACGAGTGTGGAAGGCCCATATGTACAGGAGCATGGTATCATGGGCCGACCACCAGGACCTCCTTTAGTAGGGACTTACAACCACACAGCCATCAATAATCCCCCCACACTTACTCAGCCAGTGTGTACCACATACCAAACACATTATGGGCAGCAAGGCCAATATGGGACACAGTATAGGCAATCCCATTTAGCTCGCCAGGGTGATGCCTGGCATCATGGCCCTCCACAGCAAACTTCTAATATTGTCCAACACACCCAATGATCGTACCACCAACATACAATTGAACCTGGTTGGTATTATCAGGGTCCAGTGGATTATGTGCCCACTCACCAACAACCAATATCAACACAGCACAACCCCCTCAGCAGCCATAAATCCAAACCAAACAACACATCAGCAAAACACCTTCCCAAAAACCCAGACAATCCCCTTTCACCAACTTCACCAACCACATCACATCATTCTTTTTCGGATCTGTAATGTTTGGTATTGTTCTAATAGCAAAATCATTGCCAACGTTGGCTATTTCTTAGTTATGTCAAAATGAAGGCTGTGTTCTCTTTGTATTTTGCTCAAATTAAAAGGAAATCTTCTTTTCTCAGTAAAATATGTGTTTATTACCGTATTTTTCAGACCATAAGACGCACTTTTTTCCCCAAAAATTTTGGGGGAAAGTGGGGGGTGCGTCTTATGGTTGCAATATACTTACATCCATCCATGGCTGGTGGCTGGTGTGGGTGCCGCGGGGCTCTGTGGTGCGGTGGTGGCAGCAGGCTGTGCTCCGATGCAGGGGTAGCACCTCTCTGTGCTCCTTGGAGGGCTCCGCCGGCGTTTCCTCAAAGCCCGGAGGCCCCCGCACATCCGTTGCTGGCTGCTGCCATGTTGCGGTGGCCTTCAGGAACATGGACGCTGGGAAGATGGCCGCAGATCTGAACCTGCGCATGTGCCATCCCCGGACCAGCGGCCATCTTCCTGGTGTCCATGTTCCCGGAGGCCACCACAACATGGCAGCAGCCAGCAACGGATGTGCGAGGGCCTCCGGGCTTTGAGGAAATGCCGGCAGAGCTGCCGCCCCTACACCGGAGTACAGCCCGCCACCACCCTCACCCCACAGATCCCACCTGCCCCAGCCTAGCCCAGCTGCCCCAGCCCAGCACAGTCCACCTGCCCCAGCACAGCTCACCTGCCACAGCACAGCTGCCCCAGCACAGCCCACCTGCCCCAGCACAGCCCAGCTGCCCCAGCACAGCTGCCCCAGCCCAGCACAGCCCACCTGCCCCAGCACAGCCCACCTGCCCCAGCCCAGCACAGCTGCCCTAGCCCAGCTGCCCCAGCACAGCCCACCTGCCCCAGCACAGCTCAGCTGCCCCAGCACAGCCCAGCCCAGCTGCCCCAGCCCCCCAGCTGCCCAAGCACAGCCCAGATGCCCCAGCACAGCCCAGCTGCCCCAGCACAACCAACCTGCCCCAGCACAGCCCACCTGCCTCAGCACAGAGCCGCCGCCACCGCACCAGCCTGGACCACTGAATGACCCCTGTGACCACTCCTCCCCCTGTGCCGGATCCCTTCCCAGGTAAGCTGAATTCGGACTGTAAGATGGACCCCCTTTTGACATTATTATTTTTTTCCCTATTTTCCTTCTGAAAATTGGGGTGCGTCTTATGGTCCGGTGCATCTTATAGTCCGAAAAATACGGTACTTCAAAAATTCCTGTATGCATTGTGCAAAGTCAAAATATTGAACACTTAATATGATTATTGAAATCATCAAAATCAATACAAATATTTAACCAAAACATCATGGGCCAACATTTTCTTGCCAGGGTATGGATCCCTCAGGTGTCATAAAATAATCTGGAAGAATTTTATGAACTCTGAAGACTGAAAGCTCTCTGCCACTGTGCAAAGCCTGTGCAATTTGACCAGGATTGTTAGTCAATCCTCCGTCGGCATCCTCAGACACATGCAAATCATGGATACGTGTAAAACTGTGTAATATAACACACGCCTTAATTACAATGTTCACAATTTGCTCGCTTAACTGGAGGGCACTAAGTAATTAATACCCTCCATTTTGCGGTCAAAATGCCAAGGGCACATTCCACGAGATGCCGTGCCCACTTTAGACTGTAATTAAATATCCTATGATGTCTGTCAAGACCCCGCTGAGGATAAGGCCTCATGACATAGCGCATGAGATAAAAAGCCTCATCAGCCACTATGTCAAAAGGAATTGGTTGACCACCTGAAGCAGGAAGAATCCTTTGGGGAGGAACACTCATTTGATTGTATTAAGCCGCCGACCCATAAAGGAAGAATTGAAGATTCGAGACTCTCCAGTTCTTCCATAAGCCCCAATATCTACAATTATAAAATTGTATTTGCTGTCAACTAATGCAGACAACACTACTGAAAAAACCTTTATAATTGTAGTATTGGGGCCCGTGTGCTTCACAATATTGGAAATGATTGTTCGTCCAAGGAGAAATTCTAAATGTAGGGCAGCATAAGACTCTCTCATTGCAAAAAACCTAAAATGTAAATACAGTTACAAATTAAGGGAAGGTTGACATTGATGTAGAGGAATGGCAGACATTCTACTTGAAGCTTGCAAAACCTACAAAAGACAAAATGACAAAAACCCTGACTGGTGTCCACTGGTTGGGACCCGGTCCTTGTCTGCCCTTATTCATACATGGATGTCAACTTTGACACATGATAAGGTTTTTAATATTAGACAGTATAGGACCGCCCCGACCACAGAGTCACTTTGTCGATGGTGGGACGGCTTTTATGCTATATATGATCAAATACAGTATTACTAAGAACCCTGTATTACTTTAATGCACTTTTGCTTTTTATGTATTTAATTACAGCAGGGTTTTTCTCATTTTGTCTTTTGTAGGTTTTGCCTGCTTTATGGCCAGTGTGAACATGCGTTTATATGCTGCATGTATACCAACTCAAGCCAAGCTCAATTTTTGTGTTTTATTCTACTTGAAGTTGTGTTAAGAATAATCCCAAACAATATTCAAAGATTACATAAAACAATATGGTAATTCACTATGTTCCTAACATACATTAATATATGTTTCACATATGTCAAATTAAAACATAAAATGATCTCAAGGTAAGCATAAGCCGTTCTTCCACTGAAATGCATGTGTGAAAACGGGACGTTTGAAGTGTTGTGGCAGGACGAATCTCAGCCAGTAGAATCTCAAATATCTCAAGTGACATCCTCGTGTAGGCAAAAAAAATTTCACAATGCTTGCGTAAATATCCATACAGCCGGGCAAAATGCCCTCTTATAGGATGCTGGGTGAAGAGTGGTTGCATCCAAAATCTACGCCGCCTCCTCGAAGCAACAACAGGGGAATATCCAACCCCATACTCCCGAGATAACACCCAGTAGAAGAGGAGCTCCTCGGTAGGAAGCAAAGTCAGACTCCTAGCAGCCATACTTTCTTGGTGTTAATGCCAACAGCCAAAACAAAAAATATGGATGTGTTTACCATCACACATGTTGTTAAATGGCTTTATATATGGCTAGCACACAAATGAAGTTTGATTGTGCTTTCTATCTCCATACAAAACTCATTGCATCTCCATACAAAACGCATTGCATACGTATTGAATACGCATGACATACGCATGGTCTGTTTTAAAAATTGCATGACACTCACATGGCACTCGCTCATTTTTTCGGTCCAGTATCGGAACGAGTTTTTTCACACATATGGGTATGAGCCCTTAGTAACATATTCAAAGGTATATCAGATACATACAGAATATTAGTGACATGTTTAAAGATATACTATTCTCAAGTAGTTAAAAAAGTTTGGTTCCTGTGGGACATAATGGCTCTTTACTAGCAGGTCTTTAAGGTTTTTGGATCTACTAAGCATCATTAGTGGTAGATCAGATAGATCAGGTCTCAAAGAGGTTTCGGTCTTAAGTATTGCATAGTGTTTGGCAAGGATCGTTTTCATGTTTATTCACTCGTGGTTGTGTGTAGATATAAACTGAATCTTATCATCACTTTTATTTCTTCTACTTATTTTGATACAATAGGTGGCTCTCGGGAGTGGCCCTTGCCCTATCCATTTTCTATGCATCTCCGACTGTATTCCTTCTGTTCGTACCTCATCTTCAAGTCCCTGACCTGTATCTCTAACCTCTCATTTGAGGAGCAAATCCGCCTCATACTTACCAAACTGTCCAACAGGAACGGCCCTAGTTCAGAAGGCATAAAAGAGAGTGTATGTCACTCACACTAACTACCTGCCTGTTTGGCCCCTGGTGCAGATCTCTGTCAACACAGAGCTGTCACAGACCACTCCTGTCACTCCTGTGAGCGATTCTGTGGTTTCCGCTGACGTTAAGTCGACAAAGTGGTGGCTATTTTTTTTCTCCTGTTTCCATTTTCTCTTCTTCCCTCTTTCACTTTTTATCCGTAAACATATCAATATGTGGGTTTCTTTTTTGTGGGTTAACGTTTGCATAAGAATGACATAATTCCTTTTACCCTATAATGTGCTGGAAAAACAGAAAAAAGATTCCAAGTGCGGTGAAATGGTGAATAAATAAATGGCAATTCAACTTTTTTTTGATAACAGGATTCTTTTTATAGCTTTTATTTTGCAGTAAAAATGACTTGGCATCATGGTTAGTCAGATTTAGTTATTATTTTACTGACTAAAAAAATGTATAGCGTTCTAAAAAAAAATCTTTTTATTTTCCCCCCAATTGTGTCATTTTTATACCATTGTCAAAGATTTTAATGGTTAAAAGCAGCGACTGAAGCTAGCTCTGGTTGTTGCTGCAGGTGCTGGCTGTATAGCATAGTATGTGTGCTGTTGGGAAGGGGTTAAATAAAAGAAGAAGCACAACACAAAAGTAGATTAAAAACTTAAATGAAGAAAAATGATTTTTATTGAATTTCCCAACAAATGCTGGTGATAAGTTTCACCTTCAGCAGCATTTACTTAAACATTTTATTGGGATTCTGATTATTTTCTTTTAATTTAGAAACTACTAAATTTTAATCTGTAGACGTTTTCACAAGAATGAAATACCATTTTTGTCTGGCCCGCTATGCCAGCATTTTATTGTATGCAAAGTAGGCAGGAATATATAAATCATAAATCCATTCTATTTTAGCTGAGCACAGAATCGAACAGCTTGAATATATGCTTATTAACATGGCTCCCATCAGACAGTTAGATGAGATACAGTCTTTAGCTTACTCATTACATTGAGTAAGACAATTCTATGATGTATGTAGATATTGAATCATAGAATCATAGAATCATAGAATCGTAGAGTTGGAAGGGACCTCCTGGGCCATCTGGTCCAACCCCCTGCTCAAAGCAGGATTCGCTAAATCATCCCAGTTAGATGTCTGTCCAGCCTCTGTTTGAAGACTTCCATTGAAGGAGAACTCACCACTTCTCGTGGCAGCCTGTTCCACTAATTGATCACTCTAACTGTCAAAAAGTTTTTTCTAATATCTAATCTGTGTCTCCTCCCATTCAGCTTCATCCCATTGCTTCTAGTCTTTCCTTGTGCAAATGAGAATAAAGTTGATCCTTCTACAATGTGACAGCCCTTCAGATATTTGTAGACAGCTAATAAGTCTCCTCTCAGTCTTCTCTTTTGCAAACTAAACATTCCCAAATCCTGCAACCTTTCCTCATAAGACAGGGTTTGCAGACCGGTCACCATTCTGGTCGCTCTTTTCTGAACTTGCTCCAGTTTGTTGATGTTTGTTGATGTTTGTTGAATCTTTATGTGAACACCTTAAAAACTATAGACAACTTGATATAGAAAAAAAAAGATTTTTATATATGTTATTGGTAGGCTTTACTTATTAATTTAGCACTAAGTTTTAAGCTGCAGTCTTCATTCCTTCAATAATTTACAGTCTTGCTGATATACAGTTTGTAGACTGATCCTAGTGGCAGGCTCGTCTCTCCCAGTAATATAGGCTGGATGTGAGCTCTGGGTGTAGGGTGCTGCTATGTTGTTTACCCCATGTGTAGGGCATTGCAGCGTAGGCATTCATGGTTATGACAGCTAGCAGCAAACAAACTGTCATAAATAGATGCTCTTTTTCTGGGGCAGCTACAGGCTGCTATTTTTAGGCAGAATGGGCAATATCCATGGCCTCTTACCAGCCTAAGAATACCAGCCCCCTGCTATGTTCCTTAGCTTGGCTGGTTGTCAAAAATGGGGGGGTACCCTAGACCTTTTTTTAATATTTAGTTAAATAATTAAAAAAGGAAACAACATGGGAGCTCTCTATTCTTGATAACCAGCTTTGCCAAAGCTGACAGCTGAGGGTTGCAATCCACATGTGTCAGTTTTGCCTGGTTAGTTATCAAAAATACAGGGGAACACAGGTCAATTTTTTTTAATTATGTATTTATAGTGCAGAAGGCAGCTGATGTATACTCACATTAGCTGCCTCCTGCTCTCACAGGAGACAGTGAGACAGCACGAGCAAGAGAGATTGATGTGAGCTGTCTTCAGCACATGGCACTGGAGAACAGCACGAACAGTACCGCTGATTTCCAGGTGCCAGTACATGTCACACTGATAACACAATGATGTCATCCGTGTGTCATCAGTGTGCACGTGTGCGGGATGTTTTGTGGCCCGTGCTACTGTTAAAAATCGGACATGACCGCGTGTTTTTCCCACAGACGTGCGGTCCGTGGAAACACACTGACATTTGCACAGACCCATTCACTTGAATAGGTCTACGTGTGTCAGTGTCTCCAGTATGTGTGAAAAATGTCAACACATGTAACGGACACACTGACGTGTGAAAGAGGCGTTGGGATGGATTGATAACATATTGTTCCCTGTTAAAGTACATGAATATTAATTTGTGCATTTTGGGCTATAATTTTTGCAATTGTGTTTCGTTAGAAATTTTGCATTGTTTGCATTTTAGAACCTTTGTCCATCACTGTTTGTTTTGTGGCTGCAAAATGGGTTGTGCAACAGTTTGTAACTCTTTTATCTCTTATTTTCTGAACTCCTCTGTGCTGATTTATGACCGCATACCACATCAAACTTAGATGAACGTACAGTTGTGCACAAAAGTTTACATATCTCGGTAGAATTTTTGCTTTCTTGGCCTTTTTTCAGAGATTATGAATCATGATAACACCAAAACTTTTTCTCCACTCATGGATAGTGGTTGGGTGAAGCCATTTATTGTCAAACTACTATGTTTTCTCTATTTAAGCACAGTGTCTGCAAGTTTGGCTTTTATCCTAAGTCATGTGACAAGGCTCATTAAAGGGTCAACATTGACTTTTAGGATTGCTAC